>NC_091981.1:204376038-205092558 GCF_044704955.1 Pristiophorus japonicus
ATGGGGAAGATCCAGTGGAAATGGGAAGACCTCTTCACTCCAGCAATCGATGTCCCCCACGCTCAGATGCAGAGCAAAACCTCACCTACGCTTGGGCCAGGTACCAGAGAACAGACCAGCGCAGCACCTAAGGCACAAGCCGTCCATCACGACTACGTGGCAATGATCCGACCGGAATAACCTAAAAGTACCTTCCCGGCTCCAGTGGGAGGACTCCTGGGGAGGTAGATCGAATTCACAGGCCCTCTTCCAGCTTTTGTGGCAGAATCACGGGAGACAATGATCAAGGCAGTCGACCTCAAGGACAGAGGCAAGATGGCATCCCTGTTGCAGCGAGGTGCAGCATGGCTGAAAAGAAAGATGGCCGCGGCCATATCACGAGGTGCAACGCTGAGGGACCAACACGTGGTGTGTAACAAAGAATTTGATTGGGGTAAAGCCAGCAGGGTTCTCTTAAAGGAGACCTGCAACCAACTGAACTTAAAGAGTACAAACCGGATGGTCTGCACCTGGGCAGGACCGGAACCAAAGTCCTAGGGGGAGTGTTTGCTAGTGCTGTTGGGGAGGATTTAAACTGATATGGCAGGGGGATGGGAACCAATGCAGGGAGACAGAGGGAAACAAAAAGGAGGCAAAAGCAAAAGACAGAAAGGAGATGAGGAAAAGTGGAGGGCAGAGAAACCCAAGGCAAAGAACAAAAAGGGCCACTGTACAGCAAAATTCTAAAAGAACAAAGGGTGTTAAAAAAACAAGCCTGAAGGCTTTGTGTCTTAATGCAAGGAGTATCCGCAATAAAGTGGATGAATTAACTGTGCAAATAGATGTTAACAAATATGATGTGATTGGGATTACGGAGACGTGGCTCCAGGATGATCAGGGCTGGGAACTCAACATCCAGGGGTATTCAACATTCAGGAAAGATAGAATAAAAGGAAAAGGAGGTGGGGTAGCATTGCTGGTTAAGGAGCAAATTAAGGCAATAGTTCGGAAGGACATTAGCTTGGATGATGTGGAATCTATATGGGTAGAGCTGCAGAATACCAAAGGACAAAAAATGTTAGTGGGAGTTGTGTACAGACCTCCAAACAGTAGTAGTGATGTTGGGGAAGGCATCAAACATGAAATTAGGGGTGCGTGCAATAAAGGTGCAGCAGTTATAATGGGTGACTTTAATATGCACATAGATTGGGTTAACCAAACTGGAAGCAATACGGTGGAGGAGGATTTCCTGGAGTGCATAAGGGATGGTTTTTTAGACCAATATGTCGAGGAACCAACTAGGGGGGAGGCCATCTTCGACTGGGTGTTGTGTAATGAGAGAGGATTAATTAGCAATCTCGTTGTGCGAGGCCCCTTGGGGAAGAGTGACCATAATATGGTGGAATTCTGCATTAGGATGGAGAATGAAATAGTTAATTCAGAGACCATGGTCCAGAACTTAAAGAAGGGTAACTTTGAAGGCATGAGGCATGAATTGGCTAGGATAGATTGGCGAATGATACTGAAGGGGTTGACTGTGGATGGGCAATGGCAGACATTTAGAGACCGCATGGATGAACTACAACAATTGTACATTCCTGTCTGTCGTAAAAATAAAAAAGGGAAGGTGGCTCAACCGTGGCTATCAAGGGAAATCAGGGATAGCATTAAAGCCAAGGAAGTGGCATACAAATTGGCCAGAAATAGCAGCGAACCCGGGGACTGGGAGAAATTTAGAACTCAGCAGAGGAGGACAAAGGGTTTGATTAGGGCAGGGAAAATGGAGTACGAGAAGAAACTTGCAGGGAACATTAAGACGGATTGCAAAAGTTTCTATAGATATGTAAAGAGAAAAAGGTTAGTAAAGACAAACGTAGGTCCCCTGCAGTCAGAATCAGGGGAAGTCATAACGGGGAACAAAGAAATGGCGGACCAATTGAACAAGTACTTTGGTTCGGTATTCACTGAGGAGGACACAAACAACCTTCCGGATATAAAAGGGGTCGGAGGGTCTAGTAAGGAGGAGGAACTGAGGGAAATCCTTATTAGTCGGGAAATTGTGTTGGGGAAATTGATGGGATTGAAGGCCGATAAATCCCCAGGGCCTGATGGACTGCATCCCAGAGTATTAAGGATGTGGCCTTGGAAATAGTGGATGCATTGACAGTCATTTTCCAACATTCCATTGACTCTGGATCAGTTCCTATGGAGTGGAGGGTAGCCAATGTAACCCCACTTTTTAAAAAAGGAGGGAGAGAGAAAACAGGGAATTACAGACTGGTCAGCCTGACATCGGTAGTGGGTAAAATGATGGAATCAATTATTAAGGATGTCATAGCAGTGCATTTGGAAAGAGGTAATATGATAGGTCCAAGTCAGCATGGATTTGTGAAAGGGAAATCATGCTTGACAAATCTTCTGGAATTTTTTGAGGATGTTTCCAGTAGAGTGGACAAGGGAGAACCAGTTGATGTGGTATATTTGGACTTTCAGAAGGCTTTCGACAAGGTCCCACACAAGAGATTAATGTGCAAAGTTAAAGCACATGGGATTGGGGGTAGTGTGCTGACATGGATTGAGAACTGGTTGTCAGACAGGAAGCAAAGAGTAGGAGTAAATGGGGACTTTTCAGAATGGCAGGCAGTGGTTAGTGGGGTACCGCAAGGTTCTGTGCTGGGGCCCCAGCTGTTTACACTGTACATTAATGATTTAGACGAGGGGATTAAATGTAGTATCTCCAAATTTGCGGATGACACTAAGTTGGGTGGCAGTGTGAGCTGCAAGGAGGATTCTATGAGGCTGCAGAGTGACTTGGATAGGTTAGGTGAGTGGGCAAATGCATGGCAGATGAAGTATAATGTGGATAAATGTGAGGTTATCCACTTTGGTGGTAAAAACAGAGAGACAGACTATTATCTGAATGGTGACAGATTAGGAAAAGGGGAGGTGCAAAGAGACCTGGGTGTCATGGTACATCAGTCATTGAAGGTTGGCGTGCAGGTACAGCAGGCGGTTAAGAAAGCAAATGGCATGTTGGCCTTCATAGCGAGGGGATTTGAGTACAAGGGCAGGGAGGTGTTGCTACAATTGTACAGGGCCTTGGTGAGGCCACACCTGGAGTATTGTGTACAGTTTTGGTCTCCTAACCTGAGGAAGGACATTCTTGCTATTGAGGGAGTGCAGCGAAGGTTCACCAGACTGATTCCCGGGATGGCGGGACTGACCTATCAAGAAAGACTGGATCAACTGGGCTTGTATTCACTGGAGTTGAGAAGAATGAGAGGGGACCTCATAGAAACGTTTAAAATTCTGACGGGGTTAGACAGGTTAGATGCAGGAAGAATGTTCCCAATGTTGGGGAAGTCCAGAACCAGGGGACACAGTCTAAGGATAAGGGAGAAGCCATTTAGGACCGAGATGAGGAGGAATTTCTTCACCCAGAAAGTGGTGAACCTGTGGAATTCTCTACCACAGAAAGTTGTTGAGGCCAATTCACTGAATATATTCAAAAAGGAGTTAGATGAAGTCCTTACTACTAGGGGAATCAAGGGGTATGGTGAGAAAGCATGAATGGGGTACTGAAGTTGCATGTTCAGCCATGAACTCATTGAATGGCGGTGCAGGCTAGAAGGGCCGAATGGCCTACTCCTGCACCTATTTTCTATGTTTCTATGTTTCTATGTTTCTAAGAGACTTTGTATGCATGGCAATCAATGTAACGAACCGATTAAAATTGTGAATAAAATGTTGTTGTGAGATATCGGTACTATTCCTAATGTAAAGAACAAAATGTTGTTGCGAGATGTTAGGAGTAGAGTATCCGCAAAAGTAGCAAGCGAGCAAATTTGGGAGGGTAAAGACGCTGATCCTGATGCCCTGCCCCAGGTGTCCCCACAAGTTATAGGCCAGCGACCTCAGGAGGGTGAAGGCTCGGATCCTGATACCCTGCCCCAGGTCTATCCCACGCTGCAGGCACCTGATGGCACTATTTGCCACGGACCTGGAAACAAAAACGCCGCCAATATGCACAATCGGCCACCATTGCCCACCACCGGGTGAAGACGGCGCAGCCCCCGGACCCAGTCGCTACCACGGCCTTGTCCGGGAGCGAAAGGTCAGAGTCAACGAGTTCCCCAAACGGGACCTGGAGCAGCCAGGTTCCCAACACCGTTAGAGAGCAGGCACTCTGCAGCCCTCAAAGGAGGACAGGGAGGCCATACACATCTGTGGCTCTGCCCACCACTAGGCAACAGCTAGGTGAGCGAACCAAGCCCACCCCGCTAGCAGGGGGCGCAGCACCGCTATCAGACAACCAGGACTCCGTCCGGTTGCTCTGGAACCTGCGTCCTCGCATACCTGTACTACTACCTCAGTACTTACCATGACTGAACCATGAATGCAATCTACCCAATCCGGGCGCACGACCGCAAAACATAACAAATGTAAGTCACTCAACCAAGGTGTCATGATACAAACTGTAACTTCCTTTCTTTCTACTTGCACTGTGTCTGATCCTGTTTGTTAATGTTTGGGCCTGCTGCACGATCTCGCTGTGGTGGAGAGTGTGGGGGGAAATGGATGTTTGTAGCCATGGATACACACATGGATCACACCCAGAACCCACTGGAACCGCCATGCATCATCGAACCATCTAAACTTAAACCACTACCGAATGTTGTGGCAAAAGGACTTGGGGGTTAACAGGGAGAGAGCAAAGCCAAAGCACAGTCAAGGTGCAAGGGCTATTGGCCCTTAAGTCTGGGGAGAGCTAAGCCAGAGCACATAGTGCAAAGGTAATCGGCACAAAGGACTTGGGGGAGAGTGATGTTATATATGCAGACTATAGATATACTCTCTGTGTCGTCACTGTATAGTTGCATAAGATGGAGACTTGTTTACCTGATGTACTATCAATAAGGTTTACACTGTGTATATGCTATGTTGGCACCACTAGAGAGTGCAACTGGTGGAGACTTGGGTTTCCTGCCCCTGTGGCAGAGGCTGTCCACCAGAGGACACTGCGGTGGGAGGCCTGAGAGTCACCTGCATAGGTGTGCATGACCCAGTATAAAAGGCTGCCCACTATGCTTGAGCCTCACTCTGGAGTTACGACTAAAGGACCAAGGTCACTACAGTTTGAGTACAACACATTGCCTTGTGGAGTCATTCATAAGTGTATTACAGACATAACAAAAGGGACGATGGTGCAAGGCAAAAGGAGGTAGTAATGGGACAAATGATGAGTCCAGATGAGGTGTAAATGGCTACAGCAGAATAGAAGAGGAGGTGGGGGAGGAAAGTATGGAAAATCTGGCAACGCGGAAAAGGGTCCCATGGCCTGCGAATGTGGCAGAAGAAAGGTGGGTAGACGTCAGACGTGATTATAGATTCTGCATGCAGGTTCTTTGCTAAATCCTGGTGCAAATATCTGGTCCTTTACACACGGATGGCAGAATAAGCATGGGTCCCTGCAGCGCTCACTTATCTCGTGTTTTAATTTTGTTTGAAACAACGGGGCTAAAATTCTGTGGGGATTCCATTGTTCACCTGCTGTAACACGGAATCTGCAGAAGCCCCAGGGAGATGGCAGAGGTGAGACATATTTCTGAGCTCCTTCTAATTTTAATATTATGGGTCAGCTCCAAATATGGAAAACATCTGTGATTGGGCCTTGACCATTGGTGGGTGGGAAGTCGCCAGTTGTTATAGGATTTCTGAAGCTACAGCAAATGAATATTAGAATGTATTTTTAGGCTTGGAGAGTTGTGACTTTTACTCGACAAAAGTGTAGACTTCAGAGAGGTATGATTGAGGATTTTAAAATAATGAAAGGACGAGACTGTGTTTGTGTTGATAGACTATTGGATAGGTTAGGGAAAAACATAGAAAATAGGTGCAGGAGTAGGCCATTCGGCCCTTCAAGCCTGCACCACCATTCAATAAGATCATGGCTGATCATTCACCTCAGTACCCCTTTCCTGCTTTCTCTCCATACTCCTTAATCCCTTTAGCCGTAAGGGCCATATCTAACTCCCTCTTGAATATATCTAACGAACTGGCCTCAACAAATTTCTGCGGTAGAGAATTCCACAGGTTAACAACTCTCTGAGTGAAGAAATTTCTCTTCATCTCGGTCGTAAATGGCTTACCCCTTATCCTTAGACTGTGACCCTTGATTCTGGACTTCCCCAGTATCGGGAACATTCTTCCTGCCTCTAACCTGTCCAATCCCGTCAGAATTTTATATGTTTCTATGAGATTACATCTCATTCTTCTAAACTCCAGTGAATACAGGCCCAGTTGATCCAGTCTCTCCTCATATGTCAGTCCTGTCATCCCGGGAATCAGTCTGGTGAACCTTCGCTGCACTCCCTCAAAAGCAAGAATGTCCTTCCTCAGATTAGGAGACCAAAACTGAACACAATATTCCAGGTGAGGCCTCACCAAAGCCCTGTACAACTGCAGTAAGACCTCCCTGCTCCTATACTCAAATCCCCTAGTTATCAAGGCCAACATACCATTTGCCTTCTTCACCGCCTGCTGTACCTGCATGCCAACTTTCAATGACTGATGTACCATGAAACCCAGGTCTCGTTGCACCTCCCCTTTTCCTAATCTGTCACAATTCAGATAACATTCTGCCTTCCTGTTTTTGCCACCAAAGTAGACAACCTCACATTTATCCACATTATACTGCATCTGCCATGTATTTGCCCACTCACCTAACCTGTCCAAGTCACCCTGCAGCCTCTTGGCGTCCTCCTCACAGCTCACACCGCCACCCAGATTAGAATCATCTGCAAACTTGGAGATATTACACTCAATTCCTTCATCGAAATCATTAATGTATATTGTAAATAGCTGGGGACTCAGCACTGAACCCTGTGGCACCCCACTAGTCACTGTCTGCCATTCTGAGAAGGACCCGTTTATCCCGACTCTCTGCTTCCTGTCTGCCAACCAGTTCTCTATCCACGTCAATGCATTACCCCCAATACCATGTGCTTTAATTTTGCACACTAATCTCTTGTGTGGGATCTTGTCAAAAGCCTTTTGAAAGTCCAAATACTCCACGTCCACTGGTTCTCCCTTGTCCACTCTACGAGCTACATCCTCAAAAAATACCAGAAGATTTATCAAGTATGATGTCCCTTTCATAAATCTATGCTGACTTGGACTGATCGTGTCACTGCTTTCCAAATATCCTGCTATTTCATCTTTAATAATTGATTCCAACATTTTCCCCACGACCGATGTCAGGCTAACCGATCTATAATTCCCTGTTTTCTCTCTCCCTCCTTTTTTAAAAAGTGGTGTTACATTAGCTACCCTCCAGTCCATAGGAATTGATCCAGAGTATATAGAATGTTGAAAAATGATCACCAATGCATCCACTATTTCGAGGGCCACTTCCTTAAGTACTCTGGGATGCAGCCTATCGTGCCCTAGGGATTTATCGGCCTTCAATCCCATCAATTTCTCGAACACAATTTTCTGATTAATAAGGATTTCCTTCAGTTCCTCCTTCTCGCTTGACCCTCGGTCCCCTAGTATTTCCAGAAGGTTATTTGTGTCTTCCTTCGTGAAGACAGAACCAAAGTATTTGTTCAATTGGTCTGCCACTTCTTTGTTCCCCATTATAAATTCACCTGATTCTGACTGCAAGGGACCTACATTTGCCTTCACTAATCTTTTTATCTTCACATATCTATAGAAGCTTTTACAGTCAGTTTTTATGTTCCCAGCAAGCTTCCTCTCATACTCTATTATCCCTCTCCTAATTAAACCCTTTGGCCTCCTCTGCTGAATTCTAAACTTCTCCCAGTCCTCAGGCTTGCTGCTTTCCTGGCCAATTTATATACCTCTTTCTTGGATTTAACACTATCCCTAATTTCCTTTGTTAGCCACGGTTGAGCCACCTTCCCCATTTTATTTTTACTCCAGACAGGGATGTACAATTGTTGAAGTTCATCCATGTGATCTTTAAATGTCTGCCATTGCCTATCCACCGTCAACCTTTTAAGTATCATTCGCCAGTCTATTCTAGCCAATTCACGTCTCATACCATCGAATTTACCTTTTCTTACGTTCAGGACCTTAGTCTGTGAATTAACTGTGTCATTCTCCATCTTAATGAAGAATTCTACCATATTATGGTCACACTTCCCCAAGGGGCCTCGCACAACAAGATTGCTAATTAGTCCTTTCTCATTACACATCACCCAGTCTAGGATGGCCAGCCCTCTAGTTGGTTCCTCGACATATTGGTCTAGAAAATCATCCCGAATACACTCCAGGAAATCCTCTTCCACCGTATTGCTACCAGTTTGGTTTGCCTAATCTATATGTAGATTAAAGTCCCCCATTATAATTGCTGTACCTTTACATAGAAACATAGAAACATAGAAAATATGTGCAGGAGTAGGCCATTTGGCCCTTCTAGCCTGCACCGCCATTCAATGAGTTCATGGCTGAACATGCAACTTCAGTACCTCATTCCTGCTTTCTCGCCATAACCCTTGATCCCCCTAGTAGTAAGGACTACATCTAACTCCTTTTTGAATATATTTAGTGAATTGGCCTCAACAACTTTCTGTGGTAGAGAATTCCACAGGTTCACCACTCTCTGGGCGAAGATGTTTCTCCTCATCTCGGTCCTAAATGGCTTACCCCTTATCCTTAGACTGTGACCCCTGGTTCTGGACTTCCCCAACATTGGGAACATTCTTCCTGCATCTAACCTGTCTTAACCCATCAGAATTTTATATGTTTATATGAGATCCCCTCTCATTCTTCTGAACTCCAGTGAATACAAGCCCAGTTGATCCAGTCTTTCTTGATAGGTCAGTCCCGCCATCCCGGGAATCAGTCTGATGAACCTTCGCTGCACTCCCTCAATAGCAAGAATGTCCTTCCTCAGGTTAGGAGACCAAAACTGTACACAATACTCCAGGTGTGGCCTCACCAACGCCCTGTACAACTGCAGCAACACCTCCCTGCCACTGTACTCAAATCCCCTCACTATGAAGGCCAACATGCCATTTGCTTTCTTAACCGCCTGCTGTACCTGCATGCCAACCTTCAATGACTGATGTGCCATGACACCCAGGTCTCGTTGCACCTCCCCTTTTCCTAATCTGTCACTATTCAAATAATCGTCTGTCTCTCTGTTTTTACCACCAAAGTGGATAACCTCACATTTATCCACATTATACTTCATCTGCCATGCATTTGCCCACTCACCTAACCTATCCAAGTCGCTCTGCAGCCTCATAGCATCCTCCTCGCAGCTCACACTGCCACCTAACTTAGTGTCATCCGCAAATTTGGAGATACTACATTTAATCCCCGCGTCTAAATCATTAATGTACAGTGTAAACAACTGGGGCCCCAGCTCAGAACCTTGCGGTACCCCACTAGTCACTGCCTGCCATTCAGAAAAGTACCCATTTACTCCTACTCTTTGCTTCCTGTCTGACAACCAGTTCTCAATCCATGTCAGCACACTACCCCCAATCCCACGTGCTTTAACTTTGCACATTAATCTCTTGTGTGGGACCTTGTCGAAAGCCTTCTGAAAGTCCAAATATACCACATCAACTGGTTCTCCCTTGTCCACTCTACTGGAAACATCCTCAAAAAATTCCAGAAGATTTGTCAAGCATGATTTCCCTTTCACAAATCCATGCTGACTTGGACCTATCATGTCACCTCTTTCCAAATGCGCTGCTATGACATCCTCAATAATTGATTCCTTCATTTTACCCATTACTGAGGTCAGGCTGACCGGTCTATAATTCCCTGTTTTCTCTCTCCCTCCTTTTTTAAAAAGTGGGGTTACATTGGCTACCCTCCACTCGATAGGAACTGATCCAGAGTCAATGGAATGTTGGAAAATGACTGTCAATGCATCCACTATTTCCAAAGCCACCTCCTTAAGTACTCTGGGATGCAATCCATCAGGCCCTGGGGATTTATCGGCCTTCAATCCCATCAATTTCTCCAACACAATTTCCAGACTAATAAGGATTTCCCTCAGTTCCTCCTCCTTACTAGACCCTCTGACCCCTTTTATATCCGGAAGGTTGTTTGTATCCTCCTTAGTGAATACCGAACCAAACTACTTGTTCAATTGGTCTGCCATTTCTTTGTTCACCGTTATGACTTTCCCTGATTCTGACTGCAGGGGACCTACGTTTGTCTTTACTAACCTTTTTCTCTTTACATATCTATAGAAACTTTTGCAATCCGTCTTAATGTTCCCTGCAAGCTTCTTCTCGTACTCCATTTTCTCTGCCCTAATCAAACCCTTTGTCCTCCTCTGCTGAGTTCTAAATTTCTCCCAGTCCCCGGGTTCGCTGCTATTTCTGGCCAATTTGTATGCCACTTCCTTGGCTTTAATACTATCCCTGATTTCCCTTGATAGCCACAGTTGAGCCACCTTCCCTTTTTTATTTTTACACCACACAGGAATGTATAATTGTTGTAGTTCATCCATGCGGTCTCTAAATGTCTGCCATTGCCCATCCACAGTCAACCCCTTAAGTATCATTCGCCAATCTATCCTAGCCAATTCACGCCTCATACCTTCAAAGTTACCCTTCTTTAAGTTCTGGACCATGGTCTCTGAATTAACTGTTTCATTCTCCATCCTAATGCAGAATTCCACCATATTATGGTCTCTCTTCCCCAAGGGGCCTCGCACAATGAGATTGCTAATTAATCCTCTCTCATTACACAACACCCAGTCTAAGATGGCCTCCCCCGTAGTTGGTTCCTCGACATATTGGTCTAGAAAACCATCCCTTATGCACTCCAGGAAATCCTCCTCCACCGTATTGCTTCCAGTTTGGTTCGCCCAATCTATGTACATATTAAAGTCACCCATTATAACTGCTGCACCCTTATTGCATGCACCCCTAATTTCCTGTTTGATGCCCTCCCCAACTACTGTTTGGAGGTCTGTACACAACTACCACTAATGTTTTTTGCCCTTTGGTGTTCTGCAGCTCTACCCATATTGATTCCACATCATCCAAGCTAATGTCCTACCGAACTATTGCATTAATCTCCTCTTTAACCAGCAATGCTACCCCACCTCCTTTTCCTTTTATTCTATCCTTTCTGAATGTTGAATACCCCTGGATGTTGAGTTCCCAGCCCTAATCATCCTGAAGCCACGTCTCTGTAATCCCAATCACATCATATTTGTTAACATATATTTGCACAGTTAATTCTTCCACCTTATTACGGATACTCCTTGCATTAAGACACAAAGCCTTCAGGCTTGTTTTTTTAACACCCTTTGTCCTTTTAGAATTTTGCTGTGCAGTGGCCCTTTTTGTTCTTTGCCTTGGGTTTCTCTGCCCTCCACTTTTCCTCATCTCCTTTCTGTCTTTTGCTTTTGTCTCCTTTTTGTTTCCCTCTGTCTCCCTGCATTGGTTCCCATCCCCCTGCCATATTAGTTTAACTCCTCCCCAACAGCACTAGCAAACACTCCCCCTAGGACATTGGTTCCGGTCCTGCCCAGGTGCAGACCATCTGGTTTGTACTGGTCCCACCTCCCCCAGAACCAGTTCCAATGCCCCAGGAATTTGAATCCCTCCCTGGTGCACCACTGCTCAAGCCATGTATTCATCTGCGCTATCCTGCGATTCCTACTCTGACTAGCATGTGGCACTGGTAGCAATCCCGAGATTACTACTTTTGAGGTCCTACTTTTTCATTTAGCTCCTAGCTCCTTAAATTCATTTCGTAGGACCTCATCCGTTTTTTTACCTATGTCATTGGTACCAATGTGCACCACGACAACTGGCTGTTCTCCCTCCCTTTTTAGAATGTCCTGCACCCGCTCTGAGACATCCTTGACCCTTGCACCAGGGAGGCAACATACCATCCTGGAGTCTCGGTTGCAGCCGCAGAAACGCCTATCTATTCCCCTCACAATTGAATCCCCTATCACTATCGCTCTCCCACTCTTTTTCCTGCCCTCCTGTGCAACAGAGCCAGCCACGGTGCCATGAACTTGGCTGCTGCTGCCCTCCCCTGATGAGTCATCCCCCTCAACAGTACTCAAAGCAGTGTATCTGTTTTGCAGGGGGATGACCACAGGGGACCCCTGCACTACCTTCCTTGCACTGCTCTTCCTGCTGGTCTTCCATTCCCGAGCTGGCTGTGGACCCTTTACCTGCGGTACGACCAACTCGCTACACGTGCTACTCACGTCATTCTCAGCATCGTGGATGCTCCATAGTGAATCCACCCTCAGCTCCAAATCCGCAACACGGTCAGTCAGGAGCTGGAGGCGGATACACTTCCTGCACACGTAGTCGTCAGGAACACTGGAGTCGTCCCTGAGTTCCCACATGGTACAGGAGGAGCATAACACGTGACCGAGCTCTCCTGCCATGACGTTACCCTTAGATAGGCAACAACAATGCTAAAGTTTACTCACTGTTCTAGAAGAGAAAAAAGAAAAACTACTCACCAATCACCAGCCAATCACTTCCCCCCTTGGCTGTAACATCACCTTTCTGTTTCTTTCTACTTTTTTGCCTTCTCCCTGTAGCTGCACAAGTACGCCTTTAATAGGCCTCTCCACGCACCTCCGACGCTGGGCCCTGGACTCCCTGCTGTGCCTTTTATAGGCCTCTCCACGCATCTCCGAAGCTGGGCCCCGGACTCCCTGCTGTGCCTTTTATAGGCCTCTCCACGCACCGCCTCGACGCTGCTCCTGACTGCCGCTGACGCTGGGCCCCGGACTATTGCATGCATCCCTAATTTCTTGTTTGATGCTGTCCCCAACCTCACTACTACTTTTTGGTGGTCTGTACACTTGCGTTTTCTGCCTTTTGGTATTCCGCAGCTTTACCCATACAGATTCCACATCATCCAAGCTAATGTCCTTCCTTACTATTGCGTTAATTTCCTCTTTAACCAGCAACGCTACCCCACCTCCTTTTCCTTTCTGTCTATCCTTCCTGAATATTGAATACCCCTGGATGTTGAGTACCCAGCCTTGGTCACCCTGGAGCCATGTTTCCGTAATCCCAATTATATCATATTCATTAATAGCTGCGTGCGCAGTTAATTCGTCCACTTTATTATGAATACTCCTCGCATAGAGGCACAGAGCCTTCAGGCTTGTCTTTTTAACACACTTTGTCCCTTTAGAATTTTGCTGTAATGTGGCCCTTTTTGATTTTTGCCTTGGGTTTCTCGGCCCTCCACTTTTACTTTTTTTCTTTCTATCTTTTGCTTCTGCCCCCATTTTGCTTCCCTCTGTCTCCCTGCATTGGTTCCCATTCCCCAAGGGTTATGTGGAAACTAGCCCCAAGGGTTTAATTTTAATCCCCAAAAATAGGTGAGTTGTGTGAGGATGGGAAGAACATTTAAAAAAATCTCAAACCCGACCCCAACCCGAGCCCTTCCAGTTTTATCGGAGGTGGCGACCAATCTGCTCTCAGGATGCAGGTTGGTTATTAAAAGCTTTTAAGGAGGATGTGTGCCTCCATTATAACAGGACTTTTATTTTTAACCCATGGAGGTCAGGTTTCCTGGGGCTCGGGACACCTGGTGGGTAAAATGGATGGGAAGGGTTGGATCCATAAAGTAAATGCATTTACAGCACAGCTTGTGATCCAAGAGGATGAGTATTTCCTCCAGGCCCAACAAGCTTCGGACTCCACAATCTCTGACTTCCACCACCCTACCCCACCCATCTCTGACTCCCCCACCCCCCCATCTTCGCCTCCCTTAGACCCCTCCATGATTGCTTGACACCTCCTAATTCCCCCCACGTCCCTGCAATCTCTGACTCACCTCGCATCCGCTCCTTGGCTGCTTTCCCGCCTGATGCTGACCTGCTGAAAAAAATGGAACAGACATCCTGCTGTTACTCTCAGCAGAATGGGAATTCTTCCCTCCTGCTCTCTTCACTGCCCTGAGTAAATATCGGGGCCAAAGCCTCCATGTGGTGCCATCAAGGGGAAGCGTATGGATGAGAAAGAGGATGAGACCAAAACTAGATCATAATTCCGAGCAGGTAAAGCTGGCCATGTTTACTCAAAATAAAAATCACAACATGCCAGTGCTTGGAACAGTTGAGTTGTGTAATAACACAGCCTCTGTAAACTATTTATGATATACTTTTTAAATAAAGTAAGAATCATAGGGGCCGAAATTCAGGGTCTCAAAGAGCCCCATTAGTGCCTGTTTGTGGCGACCATTCCTAAAAATCGAATGGCCGCTGCTTTGCGGTTGACAGGCCGACCCGACCTAAATTCAGGTCGGAAATTTTTCGGCCTGGAGCCCATACAGCTCACGTGGTATCACCGGCAACAAATTCAATAAAAAAACAATAAAAATACTTACCCAGCTCATCTTGCTCTGTGGATCCCCCGCTGCGCGATGCCCCCGACCGGTTTCTCTGTTGGTGCACCTCTGCAGAGTGACTGCGGGTGGCTGCCCTTAAAGGGGATGGCCCACTGTCTCGGCCACAATGCAAGAATTTTTGCCAGTCGACTTGCCGATTGGCCGGCAAAATACTGGCCCAGGGTTTGGGCGGGCCGCCAACAGGCAGCCTGGCACCCCCTCTTTGGTGCCAGGCCGCTGGTCGTGCTGAAACCCTCCCTGGTGGCCCAGTGGCCTAAGTTACAAAATGTTCGCATCTCCCCCCTTTAAAGGAGGGGAGAGAGCGTGGTGACGCACACGCGCTGTGACATCACCACATTGATTGATAATGGTGGGCGGACCTTGCGACCCATTTTCAGACAGTCAGCCTAGCTTTGAGTGTAAGGCTCATTATGATTATGTTCCATTTCCTGCAGGACTTTGAAAATGGATCTACTCACCGTACCAAGAGAAAAACTGAGATGGAGAGGAATTTCTTCTCTCAGAGGGTTGTAGATCTGTGGAATTCTCTGCTCCAGAGAGCTGTGGAGGCTGGTCATTGAATATATTTAAGGCAGAGATAGACAGATTTTTGAGCGATAAGGGAATAAAAGGTTATGAGGAGCGGGCAGGAAAGTTGAACTGAGTCCATGATCAGATCAGCCATGAGCTTATTGAATGGCGGAGCAGGCTCAAGGGGCCAAATGGCCTACTCCTGCTCCTATTTCTTATGTAACAGCTAAAAACTCATAGGTGTGCCAGCTTTCTGGCGCACCTGAATTTCGGCCACATAGAATCATAGAAATTTACAGCACAGAAGGAGGCCTTTCAACCCATCGTGTCTATAAAGGCTGAAAAAGAGCTACCTAGCCTAATGCCACTTTCCAGCTCTTGGTCCATAGCCTTGTGGGTTCTGGCACTTCAAATGCATATCCAAGTACTTTTTAAATGTGATGAGTGTTTCTACATCTAATTCCCTTTCAGGCAGTGAGATCCAGACCGCCACCACCTTCTGGGGGAAAAAAGTTCTCCTCAACTCCCCTCTAATCCTTACTTTAAATCTATGCCTCCTGGTTATTGACCTCTCTGCTAGGGGAAATGGATCTTTCCTATCCACTCTATCTAGGCCCCTCATAATTTTATACATCTCAATCAAGCCTCCCCTAAGCCTCCTCTGTTCCAAAGAAAACAACCCGAGCCTATCCAATCTTTCCTCATAGCTAACATTCTGCAGTCCTGGCAACATCCTCATAAATCCCTTCTGTTACCCTCTCTAGTGCAATCACATCTTTCCTGTAATGTGGTGACCAGAACTGCACGGAGTACTCTAGCTGTGACCTAACTCATGTTTTATACAGTTCAAGCATGTGGTCTCATAGAATCATAGAATGATTACAGCACAGAAGATCATTCAACCCGTCGAGCCCGTGCTGGCTCTCTGCAAGAGCACTTCAGCTAGTTCCACTCCCCCACTTTTTCCCCGTAGCCCTGCAATTTTTTTTTCCTTCAAGTACTTATCCAATTCCCTTTTGAAAGTCACAATTGAGTCTGCCTCCACCACTCTTTCAGGCAGTGCATTCCAGATCCTAACCACTCACTGCATAAACATTTTTTTCCTCATGTCACCTTTGGTTCTTTTGCCAATCACCTTAAATCTGTGTCCTCTGGTTCTCAATGCTTTGGATGATACGTTAAACAGAGGCCCTGTCTGCCCTCTCAGGTGGACGTAAAAGATCCCATGGCACTATTTCGATGACAAGCAGGGGAGTTAATCTATGGTATACTGGCCAATATTTATCTCTCAATCAACATAACAAAAACAGATTTTCTGGTCATTATCATATTGCTGTTTGTGGAAATTTGCTTGTGGGCAAGTTGGCTGCCTCGTTTCCTACATTACAACAGTGACTTCACTCCAAAAGTACTTCATTGGCTGTAAAACGTTTTGAAACATCCGCTTTTTGTGAAAGGCGCTATATAAACGCAAATCTTTCTTTCTATCAAATCTCCTCTCAACCTTCTATTCTATAAGGACAACAACCCCAGCTTCTCTAGGCTATCCACGTAACTGAAATCCCTCATCCCTGGAATCATTCTTGTAAATCTCTAAGGCCTTCACATCCTTCCTAAAATGCAATGTTCAAAATTGGACACAATACTCCAGATGAGGCTGAACCAGTGTTTTATAAAGGTTCATCATAACCTCCTTGCTTTTGTACTCTATGCCTCTATTTATAAACCCAGGAACCCATATGCTTTTTTAACCGCTTTCTCAACCTGTCCTGCCACCTTTAACGATTTGTGCACATATACCCCCAGGTCTCTCTGTTCATGCACTCCCTTTAGAATTGTACCCTTTAGTTTATATTGCCTCTCCTTGGTCTTCCTATCAAAATATATCATTTCGCACCTTTCTGCATTAAATTTCATCTCCACTGTAAGATACCCTATGTTATGTATGGAACACTATGCAACCAGCATTCTACCGCCACCAGAGAGCGCATCTGTTGGAATCCCAATGGATCCCAGCATCCCTTGGGAGCACTATATATAAGCAGGCCTCCCATGCTGTACCAGTACTCTGGAGTTAGAATAAAGAGAGCAAGGTCACACTTACTCACATCTATAGTACTCAGTCACATTGCTTTATTTAAGACTTAACAACTGGCGACAAGATAACGAACCATCACGCGAAAATGCAGAGAACTGTTGGCATCCTGGAGAAATTCTCAGAAGGGGACGATTGGGAGGCCTTCGTGGAGTGACTTGACCAATGCTTTGTGGCCAACGAGCTGGAAGGGAGTGTGAATGCTGCCAAACGAAGGGTGATCCTCCTCATCATCTGCGGGGTAACAACCTATGGCCTCATGAAGAATCTTCTTGCTCTGGTGAAACCAACAATCAAATTGTATGAAGAACTGTGTACGCTGGTCTGGGAGCGCCTAAATCCGAAGGAGAGCATTCTGATGGCAAGGTATCGATTTTACACATGTCAATGGTCTGAAGGCCAGGAAGTGGTGAGCTACGTCGCCGAACTAAGGCACCTTGCAGGACATTGCGAATTCGATGGATTCTTGGAGCAAATGCTAAGAGATTTCATTGTGCTTGGCATTAGCCATGAGGTTATCCTTCGCAAACTATTGACTGTTGAAGCACCGAACCTGAGCAAAGCCATAACAATAGCCCAGGCATTTAAGTCCACCAGTGATAACACCAAACAAATTTCGCAGCATAAAGAGGTTTCGGCAAGTACTTTACACAAAGGTAACATCGTTTTCAGACAGGAATGCATATGGCAGAATGTACACACCTACAGCTGCACGACCTCAGATGACTCAAGCGTTAATGCGAGGCAATTGACACCTTGTTGGCGCTGCGGAGGTGATCATCGAGTCCATCAATGCCGCTTCAAACGCTATGCGTGCAAAGGCTGTGGAACAATGGGGCACCTCCAGCGAATGTGCAGAGGTTGGTTTTAAGGAGCGTCTTAAAGAAGGAAAGAGAGGTAGAGAGGTGGAGAGGTTTAGGGAGGGAGTTCCAGAACTTAGGGCTCAAACAGCTGAAGGCACATCCACGAATGGTTGAGCAGTTATAATGAGGGATGTTCAAGAGGCCAGAATTTGAGGAGCGCAGACATCTTGTGGGGTTGTGAGGCTGAAAAAGATTATAGAGACAGAGAGTGACAAGGCTATGGAGTGATTTGTAAACAAGGATGAGAATTTTGAAATTGAGGTGTTGTTTAACCAGGATCCAATGTAGGTCAGAAAGCGCGGGGTGATAGGTGATCGTGACTTGGTGCGAGTTAGTACACGGGCTGCTGAGTTTTGGGTGACCTCAAGTTTACATAGTGTAGAATGTGGGAGGCCGGCCAGGATTGAGTTGGAGTAGTCAAGTCTAAAAGTAACAAAGGCATGAATGAAGGTTTCAGCAGCAGAAGAGATGAGGCGGGGCAGAGGCGGGCAATGTTATGGAGGTGGAAAAAGGCAGTTTTCGTTATGCCGTGGATATGTGACTGGAAACTCATTTTAGGGTAAAATATGACACCTAGGTTGCAAACATTCTTGTTCACCCTCAGATTGATGCTAGGGAGAGGAATGGAGTCAGTGGTTAGGAAACGCAGTTTGTGGCAGGGACCAAAGATAATGGCTTCGGTCTTCCCAATATTTATTTGGAGAAAATTTCTGCTCATCCAGTACTGGATGTTGGAGAAGCAATCTGACAATTTAGATACCAAGCAGAGGTCAAGAGAAGTGGTGGAGAGGTAGATCTGGGTGTCGTCAGCATACATATGGAAACTGACTCTGTGTTTTGGATGATATTGCCAAGGGGCAACCTTTAGATGAGAAATAGGAGGGGACCAAGGATAGATCCTTGGAAGACACCAGAGATAATGATGCAGGAGTGGGAAGAGAAGCCATTACAGGAGATTTTCTGGCTAGGATTAGATAGATAAGAATGGAACCAGACGAGTGCATCCCACCTAGCTGGACATTGGTGGAGAGGCATTGGAGGAGGATAGAGTGGTCAACTGTGTCAAAGGCTGCAGACAGGTCCAGAAGGATGAGGAGGGATAGGTTATCTTTATCAACCTCACAATGGATGTGATTTGTGACTTTGATGAGAGCCGTTTCGGTACTGTGCAGGGGCGAAAACCAGATTGAAGGGATTCAAACATTGAATTCATGAAAAGCTGGTCACGGATTTGGGAGGCGACAACACGTTCAAGTACTTCGGACAGGAAAGGGAGGTTGGAGATGGGGTGATAGCTTATAAGCAAAGTAGGGTCAAGGGTTGATTTTTTGAGGAGAGGGGTGGTGACAGCAGATTTGAAGGAGAAGGGAACAGTACCTGCAGAGAGAGAACCATTAACAATGTCGGCTAACATGGGAGCCAAAAAAGGAAGTTGGATGGTCAGTAGTTTAGTGGGAATAGGTTCAAGAGAGCAGGAAGTGGGTCTCATGGACAAAATGAGTTTGGAACGATCAAGAGGGGAGATCAAAGAGAAACTAGAGAAAGATATGAGTTTAGGGCTCGGGCAGGTGGGAGCATTAGATGAAGTTTGGCCCTGTGGGCTAGGTGAAGGAAGGGAATTCACAGAGGCAGCTGATCAGATGGTCTCAATCTTTGATACAAGGAAGTCCATGAGCTCCATAAACTAAAGTTTACTAGGCCATTTCAGAGAGCATTAAGAGCCAACCACATACTGTGGGACTGGAGTCACTTGTAGGCCAGACCAGAGTGGGTCCTGGTGGCAGGTTTCCTTCCCTGAAGGGCATCAGTGAACCAGTTGGGTTTTTACAACAATAATGGCAGCTTTGCTGATTAGTTTTTCTGATGCCAGCCACAAATTACCAGAGTTATTGGGGTAATTTTAATTTTTGCCCCCTTTTTTTTTGCCTGTTTCTCCTCCTCCTCAGATCTTCTTTCACCATACGGACAATCCCCAGATGAAAGGGTGGACAAACAACCTATACCCAGGCTTTCACCAATAGCACTCTAAAATTAGCAGTTAAGACATGCACAAGAGAGGCTTCGGATGAAAATACCTCCAAGTTCCCTCCATCTATATAAGAAAGAGGCTTGTTACCACTTGACTCTTTCCCAGCTGAGATCAGTAAATTAGTATGTATAAGGTCATGGGTGTAAATGTGTCTCCTTCTACTCTATAGGTTTGTGATTCGACTATGATGCACAGGTATAATGACAAACAACTTGTTTCCTAATAATCTTAAGGGGGCACCTCTGTGGAGCTTTCAACATATTTACATAACATAACCATTTTGACTTGTGGAATCCACCATGTCATCACCATGTGCATCACCCCATTTCCGCCTGGAAGTTACATTTCTCCTTGTGACAACGACAGCTTGAGCTGTCGAGTTGCAGTCAGGGACCGAATACAGCAGTGCTATTTAAAGGTGCTACCTTGGAAAGTATTTTCTGTCGGCCATTACTTTAATCTGCATTCCAACAGTTAGGCAAAGTGGCTGGTGATCCATAGAAACATAGAAACATAGAAAATAGGTGCAGGAGTAGGCCATTCGGCCCTTCGAGCCTGCACCACCATTCAATAAGATCATGGCCGATCATTCCTTCAGTACCCCTTTCCTGCTTTCTCTCCATACCCCTTGATCCCTTTAGCCGTAAGGGCCATGTCGAACTCCGTCTTGAATATATCCAATGAACTGGCATCAACAACTTTCTGTGGTAGAGAATTCTACAGGTTCACAACTCTCTGAGTGAAGAAGTTTTTCCCCATCTCAGTCCTAAATGGCTTACCCCTTATCCTAAGACTGTGTCCCCTGGTTCTGGACTTCCCCAACATCGGGAACATTCTTCCTGCATCTAACCTGTCCAGTCCCATCAGAATCTTATATGTTTCTATGAGATTCCCTCTCATCCTTCTAAACTCCAGTGTATAAAGGCCCAGTTGATTCAGTCTCTCCTCCTATGTCAGTCCAGCCATCCCTGGAATCAGTCTCGTAAACCTTCGCTGCACTCCCTCAATAGCAAGAACGTCCTTCCTCAGATGAGGAGACCAAAACTGAACACAATATTCCAGGTGAGGCCTCACCAAGGCCCTGTACAACTGCAATAAGACCTCCCTGCTCTTATACTCAAATCTTCTTGCTATGAAGGCCAGCATACCATTTGCCTTCTTCACCGCCTGCTGTACCTGCATGCCAACTTTCAATGACTGATGAACCTTGACACCCAGGTCTCGTTGCACCTCCCCTTTTCCTAATCTGTCACCATTCAGATAATATTCTGCCTTTGTGTTTTTGCCCCCAAAGTGGATAACCTCACATTTATCCACATTATACTGCATCTGCCATGTATTTGCCCACTCACCTAACCTGTCCAAGTCACCCTGCAGCCTTTTAGCGTCCTCCTCACAGCTCACACCGCCACCCAGTTTAGTGTCATCTGCAAACTTGGAGATATTAGACTCAATTCCATCATCTACATCATTAATGTATATTGTAAAGAGGTGAGGTCCCAGCACTGAGCCCTGCAGCACTCCACTAGTCACTGCCTGCCATTCTGAAAAGGACCCATTTATCCCGACTCTCTGCTTCCTATCTGCCAACCAGTTCTCTAACCACGTCAGTACATTACCCCCAATAATATGTGCTTTGATTTTGCACACCAATCTCTTGTGTGGGACCTTGTCAAAAGCCTTTTGAAGTCCAAATACACCACATCCACTGGTTCTCCCTTGTCCACTCTACTAGTTACATCCTCAAAAAATTCCAGAAGATATGTCAAGTATGATTTCCCTTTATAAATCCATGCTGACTTGGACCAATCCTATCACTGCTGTCATGTATTCAACTATCATTGTAACCCATGCATAAGCTGACCTAAGTTGTACACCTTGAGAACGTTGACCACAAGGGGGTGAACTTGTGGGAGACACTCCGAACCTGGACTTTCTGGTATAAAAGGGGAAGCTCCACCCACCTTCATTACTTGAGGTCTTGGTAATAAAGGTAACTGATCACAGAGTGACCTTCTCAAGTATGGGCGTCGTGTGCATCTATATTGTATTGTATAGTAAGGACATATCATTGGCGACGAGAAACGGGGATTTAAACCACGCGAGCATGTGGCCACTAGCAGCACAGAAGAGAGGTACTGTGTTGGTGATGATTGGGACGACTTTATTGAGAGACTACAGCAAAGTTTTGTCACTAAGGAATGGCCGGGACAGGATTCGGCCGACAAACGCAGGGCTCATCTCCTGACGGTTTGTGGATCCAGAACGTACTCCCTGATGAAGGACCTTCTAGCACCAGAGAAGTTGGTGAACAAGACGTTCAAAGAGCTCAGTAAGTTGATCGGGGAACACCGTAAACTGGCGAGCATCATGCCTATGGCGAGACACCGGTTTTACACGCACCGGCGGCGAGAAGGGCAAAGCGTTTCTGACTTCATGGCAGATCTCCAGCGACTGGCGAGCCTATGTAAGTTCCCAGATGCATGCAGAGCGGAGATGCTGCGAGACTTTTTTATTGAGGGCACCGGGCACGCTGGGGTTTTCAGGAAACTGATTGAGACCAAAGACTTGACCTTTGAAGCGGCGGCTCTGATAGCCCAGACATTTATCTCAGGGGAGGAAGAGACCAGAATGATGTGTGACAAAAATCTTGGCTCAAATGCGGAAAACGACCAGGGAGTCAACATTGTTAACGCGGCACACAGTTGTCTAGGCAGATAAGGGCAATCGGACATGCCCCAGCATATAGTCGAACCCAAAGTGGCAATTCAACAGAGACAATGGCGAGCTGAACGGCAATTCATGCTATCGCAATGGACAATGCGGTCAGTAATGGGACCATCAACATCTGTTAATGGTGTGCTTAAGGACAGTTACAGAGACAGTCAGAGATGATCGACTGGTGATGGGCCTTTTGTTTCCAACAATGGGGCCTCCAGCTCATGCTGGAGGTGTGGAGGCAAACACCCAGCCAGAGCTTGCAGGTATCAGCAATATACCTGCAGAAACTGCAACGTCAGCGGTCACTTGGCACGTATGTGCAGGAAGCATGCAGCCAAGTTGATGTACGAGGAGGACGGGCCCGATGTAAGCCCTACGAAGCCAAATGAATACTGGAGGAAATCGCTGGAAGCTGAAGTTCAGCGAGTTCATGTGGAGCACATGTACAGTTCATATACCAGGACGCCACCGATAATGATGAAAGTGCTCCTCAATGGCATTCCAGTATTAATGGAGCTAGACACGGGGGCTAGCCAGTCCCTGATGAGTATCAAACAGTTCAAAAGGTTGTGGGTGTCCAAGGCCCGGAGGCCAAAATTATTGCCAATTGACGCACAGCTACGGACATATAAAAAGGAGATCATTCCGGTGCTAGGCAGCACCACGGTAGTCGTGACCCACAAAGATTCGGAGAACAGGTTGCCACTCTGGATTGTCCCGGGGGACAATCCCGCACTACTGGGGAGGAGTTGGCTTGCTGTCATGAACTGGAAATGGGGCGATGTCAATGCAATTTCTTCTGTGGAGCGAGTATCATGCACACAAGTCCTGGACAAATTTGACTCATTATTTCAACCCGGCATCGGCACTTTCATGGGGGCCAAGGTAGTGATTCACATAAACCCGGACGCCAGGCCAGTACACCACAAGGCCAGAGCGGTGCCATACGTGATGCGGGAAAAGATAGAATGTGAATTGGATCGCCTGCTGAGGGAAGGCATCATCTCGCCAGTTGAATTCAGTGACCGGGCGAGCCTGATCGTGCTGGTGCTCAAGGCGGATGTGTCGGTCAGGATATGTGGTGATTACAAGGCCACCATCAATTGGGTGTCACTCCAAGACCAGTACCCGCTACCGAGAGCGGAGGACCTCTTTGTGACGCTATCCGGTGGCAAACTTTTTTCAAAATTAGACCTGACCTCAGCTGACATGACCCAGGAGCTGGCGAGTGAGTCGAAGAAGCTGACCACCATCATGACACACAAGGGTTGTTTGAGTAAAACAGATTTCCGTTCAGGATTCGTTTGGCCGCTGCGATCTTTCAGCGAAATATGGAAAGCCTTCTCAAGTCCATTCCAAGGACGGTGGTTTTTCAAGACGACATCCTCATCACGGGTCGCGAAGAACACCTCCACAACCTGGAGGAGGTGCTACGCAGACTGGACCGGGTAGGGCTGTGACTGAAAAAGGCGAAGTGCGTCTTCTTAGCTCCAGAGGTGGAATTCCTGGGGAGGAGGGTAGCAGTAGACGGGATCAGACCTACTGCGTCCAAGACGGAAGTGATCCAGAGAGCACCCAGACCCTGTAACACGACAGAGCTGCATTTGTTCCTGGGACTCCTGAATTATTTTGGTAACTTTCGTCCCAAATTGAGCACGCTGTTAGAGCTGCTACACGTGCTCCTATGCAAAGGTCACGATTGGGTCTGGGGGGACAGCCAGGAAAGGGCTTTTGATAGAGCACACAATTTGTTATGCTCCAACAAACTGTTAACGTTATATGACCCGTGTAAGAAACTTTTTCATAATGTGCGATGCGTCGTCCTATGGGGTCGGGTGTGTGTTGCAGCATGTGAATGCCAATGGTCAGTTACGGCCGGTAGCTTATGCCTTCAGAAGTCTGTCCTGGGCAGAAAGGGGCTATGGGATGGTAGAAAAGGAAGCGCTAGCATGTGTATATGCAGTAAAAAAAATGCACCAATACCTGTTTGGCAGGAAATTTGAGCTGGAGACAGATCACAAACCCTTCACGTCTCTTTTAGCCGACAACAAGGCCATAAATGCAAATGCATCGGCCCGCATACAGAGGTGGGCACTCACGTTAGCCGCCTATGACTACACAATTCGGCGCAGACCGGGCACTGAAAACTGCGCTGATTCACTCAGCAGGCTCCCACTAACCACCACTGAGGGGCCAACTGAGCATGATGCTGAGATGGTTATGGCTGTTGAAGCTTTCGAAAGCGAAGGCTCACCTGTGACAGCCCGTCAGATTAAAGTCATGTCCCAGATGGGCAGAGAGGTGTTTATCAGAAAACTTCACAATGAGCACCCGGGCATTGTCATGATGAAGGCAATTGCCAGGTCACACGTTTGGTGGCCTGGGATAGATGCAGACCTGGAACTTTGTGGTCGCAGGTACAACACGTGTGCTCAGCTGGGCAACGCACCTAGGGAAACCCCCCTTAGCTCCTGGTCCTGGCCCACCAAGCCATGGTCACGCATCCATATGGACTACGCAGGTCCTTTCATGGGAAAAATGTTTTTGGTTGTAGCAGATGCCTACTCCAAATGGATTGAGTGTGCCATTTTAAATTCAAGCACATCCTCTGCCACAGTAGAAAGCCTACGGGCAATGTTCGCCGCCCATGGTCTATCGGATGTCTTGGTCAGCGACAACAGCCCATGCTTCACAAGCACTGAATTCCAGGACTTCATGGCAGCCAATGGAATCAACCAGGTCAGAACGGCACCGTTCAAGCCGGCCTCAAATGGCCAGGCGGAACGAGCAGTGCAGATAATCAAACAGCGGATGCTCAGACTCCAAGGGGGTTCCTTATAAAGCCGCTTATCACGCCTCCTGTTGGCCAATAGAGCCCGACCACACTCGCTCACAGGGGTTCCACCCGCAGAACTGCTAATGAAAATAAGAACATAAAAACATAAGAATTAGGAACAGGAGTAGGCCATCTAGCCCCTCGAGCCTGCTCCGCCATTCAACAAGATCATGACTGATCTGGCCGTGGACTCAGCTCCACTTACCCACCCGCTCCCGTAACCCTTAATTCCCTTATTGGTTAAAAATCTATCTATCTGTGACTTGAATACATTCAATGAGCTAGCCTCAACTGCTTCCTTGGGCAGAGAATTCCACAGATTCACAACCCTCTGGAAGAAGAAATTCCTTCTCAACTCGGTTCTAAATTGGCTCCCCCGTATTTTGAGGTTGTGCACCCTAGTTCTAGTCTCCCCGACCAGTGGAAACAACCTCTCTGCCTCTATCTTGTCTATCCCTTTCATTATTTTAAATGTTTCTATAAGATCACCCCTCATCCTTCTGAACTCCAACGAGTAAAGACCCAGTCTACTCAATCTATCATCATAAGGTAACCCCCTCATCTCCGGAATCAGCCTCTTGAATCGTCTCTGTACCCCCTCCAAAGCTAGTACATCCTTCCTTAAGTAAGGTGACCAAAACTGCACACAGTACTCCAGGTACAGCCTCACCAATACCCTATACAGTTGCAGAAGGACCTCCCTGCTTTTGTACTCCATCCCTCTTGCAATGAAGGCCAACATTCCATTCGCCTTCCTGATTACCTGCTGCACCTGCAAACTAACTTTTTGGGATTCATGCACAAGGACCCCCAGGTTCCTCTGCACCGCAGCATGTTGTAATTTCTCCCCATTCAAATAATATTCCCTTTTACTGTTTTTTTTCCTAAGGTGGATGACCTCACACTTTCTGACATTGTATTCCATCTGCCAAACCTTAGCCCATTCGCTTAACCTATCTAAATCTCTTTGCAGCCTTTCTGTGTCCTCTACACAACCCGCTTTCCCACTAATCTTTGTGTCATCTGCAAATTTTGTTACACTACACTCTGTCCCCTCTTCCAGGCCATCTATGTATATTGTAAACAGTTGAGGTCCCCGCACCAATCTCTGTGGCACACCACTAACCACCGATTTCCAACCCGAAAAGGACCTATTCATCCCGACTCTCTGCTTTCTGTTCGCCAGCCAATTCCCAAAGGATGCTCAAAACCAGGTTATCCCTTATACACCCGACTATGAAAGAAATTGTTGAGAGCAGGCGTCAGTCACAATGTGACTACCATGACTGGAATGCGAGGGCACGATGTATTGATGTCAATGACTGTAAGAGAAATTTGGCATTGGGGTACCAGCGGGACAATGGTTAAAGTGCTGGTTCCTGCAATGGCCCATAAGGAGGTAAAGGCCTCTCTTCGGCCTTGTACCAAGGCTCCAGAAGTTATCAATTCAATAATATTCCGACAGGATACGATGTGAGAACCTAAACAGACATTGATAAGACCTTGCGAAGAGGCTCGAGGCGACTCACAGGCACCAAGGAAATGTATAACAAATTCCGACCTAATGAAGTCATTCTAGTCACGGCCTAAAGCGGTCACGAGGGTCTTGGCCTGTCAATCCAAAGTAGCACTAATAAGGTAGTCCAATTAGAGAAGTAGAACTGATAAGGTAGTTCAATTAGAAATCTAGGGAGGTCTTGTCCGGGAACAGAGGGGTTTTGAAATGTATAAAAGTTGTATGATTGTGCTGTTCGGGGAGCATCTCCACTCACAGGCGACTGTGATAAGAGGTGTTCCCGGACGTTCGTAATAAAGATCGTTATACTTTGCCAACCGTCTCTGTCTGCTAACTTCGAGAATTACTTCGTGGACTGGGGCGAGCGTCGACCCTCTATATCAGTGGGCCCGCTCGTGGGAGAGGAAGCCTTCCCATCTCCCCCTTACAATGACCCTGTTTTTGCCGTTAATTATGCTGCAGAGCCCAAATGGCTTGCAGGCACTGCGATTGCCAAAAAGGGGAATAGGATTTTGGTAGTTAAACTTACCAATGGACAAATCTGCCGCAAACACGTGGATCAAACTAAAAGGTGGTTCAGCAATTCCATAGAAGAAGCAGAGGAAGAACACGACATAGAGTTTACTCCACCACAGATGACCGAACACCGGAACCAAGTGGAGGAGAGCCCAGTCACTGTGGGCAGTCCAGACAGGCCTGAGGCACCGCAAACAGCAGACACTCAGGCCAGCGCCCAACAACCAGAGCCCCAACTCAGGCGCTCTACAAGGGAGCGTAAACCACCAGAGAGACTTAACCTGTGATCCCAATAAGACTTTGCGGGGGTGGTGATGTCATGTATTCAACTATCATTGTAACCCATGTATAAGCTGACCTAAGTTGTACACCTTGAGAACATTGACCACAAGGGGGTGAACTTGTGGGAAACACTCCTAACCTGGACTTTCAGGTATAAAAGGGGAAGCTCCACCCTCCTTCATCACTTGAGGTCTTGGTAATAAAAGTAACTGGTCACAGAGTGACTTTCTCTCAAATATGGGCCTCGTGTGCATTTATACTGCTTTCCAAATGCGCTGCTATTTCATTCTTAATGATTGATTCCAATATTTTCCCCACTACTGATGTCAGGCTAACCGGTCGATAATTCCCTGTTTTCTCTCTCCCTCCTTTTTTAAAAAGTGGTGTTACATTAAGCAACCCTCCAGTCCATAGGAACTGATCCAGAGTTGATAGACTGTTGGAAAATGATCACCAATGCATCCACTATTTCTAGGGCCACTTCCTTAAGTACTCTGGGATGCAGACTATCAGGCCCTGGTGATTTATCGGCCTTCACTCGCATCAATTTCCCTAACACAATTTCACGCCTAATCAGGATATCCTTTAGTTCCTCCTTCTCACTAGACCCTCGGTCCCCTAGTACATCCGGAAGGTTATTTGTGTCTTCCTTTGTGAAGACAGAACCAAAGAACTTGTTCAATTGGTCTGCCATTTCTTTATTCCCCATTATAAATTCAGCTGAATCCGACTGCAAGGGACCTACGTTTGTCTTCACTAATCTTTTTCTCTTCACATATCTATAGAAGCTTTTGCAGTCAGTTTTTATGTTTCCGGCAAGCTTCCTCTCGTACTCTATTTTCCCCCTCTTAATTAAACCCTTTGTCCTCCTCTGCTGAATTCTAAATTTCTCCCAGTCCTCCGGTTTGCTGCTATTTCTGGCTGATTTGTCTGCCTCTTCCTTGGATCTAACACTATCCTTAATTTCCCTTGTTAGCCACGGTTGAGCCACCTTCCCCATTTTATTTTTACTCCAGACAGGGATGTACAATTGTTGAAGTTCGTCCATACAATCTTTAAAGGTTTGCCATTGCTAATCCACCATCAACCCTTTAAGTATCATTTGCCAGTCTAATCTAGCCAATTCACGCCTCATACCGTCAAAGTTACCTTTCCTTAAGTTCAGAACCCTAGTTTCTGAATTAACTTTGTCACTCTCCATCTTAATAAAGAATTCTACCATATTATGGTCATTCTTTCCCAAGGGGCCTCGCACAACAAGATTGCTAAATAATCCCTTCTCATTACACATCACCCAGTCTAGGATGGCAAGCTTTCTGGTTGGTACCTCGACATATTGGTCCTGAAAACCATCCCTAGTACACTCCAGGAAATCCTCCTCCACCGCATTGCTACCAGTTAGGTTAGCCCAATCAATATGCAGATTAAAGTCGCCCATGATTACTGCTGTACCTCTATTGCACACATCCCTTATTTCTTGTTTGATGCTATCCCCAACCTCACTACTACTATTTAGTGGCCTGTACAAACTTCCACTAGCGTTTTCTGCCCTTTGGTAGCTCGTGGTCAAAGAGTCTTCTGCCTCCCAACTTTTCCCCTGTATAACTCACGGCACTTTCAAAGTTCAACCATTTCTGTCGCTTCATGGAAGCTGTGCTGCCACTCGACCTCCTGCTCCGCGTCACCATCAGAGAATGCTTCGATGAAGACAAAGGCGTGGCAATTACAGAGGGAAAGGCATAGATAGAGGGAGAGAGAAAGACAAAAACAAAGGGAGGGAGCACCACAGGGAGAGGCCCATGGAGAGGCCCACAGAGAGGCCCATGGAACACGCCACAGGGAGAGGCACGGAGTGTGGCACAGGGAGTGGCACAGGGAGAGGCCCATGGAGAGGCCCATGGAGCACGCCACAGGGAGAGGCACAGAGTGTGGCACAGGGAGAGGCGCATAGAGAGTCCCATGGAGCATGCCACAGGGAGATGCACTGGAAGTGGGAAATGTGATGTATTTGCAACCATGCTTGATACCATGCATTGTACCATGTAATTAAATGTAATAGCCAACAGATGGGGAAAACCCTCGTGCTGCCTCCCTATATAAAGTAGGTTTCTCCTGCAGTGCTCACTTTTGGAGTTTACATTCAACCTAAAGGTCACAAGGTGATCAGCTCCAGCATGGGCCACGTGTGATTTATTATCGTGATAAGCATACGTATCAACTGGCGATGAGAATAGGATACTAACACGCAGCTATGGCCAACGTTGACTACATTGAGCGATATTGTGTCGTGGGAGTCAGGGATGACTTCATTGACCGGCTGGATCAATGCTTTGCCACGAAAGACTTAGAGGGAGCCGCGAATGCCAGCAAACGAAGGGTCGTCCTCCTCACGGTCTGCGGATCACGGACATACGCACTGATCAAGGACCTACTGGCCCTGATGAAACCCACTGAGAAAAGTTACGAAGAACTGTGCGAGCTAGTTCGAAATCACCTAAAGCCGAAAAGCAGTGCGCTCATGGCGAGGTACCATTTCTACACTCACCGGCACGGAGTAGGCCAAGACATGTCAGCGCTCATCGCAGAGCTAAGGCATCTTGCTGGGCCATGCAAATTCGGGGCAGTTCTTGAAGAAATGTTAAGAGACTTCTTTGTTTTGTGAATCGGGCACGAGGGGATTTTCCGCAAATTGCTAGTGGAGGAAAACTTGGACTTAGCCAAAGCTACCCTAATTGCTCAGGCATACATGGCCAGAGAGGAAGAAACAAAGCTACTTACTCACAACTTCGGAATCACCCAGGGCCAAACACCGTGAATAAGCTAAATTTGTCGGCGGACAGGAGAAGTGCCCCCAGCTGGGCTAATGCAACCTCTGTTCGACCTGAGATGACTCACTCACCACAACAATGGACTAATGCGAAGAGATCAGTACCTGTGAATGCAAGTCCATCAGCAAGCTGTTGGCGCTGTGGAGGGGCTCATTGCGCAAACCAGTGCAGGTTCAAACAATATGTCTGCAAGAATTGCTCAATGATGGGGCACCTTCAACAAATATGTAAACGTGCTACAACTCGATACATAGCAGAGGATGGGAGGTCAAATGTAGATCCTGAGGATCGTGCAGAGATGACGAGGAGGAAGAGGTACATGGGGTGCACGTGCATGAAGTGCACACCTTTACCAACAAGACTCCCTCAATTATGATGAATGTTAAACTGAACGGCATACCCATACTGATGGAACTGGACATGGGTGCGAGCCAATCGATCATGAGCTAGAAGGCCTTCGAGAAGTTATGGGCAAACAAGGCAAAGAGACCCAAGCTGAGCCCGATCAACGTGAAGCTGCGCACTTACACTAAAGAGATTATCCTGGTCCTCGGAAGTGCAATGGTTCAGGTGCTGTATGATGGTTCTGTGCATAAATTGCCACTATGGATTGTTCCCGGTAATGGGCCCACGCTGCTTGGCAGAAGCTGGCTACGGAATTTTAACTGGAAATGGGGCGATGTAAAAGCATTATGTCGGTGGAGAAAGCCACGTGTGCACATGTCTTAGACAAGTTTCCGTCACTGTTCCAGCCTGGCATCAGCAGCTTCACAGGGGCCAAGGTGACAATTCACCTCAGCCCAGACTCAAGACCCGTTCACTACAAGACCCTTACATGATGTGGGAGAAAGTAGAAGTCGAGCTAGATCGGCTTCAGCACGAAGGCATCATATCGCCAGTGGAATTTAATGACTGGGCCAGTCCCATTGCCCCTGTTCTTAAAAGTGATGGGACAATTAGAATCTATGGAGATTATAAAGTAACCATAAACTGAGTATCGTTACAGGACCAGTATCCGCTACCCAAGGCGGAGGATTTGTTCGCGACCCTGTCGGACGGAAAGCTGTTTTCGAAATTGGACCTCACCTCGGCGTACATGACCCAGGAGCTGCCGGAATCGTCCAAGAAGCTGACGTGCATAAACACACACAAGGGGCTGTTTGTATATATACAACTGGTGCCCCTTCGTGATCCGTTCAGCGGCTGCAATCTTCCAACAAAACATGGAGAGCTTGCTGAAATCTGTCCCGGGAACGGTCGTCTTCCAATACGAATTCTTGATCACTGGACACGACACCGATGAACACCTCCATAACCTGGAAGAGATGCTACGCCGACTAAATCGAGTAGGTCTAAGATTGAAACGAACCAAATGCGTCTTCTTGGCATCAGAGGTGGAATTCCTGGAAAGGAGCATCGCAGCAGATGGCATCAGACCCTTAGACTCCCGAGACCACTCAACACGATGGAGCTGCGCTCGTTCCTAGGACTGCTGAATTACTTTCTGCCTGGGCTGAACACTTTGCTTGAACCATTACATGCACTGCTCTGTAACGGTGATGACTGGGTCTGGGATAAAAATCAAGAAACTGCCTTCGAGAAGGCCAAAAACTTATTGTGCTCAAACAAACTTCTGGCGCTGTATGATCCCTGTAGTCATCTTGTTTTAGCGTGCGATGCATCATCCTGTGTGCTTCAGCAAGCAAACGTGTCGGGTAAGCTCCAACCTGTAGCGTATGCGTCCCTCAGCCTTTCCAAGGCTAAAAGTGGATACAGCATGGTCGAAAAGGAGGCCTAGCTTGTGTGTAAGTGGTAAAAAAGGTGCACCAGTACCTATTTGGCCGGCGGTTCGAACTAGAAACCGACTACAAGCCGCTCACATCGTTATTCTCTGAGAACAAAGGCATTAATACCAACACCTCAGCTCGCATTCATAGGGGAGCATTAACGCTGTCCACTTACGACTACACAATCTGCCACAGACTAGGTAACGATAACTGTGCAGATGCGTTCAGCCGGCTCCCGCTCGCCACCACTGAGGGTGAAGCGGAGCAGCCCGCGGAACTGGTCATGGCCATAGAAGCCTTTGAGGGCGAAGGGTCACCCGTCACGGCGCACCAGATAAGAATCTGGACCAGTCTAGACCCACTGCTGTCCCAAGTGAAAAACTGTATATTAAGTGGAAACTGGGCAACCACGTATGGAGAGATGCCTGCCGATTTTAAGCCGCTTCACCGGTGCAAGGACGAGCTATCCGTCCAGGCCGACTGCATTTTGTGGGGAAATCGCGTAGTCCTGCCCAAGAAGGGCAGAGATTTATTTGTCAAGGATCGCCATAGCACACACCCCGGCATCGTAATGATGAAAACCATTGCGAGATCGCACGTGTGGTGGCCCGGCATCAACGCAGACTTCGATTCGTGTGTACGCCGGTGCAACACGTGCTCGCAACTCAGCAACGCACCCAGGGAAGCCCCCCTGAGCCTGTGGTCCTGGCCCTCCAAACCCTGGTCCAGCATCCATGTAGACTACGTGGGCCCCTTTCTAGGAAAAATGTTCCTAGTTTTAATTGATGCTTATTCTAAATGGATCGAATGTGTTATAATGTCGTCCAGCACATTCACCGCCACAATAGAGAGCCTTCGGACAATGATCGCCACCCATGGCCTGCCCGACGTCCTTGTTAGTGACAATGGACCATGCTTTACGAGTTCCGAATTTTGCGAATTTATGTGCTGTAATGGCATAAAGCATGTCAGGTCGTCCTGTTCAAACCAGCCTCCAATGGCCAAGCTGAACGGGCAGTACAGATCATAAAGCAGGGCATGCAGCGAGTGACGGAATGCCGCTTACAGACCCGTCTGTCTCGCGTACTGCTTGCATATCGGACGAGGCCCCACTCACTCACAGGGGTTCCGCCCGCCGAACTCCTCATGAAGAGTTGTCCCTCGTGCACCCGGTTTTAAGTGAGATTGTCGAAAACCGGTGTCTTAAGAAATGTACATATCATGACCGCAACTCTGTAACATGTTGTATCAATGTCGATGACCCTGTTTTCGTGCTGAACTTTGGTACGGGCCCCAAGTGGCTCGCAGGCACTGTCGTAGCTAAAGAGGGGAGTAGAGTATTCGTGGTAAGATTCACTAATGGCCAAACCTGCAAGAAGCACATCGATCAAACCAAATTGAGATTCACTGATGATCCAGAACCGCGGGATGACTACAGTGACATCGACTTCCAACCACAAGCAACAGAACCAGCGGTTCACCAAGAGACAGAACCCATCGCACCGGACAGTCCGACCAGAGCCGCAGCACCACAAGGTAGCGACATTCCGGTCAGGCCGCCCACACCCAGCATCCAACTCAGACCCTCAACCAGAGAGCGCAGACCCCCGGTCAGGCTTGACCTGTAAACCGCTTCTAAGACTTGGGGGGGGGGGAAGTGTTGTGATGTATTTGCAGCTATGCTCTGTACCATGCATTGTACCATGTAATTACATGTAATAGCCAACAGATGGAGAAAGCTCGGGAGGCACACATTACTGCACCTCTGCCGCCTCCCTATATAAAGCAGGCTCCCCCTGCAGTGCTCACTTTTGGAGTTTACATTAAACCTAAAGGTCACAAGGTGATCAGCTCCAGCATGAGCCACGTGTGATTTATTATAGTGATAAGCATATGTATCAGGAAAGGGACAGGCAAAGGGAGAGGCACAGACAGCCACAGACAGCAGCACAGGGAGAACCACATAAACATGTTGCCAGAGGAAGAAAGCGCCACAGGGCTGGCAACAGGAGGCTATACCGGCAGCAGTTGTCCTACATCAATTTCACTGAGGAGCAGTGTGTGTGAAGGCAGCATTTCAGCAAGGACGTGGTCACAGAGCTCTACCTCAGACCAGGGTGAGGGTGGCTCTCTCAATGGCAGTCAAGGTCACCATCATTCTCAATTTCCATCCCACATCCCCATCACCACATCAATTTGCCCTTCCATACCAAAGCCCCAAACTGAAATGAGAGACAATAGCAAACATTAAACATTCCAATCACCATTTATCAAACAACAATAAAATCTATAACTGTGTATTTATTCATCACCCTTGTGCATTTCCTTATAGCCCCTTTTTCGTCCACCTATTCTACAACTTCTCCGTAGTGTCTCCCCTGTGGCTGCAGCATAGCTGGTGGAAGGCAGCAGTGTTTCAGGGCCAGAGACTACAGATGGGCTTGTAGAATGTCCATGACCAGCTCTGGGCCTGGAAGGCCCGGCTGTTGACTCCACCACCTCAGGTTGGGCGGTGACAGTCTGAGCTGGCTGGGTGACAGGCAGCAACAAGTGCAATGGCGGAGTGGCAGTGGTGGGATCAGGAATACTGTCATCCTGAGAGAGGACAGCAGGTTCCTGCTCAACTGACCCACTGCCACTCCCCCGGGGCAGCATCTCAGCATCCCCACCAATCTGCTGGAGCACAGATTGCTGGGCTGCTACGACACCGTAAGATCCCCAGTCGACTGTGATGGACCCAGCAACGATGGTAGCAGTCAGACCTTGCGGGACATGCAGCTGTGACTGCATGACATCACCAAGATGTTGTGTGGCATCAAGCTAAGACTGCAAAAGAGCAGTCTGAGCATCCATGTGAGCAACCGTTGACTCTATTGCAACACTAAGACGTTGTGTTGCTTCCACCTGTGCCACAGTGGAAGTTGCCACATCGCACATGAGACACCTCATGAGGCCTGGATCCGCCTGGTCTCTCTGGGATTCCACCATTGTCTACACACTGGCAGCGATGGGCTCCATGGTGTGCGCAGAGCTGTGTATAATGCAGGAGGCAGACTCCTTCACGTTCCTTACCACTTCTGACAGGCTCTTGGGCACCCTTGCCATTGCACCTATCATGTCGGAGTGCATAGCCATCTCCCTTTGTGTGAACACCTCCCCATCAAGGTCCTGATCTTAGTCATGTGCAGCAGAACTAGCGGGCGAATTCGCCCTCTGGGGAGATCGCTCCCGAGGTTCCCGTTCCCCTTGACTGTGCTGCAGCCTGCTAGGCTCCGGTGCATCATCCAGTGCTGTGGGTGAGCGAAGCAGTGACGCAGTGCTTGGCTCCTTTTCCTCATCCTCGTCCCCCTCCTCTTTTCCCCCCTGACTGGGTTGGGGGGGGGGGGCTCAGGCACAGGCTGCTAATCTGCTGGTTGATTATCTGAAAGCATAAATGGCACAATAGGGAAGGGGGGCAGTAATGGAGCAAGGAAGGCAGACAGAATGTGGAGCTGGAAAGGGATAAGGCCTTCTGCTTTAACAGCGAAGTAGGATGAGAAGAGAGGATAAAGATACCATTGTTGCCCCCAGCCGACTCGACATCTCCGCCAGCCACGGTGCCCACCACCTGTGGGCCAATGAGCTGCAGCACTCGCACCTCCAGGTCAGTCAGCTGCCGCAGTTCAGCTTTCCCCCTTCAGTCTGCTGCTGCTCCATCCCGTCGTGTGCCATCTTGGCCTGCAGAAGAGTCTGAGTAAGAGTCCAGTTATGTAGCAGGAAGATATGGTTAAATAGCTGTAAATGTATGCAAGGCATTAAATGAGGCAGTGACTGTGAGTAGGTACAGATGGTTGATGGTTGCCTGCTGGGTTTAGTGCTGTTTTGCAGAGTGTGCACAGGCAGAGACTCAGAGGCTGGTATGTAAGAGTTGTGCAAACATGTACTCACCTTGACCGGGATGGCTGGACTGACATATGAGGAGAGACTGGATCGACTGGGCCGGTATTCACTGGAGTTTAGAAGGATGAGAGGGGATCTCATAGAAACATATAAAATTCTGACAAGACTGGACAGGTTAGATGCAGGAAGAATGTTCCCGCTGTTGGGGAAGTCCAAAACCAGGGGACACAGTCTAAGGATAAGGAGTAAGCCATTTATGACCGAGATGAGGAGAAACTTCTTCACTCAGGGCGTTGTTAACCTGTGGAATTCTCTACCACAGAGAGTTGTTGATGCCAGTTCATTGGATATATTCAAGAGGGAGTTAGATATGGCCCTTACGGCTAAAGGGATCAAAGGGTATGGAGAGAAAGCAGGAAAGGGGTACTGAGGGAATGATAAGCCATGATCTTATTGAATGGCGGTACAGGCTCGAAGGGCCGAATGGCCTACTCCTGCACCTATTTCCTATGTTTCTATGTTTCTATGTTGAATTTCTTGCAGCACTGTGTTAGGCTTCTGTTGCCATGGTGCTGACCAACATCTCCGTGGCCACCTCTGCCTACATGAGCCTAAAAACCTGTGAAGTTGAACTTCTCCCAGATGGAAGGAATAGTGCATCCCTCCTTCTCTCCACTGCCTCCTCCAATGTCTCCAATGCCAGGTCATTGAAATGAGTGGCGCTTGCATGAGGTCTTGGAGCAGCCACCACAGACCTTCTTTCCAGCTCTCAGTCAGCTCCAGCAATGATGAAAATGACCAGATGCTGGCTGAAACAACATCCCCTTTAAGAACTGAAATGAACAGCAGGCTGATTATCACTGAATGAAAGTCAGCTGAAATTGGGTGCAGCTCCGGTAATAGCGCCCCTGCAGCGCCCCACTGAGGCCATTCTGAGGGAAAAGTGCCCAATATTCCACAATTTTGCAGTCCATCTCGCCGGGCACTAAATGTTCAAATAGATAAAACTTAGCGCCCCAAACGTGGCACTACTGAATTTCACCCCCTAAATTTTTTAAATAGAGAGAGCAAAAGAAAGTTTGGGGCTCTCACATGGGGAGAAGGCAAACCTGAAATAAAAATGGACAAACGAAAAATAAATAAAAACATTTTTTTGAAAAGTTTCTTTAAATTTTACATTTTTATTAAAATGGACAAATTTCACACTGCACAAGATTAAAATTAACATTTGTTTAGCAGTCAATATACTGCTAAAATCCCAGTTACACCTAATCCCATTGGGTCTAACTTTTAGTGGGGAATTTAACAGCGTACTCACTGCGGAAGAGCCGAAGTTTTTGTCAGTTTCAATGACCTATGAGGTTTCACTTATTATTGTGTCTGTTGGGGGGAGGAGGGGCACAAGCAGCTAGCTTGGGAGTTGTTATTGACAGACCGAAACTTTGGGATTTCTGCATGCACCAAGTCCCAAAGTTGAGGTCAGTTTCAAAGGCGGAATGATAATGAATGCTGCCAGTTCGTCGTCACCCCAACCGCAAATTTAAGGCCAATATGTCTTAACCCAAACTCCTGAATAGCAGTCACTCCTACACCGCAGTGATGGGTGTGTCCTAGAATGATTAACCTCTTTGAGAGGCTATACTAAATTAGAGTTAGTTTTAGTTGTGGATTCAGTTACCGGTAATGCATTCATATCGTCCAAACTAATTTTGTTGAGAATCATCAAGGAAAATATTATCCCATGAATCCAAGCTGGATTCCAAGTCCAAGTCACAAAAATGAAAAGACTGTGCTAATCAGGCGTCTGATTTACAAATTCCATCTTTGTAGCCAGACAATAGCATGTTTCACTTTACTCAGCTGTAATATCTCAAAGTTTGAAACAGAATTAAATGAATGTGTCACATTTTCCTATTGGGATTAATCACTTGAATTTGATAGAACATTGTAGTGCACTGACAGTCATATAATACTGAAATAATTGAAGTGTGCAGATATCAGCAACCTAAAAAGGTGATTGAGGAATTTAGGACTCCAAATGCCTTTTGAAAATCTACATACACAACATCCATTGCATCTCTTGTATCCATTCATTCCATTATTTCCAAGTTTAGGGAGGGTAATGATGGGAGGCCGACCAGGAGGCCATTGGAATCATGAAACAACGAAAGGAGCGTTGTGATCAATAATGTGAAAACAAGCAACATGACCAAATTGTGTGTAGCACCAAAATAATATCCAAATTTATTGTTTCAATAAGAGTGAGTCACCCATAGAACAATACTTTAAAACCAAATAATAAATGTCATTAGTTCCAAAGTGATCGCATTGTTAATTATAGAGCCACATTTGGTGCTGGCCTGAACTATAATCTGCAACAGTGGGAATAGCACAGAACTTGGACATATTAGAGCCACTCAAGTATCGGTGTAGATGTGATTATATTCTTCCTTATGTAGTCCATTTTGAGTGTTGGATGCAAGAAGATGTGTTAGACCATGCAGTGTCTGAGCAAAGATGAGTCATCAACTGCACTAATGGAAGTGCAAACTGATTTGAGCCAGACAGTGCTGGAGTTTTGACAATATTAATAATATTTCCAAATGTTTTCCAGCTGCACAAAGGATCATACTTGACGACTTACTCACAGGCTAGTTGCCAAGTGGGTTGATGCCATTATTTAAAGCCATGTATGGAGGATGCAGCCATTAAACGTAAAGCACAGATTAGGAAGAAACAGGATAAGAAAGCACATTGACAGAGGATAATGATTATTGTGGAGAATTGACATGATTAACAATATCGAGATTATAAACATTCTTTGAAACAGAACTGCAATGGTTATTTTATAAATATCTTCCCTCCTTTGTAAGATTTCTAAATCTCTGGCATTAAATTGACAGCAAGACCAATTCTTGTAAAACAATTTGGAATAAGTTTATTAAACATATACACATACATGTCTATCAGAGAAACAGCAGTCGACGACTATACTATGGATCTACTTAGTTACTACAGATACGATGATGTTACAATAATGATTTATAAAAAGGTGTACTTCCCTCTGGCAAAGCAAACGCACATGACATTTGTCCTTGCTTCTGCTGTGGAGGGTGATTCTTGCTTTGCCATGTGCTAAGGAGAAGAGACAAGAGACCGAGCAATCTTTGCGCTTGTGTTTTGATATCCCTTAAGTCCATTGTTTCTCAGAAAGCCCCAGGATTGGGTTTTGGTTCCAGGGCAGTTCCTTATTGGCTTTCCTCACACATGTGTCTGACTGGAGGCCCGGTGTCACTCCTTGATTAGATTAATGGCTTTCCAATTAACACCTTTTCTAGTTTGGTGAGTTTCAAAGCCATGCTTCCTTTGTTCCTTGAACTCTGCCCAGCCAGAGAAGGCATGAGGTATCCGCTTTGTCTCTTCAAACTGCAGCCTTTGCGTATAATCTACACTTTCAATATTTATACATACACAGAATCAATTTTATCATCAATAAACACCTTTCTTGGGGCTTCACTCTAGAGTCCAGTTGATAAGCAGGCAACTAATAACAGCTCAGTAATCATGGCTAATATTTTATTGTATCTTGTAAGAATACGGAACTCTTGGTACTTTCTCTTCCCTCACCTGCATTGGATAGAATGCTGATACAATATCTGGGATTATCAAATGATGATATGTGGAAGCGCCCAGTGCAAATGTCCATCAAGATTGAAATTCAAGCATCGATACACCCAGGGGGAAGATGTCTTCCCGTCTACTAAATACCAGGAAAATTTCTGTTCGTTATTTCTAGCAAAATCATAAAAACATTCCAAAAGAATGGGGGTTGCTAAATTTTTAGCTGTTTGGTAAAAATAACTATCAGCGGAATCTCCCTACCATTTCTATACAATATCACTAACAAAACCTGCGGACAAAATCTTCCTCAAATGGGTGTATAGGAAGTGCTGAAACCACTTTACGAAGAAACAGTCTTTCTATGGATTCAATAGAAGTTATAAAAATTATCTTCAAAGATATAGATTTGTTAAAATATTGCTGCATGTTTATATTTCAAATGTCAAACGTCTCCCTGTATAGAGACAGGGGGCCTAACTTCACACCCCTGATAAGGTCTGTTACCGCCGGAAAGCAACGGCCATGCGGCGGTGTCGAATGGCCACTGATTTGTGGTCAAATAGCCACTGCTCACGAAATTCTCCCCGGTGGTTTTTTCCGGCGGTCCCCAATTCCGCCCCACTGCTGCCAAACCCTCCAAAGTGCATCATCAAAGTGCGCACCGCCAATGTCCTGCCCCGCAAGCAAAATTCACCGCAGAAAATCTTCCGGCTGGCGCTCAATGCCCCCGACAGTTTTTCTGTCGGTGCACTGTGTTTACAGTATGTGTAAAATGGCAGTGCGGCCTCCATTAAAGGGGAGGAGGCACTGCTGCGGTTGCCATCTTAGTTTTTTTTGTCAGACAACTGGCAGGTCAGCCCGACAATTATGCCCCTGGGTTTGGCCGGGCCACCAACTTGGGTGCCAGGCCGCTGGCCCGGCTTGAAACCCTCCCCGGTGGTCCACTGGACCTAACTTAAAAAGTTGCAGAGTCCGCAGCAGCTCTCCCCTTTAACTGAAGGAGAGAGATGGTTGATGTCCCAGCGCGACTGACAGCGGTGGAGAGTCTGTCCCGCCTCCACCTCTGCCCCCATTACAATGGACCCTCTGCTCCAGCCCACATTCCGCCTCCATTATGACAGACACTCCGCTCTCGCCCCCATTCCGACCCCGTTATGACCGACTTCCGCCACGCTGGAAAAAAAAACGACAAAGAGCTCAATTTCGCAAGATGGGCCGCCGCATCCATTGTGGAGGCCAAAACACAAGAAAAACAGTAGGTGCGACCTGTTTCTGGCGGGGGTGAATTTCAGCCCCATGACATTTTTCCATGAAATAATGAGGGAAAATTGCGGTCAGACGCTTCCTTCGGGCGAACCTCTCTGCCCGGAAATTTTTTAACGAAAATACCTGGTGGTCCCCGAGGAATGTAGGATTGCAGTCGGAGGGCTAGTTTCACAGTCCAACATACGGGAACGTGTCTTCCAGGCACATATTCGTATCCTGGGATCATGTGGGTCTGGACCACCAATGAACATCTAGTATTCTCATTGATAATAGTGGGAGCTCCGTTTGTACGAGCTCCCATTACAATCAATGAGGAAACCCCCCCCAAAAACAAGAAACACAACACCATAAATTAAAAAAACACCTCACATACTTAAAATTAATTGAAATTGTATGTAAGTAAATGTTTTAGAAAAAAATAGATTTTTTTGAATTTTTTTTTAATATGTTTTAATAGGGTTAAAAATAAACTTACCTTAATGGACAGTGTTTTAAATATAAAAATTATTGATTACATTTAATTTTTCTATGTTTTAAACTCTTATGCTGGTAAAAGTAAGCTCTACACCTGCTTCAACGAGGCGTAAGAATTTGAAGGACATTCACTGGGCAAGAGTTGGGCAAACAACCCAATGTCTGCCCCATGGATGTCCTTTCTGTGGGGATGCGTGCAATCTGGTAAAGAAAATTTTTACAGATCGTAAAAGCCGGTTCTCGTGCATGTGCATTGTGCACCGAGAACCGGCATTTGCGAGGCATCTTCAGGTGCGAGCGCACATTGTATGCACCTGGAGAGGCCGCAATTTTCGGCCCAATAAGGTTTGCAATAACTGCTTGCATCGAGTCTACAGCACAGAAACAGGCCATTCGGCCCAACTGGTCTATGTTGCCGTTTCTGCTTCACACAAGCCTCCTCCCAGCCCTCTTCATCTAACCCTATCAAAATACTCTTCTATTCCTTTCTTCCTAATATGCTTATCTAGCTTCCCCTTAAATGCATCTATGCTATTTGCATCAAATACTCCTTGTTCCACATTATAACCTGTCTGTGGGTAAAGATGTTTCTCCTGAATTCCGTATTGGATTTATTAGTAACTATCTTATATTTATGGCCTCTAGTTTTAGTCTTCCCCACCCTATCATACCATTTCATTATCTCAGGTCAGCCCTCAGCTTTCTTTTTTCGACAGACATGTTCAGTCTTTCCTGGGCGAAATCGCGGCAAAATCTAAATTTTAGTGTTAGCGCCAGAGCGTGCAACTTCCGCAAATGAAAGTTCACGATGGGCATTGCACCACAAAATTTGTGCATGGGAGCTGAAAGTTCCGGCACTAAAAAAAATCAGCCGTTTTGCGCATGCGCAAATTATTATTTTTTCTTCATGCACTTCTGGTCTGCTGTCCGATCGCAAACACTAATGCAGGGTGTGGCCGCGCACATGCGCAGTACACCCGGGCTGAGTCAGCCATTTTATAATTCGATCATGGAGGAGGACACCAGGCAGCATGTCAGGCAATTTTCTCAAGAGGCTGTGGAGAGGAGATGGCAAGAATTACACCTGAGGGGTGGATCTAGAACCCTGCCAGCTATTTTTAATAGAATATGGAGGGAAATCGCTCAGGAGGTTTCTGCCTCAGACACAGTGGCCAGGAGTAGGAAGTAGTGCAGAAAAAAGTTTAATGATCTTTGTAGGGTTGTTAGAGCAAGTACAATTTTTATTCATGCATTCCTTTATTACTTAAATTATAAATCTGACACACTATTTGTTCTCATGCTGTTCCTGTCTCAGCCTCCTAAAATGCATGACACATAGGTAGGCTTAGTTTGGCACCCTATTTTCCATGAATGATCTTCACAGATTATTAAAATTGCTTTCTGAGATCTCGTAAGATGTTTCTGCACTTCGATGTCCTCCTGATGAACCACGTACAACTTCCAAGGCCATTAAACAGAGGACTCTATTACATTAAGACAGTATGGTATAAGTGCTTTGGTGACTGTGTGTGTGCCACAAGAGCAAATGGACCCTCTGGTAATCATTCTCATTTTCATTTTTGCAGGCAAAGAAGTCCCATTACCGCCGCAAACAGGTGAGGGCAGGCGGCGGTCCACCTCAGACCCTGTCATTACCGATCTCGAGGAGCGAGTGGCAGGCCTCATCGGCATCTCAGGTCGGGCAACTGTCACTGGGGGCGCTGACCCCCACTTGTATACTGAGGGTAAGTCCTGCACACTGCCTGGGCTGGGTTAGGGCAATGTGATGCAGTGTCTATGGACTAGGGTTGGGATAATGTTCAGCAGTGCCTCTGGACTAGATATAATGGAGTAGCAGCAGTCTTTCAAATGAGCCTGTGTTATGTGACCTTCCTCATGTCACCCTATCCCTCTCCTGCTGCTGTTGCTTTCTACTTCCAGATGACCAGCCACAGGCGCCGCATCCCTCGGATCAACCCTCCATGTCAGGCCATCATGTGTAGGAGGAGGAGGAGGAGGAGTTCACAGATCAGCCGACTCCAGGCGGGGGGCAGATGCACTCTACACCTCTTTTTCTACCGGCAAATACCTCGTCTGAGGATGATGTAACTTTCCCGGACTTTGGGACCTCCGAGGCTCCTGGGACTAGTGACATGCAGCAACACAGTTCTGGGGTCGAATCCCGTAAGTTATCTCTCCAGAGAGTGAGTCAGCAAAGTCGGTCTGCTGACAGATAGGCAGACACGGAACTGGACATGGTGGGACTGTCCAGGGAGAGCATTTAGTTCACCCGACAGCTCCTTGATGTCCTGGGTAGGATTCCCTCAACCATCGAGAATTGCACTGCGACCATAACGGAGGTAGGGTAGCAGATTGTCAGTGTGAGCTGTGAAACCTGCGAGGCCATCAGTGCCCACACAAGGCTGGTGGCCTCCAGCAGTGACACAGGAGTACCGGAGAGTGTGGCGTGAAGCCTTGACAAATATGGTGCATCACAGGCACAAGCTCGGCTTCAGCTTGGGCAGGTGATGCAGTCCTTAAACCCTTCCGCCATACTCTCTGCGTTCCCCAGTGTGACACCCAGACCCACCCTACCTGTGACTGGTGACGCCAATGAAGAGGCTTACCAGTTAGAAGCCGGGCCTTCCACATCATGAGCTGATCCAGTGTGTCCCCAGGCGGCACCTCCATTGTTTCTCCCCCCAGCACAGCAGCGCTCTGGCAACTTTGCTGCACACCATCGTGGTGCTACTTTGGGTACGAGGAGCCAGCATGGGAGGAGGATAAGGGAAGGGAGGGGGGATGCGTGGGGGGAAGCTGGTGGTAAAAGACAGGGATGCTGGTTATAATGTTGTTGTTGTTGTTATTGCCGTTGTTGTTGTTTAATCACACTGCTGGATCAAGGATCAAGATAATTTATGTTATTTTATTAAAGTTTCAACGTTTGCAAATTAAGTTAACAAAGGTATAAAAGTTGACAATTTTGATAAATTCTTTTGTTCACCTTAACCATTCCTGTGCAGTGTCTCATTTGCAGAATAAGAGTGGGAATAGTCAACATAGTGGGATAGAGTGGCCAGGCAATGATCAAACATGCCGTTCACTCTTCAAGAAAAGCGTTGAATTATGAGCTGCTGACGTAAGGCTTTTGCAGTGGCGAAATTTCCACGATGCCTCCCCTGTGGTTGTGGTGGGGGTAGTGGTGGCATGGGTTCCTCGCCAGGCTCCTCTTCCTCATCTTCCTCCTCCTCCTCGCCCACCCCTCCGCGCCCCCCCCCCCTCCCGCTACCCCCTCTCTCCTGAGGTGGTCCTGCAATCCACATTGGCAAATCTTGTCCCCTCATGATGACTAAGTTATGTAGCATGCAGCACACCACAATGAACTCAGAGACCTGCTGATGGGAGTATTGCAGGCAGCCTCCAGAATGATCCAGGCATTGGAAGCGTTGCTTGAACACTCCAGTTGTCTGTTCGACAATGTTGCGTGTAGCTGCATGGCTCTCATTATAGCGATGTTCGGCTTCTGTTTCAGGGTTCTGAAGGGGGGTCATGAGCCAGATGGCGAGGCTGTAACGTTTGTCCCCCAGCATCCAGCTCTGGCCTTGTAGTTGACGTTGGAACATGCCTGAGTCAGTGCTCTTACGCAACATGAAAGCATCATGGATGCTCCCTGGATATTGGGCATTGACTGCCATGATGCGCTAAGTATGGTCGCAGATGATCAGTACATTCATGGAGTGGAATCCCTTTTGGATTTCAGCAAACCTCTGGATTCAAAAGGTGCTCGCAGGGCTATGTGCACACAGTCAAGGGCACCCTGAACCTTGGGGAAGCCAGAAAATCGTCCAAGACCTACATTTTGGGTCTCCTTGGTCATTGGGAATGTTATGTATGCAAACCTCATGAGTGTGTAAGACTTGCCACCAGGGGGCACACCTGTGGGAGACTGAAGGGTCACCTCTGAACACTGGGCAAACAGACATAAAAGGCAATCCACCATGCTGCTTCCTCACTTTGGAGTTACATTAAAGAGACCAAGGTCACAATGGTTTGAGCTTACAACTCAGTCTTGTGGAGTTATTCTGAACATAACAGGGAAGTTTATGAAGTCCATCCTGCATGCATACAGTGCAGTCATCATCATCATAGGCAGTCCCTCAGAATTGAGGAGGTCTTGCTTCCACTCGTAAAATGAGTTCTTAGGTGGCTGAACAGTCCAATACGAGAACCACAGACACTGTCACAGGTGGGGCAGATAGTTGTTGAGGGAAGGGGTAGGTGGGACTGGTTTGCCACACACTCTTTCCGCTGTCTGTGCTTGATTTCTGCATGCTCTCGGCGATGAGACTCGAGGAGCTCAGCGCCCCCCCGGATGCACTTCCTCCACTTAGGGCAGTCTTTGGCCAGGGACTCCCAGGTATCAGTGGGGATGTTGCATTTTATCAGGGAGACTTTGAGACTGTCATCTCATCAGGTGACAGTGCAGTAGTCACCTGGCGAATGCAGCAATGTGTAGCATGCTGCGAGATGGTCTCCTGCAGATGCCTGAAATGAATCGGAGGCATAGAAGGCAAGTGCCGCAGTCACCTTCACCTCGACGGGCAGTACAGTCCGGTTGCCGCTGGTAGGCTGTAGGTCTGCCTGTATGAGCTGGCATATCTCTGTCAGCATTTCTTTTCGGAAGCACAGCCTTCTAACGTGCTTCAGAGAGCTGGAGGTATGGGTGATGTTCCCTGTAAAGTCATTGGGTGTAAGGCCTCCTTCCTATATGTCTGCGACCTCTTCAATTATGTTGAAAATGATCATCAATAAGCATTCTTTCAACTCAATGCCGTATGAATATTGCAGCCAGGATTAATGGCAGACATAGCATGGCCCTCATCTTTTTAAATGTCCTTTAAAACAAACTATAACATCACATAAACTTCACAATGAAAAGTATGCAGTAATGCAGTGTTCTTCTCCCAATGCTTTTAATCACTCACAACTCCAACTTTCTCCTCCGTTTCCAATATGCTGCCATTAGCGCCGGGTATGCTCTGGGTCTGACTGCTTTTTGCTGTTGGGTTCCCGGGCGGATGCTACATTGGGCAATATGCTTGAACGTTCCGCCCAGGGCGCTAGCACAGTGATGCACGATGGTTTACGTAACGCAAATGGTGAAAACAGCGGGCGGGCGCTAAGTTTTAGTGCCGCCGCAAAACCATTGCCGAAAGTTCCGTCCGGGCGCAAAATCTTGTGCGCCTCATTTCACGCCAAAAAAAAATCATTTTTGCGCCCCGCCCAGGCACTAAACGGGGCCTAAATGAGCCATAAATCCAGCCCCTTATTCACCAAGCAGTGTGTGGCCTCCTTATTCTTTAAATTACCATATTTTCTTCAGGGCATGACTCCTGTCCATGTATGAGCTGTTTGGGTGTAAGACTGGCATAAATCACTCTGTGGGTTTTTGGGGGCATGTTTTTAATTAGAAAATGGGGGAGTACTTTAATAAAAAAAGTATTCCTCTTGAACTCTCCTTCCCCTTTACATTTCCAATATACGGGATTGTATGTAAAACGTTTCTTCACTGCTGGCTGTGCAAGAGCATATCTCAAGACATTATAATTACCTCAGTTCTTATTTATGATATAATGAATGTCTTGATTTATGATGCGATAGAGCAATAAAAATGCTGCAGCAGCTATAAATGCAGCGATAATGAAGGAAATATTATTGAAATGTTTTCTCTAGAGTAACATAATTTTTGTACAACGTCACACATAAAAAGAGGCAGTAGGAAACATAGAAACCTAGAAAATAGGTGCAGGAATAGGCATTTCGGCCCTTCAAGCCTGCACCACCATTCAATACGATCATGGCTGATCATTTTTGCAACTTTAGTACCCCATTCCTGCTTTCTCTCCATACGCCTTGATCCCTTTAGCCATAATGGTCACATCTAACTCCCTTTTGAATATATCTAACGAACTGGCCTCAACAACTTTCTGTGGTAGAGAATTCCACAGGTTCACAATTCTCTGAGTGAAGAAGTTTCTCCTCATCTTGGTCCTAAATTGCTTACCCCTTATCCTTATACTGTGTTCTGGACTCCCCCAACATCAGGAATATTCTTCTTGCATCTAACCTCTGATCCCGTCAGAATGTTATTTGTTTCTATGAGATCCCCTCTCATTCTTCTAAATTCCAGTGACTATAAGCCTAGTCAATCCATTCTTTCTTCATATGACAATCCTGCCATCCCAGGAATCAGTCTGGTGAACCTTTGCTGCACTCCCTCAATAGCAAGAATGTATTTCCTCAGATTAGGAGACCAAAACTGTACACAATATTCAAGGTGTGGCCTCACCAAGGCCCTGTACAACTGCAGTAAGACTTCCCTGCTCCTATACACAAATCCTCTTGCTATGAAGGCCAACATGCCATTTGCCTTCTTCACTGCCTGCTGTTCCTGCATGCCAACTTTCAATGACTGATGTATCATGACATCCAGGTCTGGTTGCACCTCCCCTTTTCCTAATCTATCACCATTCAGATAATATTCTGCCTTCCTGTTTTTGCCACCAAAGTGTGTAACCTCACATTTATCTACATTATAGTGCATCTGCCATGCATTTGCCCACTCACCTAACCTGTCCAAGTTACCCTGCAGCCTCTTAGCATCCTCCTCACAGCTCACACTGCCACCCAGCTTAGTGTCATCTGCAAACTTGGAGATATTGCATTCAATTCCTTCGTCTAAATCATTAATGTATATTGTAAATAGCTGGGGTCCCAGCAATGAACCCTGCGGTACCCCACTAGTCACTGCCTGCCATTCTGAAAAGGACACGTTTATTCCTACTCTTAGCTTCCTGTCTGCCAACCAGTTCTCTATTCACGCCAATACATTACCCCCAATACCATGTGCTTTAATTTTGCACGTTAATCTCTTGCGTGGGACCTTGTCAAAAGCCTTTTGAAAGTCCAAATACACCACACCCACTGGTTCTCCCTTGTCCACTCTACAAGTTACATCCTCAAAAAATTCCAGATGATTTGTCAAGCATGATTTCCCTTTCATAAATCCATGCTGACTTGGACCGATCCTGTCACTGCTTTCCAAATGCGCTGGTATGACATCTTTAATAATTCATTCCAACAATTTTCCCACTACTGATGTCAGGCTAACCGGTCTATAATTCCATGTATTCTCTCTCCGTCCCTTTTTAAAAAGTGGTGTTACATAGGAACTGATCCAGAGTGTATAGAATGTAGGAAAATGATCACCAATGCATCCACTATTTCTAGGGCCACTTCCTTAAGTACTCTGGGATGCAGACTATCAGGCCCTGGAGTTTATCGGCCTTCAGTCCCATCAATTTCCCTGACACAATTTCCTGACTAATAAGGATGTCCTTCAGTTCCTCCTCCTTGCTAGACCCTCGGTCTCCTAGTAATTCTGAAAGGTTATTTGTGTCTTCCTTAGTGAAGACAGAACCAAAGTATGTGTTCAATTGGTCTGCCATTTCTTTGTTCCCATTATAAATTCACCTGATTCTGACTGCAAGGTACCTACATTTGTCTTCACTAATCTTTTTCTCTTCACAAATCTATAGAAGCATTTGCAGTCAGTTTTTATGTTCCCTGCAAAGTGACTCTCAAACTCTATTTTCCCTCTCCTAATTAAACACTTTGTCCTCCTCTGCTGAATTCTAAATTTCTCCCAGTCTTCAGGTTTGCTGCTTTTTCTGGCCAATTTATATGCCTCTTCCTTGCATTTAACACTATCCCTAAATTCCCTTGTTAGGCACGGTTGAGGCACCTTCCCCATTTTATTTTTATGCCAGACAGGAATGCTCAATGGTAGAAGTTCATCTATATGATCTTTAAATGTCTGCCATTGCCTATCCACTGTCAACCCTTTAAGTATCTTTCGCCAGTGTATTCTAGCCAATTCACGTCTCATACCATCAAAGTTACCTTTCCTTAAGTTCAGGACCCTAGTCTCTGAATTAACTGTGTCACTCTCCATCTTAATAAAGAATTCTACCATATTATGGTCACTCTTCCCCAAGGGGCCTCGCACAACAAGATTGCTAATTAATCGTCACTCGTTACACAACACCCAGTCTAGGATGGCCAGCTCTCTAGTTGGTTCCTCGACGTATTGGTCTAGAAAACCATCCCTTATACACTCCAGGAAATCCTCCTCCACCGTATTGCTACCAGTTTGGTTAGCCCAATCTACATGCAGATTAAAGTCACCCATGATAACTGCTGTGCCTTTATTGCACGCATCCCTAATTTCCAGTTTTGATGCCATCCCCAACCTCACTACTATTGTTTGGTGGTCTGTACACAACTCCCACTTGCGTGTTCTGCCCTTTGGTGTTCCACAGCTCTACCCATACAGATTCCACATCATCCAAGCTAATGTCCTTCCTTACTATTGCGTTAATCTCCTCTTTAATCAGCAACGCTACCCCAACTCCTGTTCCTTTCTGTGTATCCTTCCTGAATATTGGATAGCAGGAAGGCCTGCTATCCAAATTTTAGAACACATCTGCAGGAAGGCATTATTTGGACTTTCCTAAATAACACGAACATAGCTGTGCAACTTTTGTTTACTTTATTTCCTGCAATTTCACAATGTTATTTTTCCCCAATTTTTCCTTTCCTTGTTTACCACTGTGTCATTCAGAGATATGATTTACCGACACTTTTAAATGTTGGTTTTCTCATTGGCTGACACATATCGCTGAGCTTCAGCAATAATTTAGTGTGATAAATATCATACCCAATAAGTCTTTGCAATCTTGTGATATTTATGGGCTTGATCATCTCTAACATTGTTCGAAACTTATCTGGATCCAGTTTCAGGCCTTGATCCTTCAATGAGATGTGCTGAAGTCCAGATAAACTCATAGGGCTAGAACCTCCACTTCTTTTGCATGCTTAAAGTCCACTTAATGCCCATTTTACTGCTGAAATGACGTTTAACGTCCAGATATCGTCCATTTTGCCACAAAATGGAAACCGTCGGGCATTTTTAGGAAACTTATTGGCGTGCGTTACTTTCTCCATGTGCATAACACCTGGAAAAAATATTACCACCTGCTCACTTTTTTTGGGCGGAATCATCAGAATGGGTGAAATCAATGCCTATAATACCTCCCAGCATTACTTTCTGCACGGAATTAACGATGAGATTCAATAATACCGCCCGCCCACTTTTTTTGTCGTAAGGAGCACATTTGGCCAAACTAATGTCCAGGAGATCGTTCACCGTCTCTTTCACCACTTCACACACATATCGCCTACAATATCGCTCGCACAGAAAACCGCCCACAAAAAGTGGAACTGTTCTGAACGAACGCTAGCGGTGTGGCTGGCATTTTTAAAATCCCACTCTTACGTGGGGAGCTGATATCTGAACAATTTGCCTAAAAGAGCATTGATGTGAGTGACAATTCTGACACACTGCTGTGTGTGTGCAGCTCAGACATCAATGGTGCCCATCAACTTGGTGCCAGTTAAAGCTAACGTTGATTGAAGTAAAGTTGTATTTAACCCTTTCATGTTAAGGAATCACCAGTGTGTAATGGTGCAGCTATCTGAGACAATGCGCAACAAGGTTATGTTCAATCAAAACAATTTTATATCAACATTGGTCTGAAATCATAAGTATCACCCCCATTCCCCGCCCACACCCCACTTTTTCCACCACTGACATAAGTCACATGTTCAACATGTCCAGCAATACAGAATACAAAAGCAAAGCAGGGTCACCAGCCCCCATACATTGCGACTAATTGCATACACCCAGATGGAGATATAACACTGCCAACACCTGCGGACATGCACCTCACTTTCCTTCCCCCCTCCCATTCTTCTCCCCATCTCTACCCCCTCCCCTCCTCGTTCCACGGTGCCTGGCTGAGGAGCTCCTCAGGCAGTGCCTCATTGGGGGGATGAAGGCAGATGCGGTCGTTGCACGTGTACGGGAGCGGGGGAGGGGGGTGCCGAGGGGGCAACATTCTCTGATCCAGAAGCAGGATTTTGGTCCTTGATCTCATCTGTCATTTGCAGTGGTGGTATGTGTTATAAATGTGGATTTGTATTTACTCTGTACAGCCACCAGAGGGCTCATCCCCTGGAGCCCCAAGGGATCCCATAATCCCTTGGGAGCACAGGTAGTTAAGGAGGCTTCACTGGTTGGAGAGGCACTCTGGAGACCTGCAATAAAGACTAAGGTCACACTTTACTTTGAGCTCACAGTGTTCAGTCTGACTCTTTCTCCATACACAACAACTGGCGACGAGATACAGATAGCAAACCCAAAGATGCAGCGAACAATGGGCATCCTGGAGAAATTCTCAGAGGGAGATGATTGGGAAACTTTTGTGGAGCGACTCGACAAATACTTCATGGCCAATGAGCTAGATGGGGAAGAGAGCGCTGCCAAACGAAGGGCGATCCTCCTCACCGTCTGTGGGGCACCAACGTATGGCCTCAAAAGAATCTGCTCACTCGAGCGAAACCCATGGTGAAATCGTATGACGATTTGTACATACTGATCTGAGAGCATTTGAACCTGAAGGAAAGCGTTTTGATGGCGAGGTACCGATTCTACACTTACAAAAGGTCTGAAGGCCAGGAAGTGGCGAGTTATGTCGCCGAGCTAAGACGCCTTGCAGGACATTGCGAATTTGAAGGATATTTGGAGCACATGCTCAGAGACATTTTTGTACTTGGCATTGGCCACGAAACCATACTTCGCAAACTTATGACTGTAGAGACCCCAACCTTGCATAAGGCCATAGCGATAGCCCAGGCGTTCATTGCCACCAGTGACAATACGAAGCAAATCTCTCAGCACACAAGTGCTGCTACAAGTACTGTGAACAAAGTGGTGTTGTTTTCAAATCGTAACGTACAGGGCAGGTCACACATACCTGCAGCTGCACGTCCGCAGATGACTCAAAGAGTCCACCATCAAGGGTGATGAATGCATGCCCATTAACACCTTGCTGGTGCTGCGGGGGTGATCATCGTTTCCATTCATGCCGATTCAAAGAGTACGTTTGCAAGGGCTGTGGAACAATGGGACACCTCCAACAAGTGTGCAGGCGAGCTGCTAATCCTGTTAAACCTGCAAACCACCATGTTGCAGAGAAGGACAGATCCACAGAGGATCACGACGAGCCAAAGCCTCAGATAAAGGAGGTAGAGGTACATGGGGTGCACACATTCTCCATGAATTGTCCCCCAATAATGCTGTATGATGAACTAAATGGACTCCAGGTGTCAATTGAGCTGAACATGGGCACGTGCTGGTCCATCATGGGCAAAAATACTTTTGAAAGGTTGTGGTGCAACAAGGCCTCAAGGCCAGTCTTAACTCCAGTTCGCACGAAACTAAGAACTTATACGAAAGAACTGTTTGCTGTAATCGGCAGTGCTACCCTAAAGGTCTCGTATGATGGAGCAGTGCACAAGCTACCACTCTGGGTGGTACCGGGCGATGGTCCCATGCTGCTCGGCAGGAGCTAGCTGGGAAAGATACGCTGGAACTGGGATGATGTCCAAGCACTATCGCCCGCTGACGACACTTCGTGTGCCCAGGTCTTAAACAAATTTCCTTCGCTGTTCGAACCAGGCATCGGGAAATTCCAAGGAGCAAAAGTGCAGATCCACCTAATTTCGGGGGCGCGACCCATCCATCACAAGGCGAGAGTAGTACCGTACATGATGAGAGAAAGGGTAGAGATCGAGCTAGACCGGCTGCAAAGAGAGGGCATCATTTCACTGATCGAGTTCAGCGAGTGAGCCAGTCCTATTCTCCCAATCCTCAAAGAGACGGCACCATCAGAATCTGTGGCGATTACAAAGTAACTATCAATTGTTTCTCCCTGCAGGACCAATACCCACTACCAAAGACCGACGACCTCTTTGCAATGCTGGCGGGAGGAAAGACATTCACAAAGCTGGATCTGACTTCAGCCTACATGACGCAGTAACTGGAGGAATCATCGAAGGCCCTCCACCTGCATCAACTCGCACAAAGGTCTTTTTGTTTATATCAGATGCCCATTTGGAATCCGATCAGTGGCGGCGATATTGCAGAGAAACATGCAAAGTTTACTGAAGTCGGTACCGCACACCGTGGTCTTCCAGGACAACATCTTGGTCACAGGTCGGAACACAGTCGAGCACCTGCAGAACCTGGAGGAGGTTTTTAGTCGACTCAACCGCGTGGGGCTCAGGTTAAAATGCTCGAAGTGTGTTTTCCTGGCACCTGAAGTGAAGTTCTTGGGAAGGATGATTGCGGCGGACCCGGCATCAGGCCCACCAACGTGAAGACGGAGGCAATCGAAAGTGCACCGAGGCCACAGAACATGACAGAGCTGCGGTCATTTCTGGGACTCTTGAACTACTTTGGTAACTTCTTACCGGGTCACAGCACACTGCTAGAACCACTGTATGTCTTACTACAAAAAGGGGATGAATGGGTTTGGGGCAAAAGCCAAGAAAATGTCTTTGTAAAAGCGAGAAAATTGTTATGCTCAAACAAATTGCTTGTGTTGTATGATCAATGTAAGCGTTTGGTACTGGCATGTGATGCATCGTCATATGGCGTCGCATGTGTATTGCAACAAGCTAATGATTTTGGGAAACGGAAATTGGTTGCTTATGCATCCAGGAGGCTGTCTAAGGCTGAGAGAGCCTACAGCATAATTGAGAAAGAAGCGTTAGCGCGTGTCTATGGGGTAAAGAAAATGCATCAATACCTGTTTGGGCTAAAATTCGAATTGGAAACTGACCAAAAGCCACTTATATCCCTGTTTTCCGAGAGTAAAGGGATAAATACCAAGGCATCGCCCTACACCCAGAGATGGGCGCTCATGTTGTCCGCATACAACTATGCCATCCGCCACAGGCCAGGCACAGAAAACTGCGCCGATGCTCTCAGTAGGCTGCCATTGCCCACTACGGGGGTGGAAATGGCGCAGCCCGCAGATCTCGCCATGGTTAGGGAAGCATTTGAGAGTGAGCAATCGCCCGTCACTGCCCAGCAGATCAAAACCTGGACAAGCCAGGACCCCTTATTATCTCTCGTCAAAAGCTGTGTGCTTCACGGGAGCTGGTCCAGTGTCCCAGTGGAAATGCAGGAAAAGATAAAGCCGTTCTAGCGCGCAAAGATGAAATGTCAATACAGGCAGACAGCCTTCTGTGGGGCAATCGAATAGTGGTCCCCAAGAAGGGCAGAGACACCTTCATCAATGACCTCCACAGTACCCACCAAAGCATCATAATGATGAAAGCGATAGCCAGATCCCATGTGTGATGGCCCAGTATCGATGCGGACTTAGAGTCCTGCGTTCACAGATGCAATACATGCTCACAGTTAAGCAATGTATCCAGGGAGGTGCCGCTAAGTTTATGGTCTTGGCCCTCCAAACCGTGGTCTAGGGTACATGTCAACCATGCAGGCCCGTTCTTGGGTAAAATGTTCCTTGTGGTTATAGATGCGTACTCCAAGTGGATTGAATGTGAGATAATGTCGGCTAGCACGTCCGCCGCCACTACTGAAAGCCTGCGGGCCATGTTTGCCACACACGGCTTACCTGATGTCCTGGTGAGCGACAACTGGCCATGTTTTACCAGTGCTGAGTTCAAAGAATTCATGACCCGTAACGGGATCAAACATGTCACATCTGCCCCGTTTAAACCAGCGTCCAATGGTCAGGTAGAGAGAGCAGTGCAAACCATCAAGCAAGGCTTGAAGAGGGTAACTGAAGGCTCACTGCAGACTCACCTATCCCGAGTCCTGCTTAGCTATCGCATGAGACCTCACTCACTGGGATCCCACCTGCTGAACTGCTCATGAAAAGAGCACTTAAGATAAGGCTTTCGTTAGTTCACCCTGATCCACATGAACAGGTAGAGAGCAGGCGGCTTCAACAAAGTACATACCATGATAGCGCAAATAGCGCAAATAGCGAGATTGAAATCAATGATCCTATATTTATATTAAATTATGGACAAAGTCCCAAGTGGCTTCCTGGCACTGTCGTGGCCAAAGAGGGAAGCAGGGTGTTTCGGGTCAAACTTTCAAATGGACACATTCACCGGAAACACTTGGGCCAAATCAAACTCAGATTCACGGACTATCTTGAGCAACCCACCTTGGACCCTACCTTTTTTGATCCCCGAACATACACACCAGTGGCAACCGGCACCACGGTTGACCACGAAGCAGAAACCATCATCCACAGCAGCCCTGCAGGACCCAACACACCAGGCAGCCCACCAAGGCCAGCTGCACAGCAGCCCAGCGAGGGCCCAATAAATGATTCAACAACACCAGCTTTCACACCGAGACGATCAACCGGGGCAAGAAGAGCCGCAGATCGACTCACATTGTAAATAGTTACACTATTGACTTTGAGGTGGCGGGGGGGGAATGTTGTTATTTATGTGGACTTGTATTTACTCTGTACAGCCACCAGAGGGCTCATTCCCTGGAGTCCCAAGTGTAAAGTCCTGTCCCCTCGGTACAGATTCACACAAGGCATGTAGTGAAGTCAAGGTCACTCTGGACCTGCACTTTTATTTCACAGCTCTGGAATGCTGCACTTGCCTGAGACCTGTGCTTATATACCTGTCTCTTGCAAGTGCACCCCTGGTGGTAAGGTATGCTGGTGGTTACAGGTCATATCTGATTATAGTCATGTATAGCATGTTAGGATACAGTTATATATAATAATGTAAGATACATGACATCACCCTCCCCCAAGGTCTTATTGTCTTTATAGGTTCAGTCTCTCAGGTGGTCTACGCTCTCGCGTGGAGCGTCTTTGAGTTGTGGTTCAGTTGTTTGCCTTGGTGTCTGTTTTTCTTTGGTTGTGGTTGCTGGTATCTCACCTGGGCTGTCTGTTTCGATTGGTGTGATTGTTGTTGACTCGCCTGGGCTGTCTGTTGGGATTGCCCTTTCCTCAGGTTGTTCCCTCTGTCTGTCCACCAGGTGTGGTGCGAGTTCCACATTGTAGTCTGCCTCTGGTTCCGCAGTGTTGTTGGTAAATCTGCTTTTGACTTGGTCTACATGCCTCCGGCAGGTTTTGCCATTGTCCATTTGTACTACCAGTAGCCTGTTTCCTTCCTTGCCCGTTACTGTCCCTGCAAGCCATTTGGGACCACTGCCATAGTTTAGCACAAACACTCTGTCCCCTATCTCATTCCATCTCCCCCTCAAATTTCTGTCATGGTACTCAGTCAGCTTACGGCGCTTTGCCTCAACGATTTCGTGCATGTCTGGGAGGATTGATGAGAGCCTTGTTTTTAAAGTCCTTTTCATCAACAGTTGCGCGGGGGGGATCCCAGTCAGTGAGTGCGGACGAGATCTGTATGCCAGCAGCAGTCACGACAGGCGACCCTGCAGCGTGGGACCTTGGATTTTAAGCATGCCTTGGTTAATGATTTGCACTGCTCTCTCCGCCTGGCCGTTGGAGACTGGCTTGAACAGTGCCGTCTTGACGTGATTTATGCCGTGGTCAATTATAAAGTCTTGGGATTCTGCGCTGGTGAAGCACGGACCATTGTCACTGACCAATATGTCAGGGATTCCGTGCATTGTAAACATGGTTGCGAGGCTCTCCACAGTGGTGGAGGTTGTGCTCGAGTTTAAAATGGTGCATTCGATCCACTTTGAAAATTCATCTCCAACTACGAGGAACATTTTGCCCATGAATGGGCCCGCATAGTCTACGTGCACCCGCGACCACGGTTTGGTAGGCCAGGGCCAGGGACTCAGTGGAGCCTCCCTAGGGGCATTGCTGAGTTGGGCACAAATGGTGTACCTTCGGATGCAGAGCTCCAAGTCCGCGTCAATACCAGGCCACCAGACGTGGGATCTGGCTATGGCCTTCATGAGAACGATCCCCGGGTGCTCACGGTGGAGCTCCCGGACAAATGCCTCTCTGCCTCGCAGAGGCATGACTACCCGGCTGCCCCACATCAGGCAGTCTGCTTGTAGTGATAGCTCATGCGCCTGTGAAAGGGTTTTAATTCCTCGGGGCAGGCATCGCGAGCCTCTGCCCAGTCACCGGTTAGGACACATCTTTTTACAAAGGATAACGTGGGGTCGCTGGCCGTCCAGGCTCTGATTTGGCGAGCCGTCATGGGCGAACCTATGGAATCAAAGGCATTGATTGCCATGACTATCTCACAGTCCTGTTCGTCAGACCCTTCCGTGGTCGCCAGGGGTAGCCTGCTGAGCGCGTCGGCACAGTTGTCTGTGCCTGGTCTGTGCCTTATGGTATAGTCGTAGGACGCCAGCATGAGTGCCCACCGTTGAATGCACGCCGAGGCGTTGGCGTTTATTGCCTTGCTCTTGGATAGGAGGGACGTGAGGGGCTTGTGGTCGGTTTCTAATGTGAACTTGGCCCCGAAAAGGTATTGGTGCATCTTTTTGACACCGTACACGCACACGAGCGCCTCCTTATCTACCATTCCGTACCCGCGCTCCGCCCGCGAAAGTGACCTGGAGGCATAAGCTATGGGTTGTAATTTGCCCACACTATTGACATGTTGCAAAATGCACCCGACCCCATACGCTGACGCATCGCATGTGAGAACTAGCTTTTTACCTGGGTCAAAGAAAGTCAAAACACTGTTGGAACACAGAGGTTTGCATGCCTTATTGAAGGCGCGTTCCTGGGCGTCCCCCCAAAACCAATCGCACCCCTTCCTGAGTAGCACGTGGAGAGGCTCCAGCAGCGTGCTTAAGTTCTGCATAAAGTTCCCAAAGTAATTGAGTAGCCCGAGAAAGATGCGCAGTTCTGAGACATTTCGGGGCCTGGGTGCCAGGCGAATTGCTTCTGTTTTGGACTCTGTTGGGCGGATTCCATCAGCGGCAATCCTTCTGCCCATACATTCAACCTCGGGTGAGAGAAACCGGCACTTATATTTCTTGACTCGTAGGCCTACCCGATCCAACCGCTTTAGTACTTCCTCCAAATTACGGAGATGGGAGTCGGTGTCCCTGCCCGTGATAAGTATGTCGTCTTGAAATACAACCGTCCCCGGGATGGACTTGAGCAGACTCTCCATGTTGCGCTGGAATATGGCAGCTGCCGACCTGATGCCGAATGGGCATCGATTGTACATGAAAAGGCCTTGATGTGTGTTGATGGTGGTGAGTAGCTTGGATTCCTCGGTCAATTCTTGTGTCATATATGCAGGTGTGAGGTCTAATTTTGAGAAAAGTTTACCTCCAACCAATGTGGCAAATAAGTCCTCCACTCTGGGCAGCGGGTACTAGTCCTGTAGGGAGACTCTGTTTATGGTAGATTTGTAGTCCCCACAGATTCGTACGGATCCATCAGGCTTCATGACTGGGACGATGGGACTTGCCCAGTCGCTAAATTCCACAAGTGATATAATGCCTTCCCGCAGAAGCCTGTCTAGTTCGTGTTCAGTCTTTTCCCTCATCACATAGGGTACAGCTCTGGCCTTGTGATGGACTGGTCTAGCATCCTGTCTGATGTAGATTTTGACTTTGGCCCCTTTGAAAGTGCCCACACCTGCCTGAAAGAGATGTTCAAATCGCTTTATAACTGTTGAGCAGGTGGTCCATTCCTCTCATGACATGGCATGGACATCATCCCATTTCCAGTTTAGTTTTGCCATCCAGCTTCTCCCCAGCAGTGCTGGGGGGTCTCCGGGGACAATCCACAGGGGAAGTCGGTTCACTGTCCCTTTGTGTGTGACAGAGAGCACGGCGCTGCCAAGGACTTTGGTATAGGTCCTTAGTGTGGTGTTGACCCTTGTGAGTTTTGGTCTGTCTCTTTTATGCGGCCACAGTTGTTCAAATTGTTGAGCGCCCATGAGAGATTGACTCGCTCCCGTATCCAGCTCCATGTTGACAGATATCCCGTTGAGTAGGACCCTCATCATTATAGGAGGCGTCCTGTTGTAGGAGCAGCGGCCATTGATTGTGTTGTCCCACTGTACATCGATGTCCCAGGTACTGTCCCCACCATCTTCTGGTCCGCTATCCGACCCATCCGATTCATATACCAGCCGAGCTGCCGTTTTTTTGCATATGTGGGCCAAATGCCCTGTATATTCACAATTTCTGCAAACAGCCTGCTGAAATCGACATCCCCTTGACGAGTGCCCACCCCCACACCTCCAGCACAGATCTATTCTATTGTTTAAAGTGTTCCCAAAGAATGAGCTGCGTCTGGCTGATCTCTCTTGAGCTTCTCTTAGTTTGTAGTTGATTGCTCGCGTTGTGGGTTGATGAGGTGTGAACAGCCGTTCCTGTGGCCCTTGATGGCTTCTGCCTGCTGTCGAGAGCCTGTTCTCCCGGTTTTGTCTGTGTGTGGGGGTAGCAGCTTGTTTAGTGCTGTGAACTTCTTGTTCCGATATTTCGTTAGTTGGCGTACCTGCATTGTAAATCAACCTCGTTTCTTCTTCCCCTACCAAGAATGTCTATGCAACCAGTGCTGCTGCCTCTAAGGTCAGGTTCTTGGTCTGTATGAGCTTTCAGAATATGCCTGCGTGGCCTATTCCTTCAATGAAAAAGTCTCTCAGCATTTCTCTCCTCAGTTCATCGGAGAACTCACATAAACGAGCCAACCTCCAAAGTTCTGCCACGAAGTCGGGTATGTTCCGGCCCACACAGCGTCTGTAGTTGTAGAACCTGTGTCTGGCCATGTGTAGGCTGCTCGCTGGCTTCAGGTGATCTCTTACCAGTGTGCTCAATTCTTCAAACAACTTGCTTGCTGGTTTCTCGGGTGCCAACAGATCCTTCATTAAAGCATTTATTTTCGAGCCACAGCTGGTCAAGAGATGGGCTCTTCTCTTGTCTGCCTTATCGTTGCCTAACCAGTCTTTGGTTACAATGCTTTGCTGGAGTTTTTCTATAAAGTCCTCCCAATTTTCTCCCGCATTGTACTTTTCATCTGACCTGTTGTTCGCCATTCTGTGGATTCTGTAATCCCGTAACTCGTCGCCACTGTAAAGTCCTGTCCCCTCGGTACAGATTCACACGAGGCATGTAGTGAAGTCAAGGTCACTCTGGACCTACACCTTTATTTCACAGCTCTGGAATGCTGCACTTGCCTGAGACCTGTCCTTATATACCTGTCTCTTGGTGGTAAGGTTGCTGGTGGTTACAAGTCATATCTTATTACAGTCATATATAGCATGTTAGGATACAGTTATATATAATAATGTAAGATACATGACACCAAGGGATCCCATAATCCCTTGGGGGCACAGGTATTTAAGGAGGCTTCACTGGATGCAGAGGCACTGTGGAGACCTGCAGTAAAAGACTATGGTCACACTTTACTTTGAGCTCACAGTGTTCAGTCTGACTCTTTCTCCATACACAACAGTACGGAACCTAGGGTTAGAGTGCTGTGCTCGGGAACCACTGGGAGCCTGTGGCAGCAGTGTTCCTGGCTATCGTATCCAGGGCCTCAGCCATCCACGGAATGTACTCGGTCATAGTGGGCAGCTGTCTGAATATGCCCCCCAATGCTTCGATGAGCTGATCACCAATGTCTACAGTCCTCCTGCACAACTGTCCCATCTCTCCGCTGTCATGTGGCGCTCGTGGAACAGACCTGCCGCGTCCATGGGACTTCTGCGGGTGGGCGGCGCCCTGGGGCAAAATGGAGTGCCCTGTGTCGAGGTGCTTGTGTCCGGTACCTCCAGAGTGGAGGCGGTAATGACCAGAGGACCACTAGATGACCTTGGGGTGGAATGGCTTCTAGAGCGTGGCAATGAAGGTTCCTCAAAGTCCGCGCTTTCATCTGTGGAGAACAGTCCCAGTGGATTGACGGGCGAGAATCGGAGCTTCTCAGCACCAGATAGAAACATAGAAACATAGAAAATAGGTGCAGGAGTAGGCCATTCGGCCCTTCTAGCCTGCACCGCCATTCAATGAGTTCATGGCTGAACATTCAACTTCAGTACCCCATTCCTGCTTTCTCGCCATACCCCTTGATCCCCCTAGTAGTAAGGACCTCATCTAACTCCTTTTTGAATATGTTTAGTGAATTGGCCTCAACAACTTTCTGTGGTAGAGAATTCCACAGGTTCACCACTCTCTGGGTGAAGAAGTTCCTCCGCATCTCGGTCCTAAATGGCTTACCCCTTATCCTTAGACTGTGACCTCTGGTTCTGGACTTCCCCAACATTGGGAACATTCTTCCTGCATCTAACCTGTCTAACCCCGTCAGAATTCTAAATGTTTCTATGAGGTCCCCTCTCATTCTTCTGAACTCCAGTGAATACAAGCCCAGTTGATCCAGTCTTTCTTGATAGGTCAGCGAGGGCCCAACAAATGATTCCACCTTTCACACCGAGACGATCAACCAGGACAAGAAGGGCCCCAGATCGACTCACATTGTAAATAATTACACTATTGACTTTGGGGGGGAGGGGAGTGTTGTTATATATGTATACTTGTATTTACTCTGTACAGCTACCAGAGAGCTCATCCCCTGGAGTCCCAAGGTATCCCATAATCCCTTGGGAGCACAGGTATTTAAGGAGGCTTCACAGGTTGTCGAGGCACTCTGGAGACCTGCAATAAAAGACTAAGGTCACACTTTACTTTGAGCTCACAGTGTTCAGTCTGACTCTTTCTCCATAAACAACAGACAAGCTGTGGGGAAAGAAGGCACACAGGCCCAAGCTCAGTCCCATTCACACCAAACTAAGGACTTACACCAAGGAACTAATCCCTGTAATTGGCAGTGCTGAAATCAAAGTCTCCTATGATGGAACAGTACACGAACTCCCGCTGTGGATTGTGCCAGGGGATGGCCCCACATTGTTTGGCAGAAGCTGGCTGGGGAAAATTCGCTGGAACTTGGACGACATCCGAGCGCTTTCGTCCGTTGACAACACCTCATGTATCCAGGTTCTTAGCAAGTTCCCATAGTTGTTCGAGCCAGGCACTGGCAGCTTCTCGGGGGCGAAAGTGCAGATCCATTTAGTTCCTGGTACGCGAACCATCCACCACAAGGCTCGGGCGGTACCATACATGATGTGTGAAAAAGTGGAAATCGAGCTGGACAGGCTGCAACGTGAAGGCATCATCACACCGGTGGAATTCAACGACTGGGCCAGTCCGATTGTCCCGGTACTCAAGGAGGACGGTACGGTTAGAATTTGCGGGGACTCTAAAGTAACGATTAACCGTTTTTCGCTGCAGGATCAGTACCCGCTACCCAAGGCAGACGACCTATTTGCGACCCTGGCTGGAGGGAAGACATTCACCAAGCTGGACCTGACCTCGGCCTACATGACGCAGGTGCTGGAGGAGTCTTCGAAAGGCCTCACCTGCATCAACATGCACAAAAGTCTGTTTATCTACAACCGGTGCCCGTTCAGGATTTGGTTGGCCACAGCGATCTTCCAGCGGAACATGGAAAGCCTGCTAAAGTCGGTTCCTTGCACAGTGGTCTTCCAGGACGACATATTGGTTATAGGTCGGAACACCATGGAGCACTTGAAGAATCTGGCGGAGATTCCTAGTCATTTGGATCGCGTGGGGCTCAGGTTAAAACACTCAATGTGTTTTCCTGGCACAGGACGTCGAATTCTTAGGCAGGAGAATCGAAGCAGACAGCATCAGACCCACCGACGCCAAGACGGAGGCCATCAAGAACGCGCCGCAACCACAGAATGTGACGGTCGTTCCTGGGACTCCTCAACTATTTTGGTCATTTCCTACCTGGGTTAAGCACCCTGCTAGAACCCCTATATGCGCTACTGCACAAGGGAGAAGATTGGGTATGGGGGAATTCACAAGAGGCTGCCTTTAAGAAAGCCAGAAATTTATTGTGTTCTAACAAACTGCTTGTCCTGTATAACCCATGTAAACGATTAATGTTAGCTTGCGATGCGTCGTCATACGGGATCGGGTGTGTGTTACAACAGGCTAATGAATCGGGGATTTTGCAACCGGTTGCTTATGCATCCAGGAGTTTGTCCAAGGCCAAAAGGGCCTACAGCATGGTTGAAAAAGAGGCTCTGGCGTGTGTTTACAGGGTAAAAAAAATGCACCAGTACTTATTTGGCCTCAAGTTTGAACTTGAAACTGACCACAAGCCACTCATATCGCTGTTCTCTGAAAGCAAAGGGATTAACACCAATGCCTCTGCCCGCATCCAAAGAAGAGCGCTCACGTTATCGGCATATAACTATGTAATCCACCACAGACCGGGCACAGAGAACTGCTCAGATGCTTCACAGCCAGTGGACTTACTCATGGTCATGGAGGCATTTGAGAACGAGAAGCCCCCCGTTACGGCCCGCCAGATGAGGACCTGGACCAGCCAGGATCCTTTACTGTCCTTGGTAAAAAAACGTTGTCCTCTATGGGAGCTGGTCCAATGTCCCAGTGGAGAATCAGGAAGCGATTAAGCCATTCCACAGATGCAAAGATGAGTTCTCCCTGCAGGCGGACTGTCTTTTGTGGGGCAATCGCGTGGTCTTGCCCAAGAAAGGCAGAGACACATTTATTTGCGAACTGCACAACACCCACCCAGGCATCGTAATGATGAAAGCCATAGCCAGGTCTCACGTATGGTGGCCTGGCATCAACTCAGATTTAGAGTCATGCGTGCGCCAGTGCAACACTTGCTCTCAGTTGAGCAATGCACCCAGAGAGGCACCGCTAAGTTTGTGGTCATGGCCATCCAAACTGTGGTCGAGGATCCATGTCGACTATGCAGGCCCATTCCTAGGCAAAATGTTTTTGGTTGTCGTGGATGCTTACTCAAAATGGATTGAATGTGCAATAATGTCTGTAAACGCATCCACGGCCACCATTGAAAGCCTACGAGCTATGTTTGCCACGCACGGCTTGCCTGATGTCCTAGTCAGCAACAATGGGCCGTGCTTCACCAGTGCTGAATTCAAGGAATTCATGACCCGCAATGGGATCAAACATATCACATCTGCCCCGTTCAAGCCCACATCCAATGGCCAGGCAGAACGGGCAGTTCAGACCATCAAGCAAAACTTGAAACGTGTGTCGGAAGACTCCCTGCAGACCCGGTTGTCGCGAGTGCTGCTCAGCTACCACACCATACCCCAATCACTCACCGGGATACCCCCCAGCTGAGCTGCTCATGAAAAGGGCACTTAAAACAAGGCTCTCTCATGTCCACCCTGATCTCCATGATCATGTGGAGGGCAAGCGACATCAACAAAGTGTGTACCATGACCGCGCAAATTTGCCACGCGATATTAAGATCAATGATCCTGTGTTTGTGCTCAATTATGGACATGGTCCCAAATGGCTCACTGGCATGGTCACAGCCAAAGAGGGGAGTAGCGTGTTTCAGGTCAAACTGACCAATGGACAAACGCACAGAAAACATTTGGACCAAATCAAATTGCGGTTCACCAACAGCTACGAACAACCTGAAGAGGACACCACCAACTTTGACCTTCCAACACACACACACAAGTGGCAACTGAAATCATAGTTGACCACGAAACCGAACTCATCATCCCCAGCAGCCCGGCAAGGCCAGCTGCCCAACAGCCCAGTGAAGAACTGACCAACCCACCCACACCAGCATTTGTACCGTGACGATCGACAAGGGAGCGCAAAGCCCCAGATCGTCTCACCATGTAAATAAGTGTACTGCTGACTTCACGGGGGAGTGATGTTATGTATTTAACCCCTTGTAACCTGTATTACACTACCACTAGAGGGCCCACCTGCTGGAGTCCCAAGTGATTCCAGCATCCCTTGGGAGCACAGTATATAAGCAGGCCACCCACGAGGTACCTGCACTCTGGAACCTAAATAAAGGATCCACGGTCACACTTGCTCATTACACACAGTGTTCAGTCTCACCATTTATTATAAGTGTAACAGTAACCAGGTATAAAAGGGAGCTCACCATGCTGTACCCTCACTCAGGAGCTGTAATAAATGGACTAAGGTCGCCACAGTTCAAGTACAATACCTTGCCTCGTGGAATCATTACTAGAGTGCTTACAGATACAATAACTAGCGACGAGATTACAAATTTCCAAGCGAAAATGGCTAACTTTGGCACGTTTCAACAATTCGCCAATGGGGAAGATTGCGAGGCCTTTGTGGAAAGGCTCGATCACTTTTTCATTGCAAACGACCTGGCAGAAGACAACCTGACCTCGCTGGCTGATAAGCCCAGAGCTATGCTGCTCAGCAGTGGTAGGCCCACCATCTATGGCCTCGTCAGGGACTTGCTAGCCCCAGCGAAGGCAACGACCAAAACATATGTGGAGCTCATAATGATGATACAGGAACAACTCAAACCTAAAGAGAGCATCCTCACAGCCAGACATCAGTTCTACACCCATCATCATAGGCAGTCTCTCGGAATCGAGGAGGACTTGCTTCCACTCCCAAAGTGAGTTCTTTGATGGCTGAACAGTCCGATATGAGAGCCACAGACCCTGTTACAGGTGGGACAGACATTCATCGAGGGAAGGAGTTGGTGGGGCTGGTTTGCCGTGCGCTCCTTCCGCTGCCTGCGCTTGGCCTCTTCATGCTCTTTGTTTTGAGACTCGAAGAGCTCAATGCCCTCCTTGATGAACTTTCTCCACCTCGGGCGGTCTTCGGCCAGGGTCACCCAGGTGTCAGTGGTGATGTCGCACTTTACCAGGGAGGCTTTGAGGGTGTCCTTATAACATTTCCGCTGCCCTCCTTTTGCTTGTTTACCGCGAAGGAGCTCTGCATAAAGCACTTGCTTTGGGAGTCTCGTATCTGGCATGCGAACTATGTGGCCTGCCCAGCGAAACTGATCGAGTGTGGTCAGTGCTTCAATACTGGTGATGTTAGCCTGGGCGAGGACGCTGATGTTGGTGCGCTTGTCCTCCCAGGGGATTTTCAGGATCTTGCGGAGACATCGTTGGTGATATATCTCCAGCGACTTGAGGTGCTTTCTATACATCGTCCATGCCTCAGATTCATACAGGAGGACGGGTATTACTACAGCCCTGTAGATCATGAGTTTGGTGGTCGATTTGAAGGCCTGGTCTTCAAACACTCTTTTCCTCAGAAGGCCAAAGGCTGCACTGGCGCACTGGAGGCGATGCTGAATCTCTACATCAATGTCTGCCTTTGTTGATAAGAGATTCCCGAGATATGGGAAATGGTCCACGTTGTCCAGGGCCGCGCCGTGGATCTTGATGATTGGAGGGCAGTGCTATGCGGCGGTGACAGGCTGGTGGAGGACCTTTGTCTTACGGATGTTAAGCGTAAGGCCCATGCTTTCATATGCCTCAGTGAATACATTGACTATATCCTGCAGTTCAGGCGTTGTCCGCATATTGCAGCTCAACGACAGAGGTTGGGGTGATCTTGGACCTGGCCTGGAGGCGGCGTAGGTTAAACAGCTTCCTACTGGTTCTGTAGTTTAGTTCCACTCCAGTGGGGAGCTTGTGGATTGTGGGGTGGAGCATGGCGGCGAGGAAGATTGTGGCCGAGGAGCTCCTCCCGGAATCACAATGCGGATTTCATCCCCTACGGGGCACAACAGACAGTTGCAGGATAAATGCAGGGAGCTGTCAACCATGAGGGTCTATGGAGCGTCCTCCGTTTCGGATGCCCCCAAAAGTTTGTCAACATCCTTCACCTGCTTCACGATGACATGCAGGCTTTGATCCTTACTAACGCATCCATTACAGACCCAATCCACGTCCAGACCGGTGTCAAACAGGACTGCGTCATTGCTCCAACCCTCTTCTCAATCTCCTACACCCACCGGCGGCCCAAAGGCCAAGAAATCGCAAAATATGCTGCAGACCTCGGACAATTTGCTGCACCGTATGATTTTGACAACCACCTCACCGAAGCACTGCGGGACATCTTCGTTATTGGAATCAGCCACGGGGGCCTTCCCCACAGGCTGCTTTCGACGGGCACCACGGTCACCCTGCAGAAGGCAATTAACGTGAGCCACGTGTTCATGATCTCGGCCTGTGATTCCAAACAGATGACTCACCCCCAGGACTCTAACTTGGCAAGTAGTGTGAACCGACTGCCGCCTTTTAGAGGCAAGGCTGCTGCAAGCAGTCTTTCTCAGGGAAGAGAGAACATAGCCCCGAGTACCACAACCCTGAGTGTGCCACATGGGACCAACCGGCCAACCCCATGCTGGCGCTGTGGAGGAAATCACAGAGCCCACCAGTGCCGCTACAAAGACTATACATGCAAAGGCTGTAACACGAAGGGCCACCTCCAGTGAATGTGCAAGAGAAATTGTACTCACCGAGTCACTGAAAAGTTGACCGATCATCCAGACTCTCGCGATGGTGAAGAGAGAGTCCATGAGGCAGCTCAGTCCCACGATGAGGTATACGGAGTGTTTACCTGCACCACCGAGAGTTCCCCGTTGAAAATGGAAGTCAAAATCAACAGTGTTCCAGTCACGATGGAGGTGGACACAGGAGCGAGCCAGTTACTGATGAATCAGGCGGCCTTTGAGAAACTCTGGGACAATCCAGTCGAACGACCTGAAATGCTCCCGATCCAAGTGAAGCTGCTCACCTACACAAATTACACCATCCCAGTCATTGGCAGCATGGATGTCCAGGTGTCCCATGGCGGCGCAATGCACAAGTTACCTTTGTGGATCGTTGCTGGTGATGGTCCAACGCTTCTAGGAAGAAGATGGATGAAAAAGATCCGTTGGAGCTGGGAAAACCTCCAGGTCCCGGCGATCGACGTCCTCCGCGGCCCCGAAGTTGGATCCAGCACAGCTCCTGAAAAACCAGCCGCTCAACTCGACTGCGTGGAGATGACACAGACCGCTCAACCCAACGGCGAGATGATCCAGCCGAAACGACCCAACCTCACCTTCCAGGCTCCAGTGGCAGAACTCCGGAGGAAGAAAATCGGCGCAGAAGGTAACTTTCCTGCTTCCATGGCAGAACCTGGGGAGAAAAGGATCACCACAGCCTATCTCGTGGAGAGAAAGATGGTGCCCGAATCACGAGGTGATGCACCTGAAGTAAAGATGGCGGTGGCCAGACCACGAAGGGCAGCGTTGAAGGAGCAACACGTGATGCTGAGCTGCGAACCGGATTGGGGTAAAGATTGCAAGGCTCTCTTAAAGGAGACCAACAACCCATCACAATTAAAGGGACAGTTCCACCCTTTATACAGTGATGTAATTGATAAATTCAAGTATGTAAATGTAACTAACCATGATAAGTCGGGCGATTGCGGTTGGAACCAATCTATTGTGAGAGTAAATGAAGTGATGATGTGCGATGCCGGGTTCTACATGTACGCCGACAAAACCAAGGGCAACCTCCCGTCGGAAGCACCCAGGTCCAGCAGGCTACCCGGTCATGTAGCCTGTGCCTCCGGGATCAATGTGATACCCCAGGGAGCGTGGCCAAATGCAGAGTGAGCACACCAGCTGCAGGGCCAGCGGTCAGCGGACGGCAAAGGCACCACCTGATCGACTCTACCTCTCTGGCCACCAGGGCCAGTACCGGGAGAAAGAGGCTAGCACTCTCCAGCTTTCCCAATGGGACCTGAGATGACCAGGCTCCCACTATCGCTGAAGGGCAGCAAAGAGACACTGCAGCCCTCAAAGGAGGACAGGGAGGCCACACATTCCTGTGGCTCTGTCCACCACTGGACAACGGCAAAGGCCCTGAGACTCAGCCAGGTGAGCGATCCGAGCCCACCCAGCTGGCAGGGGGCGCAGCACCACCATCAGACAACCTGGACACAGTCCGGTCACTCTGGAACTAGCGTCCTCACCCACCTGCACCTACACCCCAGGGGCATGTGATACCATGTATGTACCTTACCTGTAAAATGTACTTGTTCCATACTGCAGAACCCAAACAGTGATGTAATTAATGTTTTTTTGGTTCTTTCCTTCTGTACATGTATGCACATGCAGGTGTTGGGTCACACACATGGTCTATGTATGGGGGGGGGGGGTAAATGGATGTATGTAGCCATGGACACACATGGATCACACCCAGAACCCACTCAACCCCCACTGCAATCTCAAACCGTCCATGGCTGACCATTTCCCAATGTTGTGGCAATAAGGACTTGGGGGTCAACAGGGAGAGAGCCTGGCCAAAGCATAGACAAGGTGCAAGGGCTTTGGGCACTCAAGTCTAGGTTCAGAGCACACAATGCAAAGGCCAGTGGCACAAGACTTAGGGGAGAGTGATGTTGTGTATGTATGACATAAGTATATACCCTGTACACTCAATGTACAGTTACATAAGACTACTGGATGTACCTTCACACTGTATACACTATGCCTGTACCACCAGAGGGTGCAACTGGTGGAGACCTAGGGGTCACCTGTACATGTCAGGTAACAAAGTATAAAAGGGAGCTCACCATGCTGTACCCTCGCTCAGGAGCTGTAATAAATGGACTAAGGTCACCACAGTTCGAGTACAATACCTTACCTCATGGAGTCATTACTCGAGTGCTTACAGACACAATAGCGTCCATTCAGAGGGACGGCAAGCAGTGCCGGAAGAAGTGGCAGGACTTTTGCCAAGTAGTTAGAGTAAGTAATATTTTTATTTATGCACTACAATTACTTGAATTGTAAACGTGATTATCTGTGTGTGTCATGACAGCAGAAGCCCCTCTCTTAAAAATTTCTATTGCCATCTTTGCAGAGGAAGTTGTCCGACAACCACCGAGAGCGGACGAAAACGGGTGGAGGTCCGGCAAGACTGCAGCCACTAACACCCTTGGAAATGAGGATCGCAGGTATTATTGGTACCGCCAAAGATCGACCACCCGTGCAGAAGCTGCACCCAGGTTACAGAGGGAGGGTAAGTCCTGCAAAATCTACAGTCTGCGTTGGCTCAATGTTAAGTACTGCTACGCTTTGGTTTATGAGATGTACTGTCCGTCAGCTACGCTTCGGTTTATGCGATGTACTATCATTCGTCGTGGTCCTTCAAATGAGCCTGTGCTATGTGAACCTACTCATGTCACCCTACCCCCTCCCCTGCTGCTCACCATTCATCTGTTTTGTTATATTTTGCAGATGTTACACAGACATCCAATAACGAAGCAGAATTCCCCGCCACCCTGACACTACGAGAATTAGATGAGCCTGCCGACCTCGGCTATACTGAAGAAGTGATAGAGACGGCCAATCAGGTCGAGGAGGAGAATGAGTAGGAAGACAAGAATATTTTTATTCCAGAGGGTGGTGGGGGAGGGGGGGTGGGGGGCGGGTTGGGGTTAGGGGAGGAGGACTTTGGGGATGAGACGGTGACACTGCAATTGGAGGCAGTGCACGACACGCATGTACCAAGCACTTTAGGCAGCTGAATGCACGAGGGGACATTTCATGGTTGTACACCCTCTGAGGTCAGGGCAGGTCCCAGTGTGTTGCAGGAAAGCACACCCAGGGCAGCAACAGCAGGCCCTTCTGTACGGGTGAGGAGGAGACCGGAACAGCACTCTCCTGAAATGCAGGCTACATGGGAGGTGTTAGAGCTGATGGGAATGAGTGGGGAGAGCGTTCAGCTCACCAGATCGCTCTTGGAGGCCATGGATAGGATCAAGGGAGGAATGGCAGCAAACTCTGCTGACATTAGGAAGGGCATGTTGGAGGGAGTGGCAGCAATATGTGCACAGATTAGGAAGGGCATGTTGGAGATAGCTGCTGCAATGCGGGAACACACTCAGGCTGTCATTGCCCAGCAGCAATTGACGGTCTTGAGTGATGCCACTCGCACTCCAATCCCCAGACCAACCTCAACAGTCAATGTCAGTGTGCAGGTTGATGTACAGACTGAGGAGTCCCAAGCCGGGCCTTCCACAGCCACAGGTTTTCAAGGGCTCCCATTGCCGTCTCCTGGGTCTGTACCCACCCCCCCACTCCCCCGCAACAAACACAGTGCCTTAACCGAGGCACTATCAAAAACCTTGGCTCACCAGGAATAGGATTAAGGGCAGGGGCAGGGGCAAGGGCGTGCAGGCGGGGATGCGGCGGTGTTTAAATAAGGTGGAGGAGAGCTGGTTGCAGCTGAAGTTTGTTTCCTGTTGTTGTTTTGCTGTTCTTTTGTTCTTTTATTGTTATTTAAGTGATGTTAATTGAAAAGTTTAAAGTTTAATATAATTTTTCTTATTAAAAATAAGTGCCAAGTGTACAAATATTTAATAAATTGCAAATTATTTTTTCAATGAAACCATAATTATGTACATTATTTTTTCAACTAAAACAAAATTATTTACATTATTTTTTCAACAATACCAAACTTAAGTAGTGTCTCATTTCATTCACAGAATTAGAAATAGGTGAGGATACACAATGATTAAATGTGGCGTTCAGCCTTCATACAAAGCGGAGAAGTATCAGATGCTGATGCAAGGCTGCAGCAATGGTGTAATGTGTACGAGGCCTCCTCCCCCGTTGTACTGCATGTTGTAGTGGTGCCATGGGTTTTTCGTCCTCCTCCTCCTCGTTCTCGTCGTAAGCCTTCTCCCCCCCCCACGTCTCCTGAGCTGGTTCTGCAATGTCCTCCAGAGGGAATATCTGTTCCCTCATGATGACTAAATTGTGTACATGCAACACACCACAGTGAACTCACCGACCTGCTGAGGGGAGTATTGCAGGGAGCCTCCAGAGTGGTCCAGGCATTGGAAATGCTGCTTTAGCACTCCAATTGTGTTCTCCACGATGTCTCGTGTGGCTATATAGCTGTCGTTATAGCGATGTTGGGGTTCTGTCTGAGGGTTCCGGAGGGGGGTCATGAGCCAGGTGGCGAACCCATAACCTATGTCCCCCAGCATCCAGCTCTGCCCTTCTGGCTGCTGCTGAAACATCTGTGACACATTGCTCTCTTGCAAGATCACAGCATCGTTGATGCTCTCTGCATATTTAGCATCAGCATGATAAGCTGCATATGGTCGCAGACGATCATCACGTTGAGCGAGTGGAATCCTCTTGAGTTTCGGTAAAGCTCCTGATCGTCCAAAGGTGCTTGCAGGGCAATGTGCGTACAGTCAATGACAGCCTATACCTTAGGGAAGCCAGAAATTCGAGCAAAGCCCTCTCTTGTTGACCCTCCCTTGTCATTGGGAAGTTTATAAACTCCATCCTGTGTGCGTACAGGGCAGCAGTCACTTGGCAAATAGAGCTATGTGTAGTGTGCTGCGACTGCAGCATACGTCCCCAAATGATGCCTGAAAGGAGCTGGAGGCATAGAAGGAAAGTGCCGCAGTTACCTTGACCTCGATGGGCAGTGCAGTCCTCCTGCTTTTAGGCTGTATGTCCACCTTTATGAACTTGCATATTTCTGCCACCACCTCTTTTCGAAAGCCCAGACTTCTAACACACTGTCCCTCAGTCAAGTGCAGGCATGAGCGCCTCTCCCTGTAACCTCGTTCGGGGTAAAGTCTCCTCCCCATTGTGCGAGCTCTTTGGTTACGCAGATAATGCTGCCGAATAAGCTTTCCTCGATGATAAGACAGGACCGCATAAGCACACTCCACATATGGCAAAGATAGAATACCCCCCATTCTATAAATGTTCTAATTGTCTTTAAAAACGATTTATAAACTCACAAAAAGCTCAATTTATAAATGCAGCCTTCCCTCCAAAAGCTTTCACTCAGTTGCTTTCCAAGTTGGTGACGTTGATGTTTTACAATTTTTTTTAACTTTTCAGCAAACACCCATTTTAACACCCAACCTGCAAAGGGTGCCAATCTATACTGACGTTCTTATTTCACAGTTGTACCTGTTCTTTTTGGAACAGCCCAATATTTTAAAAGAGGATATTTGATGCGTCGAAATAGCAGAGAAGTAAAAATAGTTTCCCATAAAATGTTAATTATTTTCTTCAAAGTGGCAATTAAAAGAAAATGCCAGCCAATTCGGAGTGTGAGGACGCGAGTTAGCTTTAACGGGCGCACTGTAAACAAACCAGTGAGTGGATTTTTATGTTGAAGAGAACCCAAGATGGCGCCGTTAGCATGGATTTCCATCTGACTCCACCAGGTAAGGCAAGCTTTTTAAAAATGTTTTTTAGCCCTGTCCTTAAAAATATCCTTATTGGCAAAACTCGCAAAAAATGGCGATATCGTTGGGTTTGACCCCAAGTGACATCAGAAAATTGTTACTGGAAAAAAAATCGTCCCTTACCTTTTAAGGACGGCATTACACCACTGGTGAAACTAGCAAAATGGCCCTAAATTCATTTAGCTCCAAAAAATGGAGCTAATTTATGGCGCATTACAGGCCCTTAGTCCTTCAGTTGTTCTACCGTCATATATTACATTGTAGCGATGAGGATGGGATCCCAAAGCCATTTTTAGGGATCATGGAGTGTTCAACCTTTGAATGGATAAATTTAAAGTGAATTTCTGACACCTAAACTGAATTTTTGCGATGTTTTACTATTAGTGTTCATGCAGAATCGTCTGTGCTTCATCTTCCCGTGTCTATATATTCACAGCAACAGCGACATTGATTCTCACAGGTACACAGGTAGCGTGCTGACGGGATCGGGACAATCAAGGTCACGCGTACAGGATTCATAGGAAGCCTCGGCATGTATGACCAAGCTCGCAAACCATTCAGTTCTTGCATTGAGCGGATGGCAATGTTTTTTAGGGCCAATAACATTATTGAGACCGAAAGTGCAGATGAGAATGTTCAAGCTCAAAATAAAGTAATTTGTAAACGGAAGCAATTTTTCTAACGGAGATCGGGCCAGATGTCTATGGAACATTGACAAACCCACTTGTGCCAGGGAAAGCAAAGGATGCGTCGTTTGAAAACATTAACAAGAAACTCGAGGACCATTTCAAGCCAAAAACATTAGAAATAGCAGAGAGCTATAAGTTTGGTACCAGAAACCAATGTAGAATTTACCAATATCTCGCAAAGATTCCAGGTACCTTTCCCCTACAGAGGAGAAGAATCCCTTTCTGGGCTTTTAAAATGAGTTTAAAGGGGCAGACGAAGCCTGCGGGGGATAAAAGGGGATGCATTCATGGAGACCGCCCCCCAGTGTTTGGACTCATAGGAAAGGGAATTCAAAATGGACCTATTATACAGAAGTTTGAGATCCCCTAAACATCTATGGGAAGGAGCATATCAATTTTAAGATTCTACAACATTTTGGCTGCAAAAAAAAAAAGAGTTATCAAATACAGGAGGTGGGGCCAAATTCGTGTATTAAAGACCACAGACTGTCTGGGGGAACTATTCACCCTCTAAGAGATAATCGAATTACCCAATCAAGCACAATGGTAATCATGGTCAAGAAACTGGACAATTCTAAAACAATGCAAAACCAGTGATAGCACATTCTCACACCCTAATCGAGTTACTGCTGACAAAGGAGACATTTGAAAATCAGTGGACAGTACAGTTTAAACAGAGCCCAAGAGATTTGATGGGAGATAACGGAGCCTTTTTTTGGAATATATCTATCCCCCAGTTTTACAAGGAAAGACCAGCAAGGAGCAGCACACAGACTGGAACACAGACACAGACACAAGCAGCCGGAACTGGGGAGTGAAGAAATGGAGCAGTGAAGGAAACTACTAGAACTCATCAAGAACTGATCGAGGACGAGGCCCACGAAATGGAAGGTTGTCAGCATCCAAATTGACAAACCCGGGCTACTACAACCAGCGAAACGACCAACCGAAACCAACTCAGCAAAAACTGAAGAATCGACCTTTATTTCCACTCTACAATCTACTTCAGAACGACCAACGGGTGAGAAATTACCAAAAGGGACTAACTAAAACTATTCCTAACCAAAGAAAGTGGGTACTTACCCCATACATCCAAAACGCAACTTATCGCATCAATGGACGCACCCCAACCGAAGACTACGCAGTCCGAAGTCCTCTCCTCCGACCGGGGTATGGCTCGCCTAGAAGGCCAAGTGCAGCGAACCCCGAAACCGCAATTCACCGGCAACTGTCAAAAAGGGAATTGGTGAGCATGGCCCCTGAACCCACAGAGCTATAACTTAGTTAATTAGGGGAATTGGGGGAGGGAGGCTGGGATAACTTGTGTTAATGTATCTGCATTCTCCTCTTTACCCCATTTTGAGTTTAAGCTGTATTCTTTTCCCCACAGGCTGCAATTTGACATTTTATTCAATGTGTTGTACCCCTCAGTGTGTATTGGTCTGTGTGTGTTATTAAAGGTGTGCCTTTTACTTCTTTTTAAACACAATAAAGCCATACCTGCTTCCTACCTTGAAACCGATTGTCTGTCCAAGTCTGTCACAGTCCCTTCATAATTCCAGTGTCTAGAACCAAGGGTGTGGGAGCGATTCGGAACCGCTCATATAAGGTCAGAAGGGAAAGCTGACCCCCCGCAAACCACCCCTTACACCAAAAACAAAGTGAAAACATCCGAGAGTACATTGTAGCTCTTAAGAATCTGTCTTTGCATTGTAACTTCGCTACACTTTTGGATTATGCATTGCGAGATAAGTTTGTGTGTGGATTGGTGAATGAGTGCACGCAGCCCGAGTTACTGAACACTCCGAATCTAAATTTCCACATCTATGGAGATGGCACCTAAGAATGCTAGGGAGCTCCATCCAACTCAAGTGACTAGTGCAGCGAAGGTCTACAGTCACTAAGCCACTGCCAAACCTAAAGTTGTGAGACCGGGTCAAAAGCATGTTGGTGAGAACAGTTCAGTGAATTGTTATCACTGCAATGGAAATCACTCACCACAGTCATGCCAATACAGAAATGCAAATTTTCACTGCCAGAAGCAAGGCCATATTTCAACAGCTTGCAGAGCTAGATCTGAAGCAGGAAATAAGAACCATTCTCGTGACAATGCAAAGCAGCGACAACAAGAGGAAGGAGGTCACAATATTGAAGTGAACAAACCTGATATTGAAGAACTAGGCATTTGTATTATCTATGTTACTAGCAACAACGCTAGCAGTCGTGAGAAAGATTGCTAGACAAAACTTTTGATCAATGAGCAATATATTGATATGTGTATCAACGACTCTATCATGAGTAAGGACACACCTGAGAGTAAGTTTAATCAAATAATACTTACAAAGAGTACGGTAGAGTTAAAAACCAATTCCGGAGAAATCCAAGAGACATGTGGACAAATGGAATGTACAGTTCAACACAATGGCCAATCGGTAAAGCTGCCTAATATTGTAACGAGCTTCAACAATAGGCCAACTCTCATGGGCAAAGATTGGTTCAGAAAGTTAAAACTAGACTGGCAAAACATCTTCAGTATAGATGCTTCAAATAAATGGCTCGAGACAATGCTGAACAAGTGCGAAAGGATGTTCATAGACAGTTATGGGGGCATCACTGGGTATGACGTGCATATCCGCATCAAGTCCAGTGTGAAGCCTGTCTATTGTAAGGCAAAGCCGGTCCCCTATGCTTTGAAAAGTCAGGTGGCGGAAGAGCTGGCGAAGCTCAGAGAGAATGGAGTGCTAGTAAAAACTGACAAAAGTGAATGGGCTACTGCTATTGTGATAGTGCCTAAAGCAGGCAAAACTGTCCGCTTGTGCGGTGACTACAAAGTTACTATCAACCAAGCAGTTGATGATGAGCAGTACCCATTACCTATATCGCAAGATTTGTATGCAGCACTCTCTGGGTCAAAGGTTTTCTCCAAACTTGACCTGTCGCACAGTTACGCTCAGCTGAATGTTGACAGAGAGTCAACAGTTCCTCACCATCAACACACACAAGGGACTGTACTCATACACCAAGCTGCCATATGGTGTAAAGTCCTACCCCAAAATCTTCCAGACAATGATGGATAACATTTTGAAAGAAGTTCTAAATTGCTTATGCAATCAAGACGATGTGCTAATCGCAACAAGCAGTGAGGAAGAAAATCTGTATGTGTTAGATATAGTGTTTCAAAGGTTGATGCCCACAACGTCAAAATGGAAAGGAGCAAATGTGCTTTTGTGCAGCCTGAGGTTGTGTACTTGGTCTGAAAGTTGATGCAAATGGCTTGTAACCAATGAAGGAAAAGGTTGATGCTGTCATCAATGCTCCAAAGCCACAGAATGTGTCTGAGTAAAAATCTTTCCTTGGAATGGTCCAGTATTACGCACGTTTCTTACCTGAGTTAGCGACCATGTTAAGCTCCTTTGCACGAGCTCCTCAAGAAGGATGTTTAGTGGAAGTGGACGGAAGTCCAACAGTAAGCTTACGATGCTTGTAAGAGAAGTCTCTCAGGCATTGCTCTACTTGTGCACTATGACACAGAGTGTGAGCTTAAGTTAGCTACGGTATAAGACCTGTCATAAGCCATGTAATGGATGATGGCCAAGAGAAACCAATCACATTCGCATTGCGAATCCTCATAAAGAATGAAAGAAACTACGTGCAAATTGAAAAGGAAGCACTTGCCATAGTGTTTAGAATCAAGAAATTCCAACAGTTCCTGATTGGCAGAAAGTTTGCCCTGATAACTGATCATAAACAATATTGGGCCCAAATCTGCCATCCCTGCAATAGCCGCATCAAGAATGCAACACGGGGCAGTGTTGTCACAATATGAGTACACGATTGAATATCGCATTTCAAAGCAAAACACAATCGCAGATGCCTTGTCCAGGTTGCCACATGAGGACTCGTGTTGGGAGTGAATCTGCGATTTTTACGCTAGGTGCAGTTGACAAAGACTTTCCTATGAATGCAACTGTGATTGCAGATGAGACTCAAAAGGACTCAGTACTGAAGTGTGTGTAAGAAAACACCTTGAATGGATGGACTGATGATCAGTGTATGGACACAGAATTGAAACCATTCCATTGTCTTGTGAGCAAGGTTGTATCAAGTGGGTAAACAGAGTGGTGGTATCGACTTCTTTCAGAGATAGAATTCTGGCCAAACTTTATACTGAACATCCAGAGATTATCAGTATGAAATCAATTGCAAGAAGCTTTGTTTACTGGCCTGGATTGAACAGTGATCATGAACCACTTGATCATGAACACATACATGAATTTGACTCAGTTCAGTCTTCATTGACTGAAGTAACTGGTTCAAACGAGTCTGAGATAGAAACAAGATCACCTTTGAATTCGGAACCAAAACAAAATAGTCCGCAAAATTGGTTCAACACCAAAATCTTCAGTAAGGAGATCAGAAAGGCTCTGCAAACCTGTTATTAAACTGGATTTGTAGTTGATTTAAAAGAAAAAAAAGCCAGGAGTTTTTGTTATACGGTGCATGTAATGCTGGGAAAGATGGGACCATAGTTTTGTTGCATCTGAGGGGGGAATACATACATTTTCTTAAGGGGGAAAGCAGTGTAATGTATTATCACATGGTTTGTCACATGGTTTGGTATGAGCATGTACAGTTTGCTCTGGTCTAATAAAGCAATACATGGGCAAGCAACTCATCATGTCTCTCTCCTTCATTTGTTTTACCCACATATATTACAACTATCAACATGGTTAATATAGTATGTAGTGTTTGCTGGAGCCAATCATGAAACTTTACGTTATGGCCAAGTTATGACTTAGAAGTGCGATTCCAATGACAGGCTTGATGTTATAGACATTCACTAGACTTTAGATTTTAAACTATATAGAATAGGTTGACAACTATTACCTCGGTAGAACAGCAACTGTAGTTAATACTGTTACCGGTCACTATGGTTGGAACCATGTACATTCCTTTACATTTTTCACTATATGTTATCTCTTCCTTGCAGTGATTTGAGCTATTTGTTTCCTGCCTCTATGTCACAAGTAATTTAGTTGTTCCTGCTATCAATCATAACATTCCCATTGCTGCCAGTTTTGGCTTGCAAGGAAGAGAGATACTTTCAGTAAGACTGAGTTCCAAACTGAAGAGGAACTTGGCTCTCATGACTGCATTTTACTGACCTGGAGCCATCAACAGTGCTCCAGTTGGCGCTAAACTGGAACCAACAAGAATTTCTGTTGTATAAATTGATGGCTTCATTTTGTTCACCATTATAATGTGTAATGTACTTGCCCTGACAAGAAATGGAACATTCCACTCCCTGGCACATAGCTTTTGCATCCTATCTGTAAGCAACTTAAAAGGCTGACATTTTAATAGAAGGTGGAACTATTTAAAAATTGTCCAGTTTGATTAATTATGTGAGTTTGAGCATTTGTTTGTACTCTATATAATGAAGCCAGGAGGCATTTTCAGTTGTGAACATGGTTGTTCCCGAGTGAAATGTTTGGGGAGTACAGGGTGCGCTGCCAGGATGAGCTGACATCAGCGCATGCCAGAACGATCCGGTGGGGGTGGGGGCAGGTGTTGGGGTGGCGAGTAGCAGAGCTTGGCACAATCAAAACAAGTTAACAAATGCCTTTTCCCTTAAGAATTCCCACACTCACAACTGTTTTGTCTGCAGAAATTAATCTTCCAAGTGTTTTAAGCCATTGGCTTATTCCATAGTAACAAACCTGTTGTGTATGTAATCATTGTAACTGTGTAAGACTTGTCACCAGAGGGCGCAACTGTTGGAGGCCGAAGGGTCACCTGCACACCTCGTGCAAGGTAGTATGAAAGGTTGTCTGCCATGCTGCTTAGGCACTCTGGAGTTGTATTAAAGAGACCAAGGTCACATCAATTTTAGCTCACAGTACTCAGTCTTGTGGAGTTCTTCCATACTCAACAATTGGTGACAAGTAACAGATTACGAACTTTCACGCGGTCATGGCTGCCATTGGTATTTTAGAGAGAGTTGTAGAGGATAATGATTGGGAAGCCTTCATTGAGCATCTCGACCAGTACTTCGTGGCCAACGAGCTGGATGGGGACGATCAAGCGCAGGGCGATTCTCCTCACCGTGTGTGGGCCCACAATTATTGGCCTCATCTAGAATCTGCTAGTACCGGAGAAACCAGCAGAGAAGACAGATACAGAGTTGTGTACACCGGTTCGGAACCACCTCAAATCGAAGGAGAGCGTCTTAATGGCCAGGTATCGCTTCTAAACGCACCATCACTCCAAGGGCCAGGACGTGGCGAGTTATGTTGCCAACCTGAAACACCTTGCGGGAACTTGCAAATTTGCTGGATTTTTGGGAGAAATGCTGCGGGACTTTTTTGTGCTTGGCATCGGCCACGAGGTCATTCTTCGCAAGCTGCTGTCCGCCGAATCCCTAGATCTGAGCAAGGCCATCACGATAGCCCAGGCATTCATATCCACGAGCGATAATACCAGACAGATATCTTCCCAGCATCGAAGCTCACCGGCAAGTACTGTGCATAAAATAACGTCGCTAGCAAGCAGAACTGCATATGGCAGGTCCTAAACGTCTGCAGCTGCAAGACCTTGGATGACTCAGAGTCCGCCATCAGGCGTGAATGCAAATCCATTAGCACCATGTTGGCGCTGTGGGGGTAATCATCGAGCCCATCAATGTCGATTCAAGCACTACGTGTGCAAAGGCTGCGAAACAATGGGGCACCTCCAGCGAATGTGCAAGAGTGCTGTGACTCACCACGTGGCAGAGTCGGCAGAGGATGATCGATCCGGCGCAGATCACGCAGAACAAACAAGAGAGGCGACTCAACCCGAGGAAGAAGTGTATGGGGTACACACCTTCACCACCAAGAGCTCTCCTATCATGCTGAAAGTCAAATTGAATGGTATTCTGGTATCAATGGACACCAATGGCGAATCAGTCAATTATGAGCCAGAAGGCTTTTGAGAAACTGTGGGGCAACAAGGCACAAAGGCCCAAACTGAGCCTGATTCCAAGGGGAAGTCGTTCACCAAGTTGGACCTAACCTCCGCCTACAAGACACAGGAGCTGGCTAAATCTTCGAAAAGATCGAAGTGCATCAACACGCACAAAGGACTGCTTATATACCACAGATGCCCTTTTGGGATTCGCGCAGCTGCTGCCATCTTCCAGAGGAACATGGAGATTCTGCTGAAATCGGTTCCGCGCACTGTTGTGTTTCAAGACGACATCCTGATCACCGGTCGTGACACCACTGAACACCTGCACAACCTGGAAGAGGTTCTAAGTTGACTAGACAGAGTGAGACTCAGGCTGAAATGCTCCAAGTGTGTTTTCCTGGCGTCAGAGGTCGAATTTTTGGGGAGAAAGTTTGCGGCAGACGGCATCAGACCCACGGACTCTAAGACAGAGGCCATCAAGAATGCACCCAGACCACAGAATGTGACGGAGCTGCGTTCATTCCTGGGACTCCTCAACTATTTTGGTAACTTTCTACCCGGGTTTGCTGGAACCATTGCACATGTTGCTACGTAAGGATGATGACTGGGTTTGGGGTAAATCTCAAGAGACAGCCTTTGAGAAGGCCAGAAGCCGACTTTGTTCTCATAAGTTACTTGTACTGTATGACCCGTGTAAACGATTAGTGCTAGCTTAGCTTGTGATGCATCTTCGTACGGGGTCGGCTGTGTGTTACAGCAAACCAATGTATCAGGCAAACTTCAACCTTTCGCTTTTTTCAGAAAGCAAAGGTATAAACACCAATGCTTCATCCCGCATCCAAAGATGGGCACTAATATTGTCCGCCTATGACTATGTTATCCGTCACAGACTAGGCACGGAGAACTGTGCTGATGCCCTCAGTCGGCTACCATTGTCCACTACCGGGGTGGAAATGGCACAGCCCACAGACTTGATTCTGGTCATGGATGCTTTTAAGAGCAAGGGGTCACCCGGCACTGCTTGCCAGATCAGGACCTAGACCAGCCAGGATTGTGTTCAATCACTTGTACAAAGTTGTGTCCTCAATGGGAGCTGGTCGGTCGTTCCCGGGGAAATGCAAGATGAAATTAAGCCATTTCACTGACGCAAAGATGAAATGTCCATCCAGTCGGATTGTCTCTTATAGGGTAATCGCGTGGCTTTGCCCAAAAAAGGCAGGGAAACGGTTATATGCGACCTACACAATACCCACCCAGGCATAGCCAGGTCGCATGTTTAATGGCCCGGTATTGACTCGAACTTAGAGTCATGCGTACACCAGTGCAACACGTGCTCACAATTGAGCAATGCACCAAGGGAGGCTCCATTGAGTCTGTGGTCATGGCCCTCCAAACCGTGGTCCAGGATTCATGTAGATTTTGCTGGCTCCCTTTCTCAGAAAGATGTTTTTAGTTGTAGTGGATGCATACTCTGAATGGATTGAATGTGCAATCATGTCATCCAGCACATCCACTGCCATTGAAACATAGAAAATAGAAAATAGGTGCAGGAGTAGGCCATTCAGCCCTTCGAGCCTGCACCACCATTCAATAAGATCATGGCTGATCATTCACCTCAGTACCCCTTTCCTGCTTTCTCTCCATATCCCTTGATCCCTTTAGCTGTAAAGGCCATATCTAACTCCCTCTTGAATATATCCAATGAACTGGCATCAACAACTCTCTGCGGTAGAGAATGCCACAGGTTAACAACTCTCTGAGTGAAGAAGTTTCTTCTCATCTCAGTCCTAAATGGCTTACCCCTTATCCTTAGACTGTGTCCCCTGGTTCTGGACTTCCCCAACATCGGGAACATTCTTCCTGCATCTAACCTGTCCAATCCCATCAGAATTTTATATGTTTCTATGAGATCCCCTCTCATCCTTCTAAACTCCAGTGAATGCAGGCCCACTCGATCCAGTCTTCCTCACATGTCAGTCCTGCCATCCCGGGAATCAGTCTGGTGAACCTTCGCTGCACTCCCTCAATTGTGTTCAGATTAGGAGACCAAAACTGAACACAATATTCCAGGTGAGGCCTTACCAATGCCCTGTATAACTGCAGTAAGACATCCCTGCTCCTACACTCAAATCCCCTAGCTATGAAGGCCAACATGCCATTTGCCTTCTTCACTTCCTGCTGTACCTGCATGCCAACTTTCAATGCCTGATCTACTATGATATTCAGGTCTCGTTGCACTTCCCCTTTTCCTAATCTGCCGCCATTCAGATAATATTCTGCCTTCACGCTTTTGCCACCAAAGTGGATAACCTCACATTTATCCACATTATACTGCATCTGCCATGCATTTGCCCACTCAGCTAACCTGTTCAAGTCACACTGCAGCCTCTTAGCATCCTCCTCACAGCTCACACCGTCACCCAGCTTAGTATCATCTGCAAACTTGGAGATATTACACTCAATTCCATCATCTAAATCATTAATGTAAATTGTAAATAGCTGGGGTCCCAGCACTGAGCCCTGCGGCACCGCACTAGTCAATGCCTACCATTCTGAAAAGGACACATTTATCCCGACTCTCTGCTTTCTGTCTGCCAACCAGTTCTCTATCCACGTCAGTACATTACCCCCAATACCATGTGCTTTAATTTTGCACACCAATCTTGTGTGGGACCTTGTCAAAAGCCTTTTGAAAGTCCAAATACACCACATCCACTGGTTCTCCCTTGTCCACTCTACTCGTTACATCTTCAAAAAATTCCAGACGATTTGTCAAGCATGATTTCCCTTTCATAACTCCATGCTGACTTGGACCGATCCTGTCACTGCTTTCCAAATGCGCTGCTATTTCATCTTTAATAATTGATTCCAACATTTTCCCCACTACTGATGTCAGGCTATAATTACCCATTTTCTCTCTCCCTCCTTTTTTAAAAAATGGTGTTACATTAGCTACCCTTCAGTCCATAGGAACTGATCCATAGCCTATAGACTGTTGGAAAATGATCACCAATGCATCCACTATTGAAAGCCTCCGGGCTATGTTCACCACCCATGGCTTGCCCGACATCCTTGTCAGTGACAATGGACCGTGTTTCACCAGCTCGGAATTCAACGAGTTTATGACCTGCAGTGGTATCAAGCATGTCAGGTCTGCCCCATTTAAGCCCGCATCCAACGGTCAAGCGGAACAGGCAGTCCAAACTATCAAGCAGAGCTTGAAACATGTGACGGAAGGCTCCTTGCAGACCTGCTTATCTCGGGTTCTGCTCAGCTACCAGATGCGACCCCACTCACTTACTGGGGTTCCCACTGCAGAATTGTTAATAAAGAGAGCACTCAAAACCAGGCTCTCCCTAATCTACTCGGATCTAAATGATCATGTGGAAACCCAGCGTCACCGGCAAAACATGTACCACGATCGCGCGGCTATATCGCGTGACATTGATGTTAACGACCCTGTGTTTGTCCTTAATTACGGTCATGGTCCTAGATGGGTCACTGGCACTGTCTTGGCCAAGGAGGGAAATCGAGTGTTTATAGTCAAACTATTGAATGGACAAATGTGTAGAAAGCATTTGGATCAGACCAAATTGCAGTTCACTGACAACCAGCAACAACCTGAAGAGGACATCACCATCATCGATCCACCAACACACACCCAACCAGCAATCGACCTCGCTGTCAATCAAGAGGATGAACCCACCATTCCCAACAGTCCTGTCAGACCAGCCGCGCCGCAGTACAGCAATAGTCCGACCAACTCACCCATGCCAGACGATCAACCAGTGAGCATAGGACCCCAGATTGTCTCAACTATTAAATAATTTGTATCAAAAACTTTGTGGGGGAGTGATGTCATGTATGTAAACATTGTAACTGTGTAAAACTTGCCACAAGAGGGCACAACTGTTGGAGGCCCAAGGGTCACCTGCACACCTCGTGCAAGGAAGTCTCAAAGGTTGTCTGCCATGCTGTTTAGGCACTCTGGAGTTGTATTAAAGAGACTAAGGTCACATCAGTTTTAGCTCACAGTACTCAGTCTTGTGGAGTTCTTCCATACTTAACACAACTCATAATGGAGCTCAGGCCAGCTAGATGAGAGGTACAAGCGTAATAATTTTTACAGAATGGTGCAAGTTAGGACATGGGCAGCTGAGTTTTGGATTTCCTCAAGTTTCGAAGGGTAGAATGTGGGAGACCAGCTAGGAATGTGTTGGAATAACAAAGACATGGATGAGGGTTTCAGCAGCAGATGAGCTGAGGCAGGAGCGGAGACAGGTGATGTTATGGAGGTGGAAATAGGTGGTCTTAATTATGGCATGGATATGTGGTTGGAAGGTCAGTCCAGGGTCAAATATGACATCTAGGTTGCGAACAGTCTGGTTCAGCCTCAGACAGATTCTAGGGAGAAGGATGGAGTTGGTGGCGGGGATCAAAGACACTGGCCCAGAAATCCCGACGTCCCGGGCCCGTATGAAGTTTCTATGGACCCAGGAAGGCATTGGAAAAGCCGGTTTTTAGCGCGCAATGCGCATGCGCTGAAAACCGGCTTTTCCGATCTGTCAAGCTGGAACTTGACAGATCATCCGCAGATCGGGAGCAAGGTCATTTGTACAGGTAAGATTGCGGGATTTACCCATATCTTGCCTGGCAAATGTCCTCAAAACTCTTCCACCTGAAAAAAGCAGGCGCATAGCCTACTTTTACAGGCGTAAAAGTTTTAAAACACACTTAAACCATAAAAAATAAAATTTTAAAAACATATTTTTAAAAATCCTGCCCAATACATTACATTTATTTTTAACCAGAATTAAAACTTTTTTTTAAAATTGGCAATTTTTTTTCTTTAAAAAACATTTATAACAACTTTAATTTCTATTAGTGTATTTATGTAAGGCGTTTTTAAAAATATTTTATGTAGTGTTTGTGTGTTTTGGGATGTTTCTCATTCATAGTAATAGGCGTTTCGGATTTACGAATCTCCTATTACTATGAATGAGAAAATACTTACCTGTGATTGGGTATCCAGGCCCACGTGACTCCTGCGGACATCCCAATGTGAACGCGCTGTGATGCACAGTCACGAGAGGCCTCTGGACCGAGATCTCGAGCAGGCCGAGCAGCTCCAGGTAAGTGCGCATTTTCTGTCCATTCTTTAGTGCTTTGCCCGTGGGAAGACCTCGAGAGGAATTTCTACGCCAATGGCTTTGGTCTTCCCAATATTTAGTTCGTGGAATTTGCTGCTCATCCGGTACTGATGTCGGACAAGCAGTTGACAATTTAGAGATAGTGGCGGGGTTGAGAGAAATGGTGGTGAGGTAGAGCTGAGTGTCGTCAGTGATGCTGTGCTTTTGGATGATGTTGCTGAGGGACAGCATGTAGATGAGAAATAGAAGGGGGCCAAGGATAGAGCCTTGGGGGACACTAGAGGTAATGATGAGGGAGCGGGAAGGGAAGGTGCAGGTGATTCTCTGGCTACAATTGGATGGATAAGATTGGAACATGGCAAGTCTCACCCAGCTGGACGGTGGTGGAGAGGTTTTGGAGGAGGATGGAGTGGTCAACAATATCAAAGGCTACAGACAGGTCGAGAAGGATGAGGAGCGATAGTTTACCTTTGTCACAGTCACATAGGGTGTGATTTGTGATTTTGATGAGAGCTGTTTTGGTACTGTGGCAGGGACGGAAACCAGATTGAAGGAATTCAATCATGGAATTCCGGGAAGGATGGGCACGGATTTGGGAGGTGACAACATGTTCAAAGACTTTGGAGAGGAAAAGAAGGTTGGAGATGGGGTGGTAGTTTGCAAGGACGGAGGGGTCAGCGGTTGTTATTTTGAGGAGAGGGGTGATGACGGCAGATTTGAAGGAGAGGGGGACAGTACCTGAGGAGTGAGAAACGTTAATAATATCAGCTAACATGGGAACCAGAAAAGGAATATTTCCTGTTATATATGACTGAAAAATAGATGGAACAAAGTATATATCCCACATTTGTGGAAAATGAAGGCTGATTATTTCATTCCAGAAGGCTGAATAGTAACACCAGTATGATACACTTCACAATGGGTCATGATCAGACTATCCCTTCCCACAAACATACACCTACTGTACAGCTCATTCTCAATTTATAATTTTATTAGTTGATGTCCCATGGCATTGCTCACGGACAAAAATATAACACATCATTTTAAAATATTAAACTATTAAAGTAACCGGCAAAAATATTAAACATAATTTTAAAATATTAAACAATATTTAAATGATGCCCCATTTCAATCAGGCCTTGGGCCTACCTGTTGCAGCAGAGGGATTGTCCCCTCTGCCCAGTTCGCACATGCAAGCCGGCGCTATGCAGTTTCTACCCCAGTGTTCCTTTTTTAACTGCTCATTCAAATAACTCATATCAAATGCCCTTTCACATAGTTTTCCCTCAATGCTGTCTGTATTCGATATCAAGTTTGTACAAGTAAGCTAACAAGTTCATGTAGGTTGATACATTTAACACAATGGGAAAAATGGGACTTGACAAGAATGCTGTACAGATTTATTTTTTGTTCAAGCATTAGTACACTATGCGTCATCCAATAAAAATGGAAACTGATGTAAAAACTGAAAATCCTGCAAATGCACAATAGGTTGGCCAATGGATACTGCCTTTGACAATAATTAATTTAGTTCCTTCCTTTGTGGTCCTTGTTACAACTGGAGTTTAGCATGATCAATTGTGCCACATAATGCAACTCACATTGTTTATCTTTTCCCGTCCTGTTCAAAGATGGCCTTGGAAATATTTAAAGTTTGCTTTCATTCTATTATGAGGATTTTCTTCAGTGCAGCAGAACTACAAGGCACATTTTGTTGTCAGCAGTCTGAGTTTTGTACATCCTTGAAATGCTTGACTGCTCCTGACCAAACAGGAGCATATGAGCTGCAGCTGTCACATAGGTGTTGGGGATGACAGCTCATCTCTCCTTCATGACTATCAGTTGCTCGAATCGCCATAACTGTTGGCTGGTGTATTTGTTGCATGGTCTCAGAAACAAGTCTTTGCTTGTTCCATTCTTTATTGCCTCAATGCACTTGCCAGAAAAGATATGGATAATTTCTCCACTCTGTAAAGGAAAAGCAGAATCTCTATTTAGATCTTTGTAACACAAGAAGCACATGTTCCTGGTACATAGCTGTTAGGAAAATCACAAATCTGACACAAGATCAGTTCTTTTCTTTTAAAAGTATTGCCAGAATTGTCACATTCACGTCGGATTGAGTGCATGTGGGCGGTGTGGCGGATCCGAAACACAATGTATTCAGCAACGCGCTGCTCAGAGAGACTTTCACTTAATGACCCCAATTGAAAGAGTCATGTGCATTTCCCGGCCCTATTAAATGGTGCGGGTCTGATGTTGTTAACGATGACTCGTTTCCAGCGCCCATATTTGAAGCAGCTTTGCACTGAACTCACTTGAAGGTTTCCACAGGAGGCTGGAAGGTGTCAAAAGGAAGGCCGTAGGAGAGATAATACTTTTGAAACATGGACAGCCAAAGGCAGAGAGCTGCACTACGTTTCTCTGAGTCATCGCTGCATACCCTTGTGGAGGCTGTCAGAGTACACAGGGAGGTCTTCTTCCCTGCTGACAGGCAAAGGAGATCTCCACAAGCAACAAAGAGAGCCTGGCTGGATATAGCCGGGGAGATCAACAGCAGGGATGTGGTCAGGAGGACCTGAATATAGTGCAGGAAGCGCTTCAATGATCTCATGAGGTCAGGGAAGGTGAGTGCAAAGCCACACTCACCCTCATTTGGAAGTGCCTGTCACCACATCCCCATCACTTCCCAAGCCTTCCCAAGCCTACTCCTGCACATCATTCCTCACACCAACATAGAAACATAGAAAATAGGTGCAGGAGTAGGCCATTCGGCCCTTCGAGCCTGCACCGCCATTCAATGAGTTCATGGCTGAACATGCAACCTCAGTACCCCATTCCTGCTTTCTCGCCATACCCCTTGATCTCCCTAGTAGTAAGGACTACATCTAACTCCTTTTTGAATATATTTAGTGAATTGGCCTCAACAACTTTCTGTGGTAGAGAATTCCACAGGTTCACCACTCTCTGGGTGAAGAAGTTTCTCCTCATCTCGGTCCTAAATGGCTTACCCCTTAGCCTTAGATTGTGACCCCTGGTTCTGGACTTCCCCAACATTGGGAACATTCTTCCTGCATCTAACCTGTCTAAACCCATCAGAATTTTAAACATTTCGATGAGATCCCCTCTCATTCTTCTGAACTCCAGTGAATACAAGCCCAGTTGATCCAGTCTTTCTTGATATGTCAGTCCCGCCATCCCGGGAATCAGTCTGGTGAACCTTCGGTGCACTCCCTCAATAGCAAGAATGTCCTTCCTCAAGTTAGGAGACCAAAACTGTACACAATACTCCAGGTGTGGCCTCACCAAGGCCCTGTACAACTGTAGCAACACCTCCCTGCCCCTGTACTCAAATCCCCTCGCTATGAAGGCCAACATGCCATTTGCTTTCTTAACCGCCTGCTGTACCTGCATGCCAACCTTCAATGACTGATGTACCATGACACCCAGGTCTCGTTGCACCTCCCCTTTTCCTAATCTGTCACCATTCAGATAATAGTCTGTCTCTCTGTTTTTACCACCAAAGTGGATAACCTCACATTTATCCACATTATACTTCATCTGCCATACATTTTCCCACTCACCTAACCTATCCAAGTCACTCTGCAGCCTCATAGCATCCTCCTCGCAGCTCACACTGCCACCCAACTTAGTGTCATCCGCAAATTTGGAGATACTACATTTAATCCCCTCGTCCAAATCATTAATGTACAATGTAAACAGCTGGGGCCCCAGCACAGAACCTAGCGGTACCCCACTAGTCACTGCCTGCCATTCTGAAAAGTACCCATTTACTCCTACTCTTTGCTTCCTGTCTGACAACCAGTTCTCAATCCATGTCAGCACACTACCCCCAATCCCATGTGCTTTAACTTTGCACATTAATCTCTTGTGTGGGATCTTGTCGAAAGCCTTCTGAAAGTCCAAATATACCACATCAACTGGTTCTCCCTTGTCCACTCTACTGGAAACATTCTCAAAAAATTCCAAAAGATTTGTCAAGCATGATTTCCCTTTCACAAATCCATGCTGACTTGGACCTATCATGTCACCTCTTTCCAAAGAGGTGATATGATAGGTCCACATATCTTGCATGTCCACCCATCCCTCTCTCCCTATGTACATACTCACATCTGGATCTGACTAACCACCCTTCACACTCACCCTCATCCTAATGTAATCATAGCAAGTAACACCACAGAAGAAGGCCATTTAGCATTGGCACCCCACTCTCTTATAGTGACCTTCTACAAATGTAGCCCATCCATTCATTACAATCATTCCATCACTCTCACTCAAACTTCTCTTCTTTCCCTCCTTGCAGGAGAAGAGAGAGAACTGGAGGTGGCACTGCAGTAATTTTACATTTCACAGCAGCAGTGGAGGCAGCTCTGGAAATTTCAGGAGCTCGAGATGCTGGCGGTGGGAGACCGAGAGAGGGGGACCTCCCAGCAACCTGGTAACAGAATCACATCTCATAACGCCACATGGTATACAGTGAAATGTCACCATGTGCATAATGTTAATGTTACCCATTCTTATTGTAACACTTCTAGTTCATCTCTTTACTCTCCCACAGGTCTACCAACTAACCTCCCCTCAGTGTCCAGCCAGAGGAGGAAGATGACTCCTCAGAGGGACCTCCAGCCGCTGAGGTGCAGCGCCAGCAGACCCAGCGCACCCAGCACCAGCGCAGATATGCACACCTCGGTGGGTCCTTTGTGCTATAGAGTATTGATTTCACCTGGTGTCTCACAAGTCACAAGTGAGCAAGAGCAGGTGGTGTTGACAGGCACTGAAGGGTGCAGGACGCTCCGAGCTCTGCTGAGCTGCACGCAAACGCTGAGCCTTGAGGGCCATCGAGAAAGAGGGTGATCCTGGAGGGGCAGCTGCATGGAGCAGAAAATGCGCCATTTACAGGAACACATGCTAGCTGTGGACAACAGATGGCAGGCGCTCATAGATCTCCTGTCAAGGAGGGATGTAAACGTTGACTTGGGCCTTCATCATCCCACTGCTGTGCAGCAAGGTGCTCACTGGCTTCTTGCTAGCAAGGAAGTGGGGGTGGCCCATAAGAGGGATGATGGTGAGAGGGGACTTGGAAGTGGGGGTTCTTCTCAAAGTGCTCCCATTTCTCCCCCATTGCCTCCCCCTCAGTCAGAGCCCCAGATGCTTCCTCGGATCCCGATGATTGAGTCTGCAGGAGGAACTGACTTTGGCGGGGCCCTCACAGAATCTAAAACCCAGAGGACGTCCACCAAAAATGTCTATGCAGTCGCAACAAGGATGTGAGCAGCCTGCCTCTACCTCTGCTAAAGCCACAGGGGTCACACCCCGCAGAAGCACACATAAAAGAAAAATGACACAAAAGTAGATGCACAAGGGTATGCACAAGGGTGTATCAATAAATTTTCGTACTATGTTTCAGTTGCTTTGATTGTACACATAAATGTTTTTCTTTGCACCATTTTTGGGTCTTCTCCATTTTTGCCTCAAACCATGGAAGTTGCTTTGTCATTTGGAGTGAATGGTGACACATTATTTAACCTCGAGCACTGAGACTTTGGGTGAGAGCAATGGATTGGTCATTGTATGGGTGCTTATGGTGTTGTTGCGGGGGTGGGGGGGGGTGAAGGACTTAGTATAGCATGTGGCAGCCATGTGGATGAATTGGAGCAAGTTAAGTAAATCTGGCCATGATGAGGCCATCCCATGCGTCCCGGGCAGCAATGTGCACCATTGCTGGTGGTGTCTGCTTCTCAGCTTCCTCCTCCTCGTGTTCCCGATGCAATGTCTATTTTCACAATTTTTACAGCCGACCAGCCTCCAAACCTGCACCACGGCAACAGGAAAACTCCAGTCTATTTCTTACGCTCATACTTTTCTTTTAAACAGGCCAGTCCTAAATATTCTGGTCCTGAAATTCTGCAGGTTTTTTCCTGGTCTCTCCCAGGTAAATTGCCTTAAATGGCTGTTAAACAACTGTTACAATGTTTACTTGGGGGTTGTGCTGGCCTCCTGCCAAAGTAACACTCAGAGAACCTCACAGATTTTCAGGCCCACACGTCCTAAATATACTTGTCATAAACTGACCAGTCAAAAATATACCAGTCCTAAACAGACTAGTTCTAAATGAAGGCAGAATTTAGGGAGCTAGGAAAAAGATTAGTAAACAGGACCTCAAAGGCAGTCATCTCCAGATTACTCCTGGTGCCTCACGCAAGTGAGTACAGAAATAAGAGGATAGAGAAAATGAATGTGTGGCTGGAGAGATGATGCAGGAGGGAGGACTTTAGATTCCTGAAACATTGGGACCATTTCTGGGGGAGGTGGGACCTGTACAAGTGGGACGGGTTGCACCTCAACAGGGCCGGGACCAATATCCTTGCGGGGGGGCGGGGGGGTGGGGGGGAGGGATGGTTTTGCTAGTGATGTTGGGGAGGGTTTAAATTAGCTTGGCAGGGGGATGAGAATCTGAGCGTAGATTTAAAAGGGAGAGAAGCAAAGCTGGAAATGGAAGGCTGTAAATTAGTAAGTGAGTTTGGAAGGCAGAGGTAGCAAAGACTAGAAAATAGATAACAAAGGAGTTTGGCAGTGCTTCAATGCTATATACTTCAATGCAAGGAGTCTAGTGAATAAGGCAGATGAGCTCAAGGCACAGACTTGGAAGTATATCATAACTATTACTGAAGCATGGCTTTAAAAAAGGCAAGAATGGCAGCTCAACATTCCTGGTTACAGGATTTTCAGATGAGATAGAGAGGGGATAAAAAGGGAGCGGGGGTAGTGGAGGTCGCAATATTGGTTATGGAAACAATTACAGCTGTGAGGAGGGATGATATGTTAGAAGGATCATCAAATGAGGCTATATGGGTTGAACTGAAGAACAAACCAGAGTCAATCACAATGCTGGGAGTGTACTATAGACCCCCAAACAGTCAGAGGGATACAGAAGAGCAAATATGTTGGCAAATTTCTGAGAAGTGCAAAAACAATGGGGCAGCAATGGGCCAAAAACAATGGGGCAGCAATGGGCCAAAAACAATGGGGCAGGAGGGGATTTCAATTACCCTTATATTGGGCCCAAGTTTCGGGCCGCGCCTAGAACGGCACAGCCCGACCTGGACACCCGTTTTTCGTGCCACAAAGTGCGCCTAAAAAAAACTTACAGATTCTCCGGCTCCCTGCTGCTCCTCTGGAGTCGGGCACAGTGCAGCACGAGCTGTAGGGGGCGGAGCCAGGTCCCTGCGCCGAAAACAGTGCCGGGACCTCTGCACATGCGCGCTACAGTGGGCGCGCATGTGCAGTAGCTCCAGGCGCCCAAAACTGTGTGGGAGGGGCCCGAAGCACGCAGTCCCTAGCCCTGGCCGAATGGCCTCACTGGGGCTGCGTGCATAAGGCTCCTCCCACGCCCAGCTCCTGCTTCCTCCCGACTCGACTCCCGCTTCCCCCCCCGGACCGGACCCGACTCCGATCCGACTCCCGCCGCCCCCGGACCGGACTGGACCCGACCCCCCGGACTGGACCCGACCCGCGCTCCCCCCCCCCCCACCCCATCCGACCTGACCTCCCTCTCCCTCCCTCCCACCCCCGACCCGAACCGACCTCCCTCCCACCACCCCCCGACCCGATCCGTGCTCCCTCCCTCCCACCTGGACCGGACCCGACCCGACCCAACCTGACCTCCCTCCCCCCGCCCCCGACACGAACCGACCCGACCTCCCTCTGTCCTCCCCCCCCGACCCGAACTGAACCGACCCGACCCGCGCTCCCTCCCCCACCCGAACCAACCCGACCTCCCTCCTCTCTCCCCCTCGACCCGACCCGTGCTCCTGACCGCCCCCCCCACCGGACTGGACCCGACCCGACCCGCGCTCCCGACCGCCCCCCCCACCGGACTGGACCCGACCCGACCCGCGCTCCCGACCCCGACCCTCGCTCCCCCTGGCCTGACCTGCGCTCCCCACCCCGACGCCCACTCGCGCTCCCCCCGACCCGACCCGACCCCGACCCCGACCCGCGCTCCCCCCGACCCGACCTGCGCTCCCGACCCGACTCCACGCCCCTTACCTGTAAATCTGGTGCTTGGGACGGGCCCGTTCAGCCTCCCTCCCCCTTCTCCTTCCCCCACCCTTCTACTTCCCCCCCACCCTTCTCCCCCCCTTCTCCCCCCGTTCTCCCCTTTCTCCTTTTCCCCCCTTCTCCTTCCCCCTCCATTTTCCTTTCCCCACCCCCCCCTTTTCCCTTTCCCCTTCTCCTCCTCCTTCTCCTCCTCCCCTTTCCCCTTCTCCTTCCCCTTCTCCTCCCCCCTTCTCTCCTCCTTCCCTTCCCTCCCCTCCCCCTGCCCCCCCCTCCTCCCCCTCCCCTCGCTGTCAGAAACACAGACACTGACAGACAGAGAGTGAGAGACACACACAGACAGACAGACAGACAGAGAGATAGAGACACTGACAGAGACACACTGGGGGGGGCATCCCAGCACGCTGTTGGAGGGCTCCCAGTGCTGCAGTCGGTAAGTAGAAAATGTTTTATTTATTGATTTTAAAAAAAAATTATTTCTTATTAATTTTTTTGGATTGATTTATTGGTTGATTTTATCATTTATTATTGATGATGGCTCTTTATTTGTAAAAGTGAAGTGTTTAATGTTTGTAAACTTCCCTTTAAAGCCCCCCCCCCCCCCCATTCCCTACGCCTGATTTGTAACCTATGCCTGATTTTCTAAAGTGTAGACAAGGTTTTTTCGAGCGTACAAAAATCTTCACTTACTCCATTCTAAGTTAGTTTGGAGTAAGCTTTCACTGACGAAACTTTGAAAACAGGCGTAAGTGGCCGGACACGCCCCCTTTTGAAAAAAAAATTCTGTTCCAAAGTGAAACTGTTCTAACTGACTAGAACTGGAGTACACTAAATGCCAAGAATTTGAATTTCTAAGATATTCCATTCTACACCAGTTGCTCCAAAAAATCAGGAGCAACTGAGGCCGAAACCTGGGCCCATTAATTGGGATAGATTTAGTGTAAAAGGAATAGAGGGTGCAGAATTCTTAAAATGCATTCAGGAAATTTGTTTTAGCCAGTACGTAACAAGCCCAACAAGAGAGAGGGCAGTTCTGGACATAGTTTTAAGGAATGAAGCTCGGCAGAGGTGTCTGTGGGAAAGCATTTTGGTGTTAGTGATCATAATTCAGTTAGATTTAGCATAGTTATCGAAAAGAACAAAGATAGACCAGGAGTAAAAGTTTTTATTGGGGAAAGGCCAATTTTACTAAGCTGAGATATGATTCAGCAAAAGTGGACTGGAAACAGCTACTTGAAGGTAAATCAGTGTCAGAGCAGTGAGAGGCATTTAAGAGGGAGATAGTGATAGTCTAGAGCAAATATGTTCCCACAAAGAAAAAGGGTGGATCTCACAAATCTAGAGCCCCCTGGATGTCAAGGAGCATACACGGCAGGATAGGGGAAAAAGGAAAGCTTCCGGCAGATACCGAGAGCTCAATACTACAGAAAGACTAGAGGAGTACAGAAAGTGCAGGGGTGAGATTAAAAATTAAATTAGGAAAGCAAAGAGAAGACATGAAAAAATATTGACAAATAAAATCAAGGAAAACCCAAAGATGATTTATAAATACATAAAGAGAATAACTAAAGAAAGAGTAGGGCCTATTAGCGACCAAAAAGGGAACCTGTGTGTGGAGGCACAAGACTTGGGTATGGTTCTTAATAAATACTTTGCGTCTGTCTTCACAGAAGAGAGGGGCGATGCAGACATTGTAGTTAAGGACCATGACCTCATCTCTCATCTGGAGGGAGGAGAGCATGCCGGGAGATCTCAGAGATGTAGTGATTGTGACCATCTTTAAAAAAGGGGAAAGGTCCGACTGCGGCAACTACAGAGGAATCTCCTGTTATCAGCCACTGGGAAAGTCGTCGCTAGAGTCCTCCTCAACCATCTTCTCTCTGTGGCTGAGGAGCTCCTCCCGGAATCACAGTGCAGATTTCATCCCCTACAGACATGATTTTTAAAGCACGACAGCTGCAGGAAAAATGCAGGGAACAGCGCCAGCCCTTATACATGGCCTTCTTCGACCTTACAAAGGCCTTTGACACTGTCAACCGCGGGGGTCTATGGAGCATCCTCCTCCATTTCAGATGCCCCCAAAAGTTCGTCACCATTCTTCGTCTGCTCCATGACGACATGCAGGCCGTGATCCTTACCAACGGATCCATTACAGACCCAATCCACATCCGGACCGGGGTCAAACAGGGCTGCGTCATCGCCCCAACCCTCTTCCCAATCTTCTTCGCTGCCATGCTCCACCTCACAGTCAACAAGCTCCCCGTTGGAGTGGAACTAAACTACAGAACCAATGGGAACCTGTTCAACCTTCGTCGTCTCCAGGCCAGGTCCGAGACCACCCCAACCTCTGTCATCGAGCTACAGTATGTGGATGATGCCTGCGTCTGCGCACATACAGAGGCTGAACTCCAAGTCATAGTCAACGTATTTACTGAGACGTACAAAAGCATGGGCCTTATGCTAAACATCCATAAGACAAAGATCCTCCACCAGCCTGTCCCTGCCGCACAGCACTGTCCCCCAGTCATCAAGATCCACGGCGCGGCCCTGAACAACATGGACCATTTCGCATACCTCAGGAGCCTCTTATCAACAAGAGCAGGCATTGATGACGAGATTCAACACCGCCTCCAGTGCGCCAGTGCAAAAAATCCAGGCTAGTGTCTCTAACTAGTGAGTCAATTAGAACGACAAGGCTTAGAAATATTTTGGGTGTCATAAGTTTTAAATCCTCCAACTGAATGGAGAAGGAAAGGACAACTGACTGAGCCAAAAGAACTGTGACTGTGACGTTTGAGGGAACGCCCTGAACAACAATTTTTATGCAACCACAGTAAGAGTATTACTTATAAAATATTGGGATTCTGCATGCATGTCTGCAAAGCAGCGTATGCAACCACTTTTGGGAGAGGATGGATAAAGGGGGAGACAGTAAGGCGAGAACTGACAGGTTGAATTTCTGAGGTGTTCTCCTGATCTCCTGCCATAACTTTGGCAGACAATTGGTGGAAACGCTGGAAAACAACGTAAATGGACATTTTTCCAGGGTTTCCATTGATCTTCTGCTGAGGTCACGGTGGGAGGAACCCCATGGAAATTCTATCCCAACATTACACATGTGTGCAAATATCACTCACTTCCTATTACACCCTGCACTCTTCTACTTAACAGCTGACTAATGTCATTAAAAAAACTATGTGATAGCTGACTCCTCTTCCATGACTTCCTGCATTAAGAAAATGTCAAGGCGAGAGTCGCAGTGACAATGAAGCATGTCACCCCACAGCTACAGAGAGTTCAGGAGAATGGTAAGTGGGTGGCCATCCAGCAGGTTAAGAAAGGCAGACAGTGCAGGGATCCTCCCAGGTGCGGCACTCTTAAACCGGTTTTCAGTGCTGAATACTGGTGAGGGTGACGACACCTTGGGGGAGTGTAATCTACAGAATATCCATAGCATTTGGGGCAAATGACTGCAGAGAGGGCCACAGCAAACATTTTGAGGAGGGAAGGGGCACAGCCAGAAGTCGTGGTCCATGTGGGAACCAATGACATAGGAAGGAAAAGGGTTGAGGTCCTGTAGTCAAAGTTTCAGGAGCTCAGGGGGAAATTAAAGAGCTGGACCTCAAGGGTGGGTAATCTCTGGATTACTCCCAGTGCCACATGCTAGTGAGTACAGGAATAGTAGGATAAGAGAGATCTAAGAAAGGGAATAAGAGGGGAAAAATAGATTATAAGAATAGATCAGCAGCTAACATAAAAGGAACCAAAAATTATTTTATAAATGCATAAATAGTACAATGGTTGTCAAAGAAAGGGTGGGGCTGATTATGAACCAAAAATGGAGATCTTCTTGTGGAAGCAGCGGGCATGGCTGAGGTACTAAATTAATACTTTGCATCTGTCTTCACTAAAGAAGAGGATGCTGCCAAAGTAGCAGTAAAGGAGGAGGCCGTAGTGATATTGAATAGGATAAAAATAGATAAAGAGGATGTACTTAAATAGTTGGCAATGTTCAAAGTAGAAAAGTCACCTGGTCTAGGTGGAATGCATCCTAGGTTACTGAGGAAAGTAAGGGTACGGGGCGATGCTAGAGGACTGGAGGATTGCAAATGTTATACACCTGTTTAAAAAACGAGAGAGGGAGAGGTATCAGTACTTGGGCCTCAGCTATTTATATTCTATATCAATGACTTAGACGAGGGGACCGAGTGTAATATATCCAAGTTTGCTGACGATACAAAGCTAGGTGGGAAAGTAAAGTGTGAGGAGGATGCAAAGGGATTCGGGCCTAGGAATCTGATGAGGCCCGAAAACAGGTGGTGCCAAGGTGGGGCGAGGTTTGCTTGCACCCGTATAAAGATTTCTCTCAGCACCATTATTTTGGTGCTGCCTGCTGATTTGAATGATTGGACATAGCCTAGCAAGGATCATGTTGCCTCAGGCTGTGCGCTCAGCAGGGGACCCAATGTAGCATCCCTGCAGCGAGGCTGCCTTTCCATTTTCTTAAAGGAAGGCAGTCATTTTAGAAAGCAGTCTCGAGCCCTTAAAGGGGAACTGCCTTCTAAAAAAAAAGTCATTTAAAAATAGGCAGTCTCCAGCCTTTAGAGCGCAACTGCCTTCTGAAAAAAACGCATTAAAAATCAATTCAAACTAGGCAGTCTTCAACTCTTAAAGCGGAACTGCCTTCTGCATGTAAAAATGGTCAAAGTACTTCAGCAGTAACACAAATGGCTGAACAGGCCAGGGAAGGTGCACATAGGGTCTCACACGCAGCACTCCAGCAAAAGTAAGAGAGGTCCTCTATCCACAGAGAAGCAGGAGACCCCCAAGAAAGAAGAATGTGGGACAAGATTGGCAAGGCTGTCACTGCTAGCAGTGTTGCCCTCAGGACCTGGCTCCATTGCCCAAAGAAGTTTCATGACCTCAGACCAGTCTCCTACCATCTGCACCACTAGCCTCACATAATGCTCAAAGCTCCCCCCCAACCCCTCCGCCACCCCGAAATCACTAACCTACCAACAATCTCTACCAAAAACAAGGCTCACCTCACATTCCTAGTTTCACCTCACTCCCTTGGAGGAGACGATGCTGCGCTCATTCTTGGCAGGGCAGAGCTGAGCCCATGGCCAGCAGCAGGTTTGAACGAATATAAGATGCTGGTATCCTCCTTCTCACATCTCACTTCCCCCTCATCCCAAAATCTCTCCTTATGTAGCAAACTGCATATGGGATAAACATGGAGCTCTTGCTTTCCCACCCTCCCCTCACCCTACCCTTGTGCCTTCCTCATTTCAGACACCCAAGATATCCAACCTGCCCAGCTAGTGGTTGAACAAGAAGAGGGAGAGGAGAGTGAAGAAGAAGGAGAAGAAACACCATCACTCGATTTCATTCTCCCAGCCTCAAGCTCCTTGAGGTCATTTGCAGTGTCCCCCACTGAAAGTCAGCAGCCTTCCACCAGTCATGCTATAGTCACTGGGGTAGCACTGTGTGACATCACTAGGATATCTCCAAGTTTGCAGATGACACTAAGCCGGGTGGCAGTGTGAGCTGTGAGGAGGATGCTAAGGGGCGGCAAGGTGACTTGGACAGGTTAGGTGAGTAGGCAAATGCATGGCAGATGCAGTATAATGTCGATAAATGTGAGGTTATCCACTTTGGTGGCAAAAACAGGAAGGCAGAATATTATCTGAATGGTGACAGATTAGAAAAGGGGGAGGTGCAACGAGACCTGGGTGTCATGGTATACCAGTCATTGAAAGTTGTCATGCAGGTACAGCAGGCAGTGAAGGCGGCAAATGGCATGTTGGCCTTCATAGCGAGAGGATTTGAGTATAGGAGCAGGGAGGTCTTACTACAGTTGTATAGGGCCTTGGTGAGGCCTCACCTGGAATATTGTGTACAGTTTTGGTCTCCTAATCTGAGGAAGGACATTCTTGCTACTGAGGGAGTGCAGCGAAGGTTCACCAGACTGATTCCCGGGATGGCAGGAATGACATATGAAGAAAGACTGGATTGACTTGGCTTATATTCACCGGAATTTAAAAGAATGAGAGGGGATCTCATAGAAACATATAAAATTCTGACGGGACTGGACAGTTTAGAAGCAGGAAGAAGGTTCCTGATGTTGGGGAAGTCCAGAACCAGGGGTCACAGTCTAAGGATAAGGGGTAAGCCATTTAGGACCGAGATGAGGAGAAACTTTTTCACTCAGAGAATTGTGAAGCTGTGGAATTCTCTACCACAGAAAGTTGTTGAGGCTAGTTTGTTAGATATATTCAAAAGGGAGTTAGATGTGGCCCTTACGGCTAAAGGGATCAAGGGATATGGAGAGAAAGCAGGAATGGGGTACTGAAGTTGTATGATCAGCCATGATCTTATTGAATGGTGGTGCAGGTTCGAAGGGCCGAATGGCCTACTCCTGCAGCTATTTTCTATGTTTCTATGTTTCTATGATAGACAAAGGCACATGCAAGACAGTCACTAAAGGTAAACACAAGGGTGGTTCGTTGATTTCTTGATGTCATATCGGATGCATATATGGATAAAGTTGGATTGGAAAGTTTGCTTTTTAGTGGCTTTTATTTCAGCATTGTGGTGAAGAGGACACTGTGATGGTTAGTAACAGAGGGAAGGTAAGGTGTGGGACTAATGTTGAAAGGCGACTTGGCATTGTGGTCACTGGTACTGCAGGCGGATGATTCCATCCCGGATATCCTGGCCAGAAAGGAGCTGTCTGAGTTGCATCCGTCTTTCCGCTTCCTCCACTTCTGCATCTTCCTTGTCTGCTTCTTTTTCTTCCTGCTGCGAGTAGCTTGCTCCCTTTGCTGCCTCTGATTCATCTCCATGTGTCTCCCAGGACTGTGAGCAAGTCGTCTTCTCAGAGGCAAAATACTGCAGATGCTGGAAATTTGAAATACAAACAGAAAATGCTGGAAATACTCAGCAGATCAGGCAGCATCTCGACATGAAACATTAATTCTGTTTCTCTCTCCACAGATGCTGCCTGACCTGCTGAGTATTTCCAGCGTTTTTTGTCTTCTCAGAAGCCTTCCTTTACCATCCAAGTGTCCAACAGCAATCACTTACCTTGCAAGTGTACAACGCCAATCCCTGCACACTTTAACAACTTTTCAAATGTATTGCACCAAGGCACTATTTCAATAAAATATTAAAAAAACACTGCAAAAAATGAAATTGAAACTTATCTGAAAGATGTGTGCATCCCTTTCAGAAGCACTGACAACATCTCTGTAGTACTGCTATACGTACGTTCTTCCATGTGTGGTTTGGAGAGGACATTGTGGCATGCAGCAAGGTCAAGAATCGCAGTCGTGCGTCAAATCAGGCTTTGCACGCCAATTGATATCACAATCTACTCATATGAATTTGAGAGGCCAGCGCTGGCAACGGCAGCATTATGGACCTCACCAAAATGGAGGCTACCGTGGCTGCCATCTCTTGCTGAAATATGGTGCTAACGGACAGCGGTAAGTTAAGAAATTTCTAAGCCATAGACCGGTTAAGCGATTGGGCAAGAAGATGGAGTATAATGTAGGGAAATGTGAAATTATCCACTTTAGTAGAAAGAATAGAAAAGCAGAATATTTTTTAAATGGTGAGTGATTAGCAAATGTTGGTGTTCAGAAGGATTTGAGTGTCCTTGTACACTAATCCCAGAAAGGTAAACTGTATACAGGAGTGGTGGTCGGGGCCATTGGAGGAAGCAGCGTGCGGCAGCCTGGCCTGGAAATCAGCGCGGTCCCGGCCTGAAAGACCATCAGCAGGCCAGGGCCATTGGAGGGAGCAGTGTGCGGCAGCCCGGCCTGGAAATCGGTTCGGTCCCTGCCTGCAAAACCATCAGCAGGTCAGGGCCATTGGAGGGAGCAGTGTGCGACAGTATACCACTGCAGGGAGCAGCGCGTGCTGCTGCAGGAGGGCGACGGCTGCAAAGTCAGGTCACTGATTGCAATGTGGGCAGGCACAGCAGGAGGGGTGAGGGAGCAGCAAGAGTCCATAGAGGGAAATGACTGGGGCCCAAGAGAGGTGTGAATCTGGGGCCCAGAAGAGGCAAGGGCCCAGAAGAGGCGTGGGCCCAGGGGCAGCACAGGCCAGCCCACACTGCGATATGTGCGTGCGCTCGGTCTGTGCAGCAGAGCTGGTCTCCAGTTAGTCTTGGGTAATCCTTGCCACTGGACCAAAACTTAACTCTGTCAAGCCCGTGTAGTGGCTGGTGTGCAACGGCCACCACATGTTAAAAACTCCAAGCACAGGCATCTTCCACCCTTCACGATGTAGTTCTGGATCTGGAATATTAGGTCCTTCATTGAAACACCTGTGTACTCATCCCTTTTTGGCGTGGAAGCAAGTCATCCTCACTTCGAGGGACGGCCTATGATGATGATGATGATATAGTTTTGGACTCCGTACCTAAGGAAGGATATACTTGCCTTAGAGGGGATGTAACAAAGGTTCACTAGATTGATTCCTGGGATGAGAGAGCTGTCCTATGAGAAGTGATTGAGTAAAATGGGCCTATATTCTATGGAGTATAGAAGAATGTGATCTCATTGAAACGTATGAAATTCTTAGAGGGCTTGACAGGGTAGATGCTGAGAGGCTGTTTCCATTGACTGGAGAATCTGGAACTAAGGCTCATAGGGCTAGAAGTTCCACATTTTTTGCATGCTTAACGCCCACTTAATGCCCATTTTACCGCTGAAATGACGTATATCGCCCATATATCGCCCATTTTGGCACAAAATGGAAACTGACGGGCATTTTTTGGAAACTTATCACCAAGCGTTACTTTCCCCATGTGCTTAATGCCAGGAAAAAATATAACCGCCTGCCCACTTTTTTTGGGCAGAATCAGCAGAATGGGTGTATTCACCGCCCATAATATCACCCAGCGTTACTTTCCGCACGGAATTAACGCCGAGATTCAATATTAACGCCCGCACACTGTTTTTGTTATAAAGAGAATATTTACCCAAACTAGCGGCCATGAGATTGCCCAGCATCAATTTCACCACCTCGCACACATATCATCCACAATATCGCTCGCCCCAAAAACTGCCAACAAAAAGTGGAACTAACCGGAATGAACACCAGCGATGTGGCTGGCATTTGTTAAATCCCACTCTTACGTGAGGAGCTGATATCTGAAAGATTTGCCTGAAAGAGCACTGATGTGAGTGACAATGCTGACACACTGCTGTGTGTGTGCAGCTCAGACATCAATGGTGCCCATCTCCTTGGTGCCAGTTAAAGTTTACGTTGATTGGTGTTAAGTTGTATTTAATCCTTTCACAGTAAGGAATCACCAGTGTTTAATGGTCCAGCTATCTGAGACAATGCGCAACCAGGTTATGTCCAATAACAAAAATTTAATACCAACGTTGGTCTGAAATCAAAAGTATCACAGCCAATAACACCCAACCCCCACCCACACCCCACTTTTTCCACCATTGACATAAATCACATGTTCAACATGTGCAGCAACACAGAATACAAAGGCAAAGCAGGTACCCAGCCCCAATACATTGCAAAAAATTGCATACACCCTGATGGAGATATAACGCAGCCATCACCTGTGCACATGCACCTCACTTTCCTTCCCCCTCCTCTTATTCTCCCCATCTCTACTCCTTCCCCTCCTTGCTCCATGGTGCCTGGCCGAGGAGCTCCTCAGGCGGTGCCTCATTGGGGGGGATGAAGGCAGATGCATTGGTTGCACGGGTACGGGAGCGGGGGGTGCCGAGGGGGCAACATTCTGTGATGCAGAAGCAGGATCTTGGTCCTTGCTCTCATCTGACGTTCGCAGTGGTAGTGCGGAACCTAGGGGTGGAGTGCCGCGCTCGGGGACCACTGGGAGGCCTGTGGCAGCAGTGTTCCTGGCTATCGCATCCAGGGCCTCTGCCATGCGCGGAATGTACTCGGTCATGGTAGCCAGCTGTCGGGATATGCCTCCCACTGCTTCGATGAGCTGGTCACCAATGTCTACACTCCTCCTGGACAACTGTACCATCTCTCCGCTCTCATGTCGCGCTCGTGGAACAGACCTGCCACGTCCATGAGGCGTCCGCGGGGTCGGCGCCTTCCTGGGGACAAATGGGGTGCCCTGTGGCGAGGTGCTTGGGGCCGGTACCTCCAGAATGGAGGCAGGATTGACCGGAGGACCACTAGATGGCCTTGGGGTGGAATGGTGTCTGGAGTGTGGCGATGCAAGTTCTTCAAAGTTCGCGCTCTCATCCGTCGAGAACAGACCCAGCGGATTGACCGGTGAGACTCGGAGCTCCTCAGCACCAGATGTAGAAGGATCATCCGCCGACTCCTGCCCCATGCCCCCACCTTCTGGCCTCTGTGGTCTTGCCTGGGGCCGCGCTGCTGGCTGAGCTGCAAAACACAAATGAGGTTATTAGAGGAGAAGGGGCTGCTAGGGTCACAAGGTGAGTCCAGCACTACACACAGCATATGCACGACAAAAGCACCACCGTTATCAAAATCATCACAGACATCACATTTCATGACCATTGTGCATTACAATGATTTTCATTAGGCCTGCATTATTTCTATGACAATTTTAGAAAGCATCGATCATATATGATTGTTCAGATATGAGTGGGTGTGGCATCTATAGACTTTACATGACGCAGTAATGTAAGTTTTACTCACGTGGCATCACTTCAGGGTCTGCAGATGCATCCGTGGCTGTCCGTGGGTGTTTCCCCACAAGTGTGAGCACATGCTCCTCCATGTCAGTGATGTCGGTGATGACTGGTGGCCCCCATCCATTCGCCTCTGCATGGACCTCATCATCGATAGCTTCTTCTGTAAAAGGTGACAGGACGACATGGCATGAGATCATTGCGTGATTTCATTGCTAGGTACTGTCACAGAGACTGATACAACACATAACCGACAGATGTAATCATGATTATTAGGATAATTATCATTCTTTACCTAAAGACATACACTGTGACCGCAGGCTTTGAGTAAAACACTCCCGGTAAAAGTGCAAGATCTCACATCTGCTGATAGTCACTCATGACCATTACAAATCAAATTATATAAATACATAAGTACATGTAAATCAATGTAATACTTACTCTTGCAGATCCCACAAGGTCGTTCCATCGTTTGCGGCATTGATTGCCCTCACGCACCTCGTTGGTCGCCGACGAGACCACCTCTGCTATCTCGGCAGAATATCTTCTGGTATGCCTTTGGGGTGGGCTTTCCACGCCCTCCCTGTGTCAAATCACCCCAGTGTGACTCAACCTCCTGCAGGAGGGAGGCATTTGCCTCGTCCGAGAACCTCCTGACTCTTTTGTACCCTCCAATGTGCTCCTCTCCCACCTCACTGCTCTCTCCAGCATCAGTCTCCACAGCATGCTGTGATGCCTCCTCCTTTCCCTCCATTATAGGCCAAATTTGGTCAAATACGTGGCTGGTAACAGCTAATTTTTGTTTGCCTACTTGCTGCGAAGCTCTAAAGTCTCCTTCCTTCCTCCCAAAGCAGCCACACTACGCCCAGACACGCCTTCAGTCCCTCTGAGCTCCCTCTCTCTCTGTCTCTGTTTCTGCGCATGTCATGGTGACCCTTGACCTCCAGAATCGCAGGAATTGAGCATTGCCATGCCGTTGTTAAGGACGGCCACACTTTACGGCAGAAGGTCAAAAAATTTTAACGCTACCGCCCATTTTATATCGCTTGCGGTAACGCCCATTTTCAAAAGTGGAAACTAGGTGCTTTGAGAATGGACGAGAAGCCGGCGATCTGAAAACCCTTTTTTACCACCCATGCTGGAAATATCGCCCGATAACCACAAAAGTGGAGGTTCTAGCCCATTATCTCAGGATAAGGATTCGACCATTTAGAACTGAGATGAGGGTTGTGAATTTTTGGAATTCTCGACCCCAGAAGACTGTGGATGCTCAGTCGATGAGTATGCTTAAGACTGAGATCAATAAACTTTTGGGCACTCAGGGAATCAAGGGATATGGGGACAGGGCAGGAAAGTGGAGTTGAGATAGAAGTTCAGCCACGATCTTATTGAATGGCGGAGCAGACTAGAGGGGCCGTATGGCCTATACCTGAACTTATTTCTTTTGTTTTTATATTCTTAACTTAGCAAGTATTGGGCAGTCAGCCTAATGTTGATGGTGGGGAAACTTTTAGAGTCAATAATCTGGGAGAAAATTATTTGGCACTTGGAAAATTATGGGCTAATAAATGAAAGTCAGCACGGCTTTGTTAAAGGCAAATTGTGTTTGACTAATGTGATCGAGTTCTTTGATGAAGTAACAGAGAGAGTTGATGAGGGTAGTGTGGTTGATGTTGTGTAATAGACTTTCAAATTACCACATAATAGACTGGTTAGCAAAATTCAAGCCCATGGGATTAAAGGGACAGTGGCAGCATGGATACAAAATTGGCTAAGGGACAAAAATCAGAGAGCAGTGGTGAATGGTTGTTGGTTCCCCAGGGGTCTGTATTAGGACCACTGCTCTTTTTGATATATATTAATGATCTAGACTTGGGTATACAGGGCATAATTTAAAAGTTTACAGTTGACCTGATACTCAGAAATATCGTAAGTAATGAGAAGGATAGTAACAGACTTCAGGAAGACATAGACTGGTGAAATGGGCAGACTCATGGCAGAGAAGTGTGAAGTGATACATTTTGATAGGAAGAATGAGGAGAGGCAATATAAACTAAATGGTACAACTTTAAAGGGGTGCAGGAGCAGGAGTGTATGTACACAAATCTTTGAAGATGGCAGGACAAGTTAAGAAGGCTGTTAGAAAGGCATGTGGGAACCTTGGCTTTATGAGTAGAAGCACAGAGTACAAAATCAAGGAAGTTTTGCTAAATCTTTATGAAACATTGGTTCGGTCTCAGCTGGAGTATCGTGTTCAATCTTGGGCACCACACTTTAGGAAGGATGTCAAGGCCTTAGAGAGGGTGCAGAAGTGATTTACTAGAATGATAGCAAGGATGAGGAACTTCAGTTATGTGAGAAACTGCAGAAGCTGAGTTTGTTCTCTTTAGAGCAGAGAAGGTTAAGAGGAGATCTGATAGAGGTGTTCAAAATCATGAACGGTTTTGTTAGAGTAAATAAGGAGAAACAGTTTTCACTGACAGTAGGGTCATTAACAAGAGGACGCAGAATTAAGGTGATTGGCGAAAGAACCAGGGGCAAGATGAAGAAACATTTTTTTTTAAACAGCGCGTTGCTGTAATCTGGAATGCACTGCCTGAAAGGGTGGTAGAAACAGATTCAATAATAACATTCAAAAGAGACTTGGATAAATTCTTGATGGGAAAATATTTACAGGGCTATGGGGAAAGTGTCAGTACAGGCACAATGGGCCAAATGGCCTCCTTCTGTGCTATATCATTCTATGATTGTATGGTTTGAATGGAGTGACTTTGGATTCAGAGGAGTAGAGTGTACTTGCACAGAGTACAATTAGTTATTTATATATGTCAAGTAAATTGTTGGAGCCTGACATACCTTTTGTACATCCCATTGCTGTTGCGATTCCATCCTGTTCTCTCTGGTACAGTCCTGCAATATGACCTGTTCATTTCTAACATCAATGCAAAATTGCACAATGGCACCAAACCGGATTTCTCTTACACTGTTATATTCAAAGTGCTGTGTGAAAAAAGAATAATAGGTTTGTTAACATTACTGCATTGTGTAGTGATGCATTAGGACTGTGTATAACCGACTATGGAATAAGCCAAGCTTATGCTAATTGCAACCTAGCAAGGTCGCTATTAAAATAATTATTCAATTGTACATAGACAGGATAATTTGACGCAATATTTTAAGCCATGACAGCAACACACTTGTTAATTTTTCAAATGGCATGTTTTATATTTAATAGTGAAACACGCATGGAATATGATGTACTTCAGACATTACCTGATTCCCATTGCCACTGCATGGAGCAAGTGCAACTGGATATCCACCTGTGCTCCATTTGGTCTCATAATCTGCACAATAGCCTGTGCCGATGTTGTAGAGCTGGAAGCAAAAAGGAAGTGCATAGAATGAGGACATTTGTCGTCAGTATTCTTGCTTCATTTCTGTTGCTTAGTGCATTTTGTTCTATGTTCAAAATAGGACAACTAAGAGTTGCAGTCAATTTAGAAAAAACAATTAATTACATAGTGAGTACGTTTAATATGTTTTCTGATAAAATAACTGCAAATTAAATTTAGAATGCAATCAGTTTTCTTCCATGGATTGTGACATTGAAGATGCCTTTGAAAGAAAATAAATAAGATTCAATGAAGCTTATTATAACAAACTATTAGTAAAAACTTTTTTATTTATATGCAATAAGTATTTTTCAGATTTCAAGCACCTGTAGTATTTTGTTTATATTGTTATTATTAAAAACGGTTTGTTTCCAAAAAAAAATTCTCTCTGTTTATAACTGGCAAATGAGCCAAAAAGAATAATTGAAACATCATTGAGAAAACTTGCCACTACTAACTTATTTCAATAGTAAGAATAGCAAATAGAAAGTTAGATAAAATACCAAAAACCTTTGTCTTGCCTCCCCAGAATATCCTGGTTTCTCCTCAGGCACATAGAGCTCTGGGTAGATGTTAGTTAAAAACCAATGAAAATTCTTACAGCTTAGCCTCTTGCGCAGCTGCAGTCGCTCCATACAGTCAGGCACCTCAGCCTACCAAAAACAGAGAGAAATAAATACCTGAAATTAGCTGAATTGTTTCAACTGAAACATTAACCATTCCTTTCCGTTCAGATGCTGACTGCACTGCCATGCATTTCCAGCTTTTGTCTGTTTTTAATTCAAGAAACATATCGAGCAATATTTTAAAGCCCTTTGTAATGTAGTTCGAGTAGATCGATTTCTTTCAGAAAATAGTACTGTGGGATACAGCATATGAGTCATTTCTGACATGACATTTGCTAAGTGTAGCAGGCTTGGGAGGAACAGATGACTTTGGACCTACGGTTCCAGTACTGGGGTTTTCTCTCGTCTCATGTCTGGGTCTGTTATAGACTAATCGATGGAGATTCATTGCCATGATTAATCAGCAACTCCATATTGTTGTATCATGTGACTGCCTGTACTAGGATGATAGGATAGGAACTACATAGACCTTGGTCTTTTTTTGTCTAGAAATTCCTATGTTCCTACAGTATGATCAGATCATATTAAATTGGATGACAAAATCAGTTTCTCATTTAGACTTTTTTAGACTGCATGAAAAGGTCTTCAGCAAGCTTATTTTGTTTATTTCAAAACACAACACAGAAAAGGTGCATTGTGTTAAAATGCTTGGCTGTGCACTTTGTGCCAGATGGTCCCATGGAGAAAACGGAGCGCAGTGCTTCTGGTTCTTTTTTCGGCCTTTGCATCCTGTTTTGCTGTTTGAAAAAAGAGCTTTATTAAACATTTATTTCATGAAATTGCTGCCCCTTTAAACCAAAGATAAATGAAGGTTTTAAAAAGCTTGATTTGCAACAGATAAATAAACTAGAAAATCTGCCAAACTAAAATATTATGAAATACGATATAGGCAATTATTGTGGCAAATTATTAAGAGTTGGGAGACAATGATAGAGTGTAGAAAATATTTTCTAATTTGTATTTGGTGTTAAATGAATACTATGCAGCTTTCAACCAGACGCAGAGTAACTCCAAATGCATTGGACTGAGATCATGATCTATCTCTCTGAAGATATATATGATATCTATTCAGAAAAGTTTAGGATATTTTAATACACCTGCGCAGAGTATTGTTTTCATCTGTCACCATGTGCAGGTTGTGTGCACTGGATGCCAGCGCAGTCGATAAAAGATAGTTAAATTCATGAAGAAGAGGGGTATCATTTTGTATTTTCCCATAGTACTGGATGAGCAGAAATGTTCTCCAATGAAATATTGGGAAGACCGAAGCCATTATCTAGGAGCAACACTGGGTACCAGCAGTGGGGGAGGGGGGGGGGGCCCTTTCCAATTCAGTTTACTTTTGGCACAAAGACTCTTTAATATTTTCATGTTGGTAAGCTACAATGTGCAGGTTGCTGTGAGCTGACAAGAATGTCTTGCATGTTTCACTTTCCAGCCTCAGCCCTCAGTATGTCCCTCGTTACCCTGGCAACCCGATCTTCTTGGCACACATCTTAGGCTCCACCCACAGAGCTTAAGGACAATGGGTGCTGGGCCACATTCACAAGTTAAAACGGGGAAACTTTCAACTTTTTTTTTTTGCCGGGTCAGGCCCCAAAAAAACGGGCTTAATTCTTCAAATATGCCAAAAAATGGCATTGGAGAAAATCAAGCCCATGAAAAGCATTTTGGTGCCATGTCAAACATAATATAGGAAATGTGCTTCGTTTGGAATATACAGAAAGGCCAAAGTTATTCCATGCATTTGTTTTCCATAATCTTTGTGGCACCATGGTTATTGAGGAATAAATGGCTACAGGTGAGGATTACAACCATATACTATGGCTCATATTTTGCAAAGCAAAGGCGTTCACCGCTGGTCCCAGAGAAAGCTTCCCTTAGAGGTCTTGCAATCTCTGTGGTGAGAAGTTTGCCTTTCTCGACGTGCAATTCATTGTAGCGCAGTGTAATGGGGATTCCCAACAAAGTGCTGCAGTGATATCACAAGCTGTTTAAGCAACCAATCACATTGCAGAATTCTCACACACAGCAAGCCAGGAAATGAGAAGCTGCTTTTATCCCCACTTTTTAATAATGTTAGAGAGCGAAATAAAGATTGGGACTTTCACGTGGGGATAAGGAAAAAGCCTTATTTTTATCACAATGGAGAAATTTATTTAGATTTCCAAAAGGCATTCGATAAGGTGCCACACAAAAGGTTACTGCAGAAGATAAAGGTCCGCGGAGTCAGAGGAAATGTATTAGCATGGATCGAGAATTGGCTGGCTAACAGAAAGTAGAGAGTCGGGATAAATGGGTCCTTTTCGGGTTGGAAATCGGTGGTTAGTGGTGTGCCACAGGGATCGGTGCTGGGACCACAACTATTTACAATATACATAGATGACCTGGAAGAGGGAACAGAGTGTAGTGTAACAAAATTTGCAGATGACACAAAGATTAGTGGGAAAGCAGGTTGTGTAGAGGACACAGAGAGGCTGCAAAGAGATTTAGATAGGTTAAACGAATGGGCTAAGGTTTGGCAGATGGAATACAATGTCAGAAAATGTGAGGTCATCCGCCTTGGAAAAAAAAAACAGTAAAAGGGAATATTATTTGAATGGGGAGAAATTACAACATGCTGCAGTGCAGAGGGACCTGGGGGTCCTTGTGCATGAATCCCAAAAAGTTAGTTTGCAGGTGCAGCAGGTAATCAGGAAGGCGAATGGAATGTTGGCCTTCATTGCGAGAGGGATGGAGTACAAAAGCAGGGAGGTCCTGCTGCAACTGTACAGGGTATTGGTGAGGCCACACCTGGAGTACTGCATGCAGTTTTGGTCACCTTACTTAAGGAAGGATATACTAGCCTTGGAGGGGGTACAGAGACAATTCACTAGGCTGATGCCGGAGATGAGGGGATTATCTTATAATGATAGATTATACTCGCTGGAGTTCAGAAGGATGAGGGGTGATCTTATAGAAACATTTAAAATAATGAAAGGGATAGACAAGATAGAGGCAGAGAGGTTGTTTCCACTGGTCGGGGAGACTAGAACTAGGGGGCACAGCCTCAAAATACGGGGGAGCCAATTTAAAACCGAGTTGAGAAGGAATTTCTTCTCCCAGAGGGTTGTGAATCTGTGGAATTCTCTGCCCAAGAAAGCAGTTGAGGCTAGCTCATTGAATGTATTCAAATCACAGATCGATAGATTTTTAACCAATAAGGAAATTAAGGGTTACAGGGAGCGGGCGGGTAAGTGGAGCTGAGTCCACGGCTAGATCAGCCATGATCTTGTTGAATGGCGGAGCAGGCTCGAGGGGCTAGATGGCCTACTCCTGTTCCTAATTCTATGTTCTTATGTTCTTAACAATCCGCAAATATAAAAATTCATTTTTCAGAACATTCGTTTAGTTGTCAATATGCTGTTAAAACCTCAGTTACACCTATACCAACAAGGTTTAACATTTAATGAGGTATTTAACAGGGATATTACAGTGGAAGTTTTTGTCAGTTTTACTGATTACACTGATTACATTGCTTGCCAGCTCTGGGGGTGGGGGCATCCACAGTGCAGCCAGTGTCGGAGCAGTGAATGACTGACTGCAACTTCAGGATTTCCCTGTTTAGTTGTGCGTGATCTAAATGTTGCAGTCAGTTTCAGAGGGGTAATGACAGCGAACGCTGACAGTTCACCATCATTACCTACCGCAATCTCCGAGCCATTATGTTTATGAGCTACATAAGTGATCAGGAATGTCACTATCCTAAATACCATTTCAAACCATTCTGCACAGGTCTTTAAATGGCACTAAAGGGATATCTGTCTCTGAGATGACTGAGACTTGGAACAATAAAGACCTGGAAGGCATTTCTTGGGCACTGCATATAAGAACACTTATTCATATGTCCAGGGTTGACACCTACCATGATTGGGTTTAAGACAAGCAGCTGCTGCTGAAGCTCTGCACCTCTAACCATTCAGTGAGGTAAGGGATGTGTCTATGCTGTGGTCAACATGCAATGGTGGCAACCCACTCACACAATTTATGCTTACCATGCTCGTCGAAGAGCTTGTGTTGCCTACTGTCTGCCTACTGAGGGCTCAGAATTACACTTGTTGGTTGGCTATTAACCCATTAGTGACTATCTACCTTGGGAAGGAGTATGTGGGTCTCTAAAAGGTTCAGATGGCACTAAGATGGTACCTCAGATAATGGAAGATTGGAAGTTCTATAGCAGGCTTGGTAATCTGATTCCTGAGCACGGCACGTCCATTGAGCTCTAGTGTACTGTTGATGATTGACCAGGCAGTTTGGCTTGCTAATGAAACTTGGAAGAGTAGACCTGTCACTGGCGTCTGGGACCCTTTCCCGATTCTCCAGATAACCTTATACACTAATGCCCTAATGGGTAGGGTGACCCTGGTTGGGCAAACTCTGTGATAGTAAGCTGCATGATTTTAGCTGGTTAAATTCTAGCAGCCTTGGCGGGGGTTACTAAGCTTTGGCTCATGCCCACTCACTTAGCCTGTCTATATCCCTTTGCAGATTTTTGTGTCCGCCTCACAATTTGCTTTGTATCATCATCAAACTTGGTTACATTACAATCGGTCCCTTCATCCAAGTCATTAATATAGATTGTAAATAGTTGAGGCCCCAGCACCGATCCCTGTGGCACCCCACTAGTCACCGTTTGCCAACCGGAGAATGACCCATTTATCCCGGTTCTCTGTTTTCTGTTCGTTAGCCAATCCTCTATCCATGCTAATATATTACCCCCAACCCTGTGAACTTTTATCTTGTGCAGTAACCTTTTATGTGGCATCTTATCGAATGCCTTCTGGAAGTCCAAATACACCACATCCACTGGTTCCCCCTTATCCACCCTGCTCATTATCTGGATAGATTTCTCAATAGCTTGATTTGGAAACTCTCAAACATGGTGACGGTTTTTTTGCATGTGTCAGGCACCTGGCTGACCAAAAAAAGGAGGCAATTTTCCAAGTACGTTCCGGCAGCAAGGAATCTAATGAAGTAAATTACATTATAACCCAGCATCATATCATTTGCACGTACTGAGCTGGCCTTAAGAATTTGTGAATCCTTGCATGTTTTTAATCAGACTACCTCTTTCCACTTTGGCACTAAACAGAATGGGGCCCTTAAGGGCTCTTACCACCAGAAATTGGCGGCCACGCTGCGGAGTGGAATGGCCGCCGACTTTTCGTGGAATGGCCGCCGCTTGCCTAATTGCCCTGCCACGGTTTCCCGGCGGTGAGCATAACCGCATCGCTTCCACTTCCGCCGCGCTGCAGGTCAGAACTGCTAAGTGCGTCATCAGAGTGCGCACCGCCGAGGTCCCGGGCCAGAAGACACATTCCGCTCAAAAAATCTGTTGACCGCTCAACGGTGCCAAGAGTAGGTTTTTTTGGTCGCTGCCTAGTTCCTGATGCACACCGCCAGTGTTCCTTAAAGGTGTGTTGGTGTTGGTTCATTTGTGTCGGTGACTTTTTCACCGTCTTTGAGACCAGTGCGGGGATAGTACTACAGTGCACGATTGTTTGCGAGTGCTGGAGGCGCCTCCACCTGCAGAATAGGGAGCCGACATCGAGGAGGCTGGGCTTGGGAAGGGATTGGAAATGGGGGCAGTGCTGGCAGGCCAACGCCTTCTGCACATTGTGCATGCCGCCGAGGCACGCAGGAGAAGATGGCGCCGGGTCCAATAGCTACAGAGGCAGCGGGCAAGGGATGCAGCAATCATGGAGGCCCAGCATGGAGAGGGCCAGGGAGATGGCGACAGAGGTGAGGCCAGAGAGCTGCCACAAGAAGGCTCTCAGCATGAGCTTCCCTTAAGGAGGAGAGTGAGGTACGCGGACCCATCGCACCACATACTGGGCCAGCAGGACAGGAGGCAGCCTGCAGCAGAGGCAGCAGCCTGCAGAGGCGGAGGACCAAGCAGACCAGCAGGGAGAAGCCAATGAGGCAGAACAGAGAGAAAGACGGCTGCAGACGTGGGGGCAGAAGGCCATATTGACAAAGGGTTTTCCGTCACCCATTCTCATACAGGGACCTGAATGATGATCAGTGCCTGCACAGACTACGATTCCGCAAGGACGTAGTCACGGAGCTCTGCAATCTCCAGCAGGCAGACTCAGAGCCACAAACATGGGTGAGGACAGTCCTGAGCATTGCATCCAAAATTACAATCGCCCTGAACTTTTACACCACTGGATCCTTCCAAGCTGTCACTGCAAATATCTCCAACACCTTGATCACAAATCTCATTTCTACACTTTCCTCATGTTTGCTTGTTACTATCTATTATATTATCTATAATCTCCAACAGAATCAAAGTAAAACACTTTGTCCACATTAGTTAAGTTTGAATTTTTCATAATATTGCTTTATCCTAGTTTGCTTACATTCTGTTCAGAAAATATTGCTTCATCACCAATTCAATAAAATTTAAAGAAGTTTTAAATGTTTATGTGAGTATGATTTGATCTAGCATAAAAATAGCCTAGTTATAATTTAGGCCATTTATAAACGGTCAATAGACCGTAAACTTTCAGAACTTTTAGTTTAGATACCTGAGGAGATTAGTGAAACTATTATGAACTACTTGACTATTTACTGATATGTCTATCATATAGAGCTGGGCCAAATAGGCATAAAATCAAAACGCATATATTCCAGCAACTAAAGCTGTGATGTTTTTATTCAGATAAACCTGAATATAATCAATCTACTCAGCTCTTGCGTTTCCCAGATGCTATATATTGGTAACCATCAAATGTCCTTCATAACATGAATTTTCCTGCAATACATAATTAACAGTTCAAGTGTAGAAAGGTTTGTGTGAAAAGTGGCAACAAGGCTTAATGTCATCACTCAGCCCAGGATAACTGGACAAATCCGATATGATCTTCTCTGAACTAATTTTTAAAAGGTTAATGCCTCCATTGAGAAGAACTTGATATGTGTCCGTTGAGCATTCTTACAACAACATTAACAGTAGTAAATTCTAGCATTTAAGATATTCTAAGCCCTAACAGGAGGCACAATTGAATGGAAATGCAATAAACAAATTTAAATCTGCTAAAGGTTTAAGTATTATTTTTCATCCATTAAGATTGGGGTATAATAGTATCTCCTGTAATAGAAATAAGTCCAACTCCAGGTATTGAAAATCAAACAGCAAGAATCTGCTTCTGAATGAAACCTGAAATCATTGCTTGCCTTTGTATTGTATTTTTAACATAACAAACCTTTCCAAAGTGCTTCATGGAGACGTAATCAAAGAATTCGTGCCAAGCCGAAGAAGGAGCTATTAGGAGTTGTGACCAAAAGATTGGTTAAAGAGTTAGGTTTTAAGGAGGGTCTTAACAGAGAAGAAGGAGGTGGAAAGGTGAAGGGGTTAAAGGAGAGAATTCAAGAGCGTTGGACCGAGGCAGCTGAAGACACTCCATTTAAAAATGATTGAACTAATGCATCCTTTAAAATAGTAGGAACAAAAATATGACACAAGCGCATAGCATTGGTGACAGCAATTTCTACAGAGGGCTGGATTTTATGAACCTCGGCGGGTCCGTGGCGGGCGATGTTGGCGGTTGGTCTCAAACCGCTGCCGGTTCCAGGCCACTGTGTAGAATGAATTTACCTTGAATGGGCTGTTAAACCGCCCAGTGTGTTTCCCGGCCAATTAGAGGAAGCGGGTCTGGTGACATCATTTGATCATGCATCATCAGCCGGTTTCTTTAAAGGGACCATGGCCAACTTTAATTTGACATTTGTGCTGTTAGTGTTCTACAGCATTGAGATACTACAAACACTGACAAGCACTGCACAGAGGTGCAGGGCTGCACATGGGCTCTCCCATGCTTATGGGCAGAGTCACAGCACACAGGGAGGTTCTCTTCCCTTCCAATGGATGAAAGAGACCTCCCTAGGAGATCAACACAGCCTGGTTACACATTGCAGAGGAGGGCACAAGCAGGGATGTGGTCAGTAGGACCTGGCAGCAGTGGCGCAAACATTTCAATGTTCTCAGTAGATCACGAAACGTCAGTACAAAACCACACATCATCCTGCTGTGCCTCCCATCACTCTGCCTTCCCTACCCTACTCCTGCATATCCTTACTCACACCAACTTACCTTGCAGCTTCACACATTCCTCTCTATCTACATTATTACATCCTCATCTCACTAGCCACCCCTCACACTCACCCTCATCCTAATGCAATCATACCAACTAACAACACACAAGGGTAGGCACTTAGGTGTTTTGCAATGTTCATGTATGGTTTCTGTTAATGTGGTGTCAAACACTGAAACCTTTATTCTGAACACGTTACATTGTTGGACAGATTCATGTGCACATTTGGAAGTGGCTTAGTGAGTTGCTGTGAATGGTCAGACATAACGGTGCCCCCCGCCCCCCCCCCCCCCCGCAATGATGATGAGGGTGAAAGGAATGACTTGGACTTTGTAGGGATGGTGTGGGGTGGTGCCAACCCGAAGCATCATGTGGCAGTCAGGTGTGCAGCATCAAGTGAAGAGAATCTGGCCATGGTGAGACCATCCCTGGCCTCCCAAGCATCAGTGTGCTCAGGTGCTGATGCCCTGTGTGTGTACAGCGTCAGTTGATTGCACAGAAAGTTGGTGTTGTTGTTGATACTGCTGTGTGCCTGGTGATGCTGGTATTGGGGCTGATCGTGGTGGGATTCTGAGAACCAAGGTGAGAGAGTTTCAATGGCACCCGTGCTGATGGAATAGGTGGCAGGTGAAGTCGAGATGACAGAAGCAATCTGTCAATTAAGTAATGAGATCAGATTGGATGGAGACTTGTGTAAAAACTTGCAGCATTCTGAATCTGTAGTGGCAATGCAGTTTAGAGAAACTAGTGGTTAAGGGAAGATTTCACAATCAACTGGGAGTTTTGATTTGACATCTGAAGCTGTCAACTCATAAGCTGATTCAATGGCCACTGACCTCCTGCCTCAGCTTCACAGACGAGGTTTAGGCACAGCGGGAAACTGGTGAGCAACCTGTCAAATTCAAAAAGCTGGGGAAAAAAACATTGTTAAATGGCTGCTGGCAAGCCACTAATGATTTTAATTGCCTCCCCCCACCACTGCGTGTCGGGTCTGCTCAGTGCTAACAGACCTGACATTTGGAAAAGGCGTGTGTTGGCGAGTTCACAGTGGGGTCCCAAACTGCAAGGGTGAAAAAACACTTTCCCACCCGACCAGCCACCAATCGTGCCCGCTAACCCCCTGCAAAATCCATCCCTTCTTCTTTGGGTGATCGCTCAGTATTCATCAGGCATTTAGGCCGAGAAATTGGCCTCCTTAGCGACTCTCGTTATTGCCTCTGGGGGCCCAAAATGTGGCACTAACTGGGTTCCGACCAGGTGCAGCAATAACATCGGCTCCTGCCATATTTAGTGGGAGGTTTGCAGTGGTGGTGTGGCATTGCACCATGTTCTCCTTCACCTGGAGATCGTGTCTCATCGCTGTGCGCATCGCCCCGGTAGCGCCCCGCACCTGAACTTCGGGTCCGCCCCTTGCAGCATCGCCGGGCGCTTCGTGGGCAATATTTAAAGGCGAGGTGGCCGAGGTTAAGTAAAAAAAAAAATTTATCATCTCTCTTTCATGCTTCTGGCCGTGATCTTTGCCCGTGATCGATCAGCCCGGCACTCTGCTTGAGTGCATTGGGCTGATGGGTGGGATCATGGCTGCTGTCAGTGAGGGGTAAGTTTTTTGTTGTAGAGTCTGCAGCATTGACCCTTCCCTTTAAGGGAGAGAAGGAGCCTTTCAATGCGGCAACACTGCATGGCCCAGTGCTCCACTTACTGCCCCGTCTGCTGCCGATTGTGCTCCAGGAAGGAAGTGGAGCTCCTGATTTAGCTCTCCACTTCCTTCCTGGAGGGCTACCCCTGAATTTTTTTAAAGTAGGAAAAGGTTAGTGCTAATTTTTTCTACTTTTAAAAGTTAACGCCCCAAATGGGATGCTCCTGAATTTCTCCCCCTTCATTTAAAATCAGTGCCTGAATTATTTCAATTGTCTGGTAGTGGAAGTCTTTGTTCCATCAGATTCAGTGCTGAATTTTGGTTCATCCTTTTAATGGATAAATATAAGAACATAAAAAATAGGAGCAGGAATAGGCCATACGGCCCCTTGAGTCTGCTCCGCTAGTCAATAAGATCATGGCTGATCATCGACCTCACTTTCCCGCCCGATCTCCATATCTCTTGATTCCTCAAGAGTCCAAAAATCTATCTATCTCAGCCTTGAATATATCCAAACTCAGCATCCACAGCCCTCTGGGGCAGAGAATGCCAAAGTTATTATTCATTAAAATACTTATTCATATGTGGCTAAAATATGACTTTATTTTTATTTAATTGTATCTTTTTATTTGAATAAATCAAAGAACCCTGTCACTGCTGCTGGACCACAGCCCAGAAATTCAGGTGCAGCACAGACTAATTTCTAAGCCCACTTGTCTGTACTTGAGGGAAATATTAAATCAGCTGTTTTTAAGTGAGCAATGCAAGAATGACTCGCTGACCTTACTGAGCACATATGCAGGCGTGTCTCGCTGGTAGAAGATCTCCTTGAAGGAACCCAGCCAAACCTCAGCAACGCGGATTTTGTTTTTCACCATAATCTCTTCATCTGGTAGGGAGTATGGGACATGTTTCCGGTACACATGACCAACCCTGGAGCAGGGAAGGACCTCCACTGAACCACCACAGAGCCAGACCTGAAAGAAGGAATACCATCTAAAATAAACATAATACAATTGGATCACAAAAGATTTTGATAATTTTGTTTGGATCTTAACCCATTTTTCTGCCAATGATTCACCTCATAATTTATTTGGACAGATTCATGATGTGCTTTGAGCAGCATACGTCCGATAAAGATTGCATTGGTTCAATGTGATCAGTATTCCTGACCAAAAGGAAACTACAATTTTTGTTTCAGAGTCATCAGCTTTTAGTCTGGAAGCGACTTACTGGAAAGTAAAAACCTCTATTGGCCCTTTAAGAAGCACAGTGCACTTTGCATAATTTGACTTTATATCCTATACTAGAAGCTGCATTCACAATGTACCTCCTGATCCTGAGATCTGACACTCATTGACCAAGGTGAGTTCTATGTCAGGGAAAGAGAGCAAGTCCGTCGGCTTTACAGGTCAATGCATACCTTCATCCAATTAACTCTCCAGTACTTGCTTGCTTGCTGCTGCAGTGCTTCTGCTCTTATACTGCTCCTGGAGCCCAATTAAATACACACAGGTAGTTAGGGTAATCCGTCCTTGCAGTAGCACAAAACAGGCAATAAAGAATTGGCAGCCTGTTTCACACTCCGCCACATTTTCTTTTCCATCTGACTGCCGATTTGCTACTGCCCAAGACAAATTTAATTGTTACTGTCTTGCTTTTTTGTCCAGAAATGTTGGTCCTTTGTTTTCACCAAGAGGAGGCATGCTCCTCACCTTGCCAGAACATCTGTTAATAATGCTCCATGACCACTATCAGTGTTATTTCCCAGCAGCACTAAGTTTAATTCTAGAACATCCAACAACAGCTCAGAGACAGCGAACTTAGCACTGAGCAGGGGTCATACCTCGGATTTCCTGCTGGGTCTTCATGGCTCAGTGCCATACCAGACTGTGATACATTTACAGAGCACAGCACACACAGGTCTTTCAAAAATGGATGCAACTGCAGAAGTCTCCGGAACTTCCTGGTTCTTGTAAGCTGACTATTTATTCCCATTACTTGCAGTAACACAATACGTCCACATCCACCGTGTGAAGCTACAGACATTACAAGCTTACAGACATTACACTTCTCCCTCCTTAATGAAGAAGTTATTATAAGAAGCATCATACATAACTTGCATGTTTATATATAACAAAGGATATGGACTTATTTTGCCATATTTACAAATTTAACTTAACCACTTGTTTTCTGTTTTGAAGAGGATACCTTTGCTCTCGAACAGAACCTTCCAAACATGGTGTCGAATCTAAACTCATTTGAGGCTCATCCTGAGGAACATTTTCCTCCACAGAATTTCCTTGATTTTCATTTAAACTCACTATAACTTTAGACTCTTTGTTTTCCTGACTTGGACTCAGACTTACATTCTGATTTTCTCTTGGATTTGTTTCTAGTACATTAGATGTAGGATATGCTCCTGGTGTATCAAAACTATCTGATGAGTCAGAAATAAGTGAATCATTCCCACCTTCAACTCCTTCCATGTCTGTAGGTAAAATATGATCAATATGAACAAACCTAACCTGTCCATTATCAAACATCTTGACCAAATATGTACGAGGACCACATATCTTCACTACTCTTCCTAGTAACCACTTTACCCATTTATGATGATGATTCTTCACTCTCACCTTCTGATTTAATTTCACACTTCTCTCTTTTACTCGACCTCTATCATGATTCTCTCTCTGTCTTAATTGTGTCTCTTCTAATGACTGTGCCAAGTTTGGTTTTAACAACGAGAATCTGGTTCGTGGCTGTCATTTGAGAAACAACTCTGCTGGTGTTCTACCAGTAGTTGTATGAGGAGTATTATGATATGTAATCAAAAAATTAGCCAATTTGTGATCCAATGACAACTGTCGTTTCTTTGGATTTGGATCTAACATTTGTTTTACAATTTGTACAGTGCGCACTGCTGCACCATTCGAAGCAGGGTGGTATGATGGAACCTTGGTATGTTTCACACCATTTTTGCTCGTGAACTGTGCAAATTCTTCTAAATGAAATTGTGATCCATTATCCGAAACAATTTCTTCTGGGAGGCCAAATGAAGAAAATAAACTTCGCAAAATGTCTAATGTTTTACTTGTTGTTATTTTGCACATTGGAAACACCTCTACCCACTTTGCATGGCTATCAATCACAATGAACAATTGTCCTTCTAGCTCAGCAAGATCAATATGTAGCCTTTGCTACACCATGGGAGGCCATTTCCATGGCTGTAATGGTACTGATGGTGGTTGCCTGCTTACCGATTGACATGTTGTACCACCATAAATAACTGCGTGCAAAACTCTTGGTCAAGCACATTCCCAGGTGCTGGTCATGGAGGTCTGCTAATAAATTGTACCTGAATGTATTTGGTATAATCACTCTTACACCCCACATGATACAATTTTTATCAACTGATAATTCATTCCTACGAATGAAGAATGGATGAATATCTTTGCTTGTTGCCTGGTTTCGCCATCCATTTGCAATATACTCATACACTTTTGACATCACTGGGTCACGTTTGGTTGCTCTACCAATCTCTTCAGCTGTGACTGGCAGTTCACCAATGTATGAAAAATAGAAAATTTCTTCCCTATCAGGTGTAACTTGTGATGGGGAAGGTAATCTATACATTGCATCAGCATTACTGTAATCAGCTGATCATTTGTATTCAATATCATATATATATGCTGACAAAATCAAAGCCCATCTCTGCATTCGGGCTGCAGCTAATGTTGGAACTGGGGACTTTGGATGGAGGATTGCTGTTAGGGGCTTATGGTCCGTAACGATGGTAAACTTATGACCATACAAGTATTTGTGAAACTTCTTGACCCCAAAAATTAATGCCAAAGCTTCCCTTTCGATTTGCGCATAATTACTCTCACTGGCACTGAGAGTGCGTGAAGCAAAAGCAATTGGTCTCTTCTCCCCACTACTTAATACATGAGAGATTACTGCCCCAACTCCATACAGAGAGGCATCACATGCTAGCTTAATCTCCTTAGATATGTCATAGTGAACTAACATGGTGCTCTCTACCAATTTGCTTTAACACTCCTTGAATGCTGTATCGCATTCTTTTGACCACTTCCAAAGGACCTGTTTTTACAATAGTTCATTCAGTGTATGTAATACTGTCGCCAAATTTGGTAGGAACTTCCCATAATAGTTCAAAAGACCCAAGAATGAACGAAGTTCAGTGACATTCCTGGGAGTGGGCGCATTTCTGATTGCATCCAATTTTCCCATGGTTAGATGTAAACCATCTTTGTCTACTCTACACAGGTTGTCTACACAGGTCTTTCTAAAATGGATACAGCTGCAGAAGTCTCCGGAACTCCCTGGTTCTTGTAAGCTAACTGTTTATTCCCTTTAGTTGCAGTAGCACAATACGTCCACATCCACCGTGTGGAGCTACAGACATTACAAGCTTACAGACATTACACACACAATGCAGTGCCTACTGAGCTATCAGTGGGGTGGGATTTCGATTTGAAGGTGTATTCTGTTGGTATAGTATTGGTGTGGCGAGTGTGCCGGGCTTCGTTAGGTTGGGCTGAGTGCCTGCTGCACCCTTTCCTTCTCCTGCAGCTGCTATAAGTTCTGTCCCACTGGACTGATGTAGAAATAAGCTGGTTCACTCGCAGGTCAATCTCTAGGATGGCATAAATGAGTTTCAACCAAAGGAAAGAGATCAACCAGATCCCCATGTATCACCTCTTGACAATACAGGGAGTGGACATTGGGCTGGATTTTCGGTTGTCTAAAGCCTCAGTTAGCGGCCAGAGCGTTAACGTGAGCTTTAGAGCTTAGCGACTGGGAGCGCAGCTTTTAGCGACTTGACGGAAAATTCATTCAAGGCTCACCGGGGTCACAAACTATTACCACCTGGCTGCTGACGTATTCCTGGTGCAACGTGCACGCATGCGCCCCGGTCAGTAAATTCGGTGTGTGCAACTCATTGAGCACCTGCCAATAACAATGTCTGGAAAAACAGTCGGTACAGGCTTGCAGAGTCGTTAACTGATGGCTACTTAAAGGGATGAGGAAGCGCTTCCTTCGGAGGTCACAGTCAGTGCAACGTTTACACACAGCACGATGCATGAGCTTCCGAGTTTGCAGCGACAGATAGACATAACAATTCAGCTTGCGAAAAAGTCTTTTCTAAAACTTTAATGGGTGCACTACTATGCCGCGCCTTTATGACTCGGTTTTTCCAGGGATCTGATTCGGAGTTCCGCGCATGCACAATGGGTCCGCGAAATATACTGACCAAACTGTTGTTATCACCCCCCCCCAGCTCCGGTGTGCAACGGCTGATTGATCGCCCTGTCAGCTCTTCAACCGATTCTGATGAATCTCTGGGCGGGAGGCACAAACGTTTTCAAGGCGCTAAAAGTACCGCTCCGCCTGGATTAACGTCGCAACAGAGGCGCGACCAAATTTCTCCCCCAAAGAGGCCATTAGTCATTATTAAGCACAATTTAAATGTTTCGATGAATCTGCTGAATGGGAAATTGGAACCAAAGGACTAATGTTATAGAATTTACAGCACAGAAACAAACAGACCTATGGCAGTGTTTATGTTCCACATGAGCCTCCTGCCACCTTACTTCATTTCACCCTATCAACATTTTATTTCTATTCTTTTCACACTCATGTACTTATCTAGCTTCCCCTTTAATGTATCTATAATATTTGCCACAACCAGTGCATGTGGTAGTGAGCTCCACATTCTCTCCACCCTTCTTCTCTTAGGCAGTCCCCCGGATTCGAGGATGACTTGCTTGCACACTTAAATGAGTTCTAAGGTGACTGGTGAGTCTAATGCGGGATCTACAGTCTCTGTCACAGGTGGGCAGACGGTGGTTGGAGGGACGGGTGGATGGGGTGCTTGACTTGTCGTAGGCTCCTTCCGCTTTTTGTGCTTGGCTTCTGTGAGCTCCCGGCGAAGAGACTCCAAGCGTTCGGTGCCTTCTCGGATGCTCCTCCTCTACTTTGAGCGGTCTTGGGCTAGGCATTCCCAAGAGTCGTTGCGGATGTTGCATTTCTTCAAGGAGGCTTTGAAAGTGCCTTTGAAGCGTTTTCTCTGCCCTCCTGGGGCTCACCTGCTGTAGCTCGAAGTAGAGTGCTTGTTTTGGGAGTCTAATATTGGGCATGCAAACAATGCGGCCCATCCAGCGGAGCTGGTCGAGCATGGTCAATGCTGGGGATGTTGGCCTGAGAGAGCACACTGACGTTGGTGCGCCTATCCGGTCAATGAATTTGCAGGATTTTGTGGAGGAATCATTGATGGTACTTCTCCAGTGTATCACTACTGCTCTGTAGACCATGAGCTTGGTGCCGGGTCCTCTTTTTGAACACTCTTCCTCAGGCGGCCGAAGGCTGCACTGACACACTGAAGGCGGCGTTGGACTTTGTCATCGATGTCTGCCCTTGCTGATAGTAGGCTCCCAAGGTATGGGAAGTGGTCCACATTGTCCAAGGTCTCATTGTTGGTCTTGATAACCGTGGAGCAATACTGTATGGAGGGGGCTAGTTGGTAGAGGACCTTTGTCTTACTAATGTTTAATGTGAGGCCTAGACTCTTGTACATTTCAGTGAAGGTGTCAATAATGGTTTGGAGTTCGGACGCCGAGTGTGCACAAACGCAAGCGTCATCTGCATATTATAATTCAATGACAGAGGTTGGAACAACTTTGCATCTGGACTGGAGGTGTGGAGGTTGAACAATTTCCCGCTTGTCCTGTAGATTAACTCCACTCCAGTGGGGAGCTTGTTAAGGGTGAGATGAAGCTTTGTAGCGAGGAAGATTGAGAAGAGTGTTGGTGCGATGACACCGCCTTATTTGACCCCAGTCTGCACTTGCATTGGGCCTGTGGTGGATCCGTTGGTAAGAATCACAGCTTGTATGTCATCGTGAAGCAGGCGGAGCATGGTGATGAATTTTTGAGGATAGTGAACCTTCTCTGAACTGTATATCCTTTTGTAAATATGGAAACCAAAACTGCACGTAGTATTCTACGTGTGGCCTCACCGATACCTTATATAGCTGTAGCAAGACTTCCCTGCTTTTATACTCCATCCCCTTTGCAATAAAGGCCAAGAAACATCTTCTCTACACTACCCTATCAAGTCCCTTTGTAATTTTAAAGATGTCTATCAGGTCACCTCTCAGTCTTCTCTTTTCCAGAGAAAAGAGCCCGCTATTGGACCTGTATAACTGTTGCTGCCAAGGTATCACCATGATGGTGTGGGTGGGTATCTCTGTGTTAAGGAGTATGTACAAACAATGTCATATGTCATGAAGTACTCAATTCGTTTGACAATACCACGAGGCCCAAAGTAGCTATTTTCCATATATCTATTTACGTATCTGTCTGTACTAATAAGAATAAGTGTCCGACTGTTTGTATGTCTTCTAATATGAAAACAATATACTTTAACTGCAAAGTTTTACAAAACAATTTTCACTGATGTCCATGAGCAACACGGTAGTGTGCTCATAATTGTCCAGTATGTGCTCATGCCAATGAGAACTTGGAAAATCCACCCTATAATTTGTCAGAAAATTTATGCTTTCATGCACCAGGTGTACAGAGAGATGAAAAATAACTCCGCAATTCTCAGATCCCACATGTTATATGAAAATTCTAGTTTTATCTTATCTTTAACAGTGAATTAAGAGAAACACATACTCCAGCTGGATTAAGGCCAAGAATATGTAATGACTGGGATGAGAAAGTATATCAGAAAGCAAATAAAACTCATTTGCTTATCAGGAATTTAGAGCTGACTGCATTCCGACAACAAGAATGAACAGATCCATTGTGAAAAAGGAAGGTATGCTGCTTTATTTAATAAATAGAACTGACCCTTAATATTAATTTAAGTGGAAACAAGAGTACTTTCAGTTAAATGACTTCTTTGTTGAGTATGCATAGCACTGTTTCACATCATAATAGCAAACTGTTTGCTCCCAGTCACTTTACCATAGAAAATATCTGGATGGTAATATAATGCTGGTCCCAGCAATAACTGAAAGGCATTGAAGTTTGCATGCAGATTTTTTTCTTTCTAAGGGCCTGAAATTCAATCCATTTGTTTACTGAGGAATGGAATCATCTGGAGTACAGAGCAGAGAATTGATTAAAAAATGGATTTCCCAGAAATCATGTGCGATCATGAGAATCTCACAATTAGGCATATGCAGGCAAGGTGCAGTTTGGGAGATTGCACTGTAATTAAATTCAGCTCAGTTCAATCAGCCTCTGCTGAGAACAGAATCATCAAAGAGACCAGAAATTGAATCGAATGTGACGCTAACACATCCGTCATACTTCCATTAATTATCTTATGTACAGTGCCAAGATAAAAGTTTGTGGGGTTGGGGGTAATATATTAGCATGGATAGAGGATTGGCTAACCAACAGAGAGTTGGGATAAATGGTTAATTCTCTGGTTGGAAACCAGTAACTAGTGGGGTGCTGCAGGGATCAGTGCTGGGACCCAAGTATTTACAATCTATATTAACAACTTGAAAGAAGAGACTGAGTGTAACGTAACCAAGTTTGCTGATGATACAAAGATGGGAGGAAAAGCAATGTGTGAGGACACAAAAAATCTGCAAAAGGAAATAGACAGGCTAAATGAATGGGCAAAAAATTGGCAGATGGTATGTAATGTTAGAAAGTATAAAGTCATGCACTTTGACAGAAAAAAATCAAAGAGCAAGTTATTATTTAAATGGAGAAAGATTGCAAAGTGCCGCAGTACAGCAAAACCTGGGGGTACTTGTGCATGAAACACAAAAGGATAGTATGCAGGTACAGCAAGTGATCAGGAAGGCCAATGGTATCTTGGCCTTTATTGCAAAGGAGATGGAGTATAAAAGCAGGGAAGTCTTGCTACAGCTATACAAGGTATTGGTGAGGCAACACCTGGAATACTGCGTGCAGTTTTGGTTTCCATATTTACGAAAGGATATACTTGCTTTGGAGACAGTTCAGAGAAGGTTCACTAAATTGATTCCAGGGATGAGGGGGTTGACTTATGAGGAAAGTTGAGTAGGTTGGGCCTCTACCCATTGGAATTCAGAAGATTGAGAGGTGATCTTATCAAAACATATAAGATTATGAGGGGGCTTAACAAGGTGGATGCAGAGAGAATGTTTCCACTGATGGGGGAAACTAGAACTAGGGGGCATAATTTTAGAATAAGGGGCCACCCATTTAAAACTGAGATGAGGAGAATTTTTTTTTCTCAGAGGGTTGTAAATCTGTGGAATTTGCTGCCTCGGAGAGCTGTGGAAGCTGGAACAGTGAATAAATTTAAGACAGAAATAGGCAGTTTCTTAAACGATAAGGGGATAAGGGGTTATGGGGAGCGGGCGGGGAAGTGGAGCTGAGTCCATGATCAGATCAGCCATGATCTTATTGAATCGCAGAGCAGGCTTGAGGGGCCGTATGGCCTACTCCTGTTCCTATTTCTTATGTCCTTATGTTCTTATGTAAATCCATGAAAAGGACATTTCTGTTTTCAAAATTTATTCCAAATATTCAGTTCTTTTTCAGCGCCTTCAAAATGCTGAAATGTGGGCCTATCAGGGCCTGGATTCAGCCACTCTTACTCGCAATGTACACATGTTAGTTAAGTGAATCAGTCTAACTTGCTAGTGTTATTTTTCTGTCATCACCACAGAGGACACTGTAGCATACTGAATACTTTGAGAGGTTCCTTTATGCTCAATAGGCAAATTCGCCGCTAATCATACAGGTACAAATGATCTCAGGTTTAATTGGTGATCCATGATAAGTTTAACATTCACATTTGGGGTATTGGAGAGTGTTCCAGTGTTTCAGGGGTAAGGAAGGGAAAAATATCAATCATGATTTCCACTCTTGAATATGATCTACTAACTCCTTGTGAAAAGTTGTGTATGAATATGTGGTAAGCTTACAATTGGGCTTATCTGTGATGCTCTCTATGATCAAATAACCTGCTTATCTTTACTGGGCAAAGTACTAAGAGGCTGCTACTGCTTGTGGAGCCATGCTCGTATATGGAGAAGAGGGGAAAGGGAAAATGGAGAGGGAAATGGAAAGGAAAGGGAAAGGAAGAATAAACTGGACGCTGGCTATTGACTTGCGCAAATCTATTTAGTACTCTAGCTTGAGAGAAAGGGAATGGAGGAGAAGAGGGAACTTATACAATTATTGCTGTAACTTCAAGTTTAGCAGCAGAAACCTGTGAAATAGACATTACTGAATACAGGGCAGCAGATAGAAAAAATTGAATTTAGATTTTAATCTAAGTTATGCACATCGTATTCTATTTACCACATTAATATTAATGATATACCTCCTCATATTGAATACTTTAATTATTTCAGAGCATTTACTGTTGATTTTGATAATATATCAGGTTAAATCCTTGAATTTAACTTCCTCTATGAGATTAAATGGGTTAAAGGGCTTGTGCTGAATCATAGTTGTTTACAATAGAGAAGGAGGCTATTTATTGTCTGTGCTAGCTCTTTCCTAGAGCAATTCAAAATTAATCCCGCTCTCCCCAAAGCTCAGTATCTTCCTCGGCATCAAATATTTATCCAATTTTTCCTGGTCGCTGCCTCAAACGCTCCCTGTGACAATATATCCCATATTTCAGTAACGATCTGAGTAAAGACATTTCTCCTTACTGCTCTCCAGATTCTCTCAGTGACAGTTTTAAACTGATCCCCCAACCAGAGGAAATAGTCTTTCCCTATTCACCCTTTTAAAACCCCTCAATATGTTAAAATTATCAATTAAACTAGTTAAGGACACACTTATTTCAGAATGCTTTTATGATTACAGTTGAATTAGTGAACATAAGCCATAGTGTAAAACAGATGATAGCGAATTGGCAGCCCGCTTTACATCTCTCGCGATTTTTATTTCTACTAAAGTCAATTGAAATAAAAATCGGGAGATGTAAAATGTTATGTCCTTACTATACAAATGCACACGAGGCCCATACGAGAGAGAAGGTCACTCTGTGACCAGCAACCTTTATTCCAGCACTGAAGTGGAGCAGATGGTTGGAGCTTCCCCTTTTATACCTGAAAGTCCAGGTTAGGAATGTCTCCCACAAGTTCACCCCCTTGTGGTCAATGTTCTCAAGGTGTACAACTTAGGTCAGTTTATACATGGATTACAATGACAGTTGAATACATGACATCACCTCTCCCCCAAAGTCTTATTGGGATCACAGGTTAAGTCTCTCTGGTGGTTTACGCTCCCTTGCAGAGCGCCTGAGTTGGGGCTCCGGTCGTTGGGTGCTGGCCTGAATGTCTGCTGTTTGCGGTGCCTCAGGCCTGTCCGGACTGCCCACAGTGACTGGGCTCTCCTCCACTTGGTTCCGGTGTTCGGTCACCTGTGGTGGAGTGAACTCTACATCGTGTTCTTCCTCTCCTTCTTCAGTGGGGTTGCTGAACCTCCTTTTTGTTTGATCCACGTGTTTGCGGCAGGTTTGTCAATTGGTAAGTTTAACTACCAGAATCCTATTCCCCTCTTTGGCAATCACAGTGCCTGCAAGCCATTTGGGCCCTGCAGCGTAGTTGAAGACAAAGACAGGGTCATTGACATCAATACATCGCGCCCTTGTATTCCCGTCATGGTAATCACATTGTGACTGGCGCCTGCTCTCAACAATTTCTTTCATGGTGGGGTGTATAAGGGATTGAGCGTCCTTTTCATTAGCAGCTCTGTGGGTGGAACCCCTGTGAGCGAGTGTGGTCGGGATGTATTGGCCAACAGGAGGCGTGATAAGCTGCTTTGTAGGGAACCCCCTTTGATTCTGAGCATCCCCTGTTTGATTATCTGCACTGCTCGTTCTGCCTGGCCGTTTGAGGCCAGCTTCAACGGTGCTATTCTGACATGGTTGATACCATTTCCTGCCATGAAGTCCTGGAATTCAATGCTTGTAAATCACGGGCCATTGTCACTGACCAAGACGTCCGGTAGACCATGCGTGGCGAACATTGCCCGTAGACATCCTCATGGCAGAGGATGTGCTTGAATTGAAAATGTCACACTCGATCCATTTGGAGTAGGCTTCTACTACACCCAAGAACATTTTTCCCATGAAAGGAACTGCGTAGTCCACATGGATGCGTGACTATGGCTTGGTGGGCCAGGACCAGGGGCTAAGGGGGGCTTCCCTGGGCGCAGTGCCCAGCTGGGCACACGTGTTGCACCTGCGAACACAAAGTTCCAGGTCTGCATCCATCCCTGGCCACCAATCGTGTGACCTGGCAATTGCCTTCATCATGACAATGCCCGGGTGCTCATTGTGGAGTTCTCGGATGAATGCCTCTCTGCCCATCTGGGGCATGACTACTCGGTTTCCCCATAGTAAGCAATCGGTCTGAATCAAGAGTTCATCCTTGCGCCTGTGAAATGGTTTAAATTCCTCAGGGCATGCCCCATATGTGGCTGCCCAGTCCCCATTCAGGACACATTTCTTGACTAAAGACAGTAGCGAGTCTCTATTTGTCCAGACTTTGATCTGACGAGCTATCACGGGTGAGCCTTCACTTTTGAAAGCTTCAACAGCCATGACCATCTCAGCAGCATGCTCGGTTGCCCCCTCGGTGGTGGCTAGTGGGAGCCTGCTGAGTGCATCAGTCTGTGCCGAATTGTGCCATAGGTGGCTAACGTGAGTGCCCACCTCTGTATACGGGCCGATGCATTTGCATTTATGGTCTTGTTGTCGGCCAAAAGGGACGTTAGGGGTTTGTGATCTATCTCCAGCTCAAATTTCCTGCCAAACAGGTATAGGTGCATTTTTTTTTACTGCATATACACATGCAAGCGCTTCCTTTTCTACCATCCCGTAGCCCCTTTCTGCCTGGGACAGATTTCTGGAGGCATAAGCTACCGGCTGTAACTGACCCTTGGCATTAACATGCTGCAACACACACCTGACCCCATAGGACGACGCATCGTACGTTAAAACAAGTTTCTTACATGGGTCATATAGCATTAACAAATTGTTGGAGCAAATTACGTGCTCTATCAAAAGCCCTTTCCTGGCTGTCCCCCCAGACCTAATCGCGACCTTTGCATAGGAGCATGTGTAGCGGCTCTAACAGCGTGCTCAATTTGGGAAGAAAGTTACCAAAATAGTTCAAGAGCCCCAGGAACGAACGCAGCTCCGTCGTGTTACAGGGTCTGGGTGCTCTCTGGATCGCTTCCGTTTTGGATGCAGTAAGTCTGATCCCGTCTGCTGCAACCCTCATCCCCTACCTCTGGTGCTAAGAAGACGCACTTCGCCTTTTTCAGTCGCAGACCTACCCGGTCCATTCTGCATAGCATCTCCTCCAGATTGTGGAGGTGTTCTTCAGTATCACAACCCGTGATGAGGATGTCGTCTTGAAAAACCACCGTCCTTGGAATCGACTTGGAGTCTTTCCATGTTTCGTTGAAAGATCGCGGCGGCCGAGCGAATCCTGAACGGACATCTGTTGTACTCAAACAACTCCTTGTGTGTTGTGATGGTGGTCAGCTTCTTCGACTCACTCGCCAGCTCCTGGGTCATGTAAGCTGAGGTCAGGTCCAATTTTGAAAAAAGTTTGCCACCGGATAGTGTCGCAAAGAGGTCCTCCACTCTCGGTAGCGGGCACTGGTCTTGGAGTGACACCCGATTGATAGTGGCCTTGTAATCACCACATATCCTGATCGACCCATCCGCCTTGAGCACCGGCACAATCGGGCTTGCCCAGTCACTGAATTAGACTGGCGAGATGATGCCTTCCCTCAGCAAGTAGTCCAATTCGCATTCTATCTTTTCCCGCATCACGTACGGCACCGCTCTGGCCTTGTGGTGTACTGGCCTGGCATCCGGGTTTATGTGAATCACTACCTTGGTCCCCATGAAAGTGCCAATGCTGGGTTGGAATAGTGAGTCAAATTTATCCAGGACCTGTGAGCATGATGTTCGCCCCACAGAAGAAATTGCATTGACATCGCCCCATTTCTAGTTCATGACAGCAAGCCAACTCCTCCCCAGCAGTGCAGGACCGTCCCCCGGGACAATCCAGAGTGGCAATCTGTTCTCCGAATCTTTGTGGGTCACGGCTACCATGACGCTGCCTAGCACCGGAATGATCTCCTTTGTATATGTCCGTAGCTGTGCGTCAATCGGCAATAATTTTGGCCTCCTGGCCTTGGATGCCCACAACTTGTCGAACTGTTTGATACTCATCAGGGACTGGCTGGCCCCCATGTCTAGCTCCATTGATACTGAGATGCCATTGAGGAGCACTTTCATCATTATCGGTGGCGTCCTGGTGTATGAACTGTATATGTGCTCCACATGAACTTGCTGAACTTCAGCTTCCAGCGATTTCCCCCAGTGTCCATTTGGCCTCGTAGGGCTTCTATCGGGCCCGTCCTCCTCGTACATCAACCTGGCTGCAGGCTTCCTGCACATGTGCGCCAAGTGACCGCTGACGTTGCAATTTCTGCAGGTATATGGCTGATACCTGCAAGCTCTGGCTGTGTGTTTGCCTCCACACCTCCAACATGAGCCGTTGTTGGAAACAAAAGGTCCATTACCAGTCGATCATCTCTGACTGTCTCTGGAACTGTCCTTTAACGCACCATTGTCAGGTGTTGATGGCCCCATTACTGGCCGCATTGTCCCTTGCGATGGCGTGAATCGCCGTTCAGCTAGCCATTGTCTCTGTTGAATTCCCCCTTTGGGTTCGACTACATGCTCGGGCATGTCCGATTGCCTCTGTCTGCCTGGAGAACTGTGTGCCGCATTAACAATGTTGTCTCCCTGTCCATTTGCTGCATTTAAACCAAGATTTTTGTTAAACATCATTCTGGTCTCTTCCTCCCCTGAGATAAATGTCTGGGCCATCAAAGCCGCCGTTTCCAGCATCAAGTCTTTGGTCTCAATCAGTTTCTTGAAAACCCCAGCATGCCTGATGCCCTCAATAAAAAAGTCTCGCAGCATCTCCGCTCTGCATGTCTCTGGGAACTTACATAGGCTCGCCTGTCACCGGAGGTCTGCCACGAAGTCTGGAACGCTTTGCCCTTCTCGCCGCCGGTGCGTGTAAAACCGGTGTCTAACCATGTGCATGCTGCTCGCCGGTTTAAAGTGTCCCCCGATCAACTTACTGAGCTCTTCAAAAGTCTTGTCCGCCGGCTTCTCTGGCGCTAGAAGGTCCTTCATCAGGGAGTACGTCCTGGATCCACAAACCGTCAGGAGATGAGCCCTGCGTTTGTCGGCCGAATCCTGTCCCAGCCATTCCTTAGTGACAAAACTTTGCTGTAGTCTCTCAATAAAATCGTCCCATTCATCACCAACACAGTACCTCTCGTCTGTGCTGCTAGTGGCCATGCTCGCGTGGTTTAAATCCCAGTTTCTCGTCGCCAATGATATGTCCTTACTGTACAGTACAAATGCATACGAGGCCCATACTAGAGAGAAGGTCACTCTGTGACCAGCAACCTTTATTCCAGCACTGAAGTGGAGAAGATGGGTGGAGCTTCCCCTTTTATACCTGAAAGTCCAGGTTAGGAGTGTCTCCCACAAGTTCACCACCTAGTGATCAGTGTTCTCACGGTGTACAACTTAGGTCAGTTGATACATGGATTACAATGACAGTTGAATACGTGACATAAAACAAGATGCTGTTTTGCTATATGCTGTTTAACACTGTTGTACAAAATCAAAATCTACTCCTCGGAATATTCCCATTTTGTTCATAATGCCACTAACACGCAGCGACTAAAGGAAATCATTTAATAACAGAAGAATGTACATAGGACTCCCTCGGAAATGAATGAAGCACAAAAGATCCAATGCAACCATTTGAGCCACGACACTTTTTTAATTAAGATTCACAAGCAAAAGCAATGTGATTAAGTGAGTGTTGTTGGAGAAGCCCCTGGAAACCAGTGACATATAGAGAGAGGAAATGCAGATCAGTGATTTATTATTTTCAGGTGTTCACTTTGCTCAAGTGAATTCTGGCCGTGAGTTGATGAATATGGTACCACAACTGGATACAAGTCGTGTTTGACTACAAAGATTTTATCAGTTTTGATAAAAATGAACTGAGATGGATTTCCGTGGCTCAAGAGGTTCGAAGCAGGAATTGGACAGGGATAGCTCCTGGAATCTAGCCTGGAAACAAGGCTTAGAAAATGTTTATATTGCAAAATTACATCAATTCTATCAGTTTGTAAAATCAACATTTGAAAGAATGAGTGAGTTTAATTTTTAAATGTCTGACAAAATCCACATATTCTCTGAACAATATTTCCTCCTGATTATTTTTGAGGACTCAGCTAAAACATGGGTATAATTTGTAGCAATTTTCATTCCTCAGAGCCACAATCTTCAGCTTTCTGGGGCTCAGTCCAATTATCAGCATTTCTTGGCAAAAATCGGTGGGGACCAGGAACATCTCCCCTCAGGGCAGCTCCTTGATTCCTGTTTCTTTTTGTTACCAATGGAAAGGATACTGGCCTCCATGGGAATTCTTGCAAGAATGGGATTTCATGCCAACTGTATGCACTGCGGAGAGAAAGGGAAGGGGACTGGATAGCAATGAAGGGGAAGGGATAGAAAGGAATGAATGGCAATGATGGAGAGAAAAAAAGGGGTAGAGTTTGGAAGCGATGAGTTGGGGAAGGATAAGGGGAAAAGGTTGGAGGAATGAGTGCCTGCAATAACTGAGGCACAGTGGGAAACAGCTAAGAAAGGGAGGAAGGAGTGCCCACATGACTTAGGAGAGGAGGGGTGGGTGGGAAGGTGAAGAGTGACAGATTGAATTAGGGAAGGGAAAGTTTTATCAAAAAGGGGGGTGAAGAGAAATGAGCACCAGCTTGAACTGAAGGGAGAAAGAAAAGTGCCAGCTAGAATGGGGAGGAGAAAGAATGGGAGTTAAGACATGAAGTGGGTTTGTAAGGGGAAAAGAGTATCAATATAAACTGAAAGTGGGTTAAATGGGATATAGGCGAGGATGCAAAACAGGTGGAATTGCTTTTGCTGCCCCTTATACTGCAAGCCCAATATTCAGTTCAATTGAACTCAATGGAACTAATTATCGGACGATGAGAGTCATACCGCCTGTTTTGTATCTCGGCCAAACTCACTTTCACTCCCAGAAAGTCAGAGTAACAGAGATTGTCTCTGTAAGCGAGTGGGGGGCTGGATGGGGTACAATAGAATCATAGGGGATGAAATTGCCCATTTTTATAGCCCCATTAGCACGTCCGGGGGGCACTCATGGGGCGCAACGAGGTTATCGCCCGCAGGAAGGGGTTGATAGCACCTCCGGGGAAATTGCCCCAAGGTTTGGGGGACGTTGTGTCGTTAGCGGCGCGCTCCGTGATTTGCGCCCCGGGCAGGTGTACGCACGGCAATGACATCATCGCTCTGTGCGCCGACCCCTCACCGCCCCATGCTGACCCCTTTGTGCCCCGTGGGGGGCGAGGATGGCACCAGCCGATGTCATCGGCAGCTTCATGGGTCGCTTAAAGGGGAGGCCATTTGCACCGTAGGACACCATATTTTTCTGTCAGATGAATTTTCTGGCAGCCCGACAATGGCGGCCCTTGCCTCGACCAGACTGCCATCCTGCAGCACTGCACTCTGTTTTGGGTGCCGGGCTGTTGGCCCGGTTGAGGGCATCCCTGGTGTCCCAGTGGAGGATGCCAAAGGGATTGCAGAGTGTGCAGCGGCCCTCCCCTTTAATTGAAAGTGAGGGACGTTGTGATGCGTCGACGCGACGCGGCATGTCCACATCGCACTGATTCATATCGCCACGCTTCCGCCCCTCTACTACTCTGCGGGGACACAGAGCACCTTGGATAGCACCCCAGACATTTTTCAGAGCTAAAGACCTGAATTACGGGTCACTTACCTATACTTCGCACCGGGCGATAAATTATCATATAATTCGAATTATGTGCCCCAAACAGGCCACGAGGCAATTTTGCCTCCATAGAATCTTACAGCGCAGAAGGAGGCCATTCAGCCAGTCATGCCTGTGCCAGTTCTTTGAAAGAGTTGTTCAATTTAATCCCATACCACAGCATTTTTATCCCCTAAACCCTGCAAATTAGTCCTTTTCATGTACATGTGAAATTCATTCTAGAGGCATCCCAATCGAATGTGGGAGGGTGGCCATTGAGGTAACTGTTGGGCAAGTGATGGACCCCATTGCCCCCAGAAAATTTGTGTCTTCAATATTTAGATATTTAGATTTTCTCCTTCAAGCTTTCATGTGCTTCTGTTTTTTTAAATCCAATGCAAATGAAGGAATGTTGTGTATACCTACAGCTTAGTCTATGTAATGACATTTCCGTTTTCACATGTCCTAATCTTATAATCAGAGCAGTTGTTAGCTTTTGGGAGGTCCCATCAGCAGTTTTGAAGCTATTGGTCAGCTTTTGCAAGTTTTCAAGATTGGCATGTATGAGGATGTCAAACCAAAAAGTTTTATTTCGTCACAATTTCTTCCTATCAACTTGAGCAAGAAAGGAATGTAAGGAGATTGGCCAATGCCTTTGCCACTCGTTAAGTTGGAGTCATCTTGAGCTGTTTTATTTGTTGCCAGGAATATTGGTGCCTTGATCACTCAGTTCGACAGTCAAGGTAAGATCACTCAAACCTTGCATACAGAATAATCAATGTAGAGGCTTACATCAATATGCTAGACACAAACTTTCAACATACTCAATCTGCAATGTCAAACGACAGAAAGTTCTTGTTGCAGAATTTACTGCCTATTGGGATACATAGAAAGATTTCTAAAAATCAGTTTTTATTGTTAAGAACTTATTATTGAGCACCTCATATTTCTAGTTATATTTTTCTTTCCTATAACATTTTTTTAATGGTTATCATATTGTCCTTTTGTCTCTGCAATCTTATCATGAATCTAGTCCAGCTTGATGGCATGAATGGTTTTCCTCCCTCTGATGGCTGTTTGATTCCTCAGAGAAGTTTTGTGCCAACCAATTTCCTAGTAGGCAAGGATCTGCTGCACAAAACCTGCCCACAATTCAGTGCAAAGTGGCTATCTCACTCCAACATGTAGGGTAACCCTCCTGGACTGCCCTGGAGTCCCCAGGGATCAAAGCGAAATCTGCTGGGTACTGCTGCAAGCAACCCGGGAGAAAAATCATAGTGGATTGGCAGTATGCTCAGTTACAACTATAATCAGCGCATTTAAAGTATGAAAGATTAAATTAAATACTTCAATGAAGGTTTGTGGGGATTTGTGAGGCTGGGTGATCAGTGTGCGTTAAGGTGCTGTGTAATCTAATGGTTTGTTCCACTTTGAAGCTGTTGTCTAAAACTTTCCCGACAGTATCATTGCAGGCAGTCCCAGATTCGCAGAGGGCGATGATATTCTATGTTCAATATTTTAAGAAATATTGCTCCCCAGATGGAGCTGAGAATCCCGCCTCTCATTCCAGTTCTTCTGGTCTTCCGTATGTATAAAGTGATCTGTTCATATCCACACCGCACTGTGTGTTACCGCTGCTCTTCGTTTGCTGTGGACTTCCTTTGTCTTCTCCCGGTTCCCGCACAACAGCTTCTAGTGCCAAATCTTCCCACACCCACCATTATACTCTGCCTCTGCATTGGGACCTGGGTCTCCATGGGGCCGGGTAAATACCCCAGTAACTGTCTCAGTGCAACTCTTGGTCCTACAGTTTGTTTGGGGATGGGGCGATTGGAGACAGAGGATCCGAGATTAATTTAAATGAGGTAACATTCCCCTGACCCCTTAAACTTCGGCAGGATCAATGATGGAGGTCACCATTGGGCAAATCCCTGCACTTAAGCCTGCTTTGATTGCCCTCGAACTTTTGAGCCAAAAGTGATGATGAGTACAAAATAAATATGTACTATGTATATATGTAGGTAAGGCATCCATAATAGTGATGCTTTTTGTGCTGCATCTCCTATTTTCCATTTGGTCATCCCTTAAATTAAAACTTACATTTTTCAAAATAGGCACCTTTTTAATGCTGTAAAACAGTTGTGGGGGGGGGGGAAATTGCGTAGCGCCCCGTTTGGGGGCAGTAACAGCCATCAGACAGGATTTCCTGCGGCAGGCACTGAAGTCCAACCCTGCGACCTATATTTGGGTTACCACCCCAAGAGCAAGTGGAGCAGAAAATATTGCAATCCACTTACTCTGTGGGGCGCAAACGGGGAGGAAGTACTCCGCCCCGAATTTCTTCCCCATGATGTATTTGCAATCTAAATTATTATAAATTAGAACAAAGTACTTGTACAAACCTAGGGAGATTTATTTTCCATATAAAAAATTCACCCATACATTTTTGGATATTGTGCCAGAAATCAACTGCAGTCTTAAAAAGAATTAAATAATTTTGATTTCATGAAATCACTTGAAGGCAGCACATAAATATTGGGTCAGTTGCCATAAGACTGATTCAGCCAAATAAAACACCATTAGACAAGCATAGGCTTGCACACTGCAAAGTGACAAATTACAACACATATTGCCCGCGGCAAAGCAGCACAATTGAGCTTTCTCAGCCAATCACATTTTTCAGATGAGTGGATTATTAGCTGAATTTTTCTTTTTCATTACTTTTTTGCTGCTTTCATTGCCCTTGGTAATGAAGCAATGTGCTACCTTTTGATAGATAATGGCAGATGTTCTACAAATGATCTGGTGCATAGTGTCATGTATGTAGACCATGTATACTAACTGTATAGTCATATAAGGTGTGCCACCAGAGGGCACTGCAGTGGGAGGCCTGAGGGTCACCTGCATAGCTGTGCAGGGCCCAGTCTAAAAGGCTGCCCACCATGCTTGTGCCTCACTCTGGAGGTACAATGGGACTAAGGTCACAACAGCTCAAGTGCAATACTAGACCTCGTGGAGTCATTCATAAGAGTATTAAAGACATAACACATAGAATCATAGAAATTTACATAACTAAGACCGTCTATTTCCACCTCCATAATGTTGCCCATCTCCACCCTTCCCTTAGCTCATCCGCGGCTGAAGCCCTTATCTATGCCTTTGTTACCTCTAGACTTGACTATTCCAACACATTCCTAGCTGGCCTCCCACATTCTACCCTACGTAAACCAGAGGTGATCCAAAACTCGGCTGCCTGTGTCCTAACTCGCACCGTTCACCTATCACCTCTGTGCTCGCTGACCTACATTGGCTTCCAGTTAAGCAACGCCTCAATTTCAAAATTCTCATCCTTATTTTCAAATCCCTCCATGGCCTCGCCCCTCCGTATCTCTATCATCTCCTCCAACCTCACAACCCCCCCGAGATGTCTGCGCTCATCTAATTCTGCCTTCCTGAGCATCCCTGATTGTAATCGTTCAACCATTGATGGCCATGCCTCCTGTTGCTTAGGCCCTAAGCTCTGGAACTCCGACCTACATCTCTCCGCATCTCTACCTCTCGCTCCTTAAAAAATACCACTTTGACCAAGCTTTTGATCACCTGCGCTAATTTCTACTTATGCAGCTCGGTGTCAAATTTTTTATCTCATAATACTCCTGTGAAGCGCCTTGGGATGTTTTACTATGTTAAAGGTGCTGTATAAATACAAGTTGCGTTGTTGTTAAAAGCCTGATGTCCTTGTGCTATTATTGCCTAACTTCATGTTGCAGTCAATCTCTCAGTACGCTTTTGTTTCATAGCAGGTAAATCATTACTTAATCACATTATAGTACCAACAAATGGTGTAATTTCTGTGCAGAGAAACAAGGAAATCAGCATTTCAAAGCTTTCAGAGCTCCAGTGCAATGTTGTCATGTGCTAAAGACCAACGCACCCAAGTATCAGTCAGATTTGAGGGATCTGACATAGTGATTAGAGCCTTACCCTGAGAGACAGTTCCACATTTTCTGTTCCCCACATCAGCATTCCAGGATCATATGCACCGATATTTTGGAAGTAATGCCGATGGATCCCCAGCACTCCTCCAGATACGACTGGGCTCCTGAAACAAGAACAAGGGCAGAGAGAAATCATGCTGAATTAAGGCAACGAATAAAAGAAACACCCAGAGATGACTTTCCTCAACATTTTTAGGGGGAAATAGCATCAACCTATAGGAGGTCAATGTTGCTTATTTGACGATTCGGCACCCAGTTTCAGCATTAAACCAAGCAGAACACAGCTAGATTCAGAGCAACTCTCCCTTTACGCTGTGTCCATCAATGTGACAGCCTCAGTTTTAGAACAGTATCCTTACTGCACCAGTATTGGATTCTGGGGCGGTCCCAGCGGATTGGAAAACCTCAAATGTAACACTCCTATGTAAACAAGGAGACAGACAGAAAGCAGGAAACTATAGACCAGTTAGCCGAACATCGGTCATTGGGAAATGCTACAATCCATTATTAAGGAAGCAGTAGCAGGACAGTTGGAAAAGCATAATACAGTCAAGCAGAGTCAGCATGGTTTTATGAAAGGGAAATCATATTTGACAAATTTGCTGGAGTTCTTTGAGGATGTAATGAGCAGGGTGGATAAGGGAGAACCAGTGGATGTGGTGCATTTGGATTTCCAGAAGGCATTTGACACGGTGCCACGTAAAAGGTTACTGCACAAGATAAAAGCTCACGGGGTTGGGGATAATCATCATTATTATAGGCAGTCCCTCGAAACGAGGATGACTTGCTTCCACGCCAAAAAAGGATGAGTTTACAGGTGTTTCAATGAAGGACCTAATATTCCAGATTCTGAACTACATCCGGAAGGGTGAAAGATGCCTGTGCATGGATTTTTTTAACTTGGTGGCCGTTGCACACCAGCCACCACAAGGGCTTAACAGAGCTAGCTCTTGGTCCAGTAACAAGGATTATCCAAGACGACTGGAGACATGCTCTGTTGCATGGACCTAGTGCGCATACATATCGCAGTGTGGGCTGGCCCGTGCTGCCCTTGGGCCCCTGGCCCCGAACTCACGCCTCTCCTGGGCCCCGATCACATCCCTCCACAGTCTCTCGCTGCTCCTACTGTACCTGCCCATGCTCCAATCACCGACCTGGACCTTGATGACATCACTCTTCGCTGCCGTCGCCCTCCTGCACCAGCTCGTGCTGCTCCCTGAAGTAGTATGCCTCCGCGCTGCTCCCAGGCATGGATAGCGGATTGGCTAACTAACAGAAAACAGAGAGTCAGGATAAATGGGCCATTTTCCAGTTGTCAAATGGTAACTAGTGGGGTGCCACAGGGATCGGTGCTGGGGCCTCAACTATTTACAATTTATATTAATAACTTGGATGAAGATACCGAATGTAGCCAAGTTTGCTGATGATATAAAGATGGGTGGGAAAGCAAGTTGTGAGGAAGACACAAAAAATTGGCAAAGGGATATAATCAGGCTAAGTGAGTGAGCAAACATTTGCCAGATGGAGTATAATATGGGAAAATGTGCGATTATCCACTTTGGCAGGAAAAATAAAAAAGCACATTATTATTTAAAAGGAGAGAAATAACAAAATGCTGCAGTACAAAAGGGACCTGGGGGTCCTTGTACATGAAACACAAAAGTTAGTATGCAGGTACAGCAATTAATCAGGAAGGCAAATGGAATGTTGGCATTTATTGCAAAAGGGATGGCGTATAAAATAAGGGAAGTCCTGCTACAACTGTACAGGGTATTGGTGAGGCCACACCTAGAGCATTGCATACAGTTTTGGTCTCCTTATTTATAATAAGAACATAAGAACATAAGAATTAGGAACAGGAGTAGGCCACCTAGCCCCTCGAGCCTGCTCCGCCATTCAACGAGATCATGGCTGATCTGGCCGTGGACTCAGCTCCACTTACCCGCCCGCTCCCCGTAACCCTTAATTCCCTTATTGGTTAAAAATCTATCTATCTGTGACTTGAATACATTCAATGAGCTTGCCTCAACTGCTTCCCTGGGCAGAGAATTCCACACATTCATAACCCTCTGGGAGAAGAAATTCCTTCTCAACTCGGATCTAAATTGGCTCCCCCGTGTTTTGAGGCTGTGCCCCCTAGTTCTAGTCTCCCTGACCAGTGGAAACAACCTCTCTGCCTCTATCTTGTCTATCCCTTTCATTATTTTAAATGTTTCAATAAGATCACCCCTCATCCTTCTGAACTCCGAGTAAAGACCCAGTCTACTCAATCTATCATCATAAGGTAACCCTCTCATCTCCGGAATCAGCCTAGTGAATCGTCTCTGTACCTCCTCCAAAGCTAGTATATCCTTCCTTAAGTAAGGTGACAAAAACTGCACAAAGTACTTCAAGTGCGGCCTCACCAATACCCTATACAGTTGCAGCAGGACCTCCCTGCTTTTGTACTCCATCCCTCTCGCAATGAAGGCCTTCCTGATTACTTGCTGCACCTGCAAACTAACTTTTTGGGATTCATGAACAAGGACTCCCAGGTCCCTCTGCACCGCAGCATGTTGTAATTTCTCCCCATTCAAATAATATTCCCTTTTACTGTTTTTTTTTCCAAGGTGGATGACCTCACATTTTCCGACATTGTATTCCATCTACCAAACCTTAGCCCATTCGCTTAACCTATCTAAATCTCTTTGCAGCCTCTCTGTGTCCTCTGCACAATCCGCTTTCCCACTAATCTTTGTGTCATCTGCAAATTTTGTTACACTACACTCTGTCCCCTCTTCCAGGTCATCTATGTATATTGTAAACAGTTGTGGTCCCAGCTCCGATCCCTGTGGCACACCACTAACCACTGATTTCCAACCCAAAAAGGACCCATTTATCCCGACTCTCTGCTTTCTGTTAGCCAGCCAATTCTCAATCCATGCTAATACATTTCCTCTGACTCCGCGTACCTTTATCTTCTGCAGTAACCTTTTGTGTGGCACCTTATCGAATGCCTTTTGGAAATCTAAATACACCACATCCATCGGTACACCTCTATCCACCATGCTCGTTATATCCTCAAAGAATTCCAATAAATTAGTAAAACATGATTTCCCCTTCATGAATCCATGTTGCGTCTGCTTGATTGCACTATTCCTATCTAGATGTCCCGCTATTTCTTCCTTAATGACAGCTTCAAGCATTTTCCCCACAACAGATGTTAGACTAACCAGCCTATAGTTACCCCACTTTTTTAAACAGAGGCATTACATTAGCTGCTTTCCAATCTGCTGGTACCTCCCCAGAGTCCAGAGACTTTTGGTAGATTATAACGAATGCATCTGCTATAACTTCCGCCATCTCTTTTAATACCCTGGGATGCATTTCATCAGAACCAGGGGACTTGTCTACCTTGAGTCCCATTAGCCTGTCCAGCACTACCCACCTGGTGATAGTGATTGTGTCAAGGTCCTCCCTTCCCACATTTCCGTGACCAGCAATTTTTGGCATGGTTTTTGTGTTGTAAGAGAAATTTGGCATTAGGGGTACCAACGGGACAAGGGTTAAAGTGCTGGTTCCTGCATAAGGAGGTAAAGGCTTTTCTTCTCACGCCTTGTATCTCTTCTCACGCCTTGTATCTCTTCTCACGCCTTGTATCTCTTCTCACGCTTTCTACATTCCAGCTCCAAGACTCCAGCAGGTACTGTTATGGGTTGGGATACCAGATAGTATTCCAACATGGAATGTCAATAGGAGAGAACCTAAACAGACTGCTGATAAGGCGGTGAGAAGAGACCAGAGAGACTTCATGGCACCAAAGGAAATGTATAACAAATCCCAACGTAATGATACCATTCTGGGAACGGTCTAAGATGGTCACGAGATCATGGCCTGTCAGTCAGAGCTCATGACCTGTCAATCCGGAGTAGTACTGATAAGGTAGTCCAATTAGGGAAGTAGCACTGATAAGGTAGTCCAATTAGAGATCTAGGGAGGTCTTGTCCGGGAACAGAGGGGTTTTTGAAATGTATAAAAGTTGTATGATTGTGCTGTTCGGGGAGCATCCCCACTCACAGGCGGCTGTGATGCGGGTTGTTCCCGGACGTTCGTAATAAAGATCGTTATACTTTGCCATCCGTCTCTGTCTGCTAACTTCGAGAATTACTACGTGGGCTGGGGCGAGCGTCGACCCTCTATATCAGTGGGCCCGCTCGTGGGAAAAGAAACCTTCCCTCTCCCCCCCAACATTTGGCGCTGCGAGTAGGGTACGGACTTCCCGAACGGAACAATGACCCAGCTGTTGGGGTGAGTATGTTTTCATTTATCACCTTCAAGTTAGAGCTGTGGCATTGTAAACTGCAAGGGAAGGACATCCGTACAAAAGAACCATCTGTAGTGAGTCCCGGAGGGATGGAGACGGAGGACAAGGACGATCTAGGAGTGAAAGGGGAGATCAAAAGGTGCATCCTAAAACGCACGCGTGGAGGTAGCACGGCAGTGCGAGGGTACGACGCAAGGGAAGATATAGAGGGAGAGGGAGGTCTATTGACCCGAAGCGGTACGAGCGCGCGGTGCTGGGACGAAAGAGAGAGGAATAGAAACAACGTCCCTGAGCAGTGACGGGATATATTGACCCAAAGCGTGCAGTGGTATGAGTGTAAGGCGCAAGAGAAGACATATAAATAGCGTCCTGCATACCCGACACGAATTTAAGGGAGTATCCAAGACCCTCATAGCCCAAAGAAGTTGGGTAACTCGGCAAGTAAAGGAACAAATGGAACTGGTGAGGGAATGGGGACCCAGGCCATTAAACAAGGGAAAAGGGGAGAGGGTAACCAGGGACCCGAAGGGTCTCTATTAGAATTACTAAGTAACAAATATGCAACCTTAATGGAAGGGATGAAGCGGAGAGGGTGGCAGCCCACGGATGCCCCTGATAGGCAGAAAAAATGGTGGGATAGTCAGACCAAAAACAAGGTTAGAATGGCCCAGGCAATTATCCTCACCTGCTACTGGGAACTAGTAAAGGAAATAGATACCCATGTTGAGCTGATTCAGAAATTAAACACGAAAATAGCAACCTTAGAAAGGGTTGTAAAGGAGAACGGTAAACCCCTACTGTGTGCACCAGCAATATCCAACCCAAAGGCAGCCCCGACAGCCGCTCCACTGTACCCCTCCCTGGAGGAAATATCAGTAGGAAAGCCTCCAGATGGTGGAACACAGAGAGAGCTCCCGGCATATAATGAATACATACAGGCAGCTCCCGTACGCACGACTACCACCCCTGCACACGGACAGCAACCCGCTCACGTCACTATACAAGAAGTTCCCCTTAGCCCGCATGAGAGACAGACTCTATTAAAGGATCTACCCACACCCAAACCCAATCGCAGAAATACAGACTTCTGGCAAAAGGTTGAGGAAATGTTCGAAGCACATAACTTAACCTTAGGTGACATACACAGTTTGGTAAAGGCCAAAACCGGTAGTGTAAATTGGCAGAGGGCTACCCTAAACGTGCAAAATGGTGGCTGGATGACGATAGGGAACCGGACCAAGCCACAGCGGTTGCTAGACCTAAAACACGGGATGGATGGATGTTGGGGACCTATAAGAACTAACTGGAGCAGAATATTAAAGATAACCCAGAAGCCAAACAAAACTGCAGGCGAGTATGGGGAGCGGAAATGGCTCGAGTATAAGGACCACTCCGGTGTAAATGACCCCGAGAAGGATGACGAGGCATTTCTAGAAATGTTTAAGGATGGGCTGGGGGAGGCGCACCAAAAGGTAATTAAACTAGGATTTAAGATCGGGGATGACTATGATGAGATCTTAGAGTGGGCACAGAATGTAGAGGAGCTAAAGGCTGAGCAGAAGGAGAAAGTGTCAAAGATGGTGGCAACAGCATTAGCAATAGAAGGAAAGGAAGGGGATGGGGACCTCCGCGCCACCCCCTTGACATGTTACACATGCCATCAGGGCGGACACACTAGCAAAGAATGCCCACGAAAGGATGCCAGAAAGGGGACGTTTAGGTGCTATAATTGCAGTAAACCGGGACACATGGCAAGAAACTGCCGAACACAGAAAGGGGGGGAGGCGGGGAAGGGCCACCAGCAAACCGGGAAACAAACTGGAATGCCCATCACCCGTGAGGAACTGGTGGAGATCCTCCAGCAAAAGGTATTGCCCCCGCCGGAGCCACCCTCGAAAGAAGAGCTCCTTAACCTGCTCAAACTGGCTAGTGGTGGCCGCTTGGGGTTACCGGCCCCTGAAGGACGGTTGGAACGGCCAACGCTAGATTCATTCGTGCGGTGTTAGGGGGCCGGCAGTGCAACATGCTCGTAGACACGGGAGCGTCGGTATCCATAACCAACCTAGACCTCCCCCTTACCCAGCCCACGGTCAATATTCAGGGAATAGGGGGGGATTTAAAAAAGCAACATTGAGTGAAGTAGTACCTCTGGAGATACAGGGCATAATGATACCCACCCAATTCTGGTGCTGCCTTAACCCAGAAGGCACCATACTAGGGATAGACACTTTGAGGGAAGTAGGGGCACTTATAGACCCCCAGCGGAATCGGATTGTATGGGGAGGGAAACATCAAACCGAACAGAAGTTCGATTGCCCGGGACATCCGCAACAGCGAGTGGCAAGGATAGTCCCAATACAGCCCGAATGGGAAACGAAGGGAGTGTGGGGCAGTGTCTGCCGACTATACCCGACACTGTGGGCACGGCACAAACAGGATTGTGGGCTGGCCCAGATGAACCCGGTCAATGTTCGCGGGCCGGAGCATAAGGCCCATAAACAATACCCCTTAAAACCCGAGGCTGATGCAGCAGTCCACCAAATAGTCCAAGAGTTAGAAGCGCAAGGGATGGTGAAGCCAGTAAGAGCCACCACTAATTCACCGGTGTGGCCTGTGAAGAAACCAGATGGGGCTTATAGATTCACCGTTGATTATACTGCGCTGAACAAAGTCACCCCAAGGGAATACCCGATTGTGGCAAGCCCTTTGACTGTGTTCAACGGCCTGAACCCAGAACATAAAATCTTCACGGTACTTGACATAGCAAACGGGTTCTGGGCCATACCTCTGGAGGAGGAGTCACAGAAGCAGTTTGCCTTCACTATAAAGGGGAAACAATATACGTGGACAAGGGTACCCCAGGGGTTTCACAATAGCCCGGGAATATTTCACCGGGCATTGTCAGGGGCCTTACAGCGCTCGGGGTTGAAGGCTAACCCTAGGAAAGCTGAGGTCAGAAGAAGGGAGGTTACATACTTGGGATAGGAAGGAGGCTATTAGAACTATGCCTAGACCAGGGACAGTGAGAGGGGTTCGACAGATATTGGGGCTATTTAATTATTGCCGGAACTTTATTCCAGAATATGCAGAAATGGCCCAGCCGATACAGGATCTAGTGAAAGGAGGTAAACCCTCCCAGGAGCCTGTAGACTGGGGCTGCCCCCAGGAGGCGGCATTCACACAGCTTAAACACGCCCTTATGAGCGCACCCGCCTTGGGGTTGCCGGATCAGAATAGGCCCATCCACCTGTATATGTACAATAGTGAGACCCACTACAATGCAGTGGTAACCCAGGAACACGGGGATAGACAAAGACCTGTCGCATACTACTCCACGAAACAAGGAGCAGTGGCCGCTGGCCTATCTCGATGTGTCGCAGCTCTTGATTGTGCAGCATGGGCCGTGAGGGTTAGCGAGTCTATCATAATGACCGGGCAGATTATCCTGCATACATCACATACCCTTGTGGAACTGCTTAACACTGGGAGACTAAGGACGATATCAGATGCACGATGCACCAATTGGGAAGCAATGCTTTTGCCCCCAAATGGCGCCTTGACTATCATAAAGGATAGCGGGAATAATCCCGCAGGCTGGATAATCACCGAAGGCAAGGAGCACCAGTGTGACCCCACGGGGAGCGAGGAAGAAGGGAGCCAGATTAGGGAAATCCCGCTCGAAAGGGCAGATATGGATCTTTATGTAGATGGATCCCGTCGATACGTAAACGGAACTCCCCGGACAGGGTGGGCAGTCGTGGACAACAATGGGCAAGACAGGGGAAAGGGTGCCCTAGAGGGAAATCTATTGGTTCAGGTAGCGGAATTGGTAGCCCTTACCAAGGCACTGAAACTAGCAGCAGGAAAAAGGGTCAACATATACACTGATAGCCGGTACGCCTTCGGAGTGGTGCACGACTACATGACTGCTTGGAGGAGGCGGGGATACGTGACTTCGGGAGGGGGACCCATTAGGCATGAAGAGATAGTCAAGGGATTGGTAGAAGCTTCCCTCCTCCCTCAGGAATGTGCAGTAATAAAAATTAAAGCGCACTCAAAAATCACAGACAGGCACCAGCAGGGAAATGCCTGGGCAGACGAAGCTGCCAGACAGGCAGCTGAAGCAGACAGGACCCCGATTGGCTCATGTGTCACCCAAACAGAAGAAATAAACATACTCAAGGTACAGGGAGAATCCACCCCGCAAGAAATAAAAGGATGGGAACAGAACGGAGCAAGAAAGGGGGCGGGTGGAATGTGGAGGAGAGATGACAACGTGGTAGCCCCAGAATGTCTCCGACAGAATCTATTGGGTCTCTACCATGGGTACACCCACACTGGTAGGACTGGCATGATAAACTCCATGTCACGATGTTGGTGGTGGGAAGGAATGGGGAGAGATGTAGAAAACTATTGTAGGAGGTGTATAACATGCGCAAAACACAACCCGGGAAAAAGGATAAAGGTCCGACTGGGACACCAACCTCGCCCAAAGGGACCCTGGGAAGCCCTACAAATAGATTTTACCGGGCCACTGCCCAGCCAGAGGGGAAAAATGTACTGCCTGGTAGTAATAGATCAATTTACAAAGTGGGTAGAAGCCTTTGCTACCAGGAATTGCACCGCCGATACAGTGGCTAAAATCTTGGCTGAGGAAATAATACCCAGGTGGGGGATGCCACTGCAGTTGGACTCAGATCAAGGTACACATTTTACGGGGAAAGTCATGAAACAAGCCTGTGCTCTGCTAGGGATTAAACAAAAATTCCACATCCCGTACCATCCGGAATCGTCCGGATTAGTAGAGCGGATGAATATGACCCTAAAAACTGCATTGGCCAAGGCAATCGAGGAGACCGGGAAGGGGTGGGTGGAGTTACTTCCATGAATCCTAATGAAAATAAGAGCCACCCCGAACCGAACCACCGGACTGACCCCCTTTGAGCTAATGACAGGCAGAGCTATGAGATTGCCAGAAGAATTAGTATCTGGGAGTGAGGACGTGGGACCCTACAAGGACAAGATATGGAGATTTGTCATGGAGCTATGTAAACAGCTGCATGGATTACGAGCGCAAGCTAGGGACCAACAAGCCATTAGAGATTTAAAAAGGGATACGAAGGAACAAAGGGTTCAGGTACCCACCATAGGGAGCCAGGTCATGGTGAGGTTGAATCCCGAGAGACCCGGACTCTCACCAAAATGGACCGGTCCCCACCAAGTGATCATGATCAGCGACACATGCGCTTGCATAGATATGGGGGGTATTGGTAGATGGAGGCACTGGACCCAGTTGAAACGATTTGGATCTTAACCGACCGGTGAACACCGGAAACGTTGTGTTTTACAGGATCCTATTCCTCCTTGGAGCTGGGACATCATCCGACAAAGGAAGCTACAGACCCCAAGGCCTATACTATAGAACATCTGAAACTATTAACTGTGGTTCGAGAGCCTTAGTGGTGGTAGCCGGTACAACAGTAGATTTAACTTGTAGCATTGGACTAACGGGCATAACTCAATTCAACCTGGATGACAATCGATATTGGGGGTGGACCAATAACCAGGGCATAACAGTAATAGTAAACGAGACCGCAGTGTGCTTCGTGCTAGAGAAGAAACGGGGAAGTTGTACTCACAGGGAGGTGGCACAAATAAGGTGCACGCCTGTCTTTGCCCAATTCTCAGGAAGACCTCAACCAGGGGATACCAGTTGGAGAAAATGCCCGGCCTCCCCGTGTGTGGGTACAGATCAGTGGTGTTGGGAAATTCGAGTTCGGAATAGATCCACCACCGTTGCTCCAACAACCACTCTGGGAACTACAACTCTTTATAGTACCACCACACATCCCCCTCCCACATGCCCGTCCATAAAGACGGGAGTCACAGGGGGATTAGTAATAAGGAAATCTAAGAAGATACATTTTGGGGTGCGGCAACGGCTACTTACGGTGGTCCTAAACCTCACGGATATCATCCTTCCTAGCTTCTGTGGGAATGAGACCTATAAGTCTGTACCAGAATCTAACTCAGAGAATCCTTGAAGGCCCGGAATCCACAACCATGAGATTCAATACCAGAAAAGGGATAGAACGAGGTCGAACGAAGAGGGATATACTGGAAATGCTGGGCACGGGTTATGCTGTGGGACTTGCAATAGTGAATACCATAGACCTGTATGCAATAGACGATAGGGTCAATACCTTGATGCAAATCTTGAGGGGTGTGCTGGGGAGAAATAGACAATTTACAGAGAGACACTAACGCAATGCTGGCTGATCAGTCCTGGTACTACTCAAAGCTGTGGGACATTGGACTTAATATTCAAATTCACCCATGGATAAGAATAATATCACACGTACTTGTAGTAATACAGGGTTTTGTTCTGTTGGTCATGATTGGATTAACATGTGCAAGAATAAAACACGTCAAACGACACGTCAGGGCACACACTATGATTAAGGCCATAAAGGATGAAAATTTAAGTAGTCCGACTGGAAGGACTTACCTTATATAACTCTGTGGGAAGGTTTCAGGGGGTCCCGAAGCTTGGGAGATGGCCACCCAGGTGAACGAACCTATCTGGAACTCGCTTACAGGGAGATAGTTGTCGGGAATTATGGCCAGCTTGGCGTATAGCCAAGGGCCAAAAGGGAGGGAATTGTAAGAGAAATATGGCATTAGGGGTACCAGCGGGACAAAGGTTAAAGTGCTGGTTCCTGCATAAGGAGGTAAAGGCTTTTCTTCTCACGCCTTGTATCTCTTCTCACACCTTGTATCTCTTCTCACGCCTTGTATCTCTTCTCACGCCTTGTACATTCCAGCTCCAAGGCTCCAGCAGGTACTGTTATGGGTTGGGATACCAGATAGTATTCCAACATGGAATGTCAATAGGAGAGAACCTAAACAGACCGCTGATAAGGCGGTGAGAAGAGACCAGAGAGACTTTATGGCACCAAAGGAAATGTATAACAAATCCCAACGTAATGATACCATTCTGGGAACGGTCTAAGATGGTCACGAGATCATGGCCTGTCAGTCAGAGCTCATGACCTGTCAATCCGGAGTAGTACTGATAAGGTAGTCCAATTAGGGAAGTAGCACTGATAAGGTAGTCCAATTAGAGATCTAGGGAGGTCTTGTCCGGGAACAGAGGGGTTTTTGAAATGTATAAAAGTTGTATGATTGTGCTGTTCGGGGAGCATCCCCACTCACAGGCGGCTGTGATGCGGGTTGTTCCCGGACGTTCGTAATAAAGATCGTTATACTTTGCCATCAGTCTCTGTCTGCTAACTTGGAGAATTACTACGTGGGCTGGGGCGAGCGTCGATCCTCTATATCAGTGGGCCCGCTCGTGGGAAAAGAAGCCTTCCCTCTCTCCCCCAACAGTGTCTTCCACTGTGAAGACCGAAGCAAAATAATTGTTTAAGGTCTCAGCCATTTCCACATTTCCCATTATTAAATCCCCCTTCTCATCTTCTAAGGGACCAACATTTACTTTAGTCACTCTTTTCCGTTTTATATATCGGTAAACGCTTTTACTATCTGTTTTTATGTTTTGCGCAAGTTTACTTTCGTAATCTATCTTTCCTTTCTTTATTGTTTTCTTCCTTGGTTATCCACGGCTGGTTATCCCTTCTCTTACCGCCCTTCTTTTTCATTGGAATATATTTTTGTTGAGCACTATGAAAGAGCTGCTTAAAAGTCCTCCACTGTTCCTCAATTGTGCCACCGTTTAGTCTGTGTTTCCAGTCTACTTTAGCCAACTCTGCCCTCATCCCACTGTAGTCCCCTTTGTTTAAGCATAGTACGCTCGTTTGAGACACTACTTCCTCACCCTCAATCTGTATTACAAATTCAATCATACTGTGATCACTCATTCTGAGAGGATCTTTTACTAGTAGATCGTTTATTATTCCTGTCTCATTACACAGGACCAGATCTAAGATAGCTTGCTCCCTTGTAGGTTCTGTAACATACTGTTCTAAGAAACAATCCCGTATGCATTCTATGAATTCCTCTTCAAGGCTACCCCGTGCGATTTGATTTGACCACTCGATATGTAGGTTAAAATCCCCCATGATTACTGTCGTTCCTTTTTCACATGCCTCCATTATTCCCTTGATTATTGCCCGCCCCACCGTGAAGTTATTATTTGGGGGCCTATAAACTACGCACAACAGTGACTTTTTCCCCTTACTATCTCTAATCTCCACCCACAATGATTCAACATTTTGTTCATTAGAGCCAATATCATGTCTCACAACTGCCCTGATATCATCCTTTATTAACAGAGCTACCCCACCTATTTTCCCTTCTTGTCTATCCTTCCGAATTGTCAGATACCCCTGTATGTTTAATTCCCAGTCTTGGCCACCCTGCAACCACGTTTCTGTAATGGCCACCAAATCATACCCATTTGTAATGATTTGTGTCGTCAACTCATTTACTTTATTTTGAATGCTGCGTGCGTTTAGGTAGTGTTTTAATACTAGTTTTTAAACCATGATTTTTAGTTTTAACCCCTCCTGCAGCCCCTTTATATTCATACATATTGTCCTTCCTATCACCTTGTGGTTTACACTTACCCCAGTGCAACTCTGCTCTGTTGTCTCCTGCCTTTTGCATTCTTTCTTGGGGTCCTGTTCATCTGAGCTCTGAGCCCTCTCCTGAGTTCCGAATACTCCTTGCATTAAGGAGGGATATACTTACATTGGAGACAGTTCACTAGGTTGATTCCTGAGATGAAGGGGTTGTCTTATGAAGAAAGGTTCAGTAGATTGGAGATGATCTTATTGAAACATATAAGATACTGAGGGGGTTTGACAAGGTAGATGCAAAGAGGATGTTTCCCCTCGTGGGGGAATCTAGAACTAGGGGGCATAGTTTAATAAGGGGTCACCCATTTAAAACTGAGATGAGGAGGAATTTCTTCTCTCAGAGGGTCGTAAATCTGTGGAATGCTCTGTCCAGAGAGCTTTGGAGGCTGGGTCATTGAATATATTTAAGGCGGCGATAGACAGATTTTTGAACGACAAGGGAGTGAAGGATTATGGGGAGCGGGCAGGGAAGTGGAGTTGAGGCCAAGATCAGATCAGCCATGATCTTATTGAATGGCGGAGCAGACTCGAGGGGCCAAATGGCCTACTCCTGCTTCTATTTCTTATGTTCTTATACATTTTTACACTTCCCACAAAAGTTATCCTTACGGCCTGAGGGAGATTGTGAATAGAGGAAAAGTAAGGTCTGTTTGAAGCTATGGATTCAGTAGGAGCTGGATAGAGACAGTACTAACTAGTTTATTTGTGGTACATCTAGTATTACTACGGGGTCATAGTCCCTCGTTTTTGGAATCAACATTTGGTAGACTTCTGATATGCAAAACAAATCTAACATGCTACTTTTTATTTTGAACAACAGATACAGATTTAAATATATATAATCATAGTTTTAACATGATTATCACCATACAAAACTCCCTCTCAGAGGACAGGAAATAAAAAGTAAGGACAGGAATAAATACAATGAGGGATTTTGTGATCAATATCTCTCGCAATGTGGCTGGCCAATGCTTCCTCAACATTGATGTGTTATCCAGTTAATCTCATATGGTGAAATGTATCAGTGACTGTGAATTATTCCTTATTTATAGCAATGATTTTTTATTATTTTTATAAAATTAATTTCTAGTGCTCAGCACTCTAAAATGGAGAGATCAATCTTTATGATGTCAGAATATTCACCATGTCACAACAGCATGTCATGAAATCATAAAGCAGCTTACTTAAAGGGAAAGGAAAGTCTGAGCAGAAGTACTTTTTGATCAGGATACTTACCCTTCTATAGAAAAGGGGAGCACTTTAAGAAATAAAACTCTCGCTTAGAGTTTCCTAATATTTTAACAATAGTCTCCATTTGCAACTCCTCAGATAATGAAGCAGTCCATGCCTGCATGCAGCAAGACCTGAATGACATTCAGGCTTGCGCTGATAAGTGGCAAGTAACATTCGCGCCACACAGGTGCCAGGCAATGACCATTTCCAATAAGAGAAAGTCTACCCACCGCACCCTGACATTCATCGGCATTACCATAGCCGAATTCCCTCACCTTCAATATCCTGAGGGTCATGATTGACCAGAAACTTAACTGGACCAGCCAATAAATACTGTGGCTACAAGAGCAGTTCAGAGGTTGGGTATTCTGCAGCAAGTGACTTACCTCCTGACTCCTCAAAGCCTTTCCACCATCTACAAGTCAGGAGTGTGATGGAATACTCCACTTGCCTGGATGAGTTCAGCTCCAACAACATTCAAGAAGCTCGACAGCATCCAGGACAAGCAGCCGGCTTGATTGGCATCCCATTTACCACCATAAACATTCACACCCTTCACCACCGGCGCACCGTGGCTGCAGTGTGTACCATCTATAAGATGCATTGCAGCAACACACCAAGGCTTCTTCGGCAGCACCTCCCAAACTCGAGACCTCTACCGCCTAGAAGGACAAGAGCAGCAAACGCATGGGAAGACTCTCACCTGCAATTTTCGCTCCAAGTCACATGTCATCCTGACTTGGAAGTATATCGCCGTTCCTTCGTCATCGCTGGGTCAAAATCCTGTAACTCCCGCCCTAACAGCACTGTGGGAGTACTTTCACCACATGGACTGCAATGGCTCAAGAAGGTGGCTCACCACCACCACCTTCTCAAGGGCAATTAGGGATGGGCAATAAATGCTGGCCGTGCCTGCGACGCCCACATCCCATGAACTAATAAAAAAAAGTAACTTTTAATTTAAAAAAATAATAATTGCATTCTTTTTAAATTGAGAGAACTAGTGATGCACGAAATCCCAAAGTGCAGGATGCAATAACAATTAAAGTGTTTCGGATAGGAGAAGTGGTCAGGTGAAGCCAAACCTGGAGTTTAAAAGCCTGTAGATTGTTGCAGGGAAGACAAAGGAAAGTAAGGAGTTTTGTAGCTGTGAGATCCTGTGAGAGAATACAGTAGGAGGTGCCACGATAAGTCTTGATTTCAATACAGTGAGCATACAAGGAGGAGTTGGAGTTTAGGATATTATATTTAGAGCCGAGGAGAAATAAGAGAGGAAAGTTCAGAGATGCAAAGACCATCAATCAATTTGTGAAATAACACTGACAATTACCATTGTGCATTTAGATATTTACCAATTATATATGAAATAAAGTTATTACTAAGAAATTAATGTCGGGTTTCACTCTAAATTGTGTGGATTGTGACTCACTGACCACCACCTAAACAAGTATCACTGACTTCACAAGACTTCAAGGTCTCATGCCTCAGTGGAGGATGCATCAGGATGGTAGATTGGACCTCAACACTTTCCATCACAAACAAAACATTCTATTTAAAAGCTGTATAGGAAAGCTGTTTGTATGTTTATGATGATGAATTTAAAAATACACTCTTCAACAGTAAATAATTTTAGAACTTAGGAAAGTTTGAAATTCAATGACCCGAGTAAAATTATGAATCCAAAATGCAACCTTTTTTAAATTAGTTTTCCATCTATCTTCACTCTTTCTCTGAAATGCTGAATCTAGCTGCGAGACAGCGGTATTGATGCTGACAGTATCTTGCCCCAGTGACCATAGTGAGCCTCGGCTATTCAACTGCTGAGGGCATCATAGTCAAGCCTGACCCTGCCCACACGACATCCATATGTGTGCATTCTGCAGTAAGAAAAACTAATGGAAAATGGGAGCAGGAACCCAGCTGGTGTTCCCCTGTATGAATGCATTCTGAAGTCAGCAATAGCGTCAAACTGATGCTACCGCTGAAGTCAATAAGTTCATTGTTGATTGGAGATCAAATCATGGACCTTCTAAGTCTGTATAGCTCAGTTCCATACCAGATACTGCATTCTTTCACTAAGCCACTTAGAGAGCTCCATAATACAACATTAAGTAAAAATAGGAAAATGATTTCGCCCTCATTTTAAGTACTTAATTTTTTACACTACTGTATATCATTTTCACTTATCCCCTTTGTTTTTTTAGCTGTGTTAGGAGACTGTTCATCTCAACGAAATACTTCCTTTAGTAAATATTTTTTGCTATAGTGGTATTGTGTTCCTAACACAGATGAGGCTGCACACAGGGACGTTAAAGGAACAGTGACCTCAGTCTTTAATAAGACACTCCAGAGTGAGGAACAGGCCTTCGGGGCCGGCTTATATAAAGTGCTCCCAAGGGATGCTGGGATCCCTTGGGACTTCAGGGGATGAGTTCCCTGGTGGCAGAACATGGGAGTGCATGCTTTGTAGATACACAACAATGGGTTTGAAATATAATCAAACAGAATGTTAAGTCGACACTTGTCCTATCACCTACTGTATAGGGCTGATGGGAGACTTTCGCCATTTCTGCTCATACTCTGGTATTGGTTCCCAATGAAAGTCCAGCTTCCAGTTGAAAACTCCTCGCTGTGGATCAACTGAGTGATAATACTGAAATGTCTTCCAATCAATAACATCTATTATAGGAGAAACAACACGAGTTCTGTAATGGAAAAAAGAGGGTATGAAACTTATCTTCAATGTGATTTCATTTTATAAGAATTGATCTTAACTACCCCTCACTAAATTTATCAGCATTGCTTTCAGCTTGTATGTCACTGCAGTAAAAATCATTAATAAATACAAACTTGTAAAGTTTTCTAGTGCTTGGCAATAACCATTATTCAATTGACGATCTAATCAGTCAGCCATGATTGAGAATACCTTCATGAGAAGCGCATGACGAGGTATCAACCAATTACTCCCTTGAGTGCCAATGAAGAACTCTCCACTATTGTTTGAGCACACACAACTACTTTGGAAGCTGCAACAGATCAGAAAAACATGTGGCTCAAACAGTAGCAGAGACACGAATCAAATAGCAATAACAGAAACATTTAATCCTCTGGAGCATTACTAAATCAAGTAAGCATTGCCATAACACTATACAGGGGAGTTAAGGATAAGGAAATCAATCCTAAGGATGAAACTGGCATTTAGTTCATTTCTGACAAAGGGTCATCGACCTGAAACATTAACTCTGCTTTCTCGCCACAGCTGCTGCCTGACCCACTGAGATTTTCAGCATTTTCTGTTTTTATTCCAGATTCCAGCATCCGCAGTATTTTGCTTTTGCCTTAGTTCATTTGCTGTCCTCAATTATCTATTCAGCTTGTGTTATTCTGAGGGTAGCAGGTCAATTGAACTGCCTCAAGGCATCGGCATGCTATCTTTACTTTATGTGGGCAGCACAATTGGTCACCCTTACCCAATTAACAAATGTTCAGTGTTCTACAAGAATAAACTATTTAATAGCCACAGTGGAGCCAGGGCTTGAAAAGTGAGACGATAAAGATATTTGAGAGGGACTAGTAACCGTAATAATGTAACAGATGTCTAGGACTCTGGATGGTCTTGCCTGGGGGTAGAGCCTTATTCTCATCCCTTGGAGGATAGGGCCTTATTCTCAGCCCCTGAGGGACAGGGCCTTATTCTCAGCCCCTGAGGGACAGGGCCTTATTCTCAGCCCCTAGGGGATAGGGCCTTATTCTCAGCCCCTGCGGGATAGGGCCTTATTCTCAGCCCCTGCGGGATAGGGCCTTATTCTCAGCCCCTGAGGGACAGGGCCTTATTCTCAGCCCCTGAGGGATAGGGCCTTATTTTCAGCCCCTGGGGGATAGGGCCTTATTCTCAGCTCCTGAGGAACAGGGCCTTATTCTCAGACCCTGGGGGACAGGGCCTTATTCTCAGCCCCTGAGGGACAGGGCCTTATTCTCAGCCCCTGAGGGACAGGGCCTTATTCTCAGCCCCTGGGGGATAGGGCGTTATTCTCAGACCCTGGGGCATAGGGCCTTATTCTCAGCCCCTGGGGGATAGGGTGATATTCTTAGCCCCTGGGGGATAGGGCCTTATTCTCAGCCCCTGAGGGACAGGGCCTTATTCTCAGCCCCTGGAGGATGGGGTGAATTCTCAGCCCCTGGGGGATAGGGCCTTATTTTCAGCCCCAACACTCCCTGCCTCAGAACATCTCTAATAAAAAACACTTCAAGTTCAAGTTTAAAATTGAAAATTAAAACCAATTAAAGCCACAAAAGCAGAATACAAAAATTAGTTGACACTCAAACGGTTTTGATCTGTTTGCTACTTTGCAATTGAACAAGATAGTAAAATAAGAACATTACAAATGAGGAACATAAGGAGTTTTTGTTATAGTTTTCCTTTTGTATGTTTTTTTTCAATCAATAAAAACATCGATATTCTTTTTTGTTGCCTTTAGACATTACCAAAAATTGAATATTAACAATATTTTTGTACCAATTATGAGCTTTATTTTCCTTTTTGAGTACATCACTGCTGTAGATGTGCAACTGCTTGAAAACACATTTCTGCTCTTCAAAATGAAAAGAAAAATGTATATTCATTATCGTGCAAATTTTCTGAGGATTTTAGCAGCAATGATCAAAATGTGTTAATTAGAGATAACTATAACTAGAGATAATCAGATGTCTAACATAGGTAGCATTAAACTTTAGGGATAAATTTATGAACTTACACATGACGACACATATTGGGAAGTGCATATTGGGAATATGGGCATGAAAGTCAATAGGCCCCACCAGATTTTCCATGCATTAATTTTAATTTTATGAAGCTTTGTGCCAGGAATAGGAACTCATAAAATTATTTTCATGGAATATGACAACGTTAGGACTTGAACAGCTCGTACCTGGAGCTCCAAATTTAAATGAAGGTTTGTTCTCAATTCACCCAACATATTCAAGCTTATCATATTCACATATATTATGGAAGTCGACAGAATATATTAATGGTATACTTTCAGGTCCTAAAGTTGTGCTTTTAGTCCAAGAATAGCTATCTACTGATGGAGCAACTCTGTACACTCAATTCAGTCTTAAAGAATCATCGAACTTACTGCACAAAAGGAGGCAATTTCCCTGCCCTTTTTGCACATCCTGCCTGTTCTTCACTTTCAAACACTTACTAATTGCTTTTTAAACAATGGTATAGTCTTTGCTTCAATAGCCAATTGTGATAAATCATTCCATGTTCTAATAACTCTCTGTGTAAAAATAAATCTTCTAACGTCCTGCTTTAGTTTTCTACTGAGAATCCAGATTCTACGCCATTTTTATTGATTCTCAACAATCTTTCGCTATTTACTCTTGCAAAACTTTTAATAATTTTTAAAACCTCTATTAGATTCACTGATTAATTATCTTTGTTCCAGTAATTTAAAAAAAATCAATTTTTGAGCCGCTCTTCATAACTATGACCTCTCATTCCTGGTGTTTTCCTAATGAACCTTAACTGTAATTTCTCCATAGCTCCGATGTCTTCCCTATAATAAAGTCCCCAGAACTGCATGCAATACTGCTACTGTGGCTTAACTAATGCCTTGTACAAATGCAATGTCACGTCCTTGGTTTTATATTTAGTATCAAACCTAAAACCCTATTTGTCTTTTATAAGGTGTTTTCTACCTGAACTTCACCTTTAAAGATCTATGGGGGCAGGAGGGATTTTCTGAGTATGCCCCGACAGCGGAGAATCTCACTTGCTGCCCTGCTGGTCAGTAGCTTTCCTGCTGTCAATCATTTGTCGATATACATTGATGGTCGACAGGTTCCCTAGTATCAATGCATATTTGGAAAATTACCCCATATGTATCTGCACCTGCACATCTCCCGGTTACTCCGCTCTGTTATGAATCTAACAATTTAGGCAGCATTTCCTTTCATTATTCTTTTACCCAAAATATACTTCACATTTCGAAGTATTGAAATGTAACGATAACCTCTCTACCCATTCTGCTCCCCGTCTATCTTCTCCTGAAAGCTCCTGCATTTATCCTCACAGTTTGTTGTTTCTCTAATTTGCTTCACTATTGTTCCTCTTATGTCTATGCCCAAATCCTTTATATATATGGAAAGCAGAATAGATTCCAGTAAAGATTTCTGGGGTACATCATGACCCATATCGCACTAATCTGAAAAATATCCACTGACTCCTACATTTTGCTTTCTGTCCCCCAGCCATCTCCGATCTATGTGGTTACATTCATTTTAATACCATGGGCTAGAACCTCCACTTTTGAGTTTATTGCCCAAAAATGGGCATTATTTTCAGTGTGGGCATTAAGTGTTTTCAGATCGCCAGCTTCTCGCCCATTCTCAAAACATCTAGTATACATTTTTTGAAAATGGGCGTTACCCCGAGCGATATCAAATGGGCAGTAGCGTTAAATTTTTCTGACCTGCTGCCATAATGTGTGGCAGTTCTTAGCAACGGCATGGCAACGCTCGATTCCCGCGATTCAAGAGGTCAAGGGTTACCATGACATGCGCAGAAGAGGGGACAGAGAGAGAGGGAGCTCAGAGGCACTGAAAGCGTGTCTGGCTGTGGTGTGTGCTTGTCTGACTGTTGTGGGAGGAACGACGGAGATTCACCAGCAGCAAATAGCCCACTAAGCACCAAGAACATAGTTGGCACCGAGTTTTTGTCCAACAAATAACATAATAAAATGGAAGGGATGGAGGAGACCCTGGAGCTGGTAGCCAGGAACACTGGTGGCAGAGGGTCCTCAGTGGTCCCGGAGCATCGCACTGCACCCCAAGGTGACACATCCCCATTGCCAACCACACGAGAGCCAGCAGTAACATCTTGTTTATGGCTTGGAGCACGCTCCCACCTTGGGACCGTCCTCTCCTGTATCCGTCCAAGCAGCGCTTCGACTGTCACCCCGCCCCCATCCCTTCCCCCATTGAAGCATCACCTGAGGACCTCCTCAGCCAGGCGGCTTGGAGTCAGGAGGGTAAGGGGAAGGGGTAGAGGTGGGGAGGAGGAGCGGGGGGTGGGGGGGGGGAAGGATTGGTTTGTACAGAAATACTGATGATAATAGACTAATGTTCGATTTAAATGTTTTTTATTTAACAAAACCTTGCAGCACATTAACTCAGATAGCTGCACCATTACACACTGGTGATTCCTTAACATCAAAGGGTATAATCGCACTTAACTTCAATCAACGTGATGCCCACCATTGATGTATGACCTGCACACCCAGCAGTGTGTCAGTCTTGTAAATAACACCAACGTTCTTTCAGGCAAAGCGATCATTGATGAGCTCCTGACGTAAGGCTCTTGCAACTATCATGCCACCATGGACCCTTTCATATGGTCTACGGGGAGGGCGGGGGCATGGCTTCAGCGTCAGCCTGATTGTCTGACCCGATGTCAGCATCCGTCTCCTCGTCCTCCTCTTCCTCTCTCTGGTGAGGTAGACTGTCAGACTCATCAGGCAATTCTTATCCCCTCCTGATAGCCAAGCTGTGTAGCATGGAGCACACCACCACGAATTGAGCTACCTGCTCAGGGTGGTATTGGAGCTCGCCTCCCGAGTGGTCCAGGCATCTGAAGTGCTGCTTCAGCACGCCAATGGTTTTCTCCACGATATTGCGAGTTGCTCTGTAGCTCTCATTGTATCGCCTCACGGCTTCGGTGTGGGTGTCATGCAGGGAGGGTTTTCAGCCAGGTGGTGAGGTCATATCCTTTGTCCCCAAAGCATCCAGCATTGACCTTGTGTCTCATTGTTAAACAAGTCAAATATAGTGCTCTCACGCAGGATGTGAGCATCATGGATGCTGCCTGGAAATTGAGCATTCACTGCCAGTATAATTTGATGGTGGTCGACAACCAGCTGGACATTCAGAATCTCTTGCGGTTCCTGAAAACCTCAGCATTCTGAAAAGGTGCCTACATCGTGATCTGCATAGTCTATTGCTCCCTACACCTTGGGGAAGTTTGCAATTCTGGAGAAACCTAGAGCCCTCTCACTCTGTGCCTCCCTGGTCATAGGGAAGCTGATCAAGTCCCTCGTGCATGCCTACAGGGCTTCAGTGACTTGTCTAAAGTAGTGATGTGTGGCATGCTGAGACAGTCCGCAAATGTCGCCAGCTGTGGCCTGAAAAGAACCCAAGGCAGAGAACGACAGTGCCGCAGTGACTTTGACCTCGATGGACAGTGCAGTTCTAATGGTGCTGGCAGGCTGCAGGTCTGCCCTCATCAGCTGGAATACCTCAGTGATAACCTCTTTGTGGAAGCGCAGTCTCCGAATTCAGGTGGTGTCAGGCAAAGTCGAGGTAAGAATGCTTCTCCTTTTACTTGCGGGGGGTGTAACGTCTGGTCCTTCTCATCTGTCTGTCACTTCGTACATTAGGCACATAATGCAGTGAAGTGTTCCTTCGGCAATCTCGAGCCTGCTGCATGTATTTGGTTACCAAGAGAGGGTGAGAAAGGACAGGCCCCATTGCCGTAGCTCTCTGTTTTCCACCGATTGGTCACAAACAAGGAATGTCCCGATGAACACACCTATTTAATTTCAGTCAGTCACAGTATGGTCAAGATGTTTTTAGAGATATTCACATCAACTCCAACGACCTGCAGAGTACATCCGAACTCCGCCGAGGCTGAAGCACAGCAGCCTTTTAAAGGACGTGACATGTGATGTAGAACATGGCATCCATAACACTGTGATTCGTCCCGGTTCGTTCCATTTTTTCTGGGCGTTTTTTTGGGTGAGCGATATTATGGGCGATATGTGTGCGAGGTGGTGAAATTGACGCTGGGCGACCTCATGGCTGCTAGTTTCGGTAAGTATGCTCCTTACGACAAAAAAGAGTGGGCAGGCGGTATTATTGAATCTCGGTGTTAAGTCAGTGCCGAAATTAACGCTGGGCGATATTAGGGTGTTGATTTAGCTCATTCTGCTGATTCCGCCCCAAAAAAGTGGGAGGGTGGTAATATTTTATCCCGGCGGTAAGCACATGGGGAAAATAATGCTTAGCGATAAATTTTCTAAAAATGCCCATCAGTTTCCATTTTGTGCCAAAATGGGTGATATATGGGTGTTATACGTTATTTCAGCGGTAAAATGGGTGTTAAGTGGCTATTAAGCATGCAAAAAAAATGAGGTTCTAGTCCATTGTGCCTTAATTCTCGTAACAAGTCTCTTTGTGCCGACTTATTAAATTATTTTCCAAAAATCAATTCATACAACATTCACCATATTCAGCAATTTCCTCAAAAAGTTCAAACAAACGAGTCGGTCCTTGATTAACCCATGCTTTTCTAAGTGCTCACTGATTTCATTCTATATTACGCAACAACAATTTGCATTTATTTAGCACCTTTAACATAGCAAAACATCCCAAGGTGCTTCACAATAGAGCATTATCAATCAAAATTCGACATCGAGCCACAGAAGAAGATAGCAGGACAGATGAAGAGGTAGATTTCAAAGAGCATCTTAAAGGAGGAGAGAGAGGTATTATAAAGGGCTGATTTTCCTCAAAACAGTGCCTAGGTTGTTAGGTACAGGACATCGGGAGTGGAAATGAGCTACGTCAGGACTCTGCGATACTATCCTCACCACCCTTTGGGCATTCAAGTGCGGGGGGCGGGGGGGGGGGGGGGGTGGAAACTGAAGAAAGCTTGTGTTGGGGCTTGAATCGGGACACTCTGTAGGCCTATGGTTCTAGGGAGGAGGGTCCTAAGGCTAGCCCAAATATAGCTGAACAAAACAAAGTAATTGAAGTTTGTGAAAATGTTCCTTCACCCCTGCTCCCTGATCTTATTCCCGATTGCTTTCCCATAAATAATTTGGTATTCCGTTGTATTCTGCAACAGTAAAGCTTCTTAGCTCATTTTAAATCAAATTCTCGCCCTTCAGAAAACAATATGATTGCTATAGGAACACAGTTTGTGCATCAGTGTAATATTTTCCATCCTGATCTTTTAGATAAATGCAGAATGTAGACATTTAGAGAAATACTTTTATAAGCTGATTTGTGGTGATAGAGTTTTTTGTCCCAATTTGAAACAACTGTTGGGATTAAGCCTACAATGAAAACAATTATATTGATATTTGGAAGACAAATGTGACTGTAATGGCCTTTGAAGCACGATATACTGACATGGTATTGGCACACTGAGGTGGTTCATGTCAGAAACTGAGCTTTTATTACTTTTGAGTAGGCATTCCATTAACCGTATCACATCTTGGTTGAAAAGAAAGCTTTATTTAAAGCTGTTACTACAGCAACTGTCAATGATGTAATAATATTAGATTTTTTTTCCAACTTCTAAGTATCAGGGATGATCCCTATCTGAAAAAATGAATCACCTTACTGATAGCATTTATATTTAGATCAGCTCAAGAAACCAAAATATCTTTTCATCTGCCTTTGCATCTTTGGTTCCTATAGATACTGCCTTCCAACTGTGACATACATAAGTGGTGCAGATGTAGTAAGTGCACAGTTACAAAGAATGTTATTGTTGGACAAAGTTTGCCTTCGCACTAAAGAAGAGCCCACTCAGACTCAAAGGCTGTAATGGAATCCAATCAACATTGTTTCTGTTTCTTGAGGTAGCCATGACAACTTAGGAAGAATCTCACCAGCCACGTAGCAAATGTCTTCTGGAATAAATATGCCATTCCTGAATTGCCAGCAGCAACTGTCAGACGAGATTAATTCATCTTCCAGGACGATCCAAATTAGTTTGGAACATTTCTTGCAACAAACAAACAATTCATGCACTGCTACCCCATCAAAACATTCAAACAATCTTATCCTGTGCAGTGTTGCCAGGAGATAAACAGCCCTCTGAATGATTACCATGCACTGTAGAGGGATGGTGTTTGTGAGGGGTCAAAGACAAAATCTATTTGGTTAGAATTAAGGAACAACAGAGGAGCTATTACCCTACTGGGTATCTATGATAGGCCACCAACTAGTGGAAAGGTGATAGGGAAGCAAATTTGCAAGCAAATTATAGAAAGATGCAAGAAATACAGAGTAGTGATAATGGGGGGCTTCAATTTTTCTAATATGGACTGGGATAGTAACAGTGTAAAGGGTAAAGAGGGGGAGGGAATTCCTGAAATGTGTACAGTAGAACTTTCTTGATCAGTGTGTTTTCAGCCCAACGAGGAAGGAAATACTGCTGGATCTGGTTCTGGGGAATGAAGTGGAGCATGTTTCAGTGGGGGAGCATTTGGGGTACAGTGATTATATCATCAAGTCTAGAATAGTTATGGAAGAGGACAAGGAACAATCAAGCGTAAAAATCCTTAACTGGAGGAGGGTTAACTTCAGTGAGTTGAAAAGGGTTCTGGCTCAGCTGGATTAGAATCAAAAGTTGGTCAGCAAAACAGTAACTGAACAAGGGGAGGCCTTCAAAGATGAGATAGTTTGTGTACTGCTTAGACTCATTCCCACAAGGGCGAAAGGAAGGGCAACCCAAGCTAGAGCTCCCTGGATGACAAAAGACCTAGAGATAAAAATGAGATAGACAAATGTAAAGGTCATAATACAGTAGATAACCAAGCTAAATATAGAAAGTACAGAGAAGATCTAAAAAAAAGGGAACAAGAGGGACTAAAAGAGAGTATGAGAATAGATTAGCAGCTAACATAAAATGGACACAAAAGTATTTTATAAATATATAAATAGTAAAAGGGACGGTGGGACAGATAAGGGACCAAAAAGGAGATCTTCTTGTGGCGGTAGAGGGCAGGGCTTAAGTACTAAATGAGTATTTTGTATCTGTCTTCATTAAAGAAGAAGATGCTGCCAATGTAGTAGTAAAGGAGGAGTTATAGCGATATTGGATAGGATAACAATAGATAAAGAGGAGTTATTTAAAGGGCTGGCAGTCCTCAAAGTAGAAAAGTCACCAGGTTCGGCTGGGATGCATTCTCGGTTACTGAGGGAAGTAAGGGTGGAAATTGCAAAGGTCTGGCCACAATCTTCCAATACTCCTTAGATATGGGGATAGTGTCAGAGGACTGGAGGATTACAAATGTTACAATCTGTTTGAAAAAGCGGAGAGAGGTAAATCAGACAATCACATACCAGTCAGATTAACGTCAGTGGTGGGGAAAGTTTTCGAGACAATAATCCGGGGCAAAGTTAATTGGCGTTTGGCAAAATGTGGGCTAATAAATGAAAGTCAGTATGGATCTGTTAAAGGCAAATCATGTTTGACTAACTTTGATGAAGTAATGGAGAGCTGGCACAGCAGGATGGGTGAATAACCTCCCCTGTGCTGTATCATTCTATGATTCTATGACCATGCTGCAGCAGGGCACAACAGAAACTGCAACTTAAAACTGAAAGTTAAAGGTCTTAAAACAGCAAATCCTTGCAACACAATCTAGCTGCATGCTGCATATTTATTTACTGTCAGCCAGGATGGGTTACAGTTGAGTGGATATCTGTTACTGTCTGTAACAGTACTTAAGCATGATCACTTTGACTGTCACTTACCGTGCATGCCTATGGTAAAAGTTAGCTATGGATGAAGTAGATGGCAGAGACAGTAATTGCTTTCCTGATGATACTGAACCTGTTGATGTAGGACTCTCAGTATTTGTCATGTAGTTATACATAGGCCTATAGAAATGGTGGGCAGCATATAGGTGGCTGAAAAGAGTCTGCCTCTGGTGCTGTCTGACATCCCTGGCAGCCCTTCTTTGTTCCTGTTCCTTCGCCTCCATAAAATCAAGCTGGCATCACTCAAAATAATCCTCATAGCTGAGAGGTGTCTGCCAGCAAAAGCAAATTAACTCTGTTTCTGGTTTGGTTACTGAAATGTGAGGTCTCAGTTAACCACTAATACCCACTTTAAATGGATGCGATTAGTACATGGCATATGTGGTGCATGAAGACAGCAATATTGAAGGCTCTCTCCTTAAAGTATGCCTGAGCAGGTATACATGAGTTATCAGCTGATCCTTTAGTCTGGACAAGAAAGCATGCTGCCTGGTTATAAGCTCTGCAGTCATTTTGAGGACTGTGCTAAGCAGGGAGGAAACATGCAAAGGGTGGAAATAAACAGATTTTTGAATGATAAGGGAATAAAGGGTTATGGGGAGCGGGCAGGGAAGTGGAGCTGAGCCCAAGATCAGATCAGCCATGATATTAAATGGCGGAGCAGACTCGAGGGGCCAAATGGCCTACTCCTGCTCCTATTTCTTATGCAAGCTCAATAACTCACAAAAATGCATAATTGCCAGTTGTGCGTGTGATTACACAATAGCAATTGCAGGTTATGGTCTCTGGAGCCCGTGCATTAAGCTAGTCATTGTCATATCTTGGATCTTGGACCCCAATACCTTAAGCATCAGCTGGATCATAGCGGAACACTTGTGTGCTACAGCCTCCCCTGCAAAGGCTGCAGACTGATCAAGGACAGTCTGCAGAGCATAATCTTTGCTGCACAATCAGCTGAGTAGTCAACTGGAATAAGTTACCTGGGAAAATCAATGAGACACACAGTAGAAATGGATATTTTGTACGCTCGGATAAGTATGGAATGAGGAAAGGCTCTTTGGCTCATCAAGCCTGTTCTCTGTAAAGACCATTTACAATTGGCTCTATCCTGCAATCTACCTAACTTACTCAAATACCTGAGGAAGGCAATCAACCCCAAGTAAATCTCCAAAAAAAGAAAGCTCTCTAAAGTTTCTCTCACACTTCTCCATGTTCTGAAATCACAGGGACCAATGAGCTCCATTTGGCCAGGTCCAATTTTTTTTTAAAAATCCTGTATATGATACTGTGTTAGAAATTAGTTTTGCTGATCTTGTTATAATGTTTGACACACTTGTGTCAAATTCCTCACTCACTATTCTTTCTTTCAATCCCTTAAATTAGAAAGCAAATGTATGGAAATGGATACTAAAGGTTTGTTTTATAATCCCAGTGATCAAACTAATTAACATCAATACCTTCCATTGTATTGTGTACATTTAGATTTAGATTTCTGTTTTCTAGCCAGGCAGACTTTGGGATTGCTCTAACCAAAGTTTATTTGCACTTCTGCAAGTCATTTTGTTGCAGATTTTCATCTGTTGAAATTGGAGCAAAGGCTTCAATGTATGAATTCTGTAGAACGTCACTCAGTGGAAGTGTTCTGTTATTATCATTACGAAATTTTATTGTCACAATACCTACCTGTTACTTGTGAAGTTCTGAATCTTCCTGAACTTAACATTCAACTTCATCACTTATAGTCGACATGTTGCAGCTGACAGTATATTGTGGCAAGGTGAGGACGCTGTACCTCAGGAACCCCCATTCTTGTGCTGTCTGGGGTGCCAAAAGCCAGCTCTACTTCTGCTGACAATCTGCATCCATTTTGCAAGACTGCTCAGCTTTATATTTTTTGAATAATGCAAAATGTTGCACTCATCTGTTGCACGTAACTGTTAAAAATCAAATGGGAATGACTTTATAAAATAAGAGCACTTTTAAAATATATCCTGAGAAAGATGTGCAGATTAGGTTTCAGTGGCTCTAAAATACAAAGATTTCAAGGATGCCCATGCTTGTGAGGAACTATTAAACCTATATGCAAGGATTTTGCAATATTTTCCATGGCAAATTCTATTGAGAATTTTTTGCATTGATAATTTGAAAGTCAGTGCCAACTCCATTTTAAGAATGCCATCAGCCCAAATTATTCCACCTAATAGATGACTGTTTCGCACTAACCTATGTTTTGTATTGCAGTGCTGTCATGTAATTAGCCAGAAAACAGCTGTAATCATTTTAACAAGCTGGTTATGTGCCAGTTTTTGGTGAGGCCTGTATTCCTACTAAGCAAATGATGTAATTATGTGCCATTTACTACCATCAACGAGCTCTTAAGTAATTTTCAAATGGAATTTCTCAGAAATGGGCCAATTCTACGGGTCAGTTCTACAGTAGTTTTGTGTCAATGCAATGAGGTTTTCTTGCTGCATTAATAGAAAGACACATTAAGGAATAAGGAATGAAGTTGCCAAATTGATAATTCTGGGAAGTGCTGTCATCATCTGGTGGAGGTAGTCCCATGACACTGTGGCTATGCACTGACTGCAGTAGAACTGCAACTCGTGGAAACCAAATTTAAAAACATTTCCAAGAGGCCAGTTGGGACTTTTTAAACTCCATTTATAAATGTATTAGTGTTAGCAAAAAGTTAGCTATCCTATTAGCTATTTACTAACATTAAAAATGTTAACTAATATTTGGATGGCAGTGAGAATAGTACTCAAGATATGTATTCTGGTGGTAAACTGTACCTAACAGCAACACTAATATATTCAGCTTTTCTCAGTTCACATCAAATTAGACTCCAGATGACACCTCTGTTCGTTCTGGATAAGTGCAGCAAATGACAACATCCAAAACTGCTTATGTGGCCAAATGCACCATTGAGAATCCTGAGCAGTCCCTGTGATAGAATTTTCTACCATCTAATTTATTACATGACCATTCAGCATTATGGTTTACATGATACATAAGATCTAAAAAATAACTTGAGAGAGTGGTTGTGGGTAATTATTTGAAGGTTCAAATCTTAGTCTGTATCAAGTACAGTCCATCAGCTTCGGGTTTGCAGTCTGGAAGAGCAGTGGGGCACTATTGGAAGAATGAGGAGAGGCAATATAAATTAAAGGGTACAATTCTAAAGGGGGTGCATGAACAGAGAGACCTGGGGTTATATGTGCACAAATCGTTGAAGGTGGCAGGGCAGGTTGAGAAAGCAGTTAAAAAAGCATATGGGAACTTTAGCTTTCTAAATAGAGGCATAGAGTACAAAAGCAAGGAAGTTATGATGAACCTGTATAAAACACTGGTTTGGCCTCAACTTGAATATTGTGTCCAATTCTGGACACCGCACTTTAGGAAGGATGTGAAGGCCTTAGGGAGGGTGCCGAAAGATTTGCAAGAATGGTTCCAGGGATGAGGAACTTCAGTTACATGGATAGACTGGGGTTGTTCTCCTTAGATCAGAGAAGGTTGAGAGGAGATTTCATAGAGGTGTTCAAAATCATGAGGGGTTTAGACCAAGCAGATAAAGAGAAACTGTTACCATTGGCAGAAGGGTTGAGAATCAGAGGACACAGATTTAAGGCGACATGAGGAAAACCTATTTTATGCAGCCAGTAATTATGATCTGAAAGAGTGGTGGAGGCAGATTAAATCATGGCTTTCAAAAGGGAATTGGATAAGTACCTGAGGAGGAAAAAAAATTCAGGGCTACAGAGAAAGGGCGAGGGAGGGGATGAGCTAAAGTGCTCTTGCAGAGAGCCAGCATGGGCTCGACGGGCCCAATGGCCTCCTTCTGTGCTGTAACTATTCAATGATTCTATGATTCTGTGTAAATGCATAGCTACTGTGGAACTAACTGGGAACTCCCCTGCAGTACAAATCTTTACATTATACAATTAAAATGTTGATGGTAAACATCAAAATGTCTCAATATGACAGGCTTTTGTTTCAAAGTGCTGGCTCTTCCAGTCATGAATCTATTGGAGACCAACATTCAGTGCATTCAGCATTAGTTATAAGAACATAAAAAGGCATGGAAGTGGAAAAGGCCATTTGATCCATCAAACAATAAGATATAGCACCTTTAACTTAGTAAAATATTCCAAGGCGTTTCACAAGAATGTTATCAATCAAAATTTGACACCAAACCACAGAAGAAGATATCAGGACAGATGACCGAAAGCTTGGTAAAAGTAGGTTCTAAGGAGCATCTTAAAGGCAGAGAGGCTTATGAAAGGAATTCCAGAGCTTAGGGCAAAGGCAACTGAAAGCACAGCCGCCAATGATGGAGCGATTAAAATCGGGGATGCACAATAGGCCAGAATTGTTGCAGAGATCACAAAGGCTTGTAGGGCTGGAGGAGGTTACAGAGATAGGGAGGAGCGAGGCCATGGAGGGATTTGAATACAAGGATGAGAATATTCAAATTGAGGTGTGGCCGGACCAGAAGCCAGTGTAGGTCAGCAAGCACAGGGGTGATGGGTAAACGAGACTTGGTGCGAGTTAAGATACGGGCAGCAGAGTTTTGGATGAGCACAAGTTTATGTAGAGTAAACGCTGGGAGGCTGGCCAGAAGAACATTGGAATAGTCAAGTCTAGAGGTAACAAAAGCATGATGAGGTTTCAGCAGCAGATGAGCTGAGGCAGGGTCGGAGTTAGGTGATGTTAGAGGTGGAAGTAGGCAGTCTTGGTAAAGGAGGGGATTATGTGGTCAGAAGTACATCTCGGGGTCAAACACAACACCAAGATTGCAAAAGGACTGGCTCAGCTTCAGACAGTTGCCAGGGAGAGGAATAGAAACGGTGGACAGGAAACGGAGTTTGTGGCGGGGAATTATGTTAACAAATTGAGGAGGGATCTGGCCCGGTATAATTGGAGTCAAAGACTGGCAGGCAAAAATGTAATGGAGCATTGGGCGGCCTTTAAAGAGGAGATGGTTTGGGTACAGTCTAGGTACTTTCCTACAAGAAGGAAAGGGAGGGCAACCAAAGCCAGAGCTCCCTGAGTGACGAAAGAGTTGGAGAGTAGAATGAAGCCAAAAAAGATATATGACAGATGTCAACTTGATAATACAAGGGAAAATCAGGCTGAATATAAAAAGTAAAGAGAAGTGAAAAAGGAAATAAGAGGGGCAAAGAGACAGTACGAGAATAGATTGGCAGCTAACATAAAGCGGAATCCCAAGGTTTTCTCTAGGCATATTAACAGTAAAAAGGTTGTCAGAGGAGCAGTGGGGCCAATTAAATAATTATTTTGCTTTAGTATTTACCAGGGAGATTGAACAGGTGGACATGACATTGGATGATGAAATTAGTAATGAGATAAGTACATTTAAAATAAGGACACGACTGCTGCCAAAGCACCGGAAATAGTTGCGCATGCACAGTTCATGTTTTTTTTGTTTATTGTTGCAGGACTTCCCAAAATGATGAATTAAGAAGTGGATAAAAAAAAAATCTTGTTCAGTTGTAATTGAATTTATTAATTGTGTGAATTGTAGAAATTATTCAGGTATGTGCCACTTGTTTGAAATGGGATTGTGATCTGCCTCAGATCAGATATTTCTCCAAACAGCTCCCGTGGTGACAGCCCTGACAATTGATATAGATCACAGTTCCTACTTGCGGCCTGTTGAATACATTTAAGTTACATTTGACACGTGGAGGGTGCACTAATTCAAAATTAACCATCGTGTTTCCTATAAATCAGCGAATTCCTTCAATTGACTTCAGTCTAGTATGATGGTCAGGGCCGGATTAACCCACAGGCTAATAAGGCTGTAGCCTTCGGCCCTCATATTTTTTAGGCCCTTGAATTTAGGTCCTAATTTTTATATTAACCCTAAATCTTTGACACAAGGTTGGTTAAGCAATATCATATATAACTGCATAATTATATCTTCAGAGGTGCAAAATATTGCGTCCTTATGGCTCAAAGTGTGGATAAAATTCTATGACAATCTTGAAACATGTATAAATATCCATAAAAAATTCACCCGGAGAGTTATGTACACCGTTCATAGGATAATTGCATAAATAATATCAGTTTTGATAATTGTGAATGCTTACGAAAGGATGAAGAATTTTCATTTATCTTTTTTGAAAGTGGAAATATAGATGTCAAAGTCAAATGTCAAAAGTATTTATAGAGAATGTATGTCCTCATATATACCCCTAGATATCCCTCATAGATATCCCTAGATAGCCTATTGGAAACTACTAGGGGTAAAAAAGGAATATTCCAAATTAAGTCTGAAAGACTATGTTGGAACTATGCATTTGTTTTTTGGAGGAGGGCAGCTTTGATAAACCCTTGTGAACCTTAGCTGTTCTCTTTTTCCTATATTCTTGTGTTATTCTGACCTATGTTCTCAAGTCAATTATTTTTAGAGTCAAGATATTCATCTCAATACTGTTTTCTTTGGAAAAAACTGATTCACTAAAATACTTTCTAGCCTGGCTTTCTAAATTTTACATTTTGCAGTTCATGTAACTATGTAAGGATTAGGCTTTGCCATCCCCTTGTTTTATCAACTTGTCAGTATTTGTTCTTATCACATCATCAGCATGACAACACATTATTTACTATTAAGTTATTCATACATGTGCGCCAAACAAACCATTTTTAATTGTTTTTTTTATAAGTCATTAAATTTTATAGTTTATTATTGTCGATAAGTATGGAAGATTTTCATTCATTTTTATCGAATCAAGGCCTGTGCCAATATTGACAAGACCTCTTAGTGTCCTGGATATGTCACTATGCCATAATATGTCAAGCTCCCAAGTCAGTGAAGGTATCAGACGCTTTGTCAGAAATACCCAGATGATCTCCCAGTAGATTTTACTTAAGAATTTTTCCAATTTGTTGAATTTTTAACCTTCTCAAATATAGAAAGAAAAGAGGATGAGAGTAGGTCTATTGGGATGTACCGTGTAATCATTGAATCCAATGTGATGGAATGTTTCCCAAATGTAGAAATTGCATTATATAGAAACATAGAAACATAGAAAATAGGTGCAGGAGTAGGCCATTCGGCCCTTCTAGCCTGCACCGCCATTCAATGAGTTAATGGCTGAACATGCAACTTCAGTACCCCATTCCTGCTTTCTCGCCATACCCCTTGATCCCCCCAGTAGTAAGGACTTCATCTAACTCCTTTTTGAATATATTTAGTGAATCGGCCTCAACAACTTTCTGTGGTAGAGAATTCCACAGGTTCACCACTCTCTGGGTGAAGAAGTTTCTCCTCATCTCGGTCCTAAATGGCTTACCCCTTATCCTTAGACTGTGACCCCTGGTTCTGGACTTCCCCAACATTGGGAACATTCTTCCTGCATCTAATCTGTCTGAACCCATCAGAATTTTAAACGTTTCGATGAGGTCCCCTCTCATTCTTCTGAATTCCAGTGAATACAAGCCCAGTTGATCCAGTCTTTCTTGATAGGTCAGTCCCGCCATCCCGGGAATCAGTCTGGTGAAGCTTCGCTGCACTCCCTCAATAGCAAGAATGTCCTTCCTCAGGTTAGGAGACCAAAACTGTACACAATACTCCAGGTGTGGCCTCACCAAGACCCTGTACAACTGTAGCAACACCTCCCTGCCCCTGTGCTCAAATCCCCTCGCTATGAAGGCCAACATGCCATTTGCTTTCTTAACCGCCTGCTGTACCTGCATGCCAACCTTCAATGACTGATGTACCATGACACTCAGGTCTCGTTGCACCTCCCCTTTTCCTAATCTGTCACCATTCAGATAATAGTCTGTCTCTCTGTTTTTACCACCAAAGTGGATAACCTCACATTTATCCACATTATACTTCATCTGCCATGCATTTGCCCACTCACCTAACCTATCCAAGTCACTCTGCAGCCTCATAGCATCCTCCTCGCAGCTCACACTGCCACCCAACTTAGTGTCATTATGGCTGTATTTGTCATTAATGGTCACTAATTGTAGTGGAGAATATTCCGTCTCACTTCTCAAAAGGATAAAAAATGTATTACGATCCACCATGAATCAGGAGCATCTCGCTGCTTTGTTTCTTTTGAGCATTGAGAGTGAAATTGTCAGGTATTTAAATTTTGATATTATTCCCGACTTTGCCAAAGCTAAGGCCAGGAAGAAACCAGTCTTTGTTTGAAGAGGTGTATTCAGGGAATTTTTTGTTTGATATCACAGTTTAAAGCAAGGAAGAAACCATTCTCTGTTTGAATCGTATGCTGTTTTTTAATGTACATAGCTTTGATTTTTGTTAGTTGTTAAATTTGGATAAATATACAATTATATTTGTTTGATGATTTTATGAATTGTATGCAATATATCGTACATATGTAGACCCTTCCATCCTATTAGCGTTAGGCCCCTCACAGCCTTAATCCGGCACTGGTGATAGCCTACTGGAAACTACTAGGGGTAAAACAGGAATATTCCAAATTAAGTCTGAAAGACTATGTTGGAATTATGCATTTGTTTTTTGGGTTGGCAGCAGTCGTGTCCTTATTTTAAATGTACTTACCTCATGTATTGTATGGGGTTAATCACATACTGTTAATTATGATATTTAGACATTTACAGTGTGTCTCTGTCCCATGCCCTGTAGAATGTTGTTGCTATAGAGAGAGAGGGAAGCGAACTTGAGACGCACACCAGCTTGTTATGAGACGGTCGGCGCCTCGAGGTCTCATGCTTTGTGGACAAGCAGCTGAGGCCTTACAGATTAGGGGTTGGCCATAAGCCACATGCACCCATGTTTTGTTCAATAGTATTTGTTTAATAGTATAAAGGAGCGGCACTGTCCCGTAGCCCTTCGAACTTCACCTTGGACCGTGATTCGCGAGCGGTGCCGGGACCCGCAAGGCTCCAGACCAGCCGTCGTTGTGGAGTTCCCAACGGGCTGAAGGCCTTATGTACCTTATCATACTTCTCTTTTCTTCGTAAACTGTATTATTATGTTTCTTTTCTCTCAGTAAACGGTGTTTTATTCTTTACTTCATTTGTCTTGTCTCTTATTTAACATTCATCCAGATCCCAAACCTGAGTCTATTATTATCGATCCAAAACATTTTAGCATCACGAACAGGATCTGGTAAAATGTTTAAGAGAAAAGACAAGAAGCAGTCTCCTCCTGTGGGAGAGAAGTATAGAATACCAGGGTGGAGCACGAGGGATGAGGGTTTTGGCTCTCTTGCCAATGTGCTAGCTCGGTTTGGACCCCCACAACACAGGGATATGCCGTTATTGGAACAGAACAAAGATAGAGCTGTACCCCACATAGTACTGTCTCTCCTGGAGGAAGTGGGCTTCTCACAGGAGAAAGGTAGTCCCCCACAAATGGGGTGGATTTTGTTGATAGCCTTAAGGGTGATGTGTAAACAACTTAAGGAAAGTGAGGCAAAAAACCTACAGTTAAAAACAGCTGTTAAGGTTTTGGAAAGTCAAAACCCGACCCTGACTGAAGTAGTCCGCACTGCACAAGAACGGGCTGACAAGGTCAATGAACAATCAGAAACTTTAATATGCCGTCTGGCGACAGTACAAAATAAAAAGAAAGCCAGACCACAGAAATTACAGATGGATTTGAAATATATCCTTTGTACTGCACTGATTTGCTGCTGCATGTGGTTTGTACTTGCTTAATCAGATCCCAGTGAGTGTTTAAAAGCCAATGCAGAATCATGTGGGGAATGAATTGTGGGTGGTGCACCAAAAATATCTGGTACTTCTTTAACTCAGAATATGAGTGGACAGATGGAGAGGGAGGGGAACGGGAGGAAAATAAAGACCCTCCCCCATACGCTCTGAGCACGAAAGCTAGACCCCTTATGACAAATAAGATGAAACAGCAAGATGGGGAACAGCCGGTAACCACTCGAGGGGTGCGTGACTTCACCACTAGTGAGTTACAAGAAATAGGGTCTCGATTTTGTCAAAAACCCGGGGAATCATTGTCAGAATGGCTAACCCGGATTTGGGACCAGGGAGCATCAGGCGTAATACTTAACCCTGAAGAGTTAACAAAAATGGGGAATATGACTACGGACCACCATATCACAGCAATGCTACGGAATGTCCAGGGCACAAGTTCGCTATGGGACATGGTTACTATAGGTGTCCGGCAAAAATTTCCCTCTGCCGTTGATTGGGAAGGGGAGGTAAAACCTTGGAATACTATGGCAGAGGGTGCGATACAGTTGCGCAACATGGCAACACAGGGAGGAATATATCACCAACCATATGGGGGGCCAAATCAGGAGCTCTTTACGAGAGGAATGCAGAGCAGGCTGATGAAGAGTGGCCCTCCTATGATGAGGGGTGTGCTACTCGCATTATTGGGACCAGCCTAAGGGCAGCGGGTGGGGCACGCTTGCCTATTGTGAGGACAGTTAGAGGATGTAGAAGATAGTGTGCGAGAGTCGAGAACGGCAAATGTAGAGGGGGATTGGGACCAGCGACAAGGTTTGACTTCTGGGAAAGGTACAGGGTCAGGAAAGACAAAAAAAATAATTACACGGAGGGACATGTTCGCGGCTTTACTGAAGGCAGGGGTCCCCAAGGGAAAAATTGATGGAATCCCAACAGGAGCGATGTATTCTATGTGGAAGCAACACTGCGTCCCGGGAACAGGGAAGGGAGAAAGGAGGGAGGTAAGGGAGACTAAGTCAGATAGCGATAAGTCTGCGGATGCGGAGAAACCACCTCCCGCTAGCCTATACCCCAACGTAGAAGAGCTGTGGAAGGCTAGTAATCCCCTCAACTAGGGGTGTGGCCGGGATCCGGGAGCACTCCCCATTAGAACCACATCAACCCAAGCTCCCGGGGATCTGAGACCACACATTTCGATTACGATACATTGGCGGAGGGGGAACATACAAAGAGATGTGGCTTTACTAGACACAGGGGCAGAAGTTACTATTATCCATGGAAATTCTAGGAAACACACAGAGACCTGTATGATGATTAATGGGTTCGGAGGGGCAGAAACGCCCGCTATCCGAACAACTATCAGAATGGCGTTGGGAAATGGGCCTCTGCGCTGGGTAACAGTCTTAATATCGGCTGTAAAGGAATATATTATTGGGATGGACCTTTTAAAGGGAACCACACAAAACACCTCGTTCGGGCGATTCTCATTCGGGATAAGGGCGATCACTGTGATTGCAGGGGAAGCAAAATGGGAACCAGTGGTAATACCAAGGCCATCGCGTATTGTGACTATGAAACAGTACCGAATACCTGAGGGACACAAAGAAATAGGGGAAACCATACAAGGGCTCTTGGAGGCAGGTATCATTAGACATGCAGTGTCCCTCCACAATAGCTCTGTTGTACCTGTGCAGAAACCCGACAAAAGTTGGAGGATGACTGTGGACTACCGACAACTGAACAAATTTGCCCCTCCCCGGCAACCGCTGTCCCAGATGTAGTAACTATAACTGAGCAGCTGTCTGAAGAAGGTGCGGAGTGGTATGCGGTAATAGACCTGGCCAATGCCTTTTTCTCCATTCCAATAGCGGAAGAATCCCAGGACCAGTTTGCATTCACTTGGGAAGGGAGGCAATACACGTTTAAACGCCTACCTCAAGGTTACCTACATAGCCCTACCCTATGCCACGGATTGGTGGCCCGGGACCTGGACATGTGCACGTTGGCTCCTAATGTCTCATTGGCACACTACATCGATGATGTACTAATAAGAGGTCCCACCAAGCCAATGGTGTCAGAAGCCCTAGCTACTTTAGTCCAACACATGCGAGACAGGGGCTGGGAGATAAATCTGAAGAAGGTGCAGGGCCCTAGCCAGACTGTCCAGTTTCTGGGGATCCAATAGTCTCAGGGTGAGCGCATCATACCCGAGCCTGTGAAGAATAAAATTCAAGAAATGGCCACACCCACAAATAAAACTGAGACACAGCGGTTCGTGGGACTATTGGGTTACTGGAGGAGACACATACCTCACCTCACGATGTTATTAAAACCGCTGTATGCCGTAACACGAGAAAAGGTCCACTTCGAGTGGGGAAAGGAACAACAGGTGGCCTTTGATGCAGCCAAAGAAGCCATAGTTCAAGCTTTATCCCTAGCCCCGCGAGTGTCTGGACAGCCTTTTGAGCTACAGGTATCCGTTACCAATGATATTGCAGCATGGAGTTTGTGGCAGGTTCAACATGTCACTCGTATACCGTTAGGGTTCTGGTCTAGAAAATTGACAGATGCTGCTACTCATTACACTCCATTTGAGAAACAATTATTAGCATGTTATTGGGCCCTAACAGAAACAGAAGGACTGACAGGGGACGACAAAGTCAGTTTAAGACCAGACCTACCCATATTACCTTGGGTTCTCTCAGAAAATGAGACACAAAAGGTCAGGCGACGCAGCAAAGCTCCATAGTGCGCTGGAAATGGTATATCGCAGACAGAGCAACTAAAGGAAAAGAAGGAATCACCCGACTACATGAGCATGTGGCTGAATACCTATAGACAGCTGAGAGTGAACTTACGCAGTCGTCTGTCAGTTTAACCCAGGAGTCACCGATCTCCTGGGGCGTGTCTTTTGAACAGTTAACACCTGAAGAACGTAGCCATGTCTGGTTCACAGATGGCTCAGCGGTCTGGCAAAACAGACTTCGGCGATGGCGAGCCGCTGCCTTCAATCCAAAGACCCAGACAATTGTGCATGATGAGGGCGTGGGAGGCTCTAGCCAGCTAGCAGAACTAGCAGCTGTAGTCCTTGCATTAGAAGAGGAACAGCAACAAGTACACATATATACTGACTCATGGGCAGTAGCCAATGGCATGGCGAGCTGGATGCAAAACTGGCATGAACATAACTGGCAAATAACTGGGAAAAACTTGTGGGGAAAGCACCTATGGGAACAAATATGGCCCAAAGCCCAGAAGATGAAAATAACTGTATATCATGTGGACACTAACATGAAAAACACTTCAAAGATCTCTGAATATAATAACACCGTTGATAATATGGCCCGGGTACGGGCTGTCTAAGAGGCGGAAGAAGAAGAATATAGCATAGGCAAGTGGGCCCACCACAAATCTGGACATTTGGGCATTCAGGGTACGATACAATGGACACGAAATAGGGGGTTACATTTGACTACGGACGGTGTTAAACAGATCATAAACACCTGTGAAATTTGTCAAAGGGTGAAGCATTTTCCCCTACAACGACAACCCGGTGTCCATATTAAGAGAGGGACTCAACCAGCACAAATATGGCAAGTTGATTATGTAGGAAATTTATCATTGCAACAATGGTTCCAATATTTGCTCACTGCTGTTGATACCTATTCTGGACTTTTGATAGCTTATCCAGTGACTAAAGCAAATCAACAAAGTACGATTAAAGGACTGGACAATTTAATCACATACTAAGGTGAGCCAGCAGAAGTACAGTCCGATAATGGGTCACACTTCACAGGTCAAACAGTGCAACAGTGGGCGGTAGACAACGGGATCTATTGGATGTTCCACATACTTTACTATCCGCAAGCTGCAGGGTTAATAGAACGCACGAATGGACTACTTAAGCAACAGATTAAAATATTAACTCCCACTAACACATTGCAAGGGTAGTTAAAGGTCTTACCACAAGCAATGCACAATCTGAATCACCGACCATTACGGGGGGGAACTCCCATAAGCCACATGTTAGGCAAAGTTAGCGTCCCTACTATTGAAAAAGAAAATCAGACTAAGGACACAGTTTGTGAAGGAGGAAAAGTGTGGGTGCAGTACCCCTAGAAACCCTTACAAGCAGGGGAAATCTTATCGAAAGGAGAAGGAAACACTTATTGAGTGCTCCTGACTGGTCAAGATATTCCTCTCTGTGTTGACATGGGTAAATTGACTAAACGAGGCTGAAATTAATATACTTATGCTTCCTTCCACAGGAATTCTGCCCAAAATGGCGACTTACCAACTCGTGCTGGCAAGTCTCTGTGTCTCGTTATCTGTGACTGTGCGACTTCCATCCTCAAACACAGCATGGGATGGCCGTATAGGGTGGCGGTTAGCTAATACTGATCGCACGCAAGACAATCAAGGGTGGATTGTATTGATGGGACATCTTTTATGGATGGTCCCCAAAAACATCCGCCGCCTTGAAGCTGTTAATACATCCTATTGTTGTTTTACTCGTCGCATCATTACTGTTATTACTGCTTGTGTGTATTCTTAGGTGTAGATTGCGGGCGTTGCTTGCGCATATTCAACGTGTAACTGATGCATTACGCCTTCAACTCGATTATATTACTTAGAATATCTAAATGTCAAGGGTGGATTGTATTGTATGGGGTTAATCACATACTGTTAATTATGATATTTAGTCATTTACAGTGTGTTTCTGTCCCATGCTCCGTAGAATGTTGTTGCTATAGAGAGAGAGGGAAGCGAACTTGGGATGCACACCAGCTTGTTATGAGACGGTTGGCGCCTTGAGATCTCATGCTTTGTGGACAAGCAGCTGGGGCCTTACAGATTAGGAGTTGGCCATAAGCCACATGCACCCATGTTTTGTTCAATAGTATTTGTTTAATAGTATAAAGGAGCGGCACTGTCCCATAGCCCTTTGAACTTCACCTTGGACCGTGATTCGCGAGAGGTGCCGGGACCCCCAAGGCTCCAGACCAGCCGTCGTTGTGGAGTTCCAGGTGGGCTGAAGGCCGTGAGCGTTGTTGCATCTTATCATACTTCTCTTTTCTTCATAAACTGTATTATTATATTTCTTATCTCTCAGTAAACGGTGTTTTATTCTTTACTTCATTTGTCTTGTCTCTTATTTAACATTCAACCAGATCCCGAACCTGGGTCTATTACTTTCGATCCAAAACACCTCATTACTAATTTCATCATCCAATGTCATGTCCACCTGTTCAATTTCCCTGGTAAATACTGAATCAAAATAATTATTTAATTGGCCCCACTGCTCCTCTGACAACCTTTTTACTGTTAATATGCCTAGAGAAACTTGGGATTCAGCTTTATGTTAGCCGCCAATCTAGGCGAAATCATGCTTGACAAATCTTCTGGAATTTTTTGAGGATGTAATTAGTAGAGTGGACAAGGGAGAACCAATGGATGTGGTGTATTTGGACTTTCAAAAGGCTTTTGACAAGGTCCCACACAAGAGATTGGTGAAAAATCAAAGCACATGATATTGGGGGTAATATACTGACGTGGATAGAAAACTGTTTGGCAGACAGGAAGCAGAGAGTCGGGATAAACGGGTCCTTTTTAGAATGGCAGGCAGTGACAAGTGGAGTGCCGCAGGGCTCAGTGCTGGGACCCCACCTCTTTACAATATACATCAATGATTTGGATGAAGGAATTGAGTGTAATATCTCCAAGTTTGCAGATGACATTAAACTGGGTGGCGGTATGAGCTGTGAGGGGGACGCTAGGAGGCTGCAGGGTGACTTGAACAGGTTAGGTGAGTGGGCAAATGCATGGCAGATGCAGTATAATGTGGATAAATGTGAGGTTATCCACTTTGGGGGCAAAAACGTGAAGACAGAATATTATCTGAATGGTGGCAGATTAGGAAAATGGGAGGTGCAATGAGACCTGGGTGTCATGGTTCATCAATCTTTGAAAGTTGGCATATAGGTACAGCAGACGGTGAAGAAGGCAAATGGTATGTTGGCCTTCATAGCTAGGGGATTTGAGTATAGGAGCAGGGAAGTCTTACTGCAGTTGTACAGGACCTTGGTGAGTCTTCACCTGGAATATTATGTTCAGTTTTGGTCTCCTAATCTGAGGAAGGACGTTCTTGCTATTGAGGGAATGCAGCGAAGGTTCACCAGACTGATTCCCGGGATGGCAGGACTGACATATGAGGAGAGACTGGATCAACTGGGCCTTTATACATTGGAGTTTAGAAGGATGAGAGGGGATCTCATAGAAACATATAAGATTCTGAAGGGACGGGACAGGTTAGATGCGGCTAGAATGTTCCAGATTTTGGGGAAGTCCAGATCCAGGGGACACAGTCTTAGGATAAGGGGTAGGCCATTTAGGACTGAGATGAGGAGAAATTTCTTCACTCAGAGAGTTGTTAACCTGTGGAATTCCCTGCCGCAAAGAGCCGTTGATGCCAGTTTATTGGATATATTCAAGAGGGAGTTAGATATGGCTCTTACGACTAAGGGGATCAAGGGGTATGGCGAGAAAGCAGGAAAGGGGTACTTAGATGAATGATCAGCCATGATCTTCTTGAATGGTGGTGCAGGCTCGAAGGGCCGAATGGCCTACTCCTGCACCTATTTTCTATGTTTCTATGTTTCTATTCTCGTACTGTCTCTTTGCTCCTCTTTAAATGAACATTTAGATTTTTACAGTTCTAAAAATTTAATGTCCCCTTTTAACGCTGGAGCTAGGGTGGTTCTGGCCTCTCAATTGCAGTAAAAAGCATTTTAATCAAGAGTTGATGTGGCTTCATCGTCACAGAGCTACACGAGCCGTTGTGAATGTTATTTTTTTAATTTGCGCAGCTTCCGGTAGCTTCCGTCGTTGTCAGGAGCCAAAAGATAAGTTGTCAGTTCAAAAGATAAGAATTGTCTAAAGACCAATCTAAAAAAATGTGGCATCTCAACTGGGAGAATGATGCATGTGAAAGGAAACAGTGGCAAAAGATCATTTGCATGGCATGCCAAAGCTTGAAGCAAATTGTATCCAACATACCAAAGAAAAGAGAGCCCAAAGGAATCAAGGAAAGATCACCCCTCAGGTCAATCTCACATCCGATGTCCTCAGTGTGGGAAGACATTCCTCATGAAAATTGGACTTTAAAGTCATGTGAAAACCCACAACCCATATTAATTGGAGATAAATCATAGGTTGTCATCATTATCCCTTCCTCGAATGACCTAATTAATCTAAATGGATATTCTTTTTTGCTAATGGCATAACATAACAATTTCATAAGACCTCAGTCATTCCTCAGGGTTTGAACCTCATGTGGTAATTAAATAGGTTGTACTGTTAATATGTTTCACTTTGATGTGTGGTATCCTGCTGTTTGGCTTAAGATCAAAAATATTTCTAGTCATATAAAAACATTATTAAAAGTCATTAGTCTGCACAATGTGTGCAATTAAAATACAACATAATTATTTTAATCCTCCATCCTGCTAAATATTTAGACTTTTTAACTTGCGATACACTACCATAGAAAAATATAGTTGTGTGATACCTATTATAGAGGCAATATTGAATATAAAGCACATAGCTTGGGTCACATATTGCAATAAAGTAGTCATTTATCTTCATTTAAAATGGTAGTTTCCAGTTGGAAGTTTAATTCCATTATGTAAAACACAGTATTAATGTTCTGAAGACAATGCCACGATTTTCTGGCAAATTCACCTTACTCAATGGCTTATTATGTGATCCAATGGCGTGTTCTAAAGTGCCAAACAAATGCTCACAAACCCAGGTTAATCATAGCCAAATAACATCATTGATGATTGTAGATCTGAAGGGTCATCATTGCGTCTCTGAATGTTGCGGTGGTTTTTACAAAATTATACACTGAATTAGTTAAACATATATAGCAAACGGCAATTTGGGATTGGCTAGAATCTGTGCTACATCCAGCAATACATAGGCTCTGAATTTGTAATCAGCAGCAAAGCAAAAGCCTTTGCCACTGGCCCCAAAGGAAACTGCCCACACAGATCTCGTGATCTCCGTGGTGAGTAGTTTGTCTTTTTTGACGATCAATAGATTTCAACGCAGTGTAATGGGAATTCCCTCATGTGATCTGCTGTGATGTCAACAAGCTGTCGAAGCAGCCAATTCTCACTGACAACAGAACCAGGAAATCAGAAGCTGGTTTTATCTGGACTTTTACAAAATATTACAGAGAGCAAAACAAAGATTGGGGCTCTTACATGGGGATAAGGTAGAACCAGAAATATCATGAACAAAATTTCAAAAAAAATATTTTGAAAGTTTTTAAATTTTAAAATTTTTATCACAACTTCACAAAATTAAAATTATTTTTCTTAGGGCCAGAACATGTGTTACACTGTTAAAACTCCAGTTACGCTTAATCAAACAAGGCCTATCATTTAATGGGGTAATTAACAGTGATATTACTGCGGAAAAGCCTAAGTTTTCATCAGTTTCACTGATTACATTCATTGCCAGCTATGAGGCGGGAGGTCCACAGCGCAACCAATGTCAGAACAGTGAATGACTGACCACAACTTCAGGATGTCCATGTATAGTTGCATCAGTTTCAGCATAGTCGCCGTTATTACGCACCGCAAGCCTTTTATTGAAGAGATTACTCCTTGATTTAAATCTGTATCAGGATAAACACAGGGGCAATTATGCGAGAATTGTGTGTGCATGTGCACAATCATTATTTTCAGCCTGGCACAGTAAAGAGTTACTGGTAAGAGAACTACAGCTACTGGTAAGAGAAATGCAGGTGTGACACTGTAGGCTATATTAGTGTTGTAGGAAGGAGATAATTTTATAAACCTACATTTTGTAGTAAAAGAAAAGATTTGTGGGATTCTTGTTAGTGCCTTCGCTACACATGTGGGACGTAATCATTAAGCTCATACACCAGAAGAAGTCATGTTTGACAAATTTGCTGGAGTTCGTTGAGGAAGTAACAAACAGGGTGGATAAAGGGGAACCAGTGGATGTGGTGTATTTGGACTTCCAGAAGGCATTTGACAAGGTGCCACATAGAAACATAGAAACATAGAAAATAGGTGCAGGAGTAGGTCATTCGGCCCTTCGAGCCTGCACCACCATTCAATAAGATCATGGCTGATCATTCAACTCAGTACCCCTTTCCTGCTTTCTCTCCATCCCCTTGATCCCTTTAGCCGTAAGAGCCATATCTAACTCCCTCTTGAATATATCCAATGAACTGGCATCAACAACTCTCGGTGGCAAGGAATTCCACAGGTTAACAACTCTCTGAGTGAAGAAGTTTCTCCTCATCTCAGTCCTAAATGGCTTACCCTTTATCCTTAGACTGTGTCCCCTGGTTTTGGACTTCCCCAACATCGGGAACATTCTTCCTGCATCTAACCTGTCCAGTCACAGTATGACAGTTTGTTACAGAACCTACAAGGGAGCAAGCTATCTTAGATCTGGTCCTGTGTAATGAGACAGCAATAATAAACGATCTCCGAGTAAAAGATCCTCTCGGAATGAGTGATCACAATATGGTTGAATTGGTAATACAGATTGAGGGTGAGGAAGTAGTGTCTCAAACGAGCATACTATGCTTAAACAAAGGAGACTACAGTGGGATGAGGGCAGAGTTGGCTAAAGTAGACTGGAAACACAGACTAAACAGTGGCACAATTGAGGAACAGTGGAGGACTTTTAAGGAGCTCTTTCATAGTGCTCAACAAAAATATATTCCAGTGAAAAAGAAGGGCGGTAAGAGAAGGGATAACCAGCCGTGGATAACCAAGGAAATAAAGGAGAGTATCAAATTAAAAACCAATGCGTATAAGGTGGCCAAGAAGATTGGGGAAATTTTAAACGACAGCAAAGAATGACTAAGAAAGCAATAAAGAAAGGAAAGATAGATTACGAAAGTAAACTTGCGCAAAACATTTAAACAGATAGTAAAAGCTTTTACCGATATATAAAACGGAAAAGAGTGACTAAAGTAAATGTTGGTCCCTTAGAAGATGAGAAGGGGGATTTAATAATGGGAAATGTGGAAATGGCTGAGACCTTAAACAATTATTTTGCTTCGGTCTTCACAGTGGAAGACACAAAAACCATGCCAAAAATTGCTGGTCACGGGAATGTGGGAAGGGAGGACCTTGAGATAATCACTATCACTATGGGGGTAGTGCTGGACAGGCTAATGGGACTCAAGGTAGACGAGTCCCCTGGTCCTGATGAAATGCATCCCAGGGTATTAAAAGAGATGGCGGAAGTTATAGCAGATGCATTCGTTATAATCGACCAAAATTCTCTGGACTCTGGGGAGGTACCAGCGGATTGGAAAGCAGCTAATGTAACGCCTCTGTTTAAAAAAGGGGGCAGACAAAAGGCAGCTAACTTTAGGCCGGTTAGTTTAACATCTGTAGTGGGGAAAATGCTTGAAGCGATCATTAAGGAAGAAATAGCGGGACATCTAGATAGGAAAAGTGCAATCAAGCAGACGCAACATGGATTCATGAAGGGGAAATCATGTTTAACTAATTTACTGGAATTCTTTGAGGATATAACGAGCATGGTGGATAGAGGTGTACCGATGGATGTGGTGTATTTAGATTTCCAAAAGGCATTCGATAAGGTGCCACACAAAAGGTTACTGCAGAAGATAAAGGTATGTGGAGTCAGAGGAAATGTATTAACATGGATTGAGAATTGGCTGGCTAACAGAAATCAAAGAGATTTAGATAGGTTAAGCGAATGGGCTAAGGTTTGGCAGATGGAATACAATGTCGGAAAATGTGAGGTCATCCACCTTGGGAAAAAAGAAACAGTAAAAGGGAATATTATTTGAATGGGGAGAAATTACAACATGCTGCGGTGCAGAGAGACCTGGGGCTCCTTGTGCATGAATCCCAAAAAGTTAGTTTGCAGGTGCAGCAGGTAATCAGGAAGGCGAATGGAATGTTGGCCTTCATTGCGAGAGGGGTGGAGTACAAAAACAGGGAGGTCCTGCTGCAACTGTACAAGGTATTGGTGAGGCCGCACCTGGAGTACTGCGTGCAGTTTTGGTCACCTTACTTAAGGAAGGATATACTAGCTTTGCAGGGGGTACAGAGACGATTCACTCGGCTGATTCCGGAGATGAGGGGGTTACCTTGTGATGATAGAGTGAGTAGACTGGGTCTTTACTCGTTGGAGTTCAGAAGGATGAGGGATGATCTTATAGAAACATTTAAAATAATGAAAGGGATAGACAAGATAGAGGCAGAGAGGTTGTTTCCACTGGTCAGGGAGACTAGAACGAGGGGGCACAGCCTCTAAATACGGGGGAGCCAATTTAAAACCGAGTTGAGAAGGAATTTCTTCTCCCAGGGGGTTGTGAATCTGTGGAATTCTCTGCCCAGGGAAGTAGTTGAGGCTAGCTCATTGAATGTATTCAAATCACAGATAGATAGATTTTTAACCAATAAGGGAATTAAAGGTTATGGGGAGTGGGCGGGTAAGTGGAGCTGAGTCCACGGCCAGATCAGCCATGATCTTGTTGAATGGCGGAGCAGGCTCGAGGGGCTAGATGGTCTACTCCTGTTCCTAATTCTTATGTTCTTATATATTTTAGTCCCGTCAGAATTTTATATGTTTCTATGAGATCCCCTCTCATCCTTCTAAACTCCAGTGAATACAGGCTCTCCTCATATGTCAGTCCTGCCATCCCGGGAATCAGTCTGGTGAACCTTCGCTGCACGCCCTCAATAGCAAGAACATCCTTCCTCAGATTAGGAGAACAAAACTGAACACAATATTCCAGGTGAGGCCTCACCAAGGCCCTGTAAGACCTCCCTGCTCCTATACTCAAATCCCCTAGCTATGAAGGTCAACATACCATTTGCCTTCTTCACTGTCTGCTGTCCCTGCATGCCAACTTTCAATGACTGATGTACCATGACACTCAGGTCTCGTTCCTCTGTTCCTAATCTGCCGCCATTCAGATAATATTCTGCCTTCGTGTTTTTGCCCCCAAAATGTGGATAAATCATTAATGTATATTGTAAATAGCTGGGGTCCCAGCACTGAGCCCTGCGGCACCCCACTCGTCACTGCCTACCATTCTGAAAAGGACCCATTTATCCCGACTCTCTGCTTCCTGTCTGCCAACCAGTTCTCTATCCATGTTATACGGCATCTGCCATGCATTTGTCCACTCACCTAACCCGTCCAAGTCACCCTTCAGCCTCTTAGCGTCCTCCTCACAGCTCACACCGCCACCCAGTTTAGTCTCATCTGCAAACTTGTAGATATTACACTCAATTCCTTCATCTAAATCATTAATGTATATTGTAATCCCAGTACTGAGCCCTGCGGCACCCCACTAGTTACTGCCTGCCATTCTGAAAAGGACCCGTTTATCCCGACTCTCTGCTTTCTGTCTGCCAACCAGTTCTCTTTCCACGTCAGTACATTACACCCAATACCATGTGTTTTAATTTTGCACACCAATCTCTTGTGTGGGACCTTGTCAAAAGCCTTTTGAAAGTCCAAGTACACCACATACACTGGTTCTCCCTTGTCCACTCCACTAGTTTCATCCTCAAAAATTTCCAGAAGATTTGTCAAGCATGATTTCCCTTTCATAAATCCATGCTGACTTGGACCGATCCTGTCACTGCTTTTCAAATGCGCTGCTATTTCATCTTTAATAATTGATTCCAACATTTTCCCACTACTGATGTCAGACTAACTGGTCTATAATTCCCCGTTTTCTCTTTCCCTCCTTTTTTAAAAAGTGGTGTTACATTATCTACCCTCCAGTCCATAGGAACTGATCCAGAGTCGATAGATTGTTGGAAAATGATCACCAATGCATCCACTATTTCTCGGGCCACTTCCTTAAGTACTCTGGGATGCAGACAATCAGGCCCCAGGGATTTATTGGCCTTCAATCGCATCAATTTCCCGAACACAATTTCCCGCCTATTAAGGATTTCCTTCAGTTCCTCCTTCTCACTGGACCCTCGGTCCCCTAGTATTTCCGGAAGGTTATTTGTGAAGACAGAACCAAAGTATTTGTTCAACTGGTCTGCCATTTCTTTGTTCCCCACTATAAATTCACCTGAATCTGACTGCAAGGGACCTACGTTTGTCTTCACTAATCTTTTTCTCTTCACATATCGATCGAAGTTTTTGCAGTCAGTTTTTATGTTCCCGGCAAGCTTCCTCTCATAATCTATTTTCCCCCTCCTAATTAAACCCTTTGTCCTCCTCTGCTGAGTTCTAAATTTCTCCCAGTTCTCGGGTTTGCTGCTTTTTCTGGCCAATTTATATGCCTCTTCCTTGGATTTAACACTATTCTTAATTTCCCTTGTTAGCCATGGTTGAGCCACCTTCCCCGTTTTATTTTTACTCCAGACAGGGATGTACAATTGTTGAAGTTCATCCATGTGATCTTTAAATGTTTGCCATTGCCTATCCACATAAAAGGTTACTGCACAAGATAAAAGTTCACGGGGTTGGGGGTAATTTATTAGCATGGATAGAGGATTGGCTAACTAACAGAAAACAGAGAGTCAGGATAAATGGTTCATTCTCTGGTTGGCAACCAGTAACTAATGGGGTGCCGCCGGGATCAGTGCTGGGACCCCAACTATTTACAATCTATATTAATGACTTGGAAGGGACTGAGTGTAACGTAGCCAAGTTTGCTGATGATACAAAGATGGGAGGAAAAGCAATGTGTGAGGAGGGGACACAAAATCTGCAAAAGGACATAGAGAGGCTAAGTGAGTGGGCAAAAATTTGGCAGATGGAGTATAATGTTGGAAAGTGTGAGGTCATGCACGTTGGCAAAAAAAAATCAAAGAGCAAGTTATTATTTAAATGGAGAAAGATTACAAAGTGCCGCAGTACAGTGGGACCTGGGGGTATTGTGCATGAAACACAAAAAGATAGTATGCAGGTACAGCAAGTGATCAGGAAGGCCAATGGTATCTTGTCCTTTATTGCAAAGGGGATGGAGTGTAAAAGCAGGGAAGTCTTGCTACAGCTATACAATGTATTGGTGAGGCCACACCTAGAATAATGCGTGCAGTTTTGGTTTCCATATTTACAAAAGGATATATTTGCTTTGGAGGCAGTTCAGAGAAGGTTCACTAGGTTGATTCCGGGGATGAGGGTGTTGACTTATGAGGAAAGGTTGAGTAGGTTGGGCCTCTACTCATTGGAGTTCAGAAGAATGAGAGGTGATCTTATCGAAATGTATCAGATTATGAAGGGGCTTAACAAGGTGGATGCAGAGAGGATGTTTCCACTGCTGGGGGAGACTAGAACTAGAGGGCATTATCTTAGAATAAGGGGCCGCCCATTTAAAACAGAGATGATGAGGAATTTCTTCTCTCAGAGGATTGTAAATCTGTGGAATTTGCTGCCTCGGAGAGCTATGGAAGCTGGGACAGTGAATAAATTTAAGACAGAAATAGACAGTTTCTTGAGTGATTAGGGGATAAGGGGTTATGGGGAGCGGGCGGGGAAGTGGAGCTGAGTCCATGATCAGATCAGCCATGATCTTATTGAATGGCGGAGCAGGTTCGAGGGGCCATATAGCCTACTCTTGTTCCTATTTCTTATGTTCTTATGTAAAAGCATTTTTACAATGAGCTATTTTCATTGACCTGCCCCAAATCAAGTAGGTACTGCAGTTCTTGGCTCCTACCATCAGTACTAAAGTCAAACAGTTACTTTTATTTCCAGATTTTGCTTAATGGCAAATACATAACTTACCCTTTCTACTGGTACTGGATATGTAAATATTGTGATGAAAATCGGTGAGTAAACGATCCTCCATTTCCCCTTACACTTAAAGAGCTCCAAGCAATCCCTGATGCATTTGTTCTGGCAATGCCAGCCTCAGTGAGATAATACGAACTCAGGGAAATATGTTTGGATTTTTTTTGGTGTCTGGTTTGGATAAAAGTCTCCTCTCTTTGTAAGGGTCCTGTGTGAAATGAGAGTGGACAATTTCAACCTAATTACTAATTTCAACCCAAAAACTGGCACAAGAATTGGCAAGCTTACTCACAGAAAGCACAAGGATAGCTGATGGGAGAAATGGAAAATGTAGCGCCGGTGCAGTAGGAATGCACTTCTGAGGCTGTTATTATTAACTAAGTGTGTATGATTTTACTCTCAGTACAAATACATGGCTTTAAATGACAGTGTTTTGAAAGGATTCTGGGAGAAATTAGGCATGAGTGGTGCTTAATAGGTTCATCCAAAATTTCTCCCTCTGCTACTCTAGCAGATGTGTTAACCCCTTCACTAAAATAGCTGAACATTAAAGGGATAATTTTAAGAGTCTACACTGCTGGCAGGGTGCCTCACCCACGAGGAGCGCCTATCAGCAATTCGGATGTATGCTGTCCACAATTTACTGATAATTTCTCAGTAGCTCAGACTCATAAAATTAGCCCTTAAATGCAATCCCAATGTGTAATTTCAGGACCAAGGTTTATTTTTTACAGCACAGACATGCAAAAAAGGTATTTTTTCTACAAAGTGTGTGGGAAATTCAATACTAAAAGTTTCACGGGGAAATTAAAGTTTAAATGTGTTTTTATATTTGCCCTCAAGTAACTAACATGGAGAAAGTGGTACCCGTAGCCAAATGTTCTTTTCAAATTAACCACTTGTCCAAACAATGAATCACTTATTCCACCTGCAAACATTTAAGAAAAAACAACACACATCTTTAATAGAACTAATCATGGCCCTTTGACAAATTTCAACCTGGAATAATGTTCAATCTGAAACAGCAGCTGGTCAGACTTGGGGCCAAATGTTTTTTTTAATAATATATACAGAGAATGCTGGAAATACTCAGCAAGTCAGGCAACATCTGTGGAGAGAAAAATAGAGAGTTAACGTTTCAGGTCGATGACCTTTCGTCAGAACTGGCAAAATTTAGAGATGCAACAGATTTTAAGCAAGTGCAGAGGCAGAAAAGGTGGGAGGAAAGGAAAGGTCTGTGATGAGGTGGAAGGCAGGAGAGATTCAAAGACAAAAGAGATGATGGTGCGAGGCAAAAGGAGATGGTAATGGGACAAGTAAAGAAACAAAAGCTGGATCTAGAAGAGGTGTAACATGGGAATAGCAGAATCATCAACAGTTGCCGTCCAGAAAAATGGGGGCAAGGGTTATCGTCTGAAATTGTTGAAGTCAATGTTGGGTACGAAACGCTGTTAAACTGCACGTCAGCTCGAGGAACAGCACCTCATCTTTCAATTTAGCACTTTACAGTCTTTCACTCATCGATCTAAAACATAGGCCAGATTTTTTCGAGGTGGTAGCGGACGCAATCGGTGGCAGGTCAGGTGGGAATATTGATATTTTTTACATTGGATCGGGAACCCGCTGTCTTCTTACTCCCACTCACCTATACCCCAGGCAAGTCTGTCATTGGGGAGCCAACCCGACCGGCAGAGGGGAACGGAATTCAGATGATTATCAGGCAGTTTACAGGCACCCAAGAGCCTTTTTTTCACTTATTTTTTACATTTTCCTGCATGCGATTCATGCAGCTTGGGAAGCATGTCTGTCAACCTGAGGCGAGAGTTGCGTGGCCATTGCTCCAGCTGATTGCTTGACAGCATCGAATGTACAGTAAAAGCTCCCACCTGACAGATGATCACTTTCCTCAGGCAGATGCTGTTGCTCAGTCCTTTTCCAGCACAGATTCTGCAGGCTGCATGTTTCCAGCAAAGTCTCCATCCAGTGTCACCTCATTGGAAGAACTCTCTCACCATTGGCAGAATGCTTCTGTCATCTGTACATCACCTGCCAGCTATTCCATTAATATGGGTGCTTTTTATACTCTCTCACCTTGGTCCTCAGAATTGGGCCATGATGAGCCCCAACATCAGCATCACCAGGCACACCAACAGCACCAACAACAACGGCAACCTTCTCCCCAATCACCTGATGCGGCACAGAAGACATGGCATCAGCATCCGACCACATTGCTGCCCGGGAGGCCAGGGCTGGCCTCATCATAGCCAGATTTAGTTAACTTTACACTGTACACCCATATGGCTGCCACATGATCTGCCAGGTTGGCACCACCCCACACCAACATCATAAAGCATCCCTACAATCACTAAGCCATTCCTTTCACACTCATCACCGTTGTGGGGGTACCGTTATGTCTCACCTTTCACTGCAACTCACTAAGCCACTTCCAAAGGTGCACACAAATCTGCCCAAGACCGGAAAATGTTGAAAATAAAGATTTTTATGTTTGACATCACATTAACAGAAATTTGACATGAACATTGCATAAAACACCCAAGTGCCTACCCTTGTGTGTTGTTAGTTGGCATAATTGCACTAGGTTGAGGGTGAGTGTGAGGGGTGGCTAGTGAGATGGGGGATGTGATCATGTAAATAGAGAGAGAGGGGGATGGGTGGACATGCAAGGTATGTTGGTGGGAGTAAGGATGTGCAGGGGTAGGGTAGGGAAGGCAGAGTGATAGGGATGTGATGAGTGTCATAGCAGGATGCAGTTGAGTGTGGCTTTGTACTAATGTTTCCTGATCTAATGTCATGTCTCCCTGAACACATCCCTGCTTGTGACCTCCTTTGCAATCTGCAACCAGGCTGTCGTGGTCTTCTGGGGAGGTCCCTTCCACCCATCGGAAGGGAAGAGGACCTCCCTGCATGCTGTGACTCCCTCCATAAGCAAACGGAGGGAGTCATTGGAGAACCTGGGTGCAGCCCTCTGCCTCTGTGCCGTCATTGTCAGTGTTTGCAGCACTCACTCCAGTGCTGCAGTGCACTGACAGCACTATGTTCGATGAAGCTTCAAATGTAATGTGACCATAGTCCCTTTAAAGATCCCGCCTGAACACGTATCATGAATGAAGTCACCAGACCCGCTTCATCTCATTCGGCTGGGTGACCATTAAGGTAAGTTAGGCTTGGGACCTGACATGGCCACCGCCTGCACTGGACCCACCAAGGTAAAGAAAATTCCGGCCGTTAACTCTGTTTTTCTCTCCACAGATAATGCCTGACCTGCTGAGTATTTCCAGCACTTTCTGTTTTTATTTCAGATTTCCAGCATCCGCAGTATTTTGCTTTTGTATGATCCATAATCTAACTGAATGGTGGAGCAGGAACAGAGTATGATCTACTCCTGTTCCTATGTTCCTAAGAGAGTGCATGATGATTAGTGATTTCAACATAGTGAGGATGTAAGGTGAGACAAGAATAGTACAACAGTATACTTGGAGCTGTGAAGAAACAAGTGAGGGAAATGTCAGATAAGTACTAGATTAATATCATTAGATTACACAGCAATAATAGACTGAGGTTGGAAGCAAGTCGTGAGAGCTTTTATTGAATGACAAGTTTTTTGTGTATCCTGTTGAGATGTGTGAAAGAGGTATCAGAACAGCTCCTCAGATTTGGGAGCAGTATTTCACTCTTGGATAACTTGGCTCTATATCACGTTATGAGTTGTTAAAGAGAAAACAAGTGTTTGGCATGAAAAGAAAACAACGTTTTTTGGAGATAGCTTTAGCAATAGAGATGTGAGAGTTCACTTGAAGTGAAAGGAGATAATAAGAACGTTGACAAATGAGGAAGGAGTAACAGTGGAAAAACAAGCGATGATAACTGTCAGATAGACTTAAAATCATAGAATGGTTACAGCACAGAAGGAGGCCATTTGACTTGTCGAGCCCATGCCGGCTCTCTGCAAGAGCACTTCAGCTAGTCCCACTGCCCTGCCCTTTCCTTGTAGCCCTGCAAATTTATAGAATCATAGAATGGTTATAACGCAGAAAGAGGCCATTCGACTTGTGAGAAACAGGAAGAAACTGTTTTGGAAGAGTTGAAAGAAATCATCTATTTATTGCCCTATCGACAGGTAAGGAGGAGAGCAGGATTCAGCAACTGCACTGTGGCAGGGTTACAGGTTGTGTGCACAATGGGTGTGTGATCTGAAGAAAGTTGAAATGTAGAGTGGAATCAACAACAAAAGACGATGGGATGGATGATGAGAAGAGGAGATCACATATAAAGAAGGAAGAGTATAGAAAGTGAGTCCCGGGGAGCTCCTAAGTGAATGGAAAGAGTCAAAGGATGAGCCATTAATTACACCACAAATAGAAGGGTTAATTTTCCGGTTTTCAGACTGGATCCCACCATCAGGATTCAGGTAAGTGGAAACCAGGATATTGGGGATCCACTGGGATCCCGTGATCTCGCCTGGTCTCTACTAGAACATTTCCCCGCCCTTCATGGCTTTCTGATTAGACTTTAAACTTGTATAATTTGCAAGAGATTCATTTTATCTGTAAAAATTCAAAAGCTAAGAGAGCTTCCTTTTGGATATACTGTCCATGCAAATGAGGGACTTTTGGTGCCCCACAGTATTTCGCAGACTTCAATCCAAAGTAATGTCATGGGTTGCTTCCAATCACATAAACATTCACATCAGGCATTAAAGGTAAGTGCATGTGGACAGCAGCTGTCAAAAGGACAAAGACTTTTAGTTAAGTGTTTTGGTTGGATTTTGACTATTTTCTTGCTGGGTTTTTACTTGCTTTATGATCATGGGCTTTTGTGCAGATCGCCCAAAAATGGGCAGTATTTCCAGCGTGAGCGGTAAAAATGGGTTTTCAGATCGCCGGCTTCTCGCCCATTCTCAAAGCACCTCATCTCCATTTTTGAAATTGGGTGTTACCGCGAGCGATATGAAATGGGCGTTAGCGTTAAATTTCTCTGACCTTCTGCCGTAAAGTGTCGCCGTCCTTAGCAACGGCATGGCAGCGCTCGATTCTCGCGATTCAGGAGGGCAAGGGTCATCATGCATGCGCAGAAGAGGAGACAGAGAGAGAGGGAGCTGAGAGGGACTGAAAGCGTGTGTGGCTGTGGTGTGTGCTTGTTTGGCTGTTGTGGGAGGCACGAGGGAGATTCACCAGCAGCAAAAAGCCTACTAAGCACCAAGAACATAGTTGGCACCGGGTTTTTGTCCAACAAATAAGATATAACATGGAAGGGATAGAGGAGGCCCTGGAGCTGGTAGCCAGGAACATGATGGCAGAGGGCCCCCAGTTGTCCCGGAGCACGGCACTGCACCCCAAGGTGCCGCACCCCCATTGCCAATCACACGAGAGCCAGGAGCAACATCTTGCTTCTGCCTTGGAGCACGTTCGCGCCTCAGGACCGTCCTCTCCCGTATCCAAGCAGCAGTTCGGCTATCATCCCCCCCCGCCCCCACAATGAAGCATCGCCTAAGGAGCTCCTTGGCCAGGCGGCTTGGAGTCAGGAGGGGAAGGGATAGAGGTGGGGAGGAGAAGCGAGGGGAGGAGGGGGGGAAGTGTTAGTTTTTACAGAAATACTGATGATTTCAGACAAATGTTCAGTTTAAATGTTTTTTATTTAACAAAACCTTGTTGCGCATCAGCTCAGATAGCTGCACCGTTACACGCTGGTGATCCCTTAAGATCAAAGTGTATAATTACACTTAACTTCAATCAACTTAAACTTTAACTGTCACCAAGGTGATGCCCAACATTGATGTATGACCTGCACACCCATCAGTGAGTCAGCTTTGTAAATACCACCAACGTTCTTTCAGGCAAAGCGCTCATTGATGAGCTCCTGACGTAAGGCTCTTGCAGCTATAATGTCACCACGGGCCCTTTCATGCAGTCTATAGGGGGGGTAGGGGCATGGCTTCAGTGTCAGCCTGATTGTCTGGGCCGATTTCAGAGTCTGCCTCCTTGTCCTCCTCTTCCTCTCTTTGGCGAGATGGACTGTCAGACTCTTCAGGCAATTCTTGTCCCCTCCTGATAGCCAGGTTGTGCAGTATGAAGAACACCACCACGAATTGAGCTACCTGCTCAGGGCGGTATTGGAGCTCGCCTCCTGAGTGGTCCAGGCATCTAAAGCGCTGCTTAAGCACTCCAATGGTTTTCTCCACGATATTGCAAGTGGCTCTGTGGCTCTCACTGTATCGCCTCTAGGCCTCAGTGTGGGTGTCATGCAGCGTGGTCATCAGCCAGATGGTGAGGCCATGCATCCAACATTGACCTTGTGGCCGATTATTAAACAAGTCAGATACAGTGCTCTCACACAAGATGTGAGCATCATGGATGCTGTCCGGAAATTTAGCATTCACTGCCATTATAATTTGCTGGTGGTCTACAGCAAGTTGGACATTCAGGGAGTGGAGTCCCTTGTGGTTCCTGAAAACCTCTGCATTCTGAAAAGATGCCCGCATTGTGATGTGTGTACAGTCTATTGCTCCCTGCACCTTGGGGAACTTTGCAATTCTGGAGAATCCTACAGCCCTCTCAGTCTGTGCCTCCCTGGTCATAGGGAAGCTGTTCAAGTCCTTCCTGCATGCATACAGGGCTTCAGTGACCTGTCTAATGCAGTAATGTGCAGCATGCTGAGACAGACCGCAAATGTCGCCAGCTGAGGCCTGAAAAGAACCCGACGCGTAGAACGACAGTGCCGTGGTGACTTTGACCTCGATGGACAGTCCAACCTCTTTGGAAGTGCAGTCTCTGAAGGCAGGTGGTGTCGGGCAAGTCGAGGTAAGACTGTTTGTTCCTGTACTTGTGGGGGGTGTAACGTCTGGTCCTCCTCATCAGTCTGGCACGTCTTACATTGGGCACACAATGTTGTGGAGTGTACCTTCAGCCATCTCGAGTCTGCAACATGTAATTGGTCATCAAGAGAGGGTGAGAAAGGACAGGCCCCTTTGTAATAGCTCTCTGTTTTCCACCGATTGGTCACAAAGAATGAATGTCCCGACAAAGACACCTATTCAATTCCAATCGGTCACAGTATGGTCAAGATGTTTGTACAGATGTTCACATCACCTCCAAAGACCTCCAGAGTATATCCGAACTCCCCCGAGGTTGAAGCACAGCAGCCTTTTAAATGATGCGACATGTGATGTAGAACATGGTGTCCATAATGCTGGGATTAGTTTCAGTTAGTTCCACTTTTTCCAGGCAGTTTATTGGGCGAGCGATATTGTGGGCAACATGTGTGCGAGGTGGTGAAAGTGACGCTGGCCGATCTCCTGGCCGTTAGTTTTGGCAAATGTGATCTTTACGACAAAAAAAAGTGGGCAGTCAGTATTATTGAATCTCAGTGTTAATTACGGAAAGTAAAGCTGGGTGATATTATGGGCATTGATTTTGCTCATTCTGAAGATTCCGCCCCAAAAAAGTGGGCAGGCAGTATTATTTTTTCCCGGCATTACGCACATGAGAAAAGTAGCGCTCAGTGATAAGTTTCCGTAAAATGCCCTTCAGTTTCCATTTTGTGGCTAAATGGGCGATATATGGGCGTTATACGTCATTTCAGCATTAAAATGGACGTTAAGTGGACGTTAAGCATGCAAAAAGCATGCAAAATCTAGCCCAATGGATTAGAAGCTGAGCTAATGGGGGTAATTTTGACTTTGGCCGATTGTGTAAAACGGGAGATAGCGTGTTGGCAGCCCGTTTTACATCTTTCTCGATTTTCATTTCCATTGAAATAAAAATCAGAGAGATGTAAAATGGGCATGCTAACTTGCTATCACCTGTTTTATACTATCGCACAAGTTAAAACTAGCCCATTATTCTCAATATCGCAGGGAAACTGACTGTAAAGAAAATATTTCCAAGAATTCAGCAGAACAGGTTGATCCTTAAATAAGACAGGAGGATCTGTAAAGTCTCTCCTACAGTACCGACTTTCACTCTATCTCAGGAAGCCCCTGGGCATCTAACTGCAATCTACAAAGGCTAGTACCATTTGCCAAGTCAATGTGAATTGGATGTTGGGGATTGCTTTGAAAGTGACTCAATGCCAATATTTCTTAAAGGGTACAAGATGAAAGAAGGCATTGGCTAGGAGCTTACTCTGCACCAGAAGAAACTACCTGGACAAAATGTTAGTAAAGTAAACTCAATTTATTAGCCTACCAGTGTTCAGTGCATGAGTACTCAAGTGTTTTTGACACCAGTGCTTCCCCTTGGTGATAGTGCATATGGAAAGAGCCTAAGGCCTGTTTCAGGTGTGGGCCCTGGACCCCGATACTGGAACCTTTACCACTATGGTGAGTGACGCACTTCCGATGTGGAATGCTCATGCGCACGCCACCCGCCATATGTCTGTAAAACGAACACAGTGTCAATGGATTTCTAGGCCAGTCTCCCTGACCTGAATCCACGCTGAGCATCCTTCAACAAATTCTACTTTTCCAAATGTTCACCAATCAGACCTTAAGGTTGGTTCAAAGATTTCCACAACAATAGATGTTAAACTTGCCGATCTATAATTTGCAGGTTTTCAGATCCTGTTTTGAATAGTGGAGTTATATTAGCTGCTTTCCAATATTTCCTAACTTTATCAAACTTACAAAAACGTCAGTGGCAGGCTCATAGCTGCACACAGCTGTACCTACTTCGAAAATCAGGCCCAAAGTCCCTATTGGATAAGAAATTTTGGTTTTTACGTATGTTTCAGTTCAGATTGAGAAGGCCAAGTTTCGCTTCCCTAGGATTTAACATTAATAGGGTTAAAATTATACTTTCATCATCCTGTGCTGCTGCTGCCACCACGTTCACAGAACAAATGTTTTTTAAGCAGTCTCTGAAGGTTAGTGATTGTGCGATAACAAAATACTGGTGTAAAAGCGTTGTGCCCTCTGTACAGAGTTCTGTCAGGATACTCTCGTGATGCAGACAAACCAAGTGAACTGAATAGATGTCCGCCAAAGCTGCCAACAGCTCTGGAATTCCTATCAAACCAGATAGAGGAAAAAGGTCTTCCTGAATCTTGATTCAGTCTTTGGAGATTGCTTATGGATGTTGAGCTAAAGCATGAAGGCAATGCAGCCCTTTAAATAGAACCTCAGGACATAGCTTTATCTGGATGGCGTTATCACTGTGTATTTATCCAGACCGAATAGGCCCTCTTCTTCAGTTACTACTTTGCTTTTATGTCAGTGGGCCAGAAAATGTTTGTGGTGCTAGGAGGAGAATGAAAGGAGCATGAATGTGTCTCCTGGCTGCCCAGAAATCTTTAAAAAACATATATTTTCCTGAGCGGCCGGCAATGGTCACTCAACTGGGTTTAGTGTGCATGGTGCACATTCTGGTCATTTGTACATCAACATTGCATTCAGGGATCCTACAAATGGGCTCCCTCCTGTTTTGGGTCGGATTGCTGAACATCCATTTAACGGCCTGCCTGAAAATTGAATCAGACAGGACGTGTGCACCAAAAGGTTGTCCGAGGTGCCCATTCAATTTTCCTCTGCTGGTTGTCCATTTTGCAGGTGATAAATGGACGGTTGGCAATTGTAAACCTTACCCCAGTGTATCCTCCTCTTTGTTTCAGTCCATCGTAGCATCGTGCACATGTTCATTAAGATTATAGTGACTTATAATTGAACTAATCCACCAACTTTGTGGCTTTAACTTTGATCAGTTATGAGGTATGCAAGATATTTAGCAATTTACTTAAAAGAGAACGAGTATAATAATATTTGATAAAATGGGAAGACATAGCCATGTTATAGTTATTTGAACAGCTCTGATAAATGGTCCTGGCTGTTCATCCACACAGGGACCTGAAAGTAGTTCAGGTACTGTGGCTATTTCACCCTGAATAACTGTAAACAAATGGCCATTTGTTTTTGTAGCATTCCCTTCCTAACAAATTTTTGTTCCCCCTGGAATTTATTCCTGGACCTGTGGCCATAGACATTTCTGATTGTGATTACCATCTGTTACTGTCTGTTAGTTGCAGTATTCTTGAATGAACTGGCTTTCAACAATTCATTGTGCTATTTTCATGCCGTGTTTATCTATATGCTGCAAGTTTACATTTCCTGTGAATCTGCAGCACAATCACAACTACTGATTCAGTGTAAATGGTGGAGAATTATTTACTCCAATTGCATTGGAGTAAAATCCCCAGCTCTTCCCATCGGTTCTGCCTGTGTACCGGAGATTTGTACCAATTAATGTAAACAGCTGATAGGAATCTCCTGTGGACTGCAGCCATAAATTAAAAGTCAGCACTTGTGTTGTTCAGGTAATTTTATTCAGTTTAGTATCTCCCAGTGCAAGAATTGATTCAGGCCAGTCTTCACTGTAAACCCGGAGGGAGGATCATGTCCAGTTCAAGCCATTATGATTTGAAATGAATGTGATCTCCAGGGTTTACAAATAGATCTTTCATCAGATGCACATTAACTGGGTCAGTTCTACCTTCAGTGCAATGTCACAACTCAGTTAAATTTCACAGAACTACATTAATGGAAAGCTCCAGCATACAGTTTGGAGACTATGGGAAATAAGCATACATACAGTCTTGGCATTTTTGTCCAAAAAGTGAAACAATGTAATAATAATGTCTTTTATAAAGCATCTAATTATTTTATGGAGGGTGTGCACAATGATCGGTGGGGATTTGTTGAATTTTATTCTTTAGAGTTAGTCAGCTGTGGAAGTGGTTTCTGCTGGTATTTGAGAAACGTGATAGTACACATCTGATGGATGCAGTGCCTGGGACAAATGGTCAATTATTAGATTCACTGAAAAAAGTGGAAAGTTAGAAGGAGCCAGAACACTGGGAATAGTGCACATGGAACTGATACATATATTTAATTCATGCATGTAATAGGAATTCCACTCATAAAATTGTTACTTCCAATTGTAGAAATCCAAAAATATCAGTTCACACAAGTGTGAAAATTCCAAACTGTTAGTTCACGTGGACAATAATGAAAAGTATCAGTTCACCAATGTGGACACAGTATTTGCATGAATTTGAAACGTGGACTGTAGCTAGAGCTGTGGATTGCAGACTAAGCTGAGTAGCTGACCCATGATGGTGATTTCCAAATGTCCTTTCACTCATACTAAAGACGGTCTCTAGTAGCTGGCTTGTGCTTGTAACACTTGTGCAATGTGCTGGGGTTTGTACATTCATGAAATAACTCCCATAAGCTGACAATCATAGGCAGGATATATTCTACGTAACACAATGATGGCTTTTAGAAATAAAAATTCAGCTTCTGCTTTTCATGTGCATAACAGGAGCACCCATTGGAAAACTATGCATCCAGCTCATGACTTCCTGGTCATTCATTGTAATGGATGGAAAATCACATGCTGCAAGTGCACAAATTTGCTATATGTGTTCGTGGCATGCGTCAGGAGCTTAGAAGCAAGTTTTTTGCCCCTAAATTGCTATTTCTGATGTAACATAAAACGTTTTCCAAATTCTTATCCCTAACCCACCTCTGTTGATGGCACTATCACTTAGGCTGAGAATGGTTTGCACAGATAATGGTGGCCCATGCTACCTCACCATTATGTTAGCCTAGTAGACAATGGTCACCTTCACCACTCGGGCGGACAATGGGCGGAGTGGATCACCCGCCCATTATTAAATCTGCCCAATTTTCAATTCCACTGAAGTAAAAGGGTAAATTACCCTTTGGGGTATCTCAGACGAATACCATTTTGTCTCACCCAACATACAAATATGTGCAAGTGCGCATTGGACGGTGGTCAGCAGTGGAATGCGATTTGATTGATTTCCTCTCCTTAGCTCAGGGACAGTGTGGCCAATTGTAGCACCACCACTGTGGCCAATGCTCAAATCAGATCACAGATCAAACTTGGAAACTTATGGCTCAGTGCCATACTAAATAATATTAAATACATGTTACTGTATTAGATAAATAGAGACTAAATATAACAATGCAGCACCTACTTCAACTGGGTATTTATCAAATCCTGTTAAAGAAACATTAATCTTCAGTTTTAAACTTCAGTTTTCATTGGACATTAAAATTGAGAGCTCGCCAACCATACCTGTCGTAGGCTATTCTATCCAATAGTGGTTCAAGCCAGCCGTTGTGGCACTCACAATGTGAGTCCATGAAAACCAAGACATCACCTGTTGCCCGTGCTGCACCAAGCATACGACCTCCGATCACCCCCAATCGCTTATTGCTTCGAATCAACTTCACACCGTTCAGCTTGGAAATATACTCACTCAAAGCTGCCTTCAGATGTCCTGTGAAAAGGAGAAATGAATCATAGTTCTGCTCAGCATTACAGATAAAACTGGTAAAATCAGCAAGGCATCAACATTGCTGAGCACAGACATGGACCTTATACCCACGCCCCACCCCATGAATTAAACAGAGAGTTATTTATACTCACTTGGGATGGAAGTGATTTATTCACAATCAGTAACCTAACTGAATAACACACACGCAGTGACGTTATGAATGTGTAATGAATGGGAAAAAGCTATTTGTTCCCCAAAACATGTTGCTTCCACAGAGAATATCCAATCTGCTTTGTTATGGGCTTTACCTTACTATTTCAGCACAGCAATCAGGTGCCTTTCTGCAATAAGGAAGGAAAACTGAGGGAGCACTATCACTGTGCTGCTCTTGTGTGCGTCCTATCAATTGGCTGAGATGTGATACTGGCAGAAGCCTAGGATGTCGTAGCTCATTCTGTCAATCCAAGCAAATCAAAAGAGGAAAGCGGGGAAAATAAGTTGAAGAATAGCATACTTGCTAGAAACAAAAGAAAGCAAAAATATTGCCTCTCAGCATGTGTATTTAATTTTCCAAAGGCAGAAAAGTAAATGTTTGGGCAGCAGAATCCTATGCTTGCTGCTGCTATGGCACATCACACAGATTCAAGCAGTTTCATAATACAAGTACAAAACCCAGGAGACTAAAATCATTTATTCAAAAATAAATACAACTTGCATTTGTAGAACACAGTTTAATCTCATTATAAGTAATATAATACGTGAAAATGGAATAAAATAAGTGCTAACAGAATTCCATATAACAGGACTGGTCACCACAATACTATGTTTATACTAGCACTTTGCCAGAAATGTGTTTGTGCTTGATTTTCATGTACTCTGCAGTGTGATTTGCAATATAGATACAGCATTATTAACAACAACTGTTTATGAAATTGGCTGAACATGAATTCAATGCTTTGCTTCACAATATCTTTATTTTATTTTCCATTTTCTTTTATAATTACCCAAAAAGGACTAAATAAATAATACTTGTATGTATGTGGCACTTTTCATGTTGAAATGTGTCACAGCATGTTCAATATAATTTGGGGAGTGAGTGCAGTGACTGCAGCTATGTAGGAAAATGCCGCAGCCATTCTGTGTCTACAACATCATAAAAACAGCATGAAATAAATGAACAAAAGCAAAATACTGTGGATGCTGGATATCTGAAATAAAAACAATGTATGATGGAAATACTCAGCAGGTCAGGCACTACCAGTGGAGAGAGAAACCAGTTCTGATGAAAGGTCATTGACTTGAAATAGTAACTCTGTTTCTCTCTCCACAGATCCCGCCTGACCAAATAAATGATCAATTGGTTTTTGGTGGTATTGGTTAAAGGAGAATGTTGGTCAGGGCGGCAAGGGCACTTCTGTTCTTCTTCGAATAATGCAATAGAATCCTAAATGTCCACCCAAACTCCTAGGCTGAAAACTGGTTTAATGAGTAAGTGGAAGGATAGCACCTATAATTGTATTGCTTCATTTTGTGAGAGGCAGGGTGAGGGCAGTTGCCAGGCCTGTGCGAATGTGTATTTTTTTTGGCAGGGGGAAAGATGCTGATTGATAAGATCTTGCCAAAAGCTGGCTGTGTGTAAGCATGACAGTGCATAGTGATATTACAGTAAGTTAGATGAGGTGTAATATGTGGGCTGTAGATGTTAGGCCCCACTCAACACACGGGGATGCCACCACACACAATCGCAGTAAAAAAAATAACTGAATGCTGTGTATGAATAATTGAACACTTATGTACAAAGTGATGGAACTCATATAAAAATGATTACATTCTTGCGCTTAAAATGAACAAAATATGGAATACTTCGGGCAAACATGTAAATTTTCCAATATTTCATTAATTAATCTTTGGGAGACTTACAGAATTTGAGTTTGTTTTATCATAATGAGATAGTCCTTTAAAAGCAGGAATTGTGGATGTACCTGATTCCCTGAATTTTTGGCTGTGTGGCATGAATTACAGATTGCAAGTGCTATAATTTCCACACCTGCCACAGTACCGAAATGGCACTCATCAAAATCACAAATGACATCCTTTCTGACTGTGACAAAGGCAAACTATCCTTTCTCGTCCTTCTTGATTTGTCTGCATCCTTTAACATGGTTGACCACTCTATTCTTCTCCAACCCCTCTCCACTGTCGTCCAGCTGGGTGGGACGGTATTTGCTCAGTTCCATTCTTACCTATCTAATCGTAGCCAGAGAATCACCTGCAACAGCTTCCCTTTCCGCCCCCACATCGTAACCTCTGGTGTCCCCCGAGGATCTATCCTTGGCCCCCTCCTACTTCTCGTCTACATGTTGCTCCTTGGCGACATCATCTGGAAACACAGCGTCAGTTTCCACATGTACCCTGATGACACCCAGCTCTACCTCATGATCACTTCTCTTGACCCCTGCACAGTGTCTAAATTGTCAGACTGCTTGTCCGACATCCAGTTTTGGATGAGCAGAAATTTTCTCCACTTGAATACTGGGAAGACCAAAGCCACAAACTCTGTTCCCTAGACACTGACTCCATCCCTCTCCCCAACTCCTGTCTGAGGCTGAACCAGACTGTTCGCAACCTTGGAGTCATATTTGACCCTGAACTGAACTTTCAACCACATATCCGCAGCAACACTAAAACCGCCTAGTTCCACCTCCGTAACAGTGCCCGTCTTCGCCCTTGCCTCAGCTTATCCACTGCTGAAGCCCTCATCCATGCCTTTGTTAATTTTAGACTTGATTATTCCAATGCACTCCTGGCTAATCTCCTCCAGCCCCACAAGACCCCCCGAGATGTCTGCGCTCCTCTAATTCTGCCCTCCTGGTGGCTGTGCCTTCTGTTGCATAGGCCCCAAGCGCTGGAACTCCCTGCCTAAACCTCTCCGCCTCTCTACCTCTCTTTCCTCCTTCAAGACGCTCCTTAAAACATACCTCTTTGACCAAGCTTTTGGTCACCTGTGCTAACTTCTACTTATGCATTTCGGTGTCAAATTTTTATCGCATAATACTCCTGTAAAACGCCTTGGGACGTTTCACTACGTTAAATGTGCTTTTTAAATACAAGTTGTTGTTGTTGTACAGATAACCACGTACCCTGCATTGTATGAACTTGTACATTGTTGAACAGTTTGAATTTTAACTCTTCTTTCGACCTCAGTAAAATCTGACTCATGATTTCAGTCTATAATATGGACTGAAGATTCAAGATTCAGACTACCAAGGTCTCCTGACTTTCAGGTAGCTATCTTGTGGCTAAGGTGTAACTTTTTCCACCTACCCATACATTCAAATGGTTGGTGAGATGCTGAATAACAAATGATGCATTCACAACAAAGCAGCTTTCCTTTCATGAGGGAATGAGAGAAGGAGAGGGAAGGAGAGTGGAAATGAAAGTGAGCAGAGAAAGCATTTTTGTTTTGTCCTTAAAGTATGTGGTTTAAATATTTGTATTTTAGTTTCTGACATTTGAAATGCAGACTAAACTCGGTCCTTGAATTCACATTAATTTGTCACTATAAAGTGATATGTCTTTGCATTTTTTCAGTCAACTGATAAAAATGTCTTCTGTTTTTAAAACCCTGGATGTCTGATTCAAAATACTATAACGGCCAATCTCACATAAATTGAAAGTATTTTAAAATAAAAATCCAACGATGAAGGAAAAATGTGTTTAAAGATTAAGCAGATTGTAACATTTTAATAAAATTCTAAATTTTATGAGGAGGGGGATATGGCCCCAGCCCCTAGAAACATGTGTTAATGTACACCAGGGGATGGTGGACACAATTTGGAGGAATACCATTTTAAATTTGCTTCCTATGGCTCTGTTCAGTACTGCACTGGAATTGAATTGGGACTCAATTTTTAAAAATGTGTTCATGGGATGTGGACTTCGCCGGCAAGGTCAGTATTCCTTGCCCATCTCTAATTGCACTTGAGAAGGTGGTAGTGAGCCACTTTCTTGAATGCAACTGAGTGGCAGTTAAGAGTCAACCAATGGACAACTTTCTTGCCAAGTGGAGGGAAGGACACTACTGACTGATCTCTCTCATGTATTTTGTTATCTATTGTATTTTTCTATTAAAGATATACCTTGGTTACTTAGGTCGTCCACTAAGATGATCTCCTTCAGAAATGTCTTCGGGGCTGTGTCCATAACACTGTTCACTGTCCTTAGAAGGGTGGACCAGGCTTCATTGTGGAAACAAATGATGATGCTGGCAGTTGGCAGGTTCTGACTGTATTCCTGCTGCAGGCATCTACATACAAAGTAATGAGAGACACAGCTCTGCCCAATTACCACACACCAACATAGTACAACAACTCCGTGACTAGTTATTCATATTGCAACCATATGTGATTAATAGCTACACATAGACCTTTTGTTCTCTACCTGTTGTATTTGTTTTAGAATAGTTAAAACTAACTGGACTGGCAACAATCCATAGCAAAGACTAACTGTAAATTTCATTGACCAATTTTGTCTTTTTTTGCAATGAAAAATAATCTTTCTTTACTATAATTAATCTTATTTTTATCGTTTATACCATTTCATTTTTAATTATTTCTCTTCTGACAGTGCTTGCAGTCTATAGGCCTCAGCTTAGCTTGATAACTCAGACATAAGCCACTTAAATAACATAACAACTGCTACCTCTCCCTCTACTTCTACAGTACTATTTTACATATATATTCTGCACTATTTTGAGTTTCAGGTATGCTTTAGATGACTAGGAACTGCTAGACTTAATGACAGCATTTTATTTTCTATTATACCACCACTAGTTTTCAACGTAATTCCTTACATCAATTGTAAATCCTTAAAAATCATTACAGACATTAATGCACAGATGGACAGGAGCAGCTTAGCAGTGAGTCAATTCAGCCTTCTGGTAAAAACACACACAACCATTGCAACCTGATTTACTGTCTGAAAATTCCATTTAATTAATTTGGGTTCACAGAAAATGGTGACAATGTGAATAGTTCCGCTGCATTATTCTGTGGGGGCTGTGACCATAAAGCTAATAGATTTTGTGAGGCTATATTCATATTACAGAAAACGTTATGCATCAAGAGAGGAAGAGAGCAGCTTCGATAACTCAGAGCACAAATGTGCTAGAGCATTGTATTTCTGTCTGATCGTGGCTATGGGTAATTGATGTAGTTTTGTTTCTTAAGGTTGTATCTGAACTATTTAAGTCACATGGATTTGTGACCAACTCTGTGACTAAGCAGCATGAAAATGTTGCAACATATCATTAACCCTCTAGTAACCAAAGTAGTCAGACTTTTGAACTTTTCAGTTTTGCTGTGCCAGTGTGATAGATGATTGTGTATCAGTTACAATTTAGAAGTGCTAAAATCGTGGTTAGCTTCGAAAGAATGTTCAGTGCTTAAAGAGAAAGGAAAATTTGAATACTTTTATAGAAGAAAATAATATTCTGAGCAGAATTCTTTTTCACATTTTTAGTTTAAACTGTTGTTTCTTATCAGCATGGAGACTCTTGAGTAGGGCCTCCCTCCCTGTTGGCCCACCTTGGTGACATAACCAATGGAGAGTGCTCTCATGTGGCCTGGACTGGTTCCAATGTCAACAAAGTGGGGAGGATTACAACTTCAGACTGTCCTGAGAACTGCTGAGGAACTGCAGCCCAACCCAATGAAACCATGTAATAGACCGGGAAGTCTGCGTTCCCCAGCTTATAGTGTGGTTCCCGCACTAGTATCTAGCAAATGCTGCTCCAACTGTTATTTTCTTCTGTAAAATGTAAAATATTTGGAACAAATATTATTCCTTACAGACTTCCCTTCTAATTCTTAAAATTGAAAGTACACAATATATGTTAAGCTAGGTTTTCCTGTTTGACATGTCCAAATTGTCACACTATATGTAACGCTGAGCACTTAATACAAATGTTCTCTTTTAGCTTCCGTCACGGAAAATTCTAGCATTCCTCGAAAGATTAAGCTCTCATTCCAAACTTTGCGTAATTACAATTACCGATTGGTTGAAACCCTATGCAAACTGGACGACCTTTTAAACCATGTTCAAGCACAGTACTATGAAGCCATGAGTAAATCAACTCAATTTTGCCACAGGAAAACATAGTTTTACAGGAATATGATCTTATCAGGGATAAAATCCACGCAAATAAATGCAAATTACAGACATTAATGCACAGATGGACAGGAGCAGCTTAGCAGTGAGTCAATTCAGCCTTCTGGTAAAAACACACACAACCATTGCAACCTGATTTACTGTCTGAAAATTCCATTTAATTAATTTGTGTTCACGGAAAATGGTGACAACGTGAATAGTTTCGCTGCATTATTCTGTGGGGGCTGTGACCGTTTAAATTTGGATCTCAACCAGGATACGAGTTGTAAAAGACTAGGCAGTTGATTGGGTGGTAAATGATGAAGGAATGAAAAGCTAGAACTTTTATAAATTATTTATTTATGAAATAATGAGAAATGTGACTAATGCCAAATATGCTTTTTATTTGTAGTGTGAATAATTTGTATGTGTTGCCCAACATGTGGAAAATCCAAATGTGTTTATAGCACTTATGCAGCCTTTCAACACAAGGAATGAAAATAAATTTATATTTCATAGCCAGCTATAGTCGTGCATTGAATGGAGCCATTTGCAGCCATCCTTCCCGACACCCGCCAATTTGTTCTTTGTAGCCACAATTACCTACATTCCAGTTGATGGGATTTTCAATCAATTTCCCCCAAAATGTCAGTTTTGTTTTTAGTTACGAGTTCATGAAAATCTTTATTACTGTAACGGAAGCTTTGTGATACGTGATGAATGGTGGACACTCTTAAATGCAACTTTGACTTCAATTGTGACAGATACAGCATCAGTATTTTGCTCCAAACTAGTTTTAATTCAGTTTCTATTTCTCCCTCCAGTGCGCGATTGAATCCCTCCTCGTGCAAGAGATAGTTTTATGGGGGCTGGCAGTCTTCTGTTACATCAAAGTGGCCATCCTTTAATGTGGAAATGTAGACAGTGATTGTCAGGGCATGTTCTACCATGGGGTTGTTCTGCACTGGCTCATGCAGGCACTTCCACCAATGGATAATGATTGGGAACTGAAATCCGGATTGATTTTCGTCATCCTTACCCTGGAAGCGCAGACCAGGGATGGAACCTGGGATCACTCTGGTCGGCGTGACTTAGTTCCACTAAGCAATTGAGTTTTAGAAAAATCTACATTTTGCAGCATAGCTAAAAGTTTTCCCCAGCTCCATGGCTACTATTAAGAAAGTATGCTATGTTGCAGCGACGTCACAATTTTTCAACTAAGTCGCATCGCAATATTGCAGACAAAGATCTCTGAATAAAGATAACAGCCGCTTCACTTGACTATGGGCAGCATTAAAAGATCCCTCTGCGGATCAATTGTTTGCCAGCCCACTAAATTAAAATTGAAAGTGTGTTTAAATGCATGCTTTTGCTGAATGTAATAGCTGGATTGCTTATTAGGTAGCACTGAAATACAATTGTTCTCCCACTGATTGGGAAGAGCTCTTCCCAACTCAACCTGTGACTTCTTCCTTAGGTGCGCGGTGCGCTGCTCAACCGGTAGATCGGTACAGTTCATACATTGAGTATCCTCTGCATATCTGTATATACATCTGTGCATATATAATACATATATTGTTGGCTGTTTACACTTTCTCCATACCGAGCATCACCTACATAAATGAGTACAACACATCTGTATATACAGCTGTATATATCTGTACATTGTTGGCTGTTTGCACTTTCTCCATACCGAACATAAATGAGTACAGCGCATCTGTATATACAGCTGTATGTAGGTGATGCTCGGTGTGGAGAAAATGCAAACAGCCAACAATATACAGGTATAGCTGTATATACAGATATGCAGTGTGAGGGAAGTTGCGGACGGGGACACTCAGGGAGCAGAAGAAGAAGCAGCTTGGGGTGCTCCTGTACTTACAAAGGATCGCGTATCTCAGGTAGTCTCCGGTGCAGAGAGATCCTCTCGCTGAGCACCTCGTTGAAACCTCTCTTGTCCAGCCCTTGTGGCTCCAGCTGCCCGTGTGCCCCTGGCGGGCGGAGGAGGAGCGGCCTGCCGCCCTCCCCTGGGGACCAGGCGGCAGGCTGCTCGCTCCTTCTGCCCGCTCTCACCAGCCGGTAAAGCTTGCTGCTCCTGCTCCTGCTCCTCCTCCTCCCGGACTCTGTCGCCACGATGAAGTGATCCTCGCGGAAAGAGTCGAAGGGCATCAGTTCCAGGGGCAGGTGCGGCTGCCTGTCCGCCCGGCTGCTGCCCGGGGGCTGGCCGCCGGTGCCAGCCGCTGTGCGGGCGCCCGGGTGGGCGGCGGGCGGCTCCAGCAGCGAGCCGGCCAGCAGCAAGCCCAGCAGCAGCAGCCAGAGCAGGGCGAGGGGCAGCCGGCACACCCGGCAGCGCTTCCTCCACACGCTGCGGGAGCTATCCCCCCCGGCACACAGCAGGGACAGCGGGCGTCTCACCCACAGCCAGCTCCCCGAGGACATCTCCGGCCGCGCCGCGCCGCTCCCGGGCACCGCTCGACTCGCAGCTTCCAATGCTGAAGCTGCTCCGAAGCCCTGAGGTTTGTTTTTTGGGTTTGTTTAAATGCTTGTGTTGCTAGTAACACGCAGGCAGTGGCAGGCGCGGATTGGTTTGTGTGTGTATGTGTGTGTGCCACTTGTCCGCAGACTGTGTGATGCTGGGCTGTCAGTGCTGCTTGTATCCTCCCTAATCTGAGCAGCAGATGCAAACAGACCTTCTCACTTACCCACCAAGGCGGCGCGCTGGGTCCTAGCGTCCAGTTCAACACAACCTGCTGTATCGCGACGTGAAGACTCCTCCATAGACAAAGTACAACGATTAGCTCCCAAGTGTCGTTCATTAAAAGTGAAAATCGCTCGACTTTGTTCACAAAGGAGGTCTAGTTTGATGTATCCCCTTCTTAAAAATAAGGGCAACTCTATTGAAATCGGTTTGCAATCTATTTCACTCTTGCTATATTCACTATCGCGCCTAACCTTGATAGCTTTGGGCTCAATCCGCGCTCAATTACTGCCTTGAAATGCTGGTGTACAGAATGCCAGGACAGTTACGATCAACATTGACCCACACAGTTTTATTTGGCGGATGTGATGACTCGATGTGCTTATCAAAATGAGAGATGGCAGTGCTGGGGAATGAAACACTGTTTTCACTTTAGCTGTCCAGTGCAAATACACCCAGGCTGGGTATAATATAAGCCAGGTGCAGAGCAAAGCTTCCTCCATTATTCCTTAAAAATATATCTTAAACTCGTCCTCGCAGGAGTGACCAGTTGAATATTTCCAGTTCCACACCATCCAATCCTACGGCAGCTTTAAGTGCGGTTGTCAGTTACGGTGCGGTAGATGCTGTCTCTAATCTGTGGCTCAGCCTCATCCCCAGAAGAGCAGTACCGACCATAATAGAATTGTTTTTTCATTTCCCATGTCAGTTTCACTATGATTTCTCAGACTGATAATGCCAACTTAGTGACAATTACTGCCGAATTATGAACAATTTTGTGTTGCGCGCACGAGGAATTCAGTCGAAGCTACACAAAGTCATTTTAGAAAGAATCTCACAGGCAAAAGACAGTCTTCCCTTTCGGTCTGAAATAGATTCAAACCCAGTTCTCAGCGGAGATGTTAGCATCTCACCGCATGTGCCACACAGTTCCTATACCTCGCGAGTTTAACACAGAGGGGAAGAAATCAAACCCTGAGAATTAAAGGCCTGTTAGTTTGACATCAGTTGCAGAGAAACTGTTGGAAAGTATTATACTAGATATGAGAGTTTGGTGGTTATTGGGGATTCCCAGCTAGGCTTCACAAAAGATAGATTCTGCCTTCCTAAACTGATTGAGTTTTTTGAGAAGGTAACTGCAATAGTGCATGATGGCAGTCCTGTTAATGTTATGTACCTTGATTTCCAAAATATAGCCTTTGATAAAGTGTCACGCAGATCTTCGTCCACAATCTCCCCAGTGTCACCTCGCCCAAAGTTCAGCGGAAGGAAACCCGTTTAAATGCGTAAACAAGGTTTCCGCTGTATTTCTTTCATTGGAACATGAGCAGCTCCGAGGAACTTGTGGGCTCCGGTACAGTAACAGGACAGATATTGTGGTACAGGTAAAATCTCATAGGCAGAGGGTAGTCATGAAGGTGGTGGATCTGTATGGGGTCTGGTCACAATTATAGTTCCACGAGGCTCTGTGTTGAGATTATTGCTGTTTATCATTTTCACTGATGATTTGGATGAAGGCATTAATAGAAAGATTTGTAAATTCACAGATGACACAAACGTTTGTACAGGGTTCAGTAATTCAGAACAAATGAAATGGTTGGAGCTGATCTAGATAGGTTGGGGGAATGGACCTGTGTATGGCAGATGCCTTACAATTTGGAAATACAATATCAAGCATTTGGGATTGGAACATTCTAGGCATGTTTATACCATGCAAAGATACATGTTAAAACATGATACATGTCTGACGTTAAACATCAGTAAGACAAAGGTCCTCCACCAACCTGTCCTCACCGCACAGCACTGCCCCCCAGTCATCAAGATCCTGGACAATGTGGACCACTTCCATTATCTCGGGAGCCTCCTATTAACAAGTGCAGGCGTTGACGACGAGATCCAACACCGCCTCCAGTGCACCAGTGCAGCCTTCAGCCGCCTGAGGAAAAGAGTGTTTGAAGACCAGGCCCTCAAAACTGTCACCAAGCTCATGGTCTACAGGGCTGTATTAATAACCACCCTCCTGTATGGCTCAGAAACATGGACCATGTACAGTAGACACCTCAAGTGTCGCTGGAGAAATACCACCAATGATGTCTCTGTAAGCTCCTACAAATCCCCTGGGAGTACAGACACACCAACGTTAGCGTCCTCGACCAGGCCAACATCCCTAGCATTGAAGCACTGACCACACTTGATCAGCTCCGCTGGGCAGGCCACATAGTTCGCATGCCAGACACGAGACTACTCGGAACTCCTTCATGGCAAACGAGCCAAAGGTGGGCAGCGGAAACATTACAAGGACACCCTCAAAGCCTCCCTAATAAAGTGCAACATCCCCACTGACACGTGGGAGTCCCTGACCAAAGACCACCCTAAGTGGAAGAAGTGCATCTGGGAGGGCGCTGAGCTCCTCGAGTTTCGTCGCTGAGAGTATGCAGAAATCAAGCGCAGGCTGCGGAAAGAGCATGCGGTAAACTAATCCCACCCACCCCTTTCCTCAACGACTATCTGTCCCACTTGTGACAGAGACTGTGGTTCTCGTATTGACTGTACAGCCACCGAAGAACTCTTGTTAAGAGTGAAAGCAAGTCTTCCCCGATTCCAAGGGACTGCCTATGATGACATGTTACAAGTAAAGGATCAAGAGATAGACCTGGGAGCAATAGTTAATGACTAATTAAAAGTGCACAAATAGTGCGTATGTAGGTTGAATTGTAATATATCCAGTATAAAACTAACAATATGATACTTTAGGCTATACAAAGCTTTGGTACACCTGCACCTGGAATATCATGTCCAGTTTTGGTTCCTGTATATGGCTTGCTTGTATATGGTAAATTGCAGAGGAGGGTGATCAGATTAATACCTAGCTATAAGATCAGGGAATGCGGATTCAAGGGACAAGTAGCAGAATGGATAGCTAGCTGGATTCAAGACAGAAAGCAGAGAGTAGGGGTAAAGGGTAGCTAATCACAGTGGCAGAAGGTGGGTAGTGGTGTTCCACAAGGATCAGTGATGGGACCATGGCTGTTCACAATTTATATTAACTATTTAGACTTTGGAATCAAAAACACAATTTCTAAATTCGCGGATGACACCAAATTGGGAGTGGGATGGCGATGGGGGGGAGGGGTGGATAGTCAATACTGAGGAGGACTGCAACAAATCACAGGAGGACATTAATAAACTTGCAGAACTGACATATAATTGGCAAATTAATTTAAAAACAGATGAATGTGAGGTATTACATTTTGGCAAGAAAAATAGGGAGGTCACTTATTACTTGGAAAATACAATTCTAAATGGGGTAGAGGAGTGAAGGGATCTCAGAGTAGACACAGAGAGAGTGTTTCCACTTGTGAGGAAGAGCAAAACTAGAGGCCATCAATATAAGATAGTCACCAAGAAATCAAATAGGGAATTCAGAAGAAACTTCTTTACCTGAGAATGTGGAACTTGCTACCACAGGGAGTGATTGAAGCGAATAGTATTTAAGGGGAGGCTAGATAGCCATATGAGGGAGAAGAGAAAGAGGGTTATGCTGATAGAGTTAGATGAGGAAAAACAGGAGAAAGCTAGAGTGGAACATAAACGTCAGCATGGACTGGTTGGACCGAATGGCCTATTTCTGTGTTGTATATCCTATGTGATCTTATGATAGACTGAAAGAATTTGGGCTATTTAGTTTTGAGAAGCCCAGGCTTAGAGGGGATATAACTGAGGGTTTTTAAATTATGACGGTTGGATAGGTTATTTGAGATGAATCGGATGCAGGGACTAGAGGAAATGCATGATAAAATACTTTGGCCAAGAATTAGATTAGATGCCAGAAAATTTCCGCTCCCTCCCAAAGATTCATAACCTTCTGGAACAGACTATAAAAACATACAGTAGGTATGGATTTTCTACAGTCTGTTAAAAAGGAACTTGCCATGATACTGACAGAGAAAGATATTTCTAGGTGGAGGGTAAATTGCTACATAGCTGGGATAATGACAAGTTATGGGCCACCATAATCTTTTGCAGCCTTGCTTGATTGACTTAGGGGCTTGGAAAGGAATTTCCAGAGTTTTTCCTGAATTAGCTGCAAGTTTTGTTTTGCTTCTCCCAACAATAACAATAACACCTTGCTTTTATATAGTGCCTTTAATGGCGATTGTATGGTTAGGAAGGTGGGTCAGTGGTGTAAACAGTTGGATGAGGCAGGCTGATAAGCTGATGGTTTTTTTTTCCGCCCTTTTGCTATGTTCACATATCTTCCACATTCTCATTGGATCTGTCCCACCTGCGACAGAGATTGTAATTCCCGAATTGGACTGTTCAGTCACCTGAGAATTTGGAGTGGAAGCAAGTCGTCCTCGATTTTGAGGGACTGCCTATAATGATGATGGGAATAACCCTCGGCTAATTCAGTACAAACGTTCACTTTACTCTTTTCTGAATTAAATGAAAAGCCATGCAGACTTTCACAGAGGATTACTGCAAGTGCATTTTTCTGGTTTAAAGAAAACTATTACTTTTTTTAATCTAAAAGTTGTTCATGGTTTCTGAGTCAGCATAACAATTATAATAATTACTAACAGAGTTTTCACCTTTAAAGGCTTCCCTGGGCACATTTTCAAATGCAGATTTTAATGTTAGATTGAACACATATGAATAATTGAAATTACCTCAGTGTTGCTGTGATAAGAGAATTTTAATTTATCATCAATCCTGGAAGAGCCAGGAACAGCCTGCTGGAAGTGTTCAGTTGCAGTCATGTTAGATGACATGGTCTGCTGATTTCTGCTCATGCCTCAGCATATATAGAGTTTGCTGAATGAAGTGATTATATTTTTATCTTAGTTTTATTAAAAGATTTATAAGATAAGAATGATTTTTTTTAGCACCATGCAGGATCAACTCCATGGTATTCTTCTGTCACAATTAAGTCTAGAGATTAGAAGAATTATTTTCCTCCCAAAATGATGGATAAGTGTCCCTTGACCCTTACCTTTGGATGAACAGATTCATAATTTGGGCTGACATTCCTGTGTAGTACTGAGAGTGCTGCATTAATGGAACTGATATCCTTCAAATGAGATATTAAACTGTTCAGTTGATGTTAAGGAACTTCTGATACTATTGCAAAAAGAAATTCAGATATCCTAGATAATATTACTTTTTCAAACAACACCACCAAAAGAATTCTGACTATTTTTGTGGGATTTTGGCAGTGCAAAAGGTACAGTGAATGTGTTCATTTCTCTGATGCCCTTTGAGATATTTGGATGATGTAATGAGGCACTATATAAATGCAAGTATATATTTGTTTCACATGTGAAACAACCTCCCATCAAAAGCAGCTGATGTATGTCAAGTAACCCTTTCAAAAATAAGTTAGATAAACATTTAGTTATGAAAGGGATTGATGGCTGTAAGGATATGTGTAGACTGAAGTCATCAAATACTCCATGGGACCTAACGTTTCTATAATGCTGGGGCTAGGCGAATGGTCTTTGGAGGCCAACCAGCTAGGGTTGAACAGTAGAGAGGTGGAGTTAGATAGATACTCATTACCTTTAATTACTAATTTACCTTTAAATCATTACCTTTGAGAATCAGGGAGTATTAATGCTGAAATTTCCCTCCTGAGATTAATTAAATGGGGTTGAGTTAATCAAAGTGTTGATTCTACATAGTCTATGAAAGGGGTGGATATAATGCATCAAAAGGCTTTCTTTTGACTGGGATTTCTTATGCCATCGCTATGGACCTCATCTCTGCACAGACACCTTGGTGACTGCATCCCTTTAAGCAAATTGATGGCCACTCCACCTTTGGAGTAGCAGGATGCTGCTCTAATGTCTCAGCAGGTCCATGGAGTGAGCACCCCCCCTGTGCTGCTACTAGCCCTTAATGTGTAAGGTACTCTGTCCCCAGGATTTGGGATGGAATCAAGGTGGGAGACAGTCAAGGATGGAGTCAAGTGGCAGAAGATCCACTTTGCTGCATTTCCTGTAGCACAATTGCACCACCATAACTTTGGACTTAGAGGGCTAGAAGTTCCCCAGCCTGTCGTTATTTGATAAATAATGTAATTTTTGTGAAGAAATAAGAATAAAAATGTTGCCATTTTTTAACGGGGTAAATTTGGCCCAAAAATACACCTGTCGTTAAAAAATGGCGTTGCTGGAGGAATCGTGTTGGATACCGCTGTCCTCTCTAACTTTACTGCGAGGCTGATATCGCCAAAAATACAAGGGAGAAAACACAAAAAAAAATTCAAAAATAAAAAAAAATCAGAAAACATTCACAATAGCTTTAAGAAATGAATCGCTGAACATTTTTATTTTAATAAACTTCAATTTATCTTTTTTGTAGGTTTTCTTATTTATCAACGTTTTTTAGGCTGCAACGCCTGCTTTTTCCATGCATTGTTTTTTGACCCAAGTACGGGTTTGCCAAATGGTCAAATTTAGACTTGCTATTTTTAACGTATGGCGAGCTGGAAAATGGCGATATTTTGAAAACACCATTCTTAAACATTGGGCAATAAAACGTGCATAAGGCTGGCTGATTTCTAGCCCAGAGTGTCTTTCTTCATCCAAATTTGAATTCATTTTGCAAAATAAAATGAGTTAAATTTTGAAGAAACCTTGAAGCTTTTACTTTTGGTAATTTAGAAAATGTAAACATGCTAATTATTGACACCTGTGTGACAAAGTAAGATAGAGGCACAGAGAGAGAGGCAGACAGACAGTATACTTTTCCTCATTTTAATTTGGGTTGATTTGTAATTTGAATTTGGAAAATTAAAAAAGTCTCTTTGAGGGAAACAGATTGGAGGAAATAATGGATGTGAGGGAAGGAGGGAAACAGGTTGAAAGTGAAGATGAGGGTCTTCTGGACTCTTGGGGATACGAGTGGAAGTGCATCAGGAGATGATGGAGGTGGGATGTGTCAGCTGAACAAGTGGAATGGGAAAATACAAGAGTTGAGAAGTTGGATTGATTGTTGAAAGGGGAAGAGTTGAGGGTAGTGATGGGAATGAGTGATGATAGTGATGGGAGTGAAGAGATGGTAGGAAAGAGAGAGGATCCAGATAGTAGGAAGGCAAAGGTGGAGAATGCAACTCAGGCCAGTGGGTGAGCAGAAACATTTCCCCACAAGCACTACCAGAAAATGCACCCTGCTCACTTCATTGGGTTCTTTTCCTCACCACACCACGCAATGCCACACAATGCTACCTGGGAAGAAGCAAAGATAAAAGCAGAAGTAGATAAAAAGAAAGAAAGAGTTGAAGAGAGAATCAGAAGAGGTGAAAAAGAGAGAAACAGAAGCAGAAGAGAAGAGACAGAGAGAAAGACCTGAAAACAATAGATAAGCGATAATCTCCAATTTACATTGTGCAACACCATGGGAGCGCCACTAGGTTATATAAAACAAATTGCACTAACATACATTTTGTTCATCACATTTCAGTGGTTACATTTCAGACATCACACAATAGACAGCGGACATGGGGAATGAACTAGTTGCCTTTGCCAACTTATTTAATACGTTTAGTTTCTGCCAATTTTAATTTGATAAATTTTCCCCATTTTGTCTTTATTCCTAATTAATTTACTTCCTGCAATTTCTCCCCATTTTTTGTGTGGCTGCTTTCCAGTCTACATAGTTATTTAATTAATTTCCACACTTGGTGCCAAACTACCGATTTTATTCAAGAATTTTTTTTGCTGCCAGTATATATTTGATTAATTTTCCCAACTTTGTGCCCCTTTGTGAACTTTATCTGCATAAGGTCTCTTTCCATTCATGCCACCCACGTATTTATTTACTTTATTTCTATTGATTCTGTGTAAGTCTGTTTTTTCCATGCCATTGCTGAGATTATTTAAATAATGTATTTCCTGCCGTTTCTCCCTATCTTTTTAAAACTGCTTTCCACACATGAGCCCCACATTATTTCCCTGAGTTACTGCCAAACTGCTGACTTAATTCAATTAATTTATTTGCTGCATTATTTAATTAATTAATTTCCCAACTTTATGCCCCATTACTGACTTTAATTAATGTATTTCCTGCATCTTGTCCACACTCTGTTTAAGTCCCCTTTCTGTTCAAGATGCCCACGCATTTATTTACTTAATTTATTCAATCAATTTATTTGCTGTGATTTATCCTCATTCTATACAACGCTACTTTCAAATCGTCAAATTTGCATATTTATTTAATTGATCGTGTATGTGTATACAGTTTTCACTTTCAAAGTAATCTACAACATTATTCTTGAATTTCCCATTGTGTCACTTCCTTTCTGCATCCGAAGTAACCTCACGCGCGCACTTCGAAATTTCTGGCAAAACACATTTCTTTTTATACCATCCCTTATTTTGCTCCCATTGACTTTTTCCCTCATCTTACTGCTGTGATGCTCCCCCACTCAATGAGAGGCAAATTACTGATTCCAAAATTTATGGTATGTCATTTGTTTAACTATTGCTTCCTGATCATATGTGATTCCTTTCACCAAGTATTTATTAAAAGTATTACACACAGCTTTTTGTAAACACATTCACTTCCTTAAATTCTTTTGCTATCACACTTTGTTGATAACATTCTATAAAATATTTCAGGATTGCTCATCATTTTATGTCATCACAGAAATAATTTTGGAATTGAGTTTTGTTTAAGTGTTGTGTTTTAATACAGGGAATTAGTATAGATTTTTTTTTAAAGACACAGATTGAAGACATTGAATTTATGTATTAGAGCCAGGTGAACTAGTTTGTGGAATGCCACAACTGATACAAGGAGAGTAACTTGTCTGATCCTGGGCCAGGGACAGGATGGTCCCCAGTCATTTTAAAAACAGCAAGAGATATTCTCTTTGAACTCACACTGGGAGGTGGTGATGCAATGGTGAAGGGGGGGTGGTGGTGCGTGCGGGCGGGCGTGGAAGTGGGGGTTAGATAGTAACTTTTTATTAACAGGCCAACTAAGAAATCATTAACCAGATTGGAAATCAACATCACAGCCCATCACCTAACTGGGAACACAGATTGGAAAAAAGGATACATGGGCAGTTAAGGTTTAAACAAGGGAGTGCGAGGTTTAAGCCTAACACCTAGGGGTCAAAATTTGGTTCTACCGCCAGCTGATACTGCCTGGGAGGGACGACAATGGGGCATAAACGGTTAAGCGCCGGTGTTAGGCAGTGGTGCCGCTTGGCGGGAAATTCGGTTCAGCTTTTTCAAGGGCTTTTCGCCGACTACCACCTTGGAAATCCTGATGTCAGTACGCGTGCAATGCCTCGTTGGTGCCAAGCTCGCCAAATTCACTTTTGCCGTCTCACTTACTGGCTGCCGTTCTCAGTTCGAGGTAAAGATTCTGGGGCGGTATTTAAAGGGAGTTGCAGCCGGGCCACAGAGGTCATGGTCAGTGCTGGGTTCTCTCCTCGCAGAGTGCATAGGTGTTGGCGTGCTGCGACTACTCAGCTTCACAACTAGCATTTCGCAAACATTGGTGCATTTCAGGTCATTTCCATTGGCGACTAGCATATTGCGGCTACCTTCTGCAACTTAATGGGGGCAGTGTTGGCACACCACGTCGTCCTGCGTTGAAGAATTCAAAGGCGCCGGCTACAGAGGTGAGATCAGGCCAATGTGGGTCTACGCCAGAGGAGAGGCCCCAGATCTGGGGGCAGGAGGCCGTACAGATGCAGGGTTTACTGTGCGCATTACTCTTACCTTGATATGTCCGAGGAGCAGTGCATAAGAAGGCTGCGGTTCCTCAAGGAGGTGATCACCGAGCTCTGCCACCTCCTGCAGACACATCTCGAAGCTGACATCGGCACCAGGACCTCGCTGTCAGTGCCAGTGAAAGTGACAGTAACCCTCAACTTTTATGCTACTGGCTCCTTCCAGTCTCCCGTAGGTGATATATGCAACATCTCGCAGTTTGAAGTACATCGCTGCTTTCGCCAAGTGACCAATGCTCTCTACTGCCGACGAATGGACTACATAAAGTTCAGCATGTCCAGAGAGAGCCAGGAAGAGCGCTCCCGTGACTTCACCAGGATAGCAGGCTTCCCCATGGATCATGGGTCATTGATTGTACACATGTGGCATTGTGGGCCCTGCCTCACAATGGAGAGGTGTTTCGCAATCGAAAGGGCTACCACTCCCTCAACATTCAGTTAGTCTGCAATCACAGGCAGATGATCCTCGCTGTCAATGCCCGCTATCCCGGCAGCTGCCACGATGCCTTTATCCTATGGGAGAGCAGTGTGCCACGACTGTTCCAGCCACGACATGAAAGGCCTGGCTGGCTCACCGGCGACAAAGGGCATGGTGTGGCCCCCTGGCTGACGACACCCCTCCGCAATCCAAACACCCCTGCCAAGCAGCGCTACAACACCATATCACAACCAGGACCATTATGGAGCAAACTATTGGGGTTCTGAAGCAGCGTTTCCACTGCCTTGACCGCTGAAGAATGGCATTTCAGTACTCATCTGATAGAGTGTCCATCTTCACCATTGTGTGCTGCATGCTGCACAACCTGGCCATCATGAGGACCAGCCATTACCAGCAGAGATGGATGATCCACCTCAGGAGGACAATGACAATGAGGAGGAAGACAAGGAGCTTCAGCCAAGGAGAAGGCAGCCTAATACTGTTGTGGCTGCAAGGGCTGCTCGTCAGAGGCTCATCGCGCATCGATTCCAGTGAATGATGCAAGATGTGCCGAATGACCAACCTATACACCTGGCGACCTGCTGAAGACATCGTGCCCCACCCTCCTAGCCTCCATGTTTATAAATGGAAAGACAAGACTGTGACAAATTAAAATAATTTTTATTCACAACAAAAACCATTGGGCCTGAACTTGGTGAAAGCCAAGGCCGGCCCAAGTGCTGCCCAAAGAACCGCCAAGAGACCGGGCGGTACTTTGGCAGGAAGATCCCTCTAAAAGATCTGCCAGTGCCGCCCGGCGGCACAATACCGACTTATGCCCTAAATTTGGGCCGTAGCGGACAGGAGCTCCCAATCTCAGTGGCAAATGCGATCCTCACCAAAGTGCCATTGAGGATTGAGTCAGGCCTGGTTGGGGCCGGGGGGGGGGGGGGGGGGGGGAGGGGGCACACATAATAATAAAAATGAACACAAAAAAAAACACTTGAACACCTTTAGGGGACCCCATTCTCCTGATTCTAGGGGGTCTCCGGGGACAATCCACAGGGGAAGTCGGTTCACTGTCCCTTTGTGTGTGACAGAGAGCATGGCGCTGCCGAGGACTGGTACGATTTCTTTTGTATAGGTCCTTAGTGTGGTGTCGACCCTTGTGAGTTTTGGTCTGTCTCTTTTATGCGGCCACAGTTGTTCAAATTGTTGAGCGCCCATGAGAGATTGACTCGCTCCCATATCCAGCTCCATGTTGACAGATATCCCATTGAGTAGGACCCTCATCATTATAGGAGGCGTCCTGTTGTAGGAGCAGCGGCCATTGATTGTGTTGTCCCACTGTACATCGATGTCCCGGGTACTGTCCCCACCATCTTCTGGTCCGCTATCCGACCCATTCGATTCGTATACCAGCCGAGCTGCCGTTTTTTTGCACATGCGGGCCAAATGCCCTGTATATTCACAATTTCTGCAAACAGCCTGCTGAAATCGACATCCCCTTGACGAGTGCCCACCCCCACACCTCCAGCACAGACCTGTTCCATTGTTCAAAGAGTTCCCAAAGAATGAGCTGCGTCTGGCTGATCTCTCATGAGCTTCTCTCAGTTTGTAGTTGATTGCTTGCATTGTGGGTTGATGAGGTGTAAACGGCCGTTCCTTTGGCCCTTGATGGCCTCTGGCTGCTGTCGAGAGCCTGTTCTCCCGGTTTTGTCTGTGTGTGAGGGTAGCAGCTTGTTTAGTGCTGTGAACTTCTTCTTCCAATATTTCGTTAGTTGTCGTACCTGCATTGTAAATCCACCTCGTTTCTTCTTCCCCTACCAAAAATGTCTCTGCAACCAGTGCTGCTGCCTCTAAGGTCAGGTTCTTGTTCTCTATGAGCTTTTGGAATATGCCTGCGTGGCCTATTCCTTCAATGAAAAAGTCTCTCAGCATTTCTCTCCTCAGTTCATCGGAGAACTCACGTAAACTAGCCAACCTCCGAAGTTCCGCCACGAAGTCAGGTATGCTCTGGCCCATACAGCGTCTGTAGTTGTAGAACCTGTGTCTGGCCATGTGTAGGCTGCTCGCTGGCTTCAGGTGGTCTCTTACCAGTGTACTCAATTCTTCAAACGACTTGCTTGCTGGTTTCTCGGGTGCCAATAGACCCTTCATTAAAGCGTTTTCGAGCTACAGCTGGTCAAGTAATGGGCTCTTCTCTTGTCTGCCTTATCGTCACCTAACCAGTCTTTGGTTACAAAGCTTTGCTGGAGCCTTTCAATAAAGTCCTCCCAATTGTCTCCCGCATTGTACTTTTCATCTGATCCGCTGTTCGCCATTCTGCGGATTCTGTAATCCCGTAACCCGTAGCCACTGTAAAGTCCTGTCCCCTCAGTACAGATTCACACGAGGCATGTAGTGAAGTCAAGGTCACTCTGGACCTGCACCTTTATTTCACAGCTCTGGAATGCTGCACTTGCCTGAGACCTCTCTTTATATACCTGTCTCTTGCAAGTGCACCCCTGGTGGTAAGGTATGCTGGTGGTTACAGGTCATATCTTATTACATTCATGTATAGCATGTTAGGATACAGTTATATATTATAATGTAAGATACATGACATCACCCTTCCCTCAAGGTCTTATTGTCTTTTTCGGTTCAGTCTCTCAGGTGGTCTACGCTCTCGCGTGGAGCATCTGAGTTGTGGTTCAGTTGTTTGCCTTGGTGTCTGTTTTTATTTGGGTGTGGTTGCTGGTATCTCGCCTGGGCTGTGTGTTTCGATTGGTGTGATTGTTGTTGACTCGCCTGGGCTGTCTGTTAGGATTGCCCTTTCCTCAGGTTGTTCCCTCTGTCTGTCCACCAGGTGTGGTGCGAGTTCCACATTGTAGTCTGCCTCTGGTTCCGCAGTGTTGTTGGTAAGTCTGCTTTTGACTTGGTCTACATGCCTCTGGCAGGTTGTGCCATTGTTCATTTGTACTACGAGTAGCCTGTTTCCTTACTTTCCCGTTACTGTCCCTGCAAGTCATTTGGGACCCCTGCCATAGTTTCGTACAAACACTTTGTCCCCTATCTCATTCTACCTCCCCCTTGAATTTCTGACATGGTGCTCAGTCAGCTTACGGCGCTTTGCCTCAACGATTTGGTGCATGTCTGGGAGGACTAATGAGAGCCTTGTTTTTAAAGTTCTTTTAAAGCCAGGGGTAGCCTGCTGAGCGCATTGGCACAGTTGTCTGTGCCTTATGGTATAGTCGTAGGACGCCAGCATGAGTGCCCACCGTTGAATTCGCACCGAGGCATTGGCGTTTATTACCTTTCTCTCGGATAGGAGGGATGTGAAGGGCTTGTGGTTGGTTTCTAACATGAACTTGGCCCCGAAAAGTTATTGGTGCATCTTTTTGACACCGTACACGCACGCGAGCGTCTCCTTCTCTACCATTCTGTACCCGCGCTCCGCCCGCGAAAGTGACCTGGAGGCATAAGCTATGGGTTGTAATTTGCCCGCACTATTGACATGTTGCAAAATGCATCCGACCCCATACGCTGATGCATCGCATGTGAGAACTAGCTTTTTACCTGGGTCAAAGAAAGTCAAAACACTGTTGGAACACAGAAGGTTGCGTGCCTTATTGAAGACGCGTTCCTGGGCGTCCCCCCAAAACCAATTACACCCCTTCCTGAATAGCACATGGAGAGGCTCCAGCAGCGTGCTTAAGTTCTGCATAAAGTTCCCAAAGTAATTGAGTTGCCCGAGAAAGATGCGCAGTTCTGAGACATTCCGGGGCCTGGGTGCCAGGCGAATTGCTTCTGTTTTGGACTCTGTTGGGCGAATTCCATCAGCGGCAATCCTTCTGCCCAAAAATTCAACCTCGGGTGCGAGAAACAGGCACTTGGATTTCTTGACTCGTAGGCCTACCCGATCCAACCGCTTTAGTACTTCCTCCAAATTACGGAGATGGGAGTCGGTGTCCCTGCCCCTGATAAGTATGTCGTCTATAAATACAACCGTCCCCGGGATGAACTTGAGCAGACTCTCCAAGTTGCGCTGGAATATGGCAGCTGCCAACCTGATGCCGAATGGGCATCTATTGTACATGAAAAGGCCTCGATGTGTGTTGATGGTGGTGTGTAGCTTGGATTCCTCGGTCAATTTTTGCGTCATATACGCAGATATGAGGTCTAATTTTGAGAAAAGTTTACCTCCAGCTAATGTGGCAAACAAGTCCTCCGCTCTGGGCAGCGGGTACTGGTCCTGTAGGGAGACTCTGTTTATGGTAGATTTGTAGTCCCCACAGATTCGTACGTATCCATCAGGCTTCATGACTGGGATGATGGGACTTGCCCAGTCGCTAAATTCCACATGTGATATAATGCCTTCCCACAGAAGCCTGTCTAGATCGTGTTCAATCTTTTCCCTCATCACATAGGGTACAGCTCTGGCCTTGTGATGGACCGGTCTAGCATCCTGTGTGATGTAGATTTTGACTTTGGCCCCTTTGAAAGTGCCCACACCTGGCTGAAAGAGATGTTCAAATCGCTTTATAACTGTTGAGCAGGAGGTCCGTTCCTCAAATGACATGGCATGGACATCATCCCATTTCCAGTTTAGTTTTGCCAGCCAGCTTCTCCCCAGCAGTGCTGGGGGGTCTCCGGGGTCAATCCACAGGGGAAGTCGGTTCACTGTCCCTTTGTGTGTGACAGAGAGCATGGCGCTGCCGAGGACTGGTACGATTTCTTTGGTATAGGTCCTTAGTGTGGTGTCGACCCTTGTGAGTTTTGGTCTGTCTCTTTTATGTGGCCACAGTTGTTCAAATTGTTGAGCGCCCATGAGAGATTGACTCGCTCCCATATCCAGTTCCATGTTGACAGATATCCCATTGAGTAGGACCCTCATCATTATAGGAGGCGTCCTGTTGTAGGAGCAGCGGCCATTGATTGTGTTGTCCCACTGTACATCGGTGTCCCGGGTACTGTCCCCACCATCTTCTGGTCCGCTTTCCGACCCATCCGATTCGTATACCAGCCGAGCTGCCGTTTGTTTGCACATGTGGGCCAAATGCCCTGTATATTCCCAATTTCTGCAAACAGCCTGCTGAAATCGACATCCCCTTGACGAGTGCCCACCCCCACACCTCCAGCACAGACCTGTTCCATTGTTCAAAGAGTTCCCAAAGAATGAGCTGCGTCTGGCTGATCTCTCATGAGCTTCTCTCAGTTTGTAGTTGATTGCTCGCATTGTGGGTTGATGAGGTGTGAACGGTCGTTCCTGTGGCCCTTGATGGCCTCTGCCTGCTGTCGAGAGCCTGTTCTCCCGGTTTTGTCTGTGTGTGAGGGTAGCAGCTTGTTTAGTGCTGTGAACTTCTTGTTCCAATATTTCGTTAGTTGTTGTACCTGCATTGTAAATCAACCTCGTTTCTTCTTCCCCTACCAAAAATGTCTCTGCAACCAGTGCTGCTGCCTCTAAGGTCAGGTTCTTGATCTCTATGAGCTTTTGGAATATGCCTGCGTGGCCTATTCCTTCAATGAAAAAGTCTCTCAGCATTTCTCTCCTCAGTTCATCGGAGAACTCACGTAAACTAGCCAACCTCCGAAGTTCCACCACGAAGTCAGGTATGCTCTGGCCCATACAGCGTCTGTAGTTGTAGAACCTGTGTCTGGCCATGTGTAGGCTGCTCGCTGGCTTCAGGTGGTCTCTTACCAGTGTACTCAATTCTTCAAACGACTTGCTTGCTGGTTTCTCGGGTGCCAATAGACCCTTCATTAAAGCGTTTTCGAGCTACAGCTGGTCAAGAGATGGGCTCTTCTCTTGTCTTCCTTATCGTCGCCTAACCAGTCTTTGGTTTGCTGGAGCCTTTCAATAAAGTCCTCCCAATTGTCTCCCGCATTGTACTTTTCATCTGATCCGCTGTTCGCCATTCTGTGGATTCTGTAATCCCGTAACCCGTAGCCACTGTAAAGTCCTGTCCCAGATTCACACGAGGCATGTAGTGAAGTCAAGGTCACTCTGGACCTGCACCTTTATTTCACAGCTCTGGAATGCTGCACTTGCCTGAGACCTCTCTTTATATACCTGTCTCTTGCAAGTGCACCCGTGGTGGTAAGGTATGCTGGTGGTTACAGGTCATATCTTATTACATTCATGTATAGCATGTTAGGATACAGTTATATATTATAATGTAAGATACATGACATCACCCTTCCCTCAAGGTCTTATTGTCTTTTTCGGTTCAGTCTCTCAGGTGGTCTACGCTCTCGCGTGGAGCATCTGAGTTGTGGTTCAGTTGTTTGCCTTGGTGTCTGTTTTTATTTGGGTGTGGTTGCTGGTATCTCGCCTGGGCTGTGTGTTTCGATTGGTGTGATTGTTGTTGACTCACCTGGGCTGTCTGTTAGGATTGCCCTTTCCTCAGGTTGTTCCCTCTGTCTGTCCACCAGGTGTGGTGTGAGTTCTACATTGTAGTCTGCCTCTGGTTCTGCAGTGTTGTTGGTAAGTCTGCTTTTGACTTGGTCTACATGCCTCTGGCAGGTTTTGCCATTGTTCATTTGTACTACCAGTAGCCTGTTTCCTTCCTTTCCCGTTACTGTCCCTGCAAGCCATTTGGGACCCCTGCCATAGTTTCGTACAAACACTTTGTCCCCTATCTCATTCTACCTCCCCCCTCGAATTTCTGACATGGTACTCAGTCAGCTTACGGCGCTTTGCCTCAACGATTTGGTGCATGTCTGGGAGGACTAATGAGAGCCTTGTTTTTAAAGTCCTTTTCATCAACAATTGCGCGGGGGGATCCCAGTCAATGAGTGCGGACAAGCATGCCAGCAGCAGTCGCGACAGGCGACCCTGCAGCGTGGGACCTTGGATTTTAAGCATGCCTTGTTTAATGATTTGCACTGCTCTCTCCACCTCGCCGTTGGAGGCCGGCTTGAACAGTGCCGTCTTGACGTGATTTATGCCGTGGTCAATTATAAAGTCTTAGAATTCTGCGCTGGTGAAGCACGGATCATTGTCACTGACCAATATGTCAGGGATTCCGTGTGTTGCAAACATGGTTGCGAGGCTCTCCACAGTAGTGGAGGTTGTGCTCGAGTTTAAAATGGTGCATTCGATCCACTTTGAAAATGCATCTACCCAAAGACGAGGAACATTTTGCCCATGAATGGGCCCGCATAGTCTACGTGCACTTGCGAGCACGGTTTGGTAGGCCAGGGTCAGGGGCTCAGTGGAGCATCCCTGGGGGCATTGCTGAGTTGGGCACAAATGGTGCACCTTCGGACGCAGAGCTCCAAGTCCGCGTCAATACCAGGCCACCAGACGTGGGATCTGGCTATGGCCTTCATGAGAATGATCCCCGGGTGCTCGCGGTGGAGATCCCGGACAAATGCCTCTCTGCCTCGCAGAGGCATGACTACTCGGCTGCCCCACATCAGGCAGTCTGCTTGTAGCGATAGCTCATGCATGCGCCTGTGAAAGGGTTTTAATTCCTCGGGGCAGGCATCGCGAGCCTCTGCCCAGTCACCGGTTGGGACACATCTTTTTACTAAGGATAACGTGGGGTCGCTGGTCGTCCAGGCTCTGATTTGGTGAGCCGTCATGGGTGAACCTGTGGACTCAAAGGCATTGATTGCCATGACTATCTCACAGTCCTGTTCGTCAGACCCTTCCGTGGTCGCCAGGAGTAGCCTGCTGAGTGTGTCGGCACAGTTGTCTGTGCCTGGTCTGTGCCTTATGGTATAGTCGTAGGCCACCAGCATGAGTGCCCACCGTTGAATTTGCGCCGAGGCATTGGCGTTTATTACCTTTCTCTCGGATAGGAGGGACGTGAGGGGCTTGTGGTCGGTTTCTAACACGAACTTGGCCCCGAAATGTTATTGGTGCATCTTTTTGACATCGTACACGCATGCGAGCGTCTCCTTCTCTACCATTCTGTATCCGCGCTCCGCCCGCGAAAGTGACCTGGAGGCATAAGCTATGGGTTGTAATTTGCCTGCACTATTGACATGTTGCAAAACGCACCCGACCCCATACGCTGATGCATCGCATGTGAGAACTAGCTTTTTACCTGGGTCAAAGAAAGTCAAAACAATGTTGGAACACAGAAGGTTGCGTGCCTTATTGAAGACGCGTTCCTGGGCGTCCCCCCAAAACCAATTGCACCCCTTCCTGAGTGGCACGTGGAGAGGCTCCAGCAGCGTGCTTAAGTTCTGCATAAAGTTTCCAAAGTAATTGAGTTGCCCGAGAAAGATGCGCAGTTCTGAGACATTCTGGGGCCTGGGTGCCAGGCGAATTGCTTCTGTTTTGGACTCTGTTGGGCGAATTCCATCAGCGGCAATCCTTCTGCCCAAAAATTCAACCTCGGGTGCGAGAAACAGGCACTTGGATTTCTTGACTCGTAGGCCTACCCGATCCAACCGCTTTAGTACTTCCTCCAAATTACGGAGATGGGAGTCGGTGTCCCTGCCTGTGATAAGTATGTCGTCTTGAAATACAACCGTCCCCGGGATGAACTTGAGCAGACTCTCCATGTTGCGCTGGAATACGGCAGCTGCCAACCTGATGCCGAATGGGCATCTATTGTACATGAAAAGGCCTCGATGTGTGTTGATGGTGGTGTGTAGCTTGGATTCCTCGGTCAATTCTTGCGCCATATACGCAGATGTGAGGTCTAATTTTGAGAAAAGTTTACCTCAGCTAATGTGGCAAATAAGTCCTCTGCTCTGGGCAGCGGGTACTGGTCCTGTAGGGAGACTCTGTTTATGGTAGATTTGTAGTCCCCACAGATTCGTACGGATCCATCAGGCTTCATGACTGGGACGATGGGACCTGCCCAGTCGCTAAATTCCACAGGTGATGTAATGCCTTCCCGCAGAAGCCTGTCTAGTTCGTGTTCAATCTTTTCCCTCATCACAAGGATACAGCTCTGGCCTTGTGATGGACCGGTCTAGCATCCTGTGTGATGTAGATTTTGACGTTGGCCCCTTTGAAAGTGCCCACACCTGGCTGAAAGAGATGTTCAAATCGCATTACACCTGTTGAGCAGGAGGTCCATTCCTCAAATGACATGGCATGGACATCATCCCATTTCCAGTTTAGTTTTGCCAGCCAGCTTCTCCCCAGCAGTGCTGGGGGTCTCCGGGGACAATCCACAGGGGAAGTCGGTTCACTGTCCCTTTGTGTGTGACAGAGAGCATGGCGCTGCCGAGGACTGGTACGATTTCTTTGGTATAGGTCCTTAGTGTGGTGTCGACCCTTGTGAGTTTTGGTCTGTCTCTTTTATGCGGCCACAGTTGTTCAAATTGTTGAGCGCCCATGAGAGATTGACTCACTCCCATATCCAGCTTCATGTTGACAGATATCCCATTGAGTAGGACCCTCATCATTATAGGAGGCGTCCTGTTGTAGGAGCAGCGGCCATTGATTGTGTTGTCCCACTGTACATCGGTGTCCGGGGTTCTGTCCCCATCATCTTCTGGTCCGCTTTCCGACCCATCCGATTCGTATACCAGCCGAGCTGCCGTTTGTTTGCACATGCGGGCCAAATGCCCTGTATATTCCCAATTTCTGCAAACAGCCTGCTGAAATCGACATCCCCTTGACGAGTGCTCACCCCCACACCTCCAGCACAGACCTGTTCCATTGTTCAAAGAGTTCCCAAAGAATGAGCTGCGTCTGGCTGATCTCTCATGAGCTTCTCTCAGTTTGTAGTTGATTGCTCGCATTGTGGGTTGATGAGGTGTGAACAGCCGTTCCTGTGGCCCTTGATGGCCTCTGCCTGCTGTCGAGAGCCTGTTCTCCTGGTTTTGTCTGTGTGTGGGGGTAGCAGCTTGTTTAGAGCTGTGAACTTCTTCTTCCAATATTTCGTTAGTTGTCGTACCTGCATTGTAAATCAACCTCGTTTCTTCTTCCCCTACCAAAAATGTCTCTGCAACCAGTGCTGCTGCCTCTAAGGTCAGGTTCTTGGTCTCTATGAGCTTTTGGAATATGCCTGCGTGGCCTATTCCCTCAATGAAAAAGTCTCTCAGCATTTCTCTCCTCAGTTCATCGGAGAACTCACGTAAACTAGCCAACCTCCGAAGTTCCGCCACGAAGTCGGGTATGCTCTGGCCCATACAACGTCTGTAGTTGTGGAACATGTGTCTGGCCATGTGTAGGCTGCTCGCTGGCTTCAGGTGGTCTCTTACCAGTGTGCTCAATTCTTCAAACGACTTGCTTGCTGGTTTCTCGGGTGCCAACAGACCCTTCATTAAAGCGTTTTCGAGCTACAGCTGGTCAAGTAATGGGCTCTTCTCTTGTCTGCCTTATCGCCGCCTAACCAGTCTTTGGTTACAAAGCTTTGCTGGAGCCTTTCAATAAAGTCCTCCCAATTGTCTCCCGCATTGTACTTTTCATCTGATCCGCTGTTCGCCATTCTGTGGATTCTGTAATCCCGTAACCCGTAGAGTCCTGTCCCCTCAGTACAGATTCACACGAGGCATGTAGTGAAGTCAAGGTCACTCTGGACCTGCACCTTTATTTCACAGCTCTGGAATGCTGCACTTGCCTGAGACCTGTCCTTATATACCTGTCTCTTGCAAGTGCACCCCTGATGCTAAGGTATGTTGGTGGTTACAGGTCATATCTTATTACAGTCATGTATAGCATGTTAGGATACAGTTATATATTATAATATAAGATACATGACAAAAACAGAGAGACAGACTATTATCTGAATGGTGACAGATTAGGAAAAGGGGAGGTGCAACAAGACCTGGGTGTCATGGTACATCAGTCATTGAAGGTTGGCATGCAGGTACAGCAGGCGGTTAAGAAATCAAATGGCATGTTGGCCTTCATCGCGAGGGGATTTGAGAACATGGACAGGGAGGTGTTACTACAGTTGCACAGGGCGTTGGTGAGGCCAAACCTGGAGTATTGTGTACATTTTTGATCTCCTAACTTGAGGAAGGACATTCTTGCTATTGAGGGAGTGCAGCGAAGGTTCACCAGACTGATTCCTGGGATGGCGGGACTGACATATCAAGAAAGACTGGATCAACTGGGCTTGTATTCACTGGAGTTCAGAAGAATGAGAAGGGATCTCATCGAAACGTTTAAAATTCTGACGGGCTTAGACAGGTTAGCTGCAGGAAGAATTTTCCCAATGTTGGGGAAGTCCAGAACCAGGGGTCACAGTCGAAGGATAAGGGGTAAGCCATTTAGTACCAAGATGATGAGAAACTTCTTCACCCAGAGAGTGGTGAACCTGTGGAATTTTCTACCACAGAAAGTTGTTGAGGCCAATTCACTAAATATATTCAAAAAGGAGTTAGATGTAGTCCTTACTACTAAGGGGATCAAGGGGTATGGCGAGAAAGCAGGAGTGGGGTACTGAAGTTGCATGTTCAGCCATGAACTCATTGAATGGCGGTGCAGGCTCGAAGGGCTGAATGGCCTGCTCCTGCACCTATTTTCTATGTTTCTATGTTTCTATAACTCCATGCTGATTCTGCCTGACCGAATTATGCTTTTCCAAATGTCCCGTGACTGCTTGTTTAATAATGGACTCCAACATTTTTCCAACCATTGATGTTAGGCTAACTGATCTATAGTTTCTTGCTTTTTGTCTGCTTTTAGTGTATGAGAGTCTTTAAAGGTCGATGTAACTTCCATTAGCTGCGAGTTATTGTGGCAATGCTTGAATAAGAGGGTGAGGACCTAACAGTAACAGTAAGGAGAAAGTCTTCCAGTCGCATATGAAGACTGAGGAGGTAACAAGATGAGGAGTAGGAAGGTTAACTGTGCATGCAGGCCCTTGTAGTGGGTGAGGCTGCAAATGCGAGTGTTGCATCTGGCCTCACCCACGTGGGGCATGGAGTCAGACAAATTCACTTTGAAGAGAGACTGCACATTGAGCTCAGAGCATGGTATGGTCAGGTTAATGTTAAAGATATACACCCTAACCACCCACGTCATGTTGTTCCACTTCTTGCGACATTGTGTCGCTGTCCTGGGCACCGTGCCACTCGCTGAGACTCTTTCAGTGACTTCTTATGGGGGGCAGAGTTTCAGAATAAGGGGTTGCCCATTTAAAACAGAAATGAGGAGGAATTTCTTGTCTCAGAGGGTCGTGAATCTTTGGAATTCTCTACCTCAGAGAGCTGTGGAGGCCGTGTCTTTAAATATATTTATGGTGGAGATAGACAGATTTTTGAATGATAAGGGAGTCAAGGATTATGGGGAGTGGGCAGGGAAGTGGAGTTGAGGCCAGGATCAGATCAGCCACAATCTTATTGAATGGCGGAGCAGGCTCGAGGGGCCAAATGGCCCACTCTTGCTCCTATTTCTTCTGTTCTTATGACTTCCCACCATAGCCTTCAAAATGCCTGGTGCTGTGGCCTTCTTCCAGCCTCTGTCCTCAGTAATTCTCGATGCTACTCCAGGGTATCGAGCAGTGCATCGATGGCGGCATCCGGAAAGCGGTGATTGCGCTGGTGAGCTGTTGCTGCATCTGCCATCTTCACCCTGTGAGTGAGTGCGTAGGAAGCGAATATACGCATGAGGCGGTGTTGCGACCAACCACTTCCTCAATCGAATCAAGGTGGCGGCAGTATGTCTGTGGCACAGTTACAAATGATGATTGATGCCTGGATGTTGCCGCCTCACTTGCCGCCCCACTTACCGCCATTTACCACCTCCAGAGTAGCGTGCAATGCCTGATTTAATGCTGCAATCCCCTCTTCAGGTGGCAAAACTGAATTTCGCATTCGGGGGTCAGCGACTTGTTTAGAAGCCCTTAACAGTGATATTTTACTCACCTTTTAATTTTATCAGCTGTGACGCAGTGGATAGCATGCTCGCCTCTGAATCAGAAGGTTGTGGGTTCAAGTTCCGCTCCAGGGAATTGAGCACAAAAATCTAGGCTGGCACTCCAGTGCAGTGCTGGATGAGATGTTAAAACGTCTGCTCTCTCAGGTGGATGTAAAAGATCCCAGGGTACTATTTCGAAGAAGAGCAGGGGAGTTATCCCCGGTGACCTGACCAATATTTATCTCTCAATCAACATAAGAAAAACAGTTTATCTGGTCATTATCACATTGCTGTTTGTGGGAGCATGTTCTGCGCAAATTGGCTGCCTCATTACACTTCAAAAGTACTTCATTGGCTGTAAAGTGCTTTGAGACGTCCAGTGGTCACCCACAGATTTCATGCTGCTCCTGGAATCCGTCTGTTCATCTGAGGCAGAGGTTGAGTGGCCATTGAAGCAGATGATTGCTGACAGTGTTAAAACTTGTATAAAACCTCACAGTTTACACCTGCACACTTTCCAAACCCAGAGACTTTTTGGTTTCTCCCCTTGGAAGACCGATGGTGCTTTATGCTGGCTGCAAGTCTTTGTAGCAAACTCTCCAACCAGGCTCAACTCATTGCAGCAACCTCTCACCTTTGCTTCTGTCATCTCACCTTCAACTAGTATCTACTCCATCAGGATGGGAACCATTTACACTCTGTCACCTTGGCTTCCAGAATCTAACCACGGTGAACCCCAACATCAGCATCGCCAGGCACACCAGCAGCATCAAAAACACCAACCTTCTCTGCAAGCAACTGATGCTGCGCAGGACACAGGGCATCAGCACCCGACCACATTGCTGTTCGGGACGCCATGGCCACATTTACTTTGCTTGACGGCCACATGATGCGCCAGGTTGGCATCACCCCACACCAACACCAACATTGAATGTCCACACTCATCTCCATTGCGGGGGGTATCATTATGTCCGATCATTCACTGCAACTGACTAAGCTACTTCCAAAGGTGCCCACAGATCTGTCCAAGTATACAAAGTGTTGAAAATAAAGGTTTCAATGTTTGACACCACATTAACAGAAACTTTACTTGAACATTACATAAAACACCCAAATGCCTACCCTTGTGTGTTGTTAGTTGGTATGATTGGATTAGGATGAGGGTGAGTGTGAGGGCTGGCTCTTTAGATGGGGATGTGATAATGTAGATAGAGAGGGATGGGTGGAGGTGCAAGATAAGTTGGTGTGAATAAGGAAGTGCAGGGGTAGGGTAGGGAAGGCAGAATGATGGGGATGTGATGAGTGGCACAGCAGGATCAGATTGAATATGGCTTTGCAGTAACGTTTTGTGATCTACTGAGATCATTGAAAGGTTTGCGACATCGCTGATTGTGTCCTCCTATGCAATGTGCAACCAGGCTGCATTGGTGTACTGGGGAGGTTTCTTCTGCCCATGAGAAGGGAAGAGGACCTCCCTGTGTGCTGTGAATCCTTATATAAGCATAACTCAAGCACCAGTCTTTTCAGAAACAGGCTGTTGGAAAATATTGCCAGAGACATTTCAGATAAACAAACAACTGTATTTAACAAGAGGATTTAATAATTTTCTGGTAAATTCTGTAATTTCTTTATGTCTTTGTTATGATCTCTGTAATATTCATATATAGTGGTACGTTTATTTTTTTATCACCATTCACAGGGCTCAATTTTTCCCAATTATCTGCACCGTCTTTTTGGCGTGTAGCGTTTTTTTTTAAGTAACTAAAAATCTCCAAGTTTCGCCAAAGTTTCTGCACAAGCGTAATTCAGTTAGGTACGTTTTTTTAGCTTGTATTTTTTTGCGTCATGGGAGCATAACCTGATGTCTGTGCCAGTTTTTCACATTTAAGTAAGTTTGGCCAACTTACATTTTTCCTAGGATGGCGTATATGATCACTCCCAAAAAACCTGCTGGGCACTTAAGAAAAAGCCACGCACTTTACAAAATTGGCGCAGAAAGACGCCACTGTTTTCAGGCAAAGTTTTGGAGGGAGTCAAGAAGGCAAAAAATATGCATCATAAATCTTAATTGTTTCACAGTCAAAAGGGAGAAAATGGAAGTCTAATGCAATTCTTTAATTTTTGATTTACCACCCCACCACTGAACGTCTCCTCACCAGGCTCGAGAGTCGGAGCGTCGGCCGGCAGAATCACTCCCTCGCCAGGACACTGAGGCTTGGCTTCAAAAGAAGCCCGGGGACTGTCAGCCACTTATATAAGGGATGAGAATCCTTACGCTATATAGCAGCTTCAAAAGAAGCCCGAGGGGGGTGGGGTGGGGGTGGGGGAGCCGAGCCCCTGTATTTGAGTGAGGGAGCGATCCTCCCGGCCGACCCTCGAGCCCAGTGAGGAGATGTTTAGTGGTGGGGAGGTACTTTGAAAAACATCAAAAATTATATAATTACATTAGACTTCGTTGCTCCAAATGTCTTCATTGAATGCCTAGCTTCCCGTTCTAAGCAAGCCTATTGCACATGCGCAGACCTGGGTATGGTCCATACTAGGACGTGCACCTTGGATAGAGAGAGGAAAGAAGGTGTGAGTGCTTTGTCCTGCTGTTTTGAGCTTCTTGCAAAGCTATAATTAAATTATGGGGGCAATCTTGACATTGCCATACCTCATGCAAACCTTCTGCATGATGGTGCTGCAGAGGAGCAGATTGATTAGGCATCATCACCTGAGGAACCTCAGAACACATAAGATGATGGGCAGGAGGCCTTACCCACATCGGGTATATTGAGACATGTGTTTGTGATAGATTCACAGAGCCACACTGCACACAAACTTTTAAGATGGAGCACTCTCCGGAACACTCTCTGTGGAAGCTGCTTCTTGTCAGGTGACCTGACTTTATTAAACACTCTTGTTGCAGTAACACAATACGTCCACAGTGTGGAGCTAAAGACATTACACTTCTCCCTCCTTAATGAAGAAGTTATTATAACAAACAATCATCTAACATAACTTGCATGGTTATACATAACAAAGGATATGGACTTATTTTGCCATATTTACAAATTAAGCTTAACCACTTGTTTTCTGTTTCTGTTTCGAAGAGGATACATAGAAACATAGAAACATAGAAAATAGGTGCAGGAGTAGGCCATTCAGCCCTTCGAGCATGCACCACCATTCAATAAGATCATGGCTGATCTTTCACCTCAGTACCCCTTTCCTGCTTTCTCTTCATACCCCTTGATCCCTTTAGCTGTAAGGGCCACATCTAACTCTCTCTTGAATATATCCAACAAACTGGCATCAACAACTCCCTGTGGTAAGGAATTCCACAGGTTAACAACTCTCTGAGTGAAGAAGTTTCTCCTCATCTCAGTCCTAAATGGCTTATCCCTTATTCTTTGACTATGTCCCCTGGTTCTGGACTTCCCCAACATTGGGAACATTCTTCCTGCATCTAACCTGTCCAGTCCCGTCAGAATTTTATATGTTTCTATGAGATCCCCTCTCATCCTTCTAAACTCCAGTGAATACAGGCCCCGTCGATCCAGTCTCTGCTCATATGTCAGTCCTGCCATCTCGGGAATCAGTCTGGTGAACCTTTGCTGCACTCCTTCAATAGCAAGAACGTCCTTCCTCCGATTAGGAGACCAAAACTGAACACAATATTCCAGGTGAGGCATCACCAAGGCCCTGTACAATGGCAGTAAGACCTCCCTGCTCCCATACTCAAAACCCCTAGCTATGAAGGCCAACATACCATTTGCCTTCTTCACCGCCTGCTGTATCTGCATGCCAACTTTCAATGACTGATGAACCATGACACCCAGGTCTCGTTGCACCTCCCCTTTTCCTAATCTGCCGCCATTCAGATAATATTCTGCCTTCGTGTTTTTGCCCCCCAAAGTGGATAACCTCACATTTATCCACATTATACTGCATCTGCCATGCATTTGCCCACTCACCTAAGCTGTCCAAGTCATCCTGCAGCCTCTTAGCATCCTCCTCACAGATCATACCGCCACCTAGTTTAGTGTCATCTGCAAACTTGGAGATATTACACTCAATTCCTTCATCTAAATCATTAATGTATATTGTAAATAGCTGGGGTCCCAGCACTGAGCCCTGCGGCACCCCACTAGTCACTGCCTGCCATTCTGAAAAGGACCTGTTTATCCCAACTCTCTGCTTCCTGTCTGCCAACCAGTTCTCTATCCACACCAGTGCATTACGTCCAATACCAAGTGCTTTAATTTCGCACACCAATCTCTTGTGTGGGACCTTGTCAAAAGCCTTTTGAAAGTCCAAATACATCACATCCATTGGTTCTCCCTTGTCCACTCTACTAGTTACATCCTCAAAAAATTCCAGAAGATTTTTCAAGCATGATTTCTCTTTCATAAATCCATGTTGACTTGGTCCGATCCTGTCACTGCTTTCCAAATGTGCTGTTATTTCATCTTTAATAATTGATTCCAACATTTTCCCCACTACTGATGTCAGACCAGTTTTTACCAGTTTTCTCTCTCCCTCCTTTTTTAAAAAGTGCTGTTACATTAGCTATCCTCCAGTCCATAGGAACTGATCCAGAGTAGATAGACTGTTGGAAAATGATCACCAATGCATCCACTATTTCTGGGACTACTTCCTTAAGTACTCTGGGATGCAGACTATCAGGCCCCAGGGATTTATCGGCCTTCAATCCCAACAATTTCCCTTACACAATTTCCCGCCTAACAAGGATAGCTTTCAGTTCCTCCTTCTCACTAGACCCTCGGTCACCTAGTACTTCCGGAAGGTTATTTGTGTCTTCCTTAGTGAAGACAGAACCAAAGTATTTGTTCAATTGGTCTGCCATTTCTTTGTTCCCCATTATAAATTCACCTGAATCTGACTGCAAGGGACCTACATCTGTCTTCGCTAATCTTTTTCTCTTCATATATCTATAGAAGCTTTTGCAGTCAGTTTTTATGTTCCCTGCAAGCTTCCTCTCATACTCTATTTTCCTCCTCCTAATTAAACTCTTTGTCCTCCTCTGCTGAATTCTAAATTTCTCCCAGTCCTCATGTTTGCTGCTTTTTCTGACCAATTTATATGCCTCTTCCTTGGATTTAACACTATCCTTAATTTTCCTTGTTAGCCACAGTTGAGCCACCTTCCCCGTTTTATTTTTACTCCAGACAGGGATGTACAATTGTTGAAGTTCATCCATGTGATCTTTAAATGTTTGCCATTGCCTATCCACCGTCAACCCTCTAAGTATCATTTGCCTGTTTATTCTATCCAATTCACGTCTCATACCATTGAAGTTCTCGAACAGAACCTTCTAAACCTGATGTCGAATTTAAACTCAATCGAGGCTGATCCTGAGGAAAGGTTTTCTCCAAGGGATGTCCTTTATTCCGGTGATAATAAAGGATGAGACTGAGTACTGTAAGCAATGAGTAAGTGTGACCTTAGCTCCATTAATTCGACTCCAGAGTGCAGATACCGCGTGGGTGACCTGCTTATATACAGTGCTCCCAAGGGATGCTGGGATCCCTTGGGACTCCAACAGGCAGGCCCTCTGGTGGTGGTGTGATACAGGTTGCCAAGGGTTAAATATATAACATCACTCGTAAAGTCAACAGTACACTTATTTACAGGGTGAGACGATCTGGAGCTTTTCGCTCCCTTGTTGATCGTCTCGGTACAAATGCTGGGGATGGTGAGTTCGGCTTCGTGGTCAACCATGATGTCGGTTGTCACTTGTGTGTGTGTTGGAGGGTCGAAGTTGATGGTGTCCTCTTCGGGTTGCTCATAGCTGTTGGTGAACCGCAATTTGATTTGGTCCAAATGCTTTCTGCACATTCGTCCATTGGCCAATTTGACTTGAAACACCCTACGCCCTTCTTTGGCTATGACCGTGCCAGTGAGCCATTTGGGACCATGTCCATAATTGAGTACAAACACAGGATCATTTGACCTCAATATCGCGTGACAAATTTGTGCGATCATGGTACATACTTTGTTGATGCCGCCTGCCCTCGACATGATCATGGAGATCAGGGTGGACAAGAGAGAGCCTTGTTTTGAATGCCCTTTTCTTGAGCAGCTCAGCTGGGGGAACCCCGGTGAGCGAGTGGGGTCTGGTGCGGTAGCTGAGCAGAACTCGGGACAGTCGGATCTGCAGGGAGCCTTCTGACACACATTTCAAGCTTTGCTTGATGGTCCGAACTGCCCGTTCTGCCTGGCCATTGGATGCAGGCTTGAACGGGGCAGATGTGACGTGCTTGATCCCATTGCGGGTCATGAATTCCTTGAATTCAGCTTTGGTGAAACACGGCCCATTGTTGCTGACTAGGACATCAGGCAGGCCGTGTGTGGTAAACATGGCTTGTAGGCTTTTGATGGTGGCGGTGGATGTGCTTACAGACATTGTTACACATTCAATCCATTTTGAAGAAGCATCCACAACAACCAAGAACATTTTGCCTAGAAATAGGCCCACATAGTCAACGTGGATCCTAGACCATGGTTTGGAGGGCCACGACCACAAACTTAGCGGTGCCTCCCTGGGTGTATTGCTCAGTTGAGAGCAAGTGTGGCACTGGTGCACGCATGACTCCAAATCTGAGTCGATGACGGGCCACCACACATGGGATCTGGCTATGGCTTTCATCATTACAATGCCTGAGTGGGTGCTGTGTAGGTCATGTATGAACGTTTCTCTGCCTTTCTTGGGCAAGACCAAGCGATTACCCTACAAAAGACAGTCCGCCTGTAAGGACATTTCGTCTTTGCGCCAGTGGAACAGCTTAATCTCTTCCTGCATCTCCACTGGGACTCTGGACCAGCTCCCATGGAGGACAGAGTTTTTTTTACCAGGGACAGTAAAGGATCCTGGCTGGTCCAGGTCCTGATCTGGTGGGCCGTAACAGGTGCCTTTTTGTTTTCAAATGCATCCATCACCAAGTCTGCAGGCTGTGCCATTTCCACCCCGGTGGTGGGCAATGGTAGCCGACTGAGAGCATCAGCGCAGTTCTCTGTGCCCGGTCTGTGGCGGATTACATAGTTATATGCCAACAGTGTGAGCGGCCATCTTTGAGTGTGAGCAGAGGCATTGGTGTTAATCCCTTTGCTCTCTGAGAATAGCGATATGAGCGGCTTATGGTCAGTTTCAAGCTGAAACTTGAGACCAAACAAATACTGGTGCATTTTTTTCACCCCATAAACGCACGCCAGAGCTTCTTTTTCAATTATGCTGTAGGCCCTTTCGGCCTTGGACAGACTCCTGGACGAATAAGCGACCGGTTGTAAAACCCCCGATTCGTTAGCCTGTTGTAACACACACCCGACCCCGTATGACGACGCATCGCAAGCTAGCACTAATCGTTTACATGGGTTATAAGAACAAGCAGTTTGTTTGAACATAACAGATTTCTGGCTTTCTCAAAGGCAGCCTCTTGTGAATTCCCCCACATCCAGTTGTCTCGCTTGCACAGTAGCACATGTAGGGTTTCTAGCAAGGTGCTTAACCCGGGTAGGGAATTACCGAAATAGTTGAGGAGTCCCAGGAACGACTGCAGCTCCGTCACGTTCTGTGGTCTTGGCGCATTCTTAATGGCGTCCATCTTGGCGTCAGTGAGTCTGATGCCGTCTGCTGCAATTCTTCTTCCCAATAACTTGACCTCTGGTGCCAGGAAAACACACTTCGAGCATTTCAACCTGAGTCCCACGCGATCTAGCCGAGTTAGAACCTCTTCCAGATTCTTCAAGTGTTCGATGGTGTCCCGACCTGTGACCAGTATGTCGTCCTGGAAAACCATGGTGCATGGAACCGACTTTAGCAGGCTCACCATGTTCCATTGGAAAATTGCTGACCGAATCCCGAACGGGCATCTGTTATAGGTGAACAGACCTTTGTGCGTGTTGTTGCAGGTGAGGCCTTGCGAAGATTCCTCCAGCTCCTGCGTCATGTAGGCCGAGGTCAGGTCCAACTTGGTGAACGTCTTTCCTTCAGCCAGGGTTGCAAATAGGTCGTCTGCCTTGGGTAGCGGATACTGGTCCTGTAGCGAAAAACGGTTAATCGTTACTTTATAGTCCCCACAAATTCTGCTGTCACCTTTGAGTACCGGGACAATCGGATTGGCCCACTTGTTGAATTCCACTGGCACAATGATGCCTTCTCGCTGCAGCCTGTCCAGCTCAATTTCCACTTTCTCTCGCATCATATACGGTACCGCCCGTGCCTTGTGGTGGATGGGTCGTGTACCAGGAACCAAATGGATCTGCACCTTCACTCCCGAGAAACTTCCAATGCCTGGCTTGAACAACGATGGAAATCTGCTCAGAACCTGGGCACATGAGGCGTCGTCGACGGACGAAAGCGCTCCGATGTCATCCCAGTTCCACGGATATTTCCCAGCCAGCTTCTGCCGAACAGTGTGGCACGATCCATAGTGGGAGTTCGTGCACTGCTCCATCATAGGAGACTTTGACTTCTGCGCTGCCAATTACAGGGATCAGTTCTTTGGTGTAAGTTCTTAGCTTGGTGTGAATGGGGCTGAGCTTGGGCCTGTGTGCCTTGTTGCATCATAGCCTATCGAAGGCATTTTTGCTCATTATGGACTGACTCGCACTCGTGTCCAGGTCCATGGATATTGGAATTCAGTTAAGTTCAACTTTTAACATTATTGGTGGACATTTCGTGGTGAAGGTGTGTACCCCATACACTTCGGCCTCCTTGGTTCGAGTCTCTAGTTCAGCCTGATCCACCGTGATCGATCTTCCTCTGCAACGTGGTGGTTTGCAGAGTTTGCGGCTCGTCTGCACATTCGCTGGAGGTGTTCCATTGTTCTGCAGCTGTTGCGCGCATAGTGCTTGAAGCAGCATTGATGGGCCCGATGATCACCTCCACAACGCCAACAAGGTGTTAACTGCCTCGCATTAACGACTGATGGCGGTCTTTGGGACATCTGAGGTTGTGCAGCAGCCGGCGTGTATGTTCTGCCATGTATATTCCTGCTCGAAAACAACGTTATTTTGTGTAATGTACTGGCCGAAACCTCTTTATGCTGCAAAATTTGTTTGGTGTTATCGCTGATGGACATAAATGCCTGGGCTATCGTTATGGCTTTGCTCAGATTCGGTGTTTCAACAGTCAATAGTTTGTGAAGGATTACCTCATGGCCAATGCCAAGCACAAAAAAGTCTCTCAGCATTTGTTCAAGGAAACCATCAAATTCGCAATGTCCTGCAAGGCGCCTTAGTTCGGCGACATAGCTTGCCACTTCCTGGCCCTCTGACAGTTGACATGTGTAGAACCGAACCTCCCCATCAAAATGCTTTCCTGAGGATTTAGGTGCTCCTAGACCAGCGTACAGAATTCTTCACAGGATTTGGTTGTTGATTTTACCGGAGCTAGCATATTCTTCATGAGGCCATAGGTTGTTGCCCCACAGACGGTAAGGAGGATTGCCCTTTGTTTGGCAGCATTCTCGTCCCCTTCCAGCTCGTTGGCCACAAAGTATTGGTCGAGTCTCTCCATGAAGGCCTCCCAATCGCTCCTTCTGAGAACTTCTTCAGGATACCAACTGTTCTTTGCATTTTTGCGCGGTTGTTCGTTACCTCGTCGCCAATTGCTATGCTCATAATAAAGGATGAAACTGAATACTGTGTACAATGAACAAATGTGACCTTAGCTCCTTTACTTCGACTCCAGAGTACAGGTACCGCGTAGGTGACCTGCTTATATACAGTGCTCCCATGGATGCTGGGATCCCTTTGGACTTCAACAGGTAGGCCCTCTGGTGGTGGTATGATGCAGGTTGCCAAGGGTTAAATATATAACATCCTTGATTTTCATTTGAACTCACTCTAACTTCAGACTCTTTGTTTTCCTGACTCAGACTCAGATTAAATTCTGATTTTCTCTTGGATTTGTTTCCAGTACATTGGATGTAGGATATGCTACTGGTGTATCAAAACTATCTGATGAGTCAGAAATAATTGACTCATTCCCACCTTCAACTCCTTCCATGTCTGAAGGTAAAAAATGATCAATGTGAACTGATATGTCCTTACTATACAGCACAAATGCATACGAGGCCCATGCTTGAGAGAAGGTCACTCTGTCACCAGCAACTTTTATTCCAGCACTGAAGTGATGAAGGTGGGTGGAGCTTCCCCTTTTATACCTGAAAGACCAGGTTAGGAGTGTCTCTCACAAGTTCACCACCTCGTCGTCAATGTTCTCACAGTGTACAACTGGTCAGTTTATACATGGGTTACAATGACAGTTAAATACATGACATCACCTCCCCCCCAAAGTCTTATTGGAATCACAGGTCAAGTCTCTCTGGTGGTTTATGCTCCCTTGTAGAGCGCCTGAGTTGGGGCTCCGGTTGTTGGGCACTGGCCTGAGTGTCTGCTGTTTGCGGTGCCTCAGGCCTGTCCAGACTGCTCACAGTGACTGGGCTCTCCTCCACTTGGTTCCAGTGTTCGGCCACCTGTGGAGAAGTGAACTCTACATCGGGTTCTTCCTCTGCTTCTTCTAAGTGGTTGCTGAACCTCCTTTTTGTTTGATCCACGTGTTTGCAGCAGATTTGTCCACTGGTAAGTTTAACTACCAGAATCCTATTCCCCTCTTTAGCAATCACAGTGCCTGTGAGCCATTTAGGCCCTGCAGCGTAATTGAGAACAAAAACAGGGTCATTGACATCAATACATCGCGCATTCCCGTTGTGGTAGTCACATTGTGACTGGCGCCCGCTCTCAGCAATTTCTTTCATGGTGGGGTGTATAAGGGATAACCTGGTTTTGAGAGTCCCTTTCATTAGCAGCTCTGCGGGTGGGACCCCTGTGAGAAAGTGTGGTCGGAATCTATTGGCCAACAGGAGGCATGATAAGCGGCTTTGTAGGGAACCCCCTTGGATTCTGAGCATCCCCTGTTTGTTTATCTACACTGCTCGTTCCGCCTGGCCGTTTGAGGCCGGTTTGAACGGTACCGTTCTGACATGGTTGATACCATTTCCTGCCATGAAATCCTAGAATTCAATGCTTGTAAAGCACGGGCCATTGTCACTGACCAAGACGTCAGGTAGACCATGGGCGGCGAACATTGCCCGTAGACTTTCTACCGTGGCAGAGGATGTGCTTGAATTGAGAATGTCACACTCGATCCATTTGGAGTAGGCGTCTACTACAACCAAAAACATTTTTCCCATGAAAGGTCCTGCGTAGTCCACATGGATGCGTGACCATGGTTTGGCGGGCCAGGACCAGGGGCTAAGGGGGGCTTCCCTGGCCGCATTGCCCAGCTGGGCGCACGTGTTGCACCTGCGAACACAAAGTTCCAGGTCTGCATCTATCCCTGGCCACCAAACGTGTGACGTGGCAATTGCCTTCACCATGACAATGCCCAGGTGTTCATTGTGGAGTTCTCTGATGAACATCTCTCTGTCCATCTGGGGCATGACTACTCGGTTTCCCCATAGTCGACAATCGGCCTGAATCGAGAGTTCATCCTTGCGCCTGTGAAATGGTTTGAATTCCTCAGGGCATGCCCCGTATGTGGCTGCCCAGTCCCCATTTAAGGGCACATTTTTGACTAAAGACAGTAGCAGGTCTCTATTTGTCCAGACTTTGATCTGACGGGCTGTCATGGGTGAGCCTTCGCTTTCGAAAGCTTCAACAGCCATGACCATCTCAGCAGCATGCTCGGTTGCCCCCTCAGTGGTGGCTAGTGGGAGCCTACTGAGTGCATCGGTGCAGTTTTCAGTGCCCGGTCTGTGCCGAATTGTGTAGTCATAGGCGGCTAACGTGAGTGCCCACCTCTGTATGCGGGCTGATGCATTTGCATTTGTGGACTTGTTGTCGGCCAAAAGGGACGTTAGGGGTTTGTGATCTGTCTCCAGCTCAAATTTCCTGCCGAACAGGTATTGGTGCATTTTTTTTACAGCATATACACACGCTCGCGCTTCCTTTTCTACCATCCTGTAGCCTGGGACAGACTTCTGGAGGCATAAGCTACCGGCTGTAACTGACCCTTGGCATTAACATGCTGCAACACACACCCGACCCCATAGGACAACACGTCGCACATTAAAACAAGTTTCTTATATGGATCATAGAGCATTAACAGATTGTTGGAGCATAACAAATTTCGTGCTCTATCAAAAGCCCTTTCCTGGCTGTCCCCCCAGACCCATTCATGACCTTTGCATAGGAGCATGTGTAGCGGCTCTAACAGCGTGCTCAATTTTGGAAGAAAGTGACCAAAATAGTTCAGGAGCCCAAGGAATACACGCAGCTCTGTCGTGTTACGGGGTCTGGGTGCTCTCTGGATCGCTTCTGTTTTGGACGCAGTAGGTCTGATCCCGTCTGCTGCTACCCTCATCCCCGGGAATTCTACCTCTGGAGCTAGGAAGACGCACTTCACCTTTTTCACCTGGTCCAGTCTGCGTAGCACCTCCTCCAGGTTGTGGAGGTGTTCTTCAGTATCACAACCCGTGATGATGATGTTGTCTTGAAAAACCACTGTCCTTGGAAACGACTTGAGGAGGCTTTCCATATTGCGTTGAAAGATCGCAGCGGCCGAGCGAATCCTGAACGGACATCTGTTGTACTCAAACAACCCCTTGTGTGTCGTGATGGTGGTCAGCTTCTTCGACTCACTCGCCAGCTCCTGGGTCATGTAAGCTGAGGTTAGGTCCAATTTTGAAAAAAGTTTGCCACTGGATAGCGTTGCGAAGAGGTCCTCCACTCTCGGTAGCAGGTACTGGTCTTGGAGTGACACCCGATTGATGGTGGCCTTGTAATCACCACATATCCTGACCGACCCATCTGCCTTGAGCATCGGCACAATCGGGCTTGCCCAGTCACTGAATTCGACAGACAAGATGATGCCTTCCCTCAGCAGGCGGTCCAATTCGCCTCTATCTTTTCCCGCATCACGTACAGCACCGCTCTGGCCTTGTGGTGTACTGGCCTGGCGTCCGGGTTTATGTGAATCACTACCTTGGTCCCCATGAAAATCCCAATGCCGGGCTGAAATAGTAAGTCAAATTTGTCCAGGACCTGTGAGCATGATACTCGCTCCACAGAAGAAATTGCATTGACATCGCCCCATTTCCAGTTCATGACAGCAAGCCAACTCCTCCCAAGCAGTGCGGGATCATCCCCCAGAACAATCCAGAGTGGCAACCTGTTCTCCGAATCTTTGTGGGTCACGACTACCGTGGCGCTGCCTAGCGCCGGAATAATCTTCTTTGTGTATATCCGTAGCTGTGCATCAATTGGCAATAATTTTGGCCTCCTGGCCTTGGATGCCCACAACTTGTCGAACTGTTTGATACTCATTAGGGACTGGCTGGCCCCCGTGTCTAGCTCCATTAATACTGGGATGCCATTGAGGAGCACTTTCATCATTATTGGTGACGTCCTGGTATATGAACTGTATATGTGCTCCACATGAACTCGCTGAACTTCAGCTTCCAGCGATTTCCCCCAGTGTCCATTTGGCCCTGTAGGGCTTACATCGTCCCTGTCCTCCTTGTATATCAACCTGGCTGCAGGCTTCCTGCACATACGCGCCAAGTGACCGCTGACATTGCAATTTCTGCAGGTGTATTGCTGATACCAGCAAGCTCTGGCTGTGTGTTTGCCTCCACACCTCCAACATGAGCCGTTGTTGGAAACAAAAGGCCCATTACCAGTTGATCGTCTCTGACTGTCTGTGTAACTGTTTTTAAGCACACCATTAACAGGTGTTGATGGCCCCATTACTGGCCGCATTGTCCCTTGCGATGGCGTGAATCGCCATTCAGCTAGCCATTGTCTCTGTTGAATTCCCCCTTTGGATTCAACTACGTGCTGGGGCATGTCCGATTGCCACTGTCTGCCTGGGGAACTGTGTGCCGCATTAACAATGTTGACTCCCTGTCCATTTGCTGCATTTAAACCAAGAGTTTTGTCACACAGCATTCTGGTCTCTTCCTCCCCTGAGATAAATGTCTGGGCTATCAAAGCCGCTGTTTCCAGGGTCAAGTCTTTGGTCTTGATCAGTTTCCTGAAAACCCCAGCATGCCCGATGCCCTCAATAAAAAGTCTTGCAGCATCTCCGCTCTGCATGCATCTGGGAACTTACATAGGCTCGCCAGTCGCCGGAAGTCTGCCACGAAATCTGAAACACTTTGCCCTTCTCGCCGCCGGTGCTTATAAAACTGGCGTCTTGCCATGTGCCTGCTGCTCGCCAGTTTAAAGTGTTCCCCGATCAACTTACTGAGCTCTTCAAAAGTCTTCTCCACCAGCTTCTCTGGCGCTAGAAGGTCTTTCATCAAGGAGTACGTCCTGGACCCACAAACCGTCAGGAGATGAGCCCTGCGTTTGTCGGCCGAATCCTGTCCCAGCCATTCCTTAGTGACGAAGCTTTGTTGTAGTCTCTCAATAAAGTCGTCGCAATCATCACCAACACAGTACCTCTCGTCTGTGCTGCTCGTGGCCATGTTCACGTGGTTTAAATTCCAGTTTCTCGTCGCCAATGATATGTCCTTACTATACAGTACAAATGCACACGAGGCCCATGCTTGAGAGAAGGTCACTCTGTGACCAGCAACTTTTATTCCAGCACTGAACTGATGAAGGTGGGTGGATCTTCCCCTTTTATACCTGAAAGACCAGGTTAGGAGTGTCTCCCACAAGTTCACCACCTAGTCGTCAATGTTCTCACAGTGTACAATTGGTCAGTTTATACATGGGTTACAATGACAGTTAAATACATGACATGAACAAACCTAATCTGTCCATGATCAACCATCTTGGCCACATATCTTCACCACTCTTCCGAGTAACCACTTTACCCATTTATTGTGATGGTTCTTCACTCTCACCTTCTGATTTAATTTCACACTTCTCTCTTTGCCTCTACCTCTATCATGATTCTCTTTCTGTCTTAATTGTGTCTCTTCTACAGACTGTGCCAAGTTTGGTTTTAACAACGTGAATCTGGTTCGTGGTGTTCTACCAGTAGTTGTATGAGGAGTATTACGAAACGGAATTAGAAAATTAGCCAATTTGTGATCCAATGACAACTGTTGCTTCTTTGGATTTGGATCCAACATCTGCTTGATGAGGGCATGTTTTACAATTTGTACAATGCGCTCTACTACACCATTCAAAACAGGGTGGAGCGGTGGAACTTTGGTATGTTTCACACCATTTTTGCTCATGAACTGTGCAAATTCTTCTGAATGAAATTGTGGTCCATTATCAGAAACAATTTCTTCTGGGAGGCCAAATGAAGAAAATAAACTTCATAAAATGTCTAATGTTTTACTTGTTGTTAGCTTCCACATTGGACACACCTCGACCCACTTCGAATGGCTATCAATCACAATGAACAATTGTTGCCCTTCTAGCTCAGCAAAATTGATATGTAGCCTTTGCCACACCCTGGGAGGCCATTTCCATATCTGTAATGGTACTGATGGTGGTTGCTTGCTTACTGATTGACATATCGTACACTGACTCATGATGTACTCTATATCTTTAACAAGACCTGGCCATCATAAATAACTACGTGCAAAACTCTTGGTCAAGCACATTCCCAGGTGCTGGTCCTAATAATTTGGACCTGAATTTATTTGGTATAACCACTCTTGCACCGCACATGATACAATCTTCAGCAACTGATAATTCATTCCTATGAATGAAGAATGGATGATTATCTTTGTCTGTTACTTGGGTTGGCCATCCATTTGCAATATAATCATACACCTTTGACATCACTGGGTCACATTTGGTTGCTCTACCAATCTCTTCAGCTGTGACTGGCAGTTCATCCATGTATGAAAAATAAAACACTTCTTCCCTATTGGGTGTAACTTCTGATGGGGAAGGCAACCTAGACATAGCATTAGCATTACCATGATCAGCTGATCATCTGTATTCAATATCATATGTATATGCTGACAAAATCAAAGCCCATCTCTGCATTCGGGCTGCAGCTAATGTTGGAACTGGGGACTTTGGATGGAGGATTGCTGTTAGGGGCTTATGGTCCGTAACGTAAACCTATGACCATACAAGTATTTGTGGAACTTTTCGACCCCAAAAATTAATGCCAAAGCTTCCCTTTCAATTTGCGCATAATTACGCTCACTGGCACTGAGAGTGTGTGAAGCAAAAGTAATTGGTCTCTCCTCCCCACTACGTGATACATGAGAGATCACTGCGCCAATTCCACATGGAAAGGCATCACATGCTAGCTTGATCTCCTTCGATACGTCATAGTGAACTAACATGGTGCCCTCTACCAATTCACTTTTACACTCCTTGAATGTTGTATCACATTCTTTTGACCAACTCAAATCGACCTGTTTTTTCAATAGCTCATTCAGTGGATGTAATACTGTAGCCACATTTGATAGGAACTTCCAATAATAGTTCAAAAGACCCAAAAATGATCGAAGTTCAGTGACATTCTTGGGAGTGGGAGCATTTCTGATTGCATCCAGCTTTCCCATGGTTGGATGTAAACCATCTTTGTCTACTCTGTACCTTAAGTACTCCACGGAGTTTTGAAATAACTCACACTTATGAGCAGACACTCATACTCTGTGCTTCTCTAGCCATTTGAGGACGTCATTCAAAATGTTATCATGAATTTGCCTATTTGGTTCTGAAATTAGTATGTCATCTAAATAACATACTAACTCTTCAATACCTTGCAAAATCTGGTTCATCACCCCTTGGAATATAGCAGGGGTGGAGACACTCCAAACGATAGCCTATTAAATTGACATAGGCCTAGATGAGTATTTATAGTCAAGCATAACTTGAACTCCTCATCTAGTTCATGCTGTAAGTAGGCATTTGTAAGATCCAACTTTGAGAAGATCTGACCACCTTTCAGTGTTGAGAACAAATCTTCTACATTTGGCAATGTATTAGGGATATTACCCTCTAGAACCTGGTTTACGGTTACTTTATAATCACCACATAATCTTACCTTACCATCGGACTTAGGTACAACAACAATGGGTGTAGCCCAAATATATCAATCTATCTTAGAAATAATGTTCTCAGTCTCTAGTCTTTTGAGTTCTTGCTCAACTTTCTCCTTGAGTGCATATGATACGAAACATGACTTGCAGTAAACCGATCTAGCATTCTTCTGTACCCTGACACTCGCCTTGAAGCCTTCGATCAGACTGCCCGTTTCGCAGAACATCTTCGGATAATTCTTGATGACATCATCCGTTGATGCAAATCTCGTTTCAACACGAAAAATCTCACTACAATCCAGCTTCAGTGATTCCCAACCAATTTCTTCCTAGTAAGGCAGGCTCATCTCCTTTCACTACTATTAGAGGCAAGCTCTGAACTTGATCCTTGTACTTCACCGGTACGGTGATAGAACCTACCACAGGAATGTTCTCTCCTGAGTAGCATCGCAACTCTATCTTGGATTTCTCCAGTTGGAAATCACACAATTTGTCGTGGCATTGTGACTCCAGTACTACACTCACAGATGCACCTGTGTCAATTTCCATGGGTATCTTGAATCCCACAACTTCTATGTGGATTATGATACTTTTCGAATCGCTGTCTGTTAACCTCGTGCTCCTGATGACGTTTAACTCGAACATCTCCTCATCCTGTTGTTGTTCTTCCATGTTATGTAGTCTCTGGGGATAGCTTTGAAAGCTGGTTTACCCTTCAGTCAGCATGCCTTCGCAAGATACCCAGTTTTCCTGCAGAAGAAACACTCTGCCTTCACATATGGACAACTTTGAGCAATGTGTTGTCCCAGGCACCGATAGCAGGACTTCAATGCTCTGTTACAATTTCCAGTTTCTGAGACTTTGGGCCCCAGCACCTTTTACTTTGAACATGCATGCGATTCACCTCGGTTGTCTGATGACTGAAAATAGTCTGAAATTCTTGGGAGTATTGGTCGGCCATGCTCATCGACCTCGCTGTCTTACAAGCTATATCAAAAGTCAAGTCAGGCGTTGTCAATAACTTTCTTCTGATCGCATCATTTTTCATCCCACAAACAAAATGGTCCCGCATTGCTTGGTTCTGAAAGTTTCCAAAATTACAGTGAATAGATAGCTTTTTTAATGCTACAATGTATTCATTGATATTTTCATCGGCCTTTTGATTTTGTGTACTGAAACTATAGCTTTCAGCAATTTCCAAGGGAACGGGGTTGTAGTGCTGTTCCAGCATAGTTAAAATCTCCTCAAGCATTGTGTCCTTTGGCTTGGCAGGCACAAGCAAATTTATCAGCATTTCATACAACTTAGGGCCAGCTTCAGTTAAGAAAATGGCTCTTTTTCATTCCAACACAGCTCGATTCTGGTCTGCATTCTCTGGGACTTTGATTATGTTATTTGCAGTGAAATACATTTCTAGCTGATCCACATATGCTTTGAACCTTTCCCGGTCATGTTTATATTCTCCTAAATTCTCCATAGGTGCAGCCATTTTGACTCTGGCAGTTCAAACAGTGTGCTCATAATTTACCTCGAATTTGTAGCTGTAATCAAAACAGAAAAGCTCCTAAAGTCTCTCTGTTGGCTGGCTGAATCCTTTACCAACAAAAATTTCAGCTTTGTTTTATCCGATTATCCCACTCATCGTCGCCATTTGTGATAGATTCACAGAGCCACATTACACACAAGCTTTTAAGATGGAGCAGCTTTCTGGAACCTTCTGTGGAAGCTGCTTCTTGTCAGATGACCTGACTTTATTAAACACTCTTGTTGCAGTAACACAATACGTCCACAGTGTGGAGCTACAGACATTACAGCATTCATACCTGCACCTGAGTGATGCAGATTGTGTGAGAAGGCTGCGTTTCCCACAAATAAGTTGTAACCGAGACCTGTGAGTTAATAAAAGCAGAAGCATCAGGAGGACTGCTTTGTCAGTTGAAGTAAAGGTTACAGCTGCACTTTCATTTTATGCACCTAGGTCATTCCAGGCCACAACTGGGGATGTGTGCACCATTTCTCAACATCTAACTCATATCTGCATTCGGCAGGTGATTGCTGCACTATATGCCCGGAGGAATGACTACATAAAGTTCCCCATGACCACCCAGGCAATGTGTGATAGGGCTGTGGGCTTCTCCAGGATTGCTGGCTTCTAAAAGGTACAGGGCTGCATTGATTGTAGCCACATCTCCATGCGAGCCCCTTTGGACGATTCCAAGCTGTACAGCAACAGAAAAGGTTTCCATTCCATGAATGTGCAGCTCATCTGTGATGACACGCATCACATCATGGCAGTTGATGCGAGCTACCTTGGGAGCACGCATGATGCGTTCGTCCTACACGAGAGCGCTATATCTGCCATGTTTCAGCAGCAGCCAGAAGGGCAGAGCTGGCGGCTGGGGGACAAAGGGTGCGGCCTTGTCACCTGGCTCATGATGCCCCTATGTGGAACCCGGACAGAAGCTGAGCGGGAATACAACATGTCGCACATTGCGACACAAAGCATATTAGAGAGGACCATTGGCATCTTGAAGCAGCCTGGACCTGATGCCTGGACCATTCCGGAGGCTACTTGCAATACTCCCCTGAGATTGTCGGTCAGTTCACTGTTGTCTGCTGCATGCTGCTCAACTTAGCCATCATGAGGCAGCAGTAGCTGGTAGTAGAAGAACCACCTGAGTTGAGAGTGGCTGATGAGGAGGAAGATGAAGATGATGAGGAGGAAGAGGAAGGTGCAGATGATGACGAGGAGGAGGAGGACAAGGAAGCCATGCAACTACCTGAACCCGGAGTAAGACGGTGGAGGAGTGCGGGCCTTCATGCCCCTTTAACAATTGCTCGAGCCTTGCGCCAGCAGCTCATCCATGAACGCTTTGCTGCCTGAAGGCTCAGCGGCAACTATTCCACATGGACCATGTTTACTGTTTGGACCTGTTCCATAATGTTGTGTTGTGTTAATGGAACAAATAATGGAAATGATTCTTCCTTAGTTCAAAAATTTGTGTTAATAATGGAATAAGTAATGTAAACGATTCAATTATAACTTTAAAAATATTTTATTCTAAAGTTTAACACTTGTTAATACTTAACTTAATTTCAATAAAAATATTCTTGTATCAATCTTTAAAGTTTTCAGTTAAGATCATTTACAAACTCTAAGATCACTTAAAAACTTTAAGATCACTTACAAACTTTTAAACTTGTAAATTTACATCACTTACAAAAAACTTTTAATTTGAGAACAGTTACAACAGTGACAACAACAATAATAACAACAACAACAGCAGCAGCAAAGAAAGGCTGCACCCATCTCTCCTCCACCTTATTCTAAGACCGCCTGCTGCGCTTGATCTTGGTGACTCCACCCCTGCCCGCAGGCGGTGGCACAGCATTTCTCGGGTTACTACTAAGTTTATTCTTTTGAGCATCTTGGGTTATGCACTCTTCTTGATGGAGGCGTGGGCAGGCAGTAATGTGGAAGGCCCGGCTTGGGCCTCTTCAGAGGTTGGTCTGGGGATTGGAGTGGGCATGGAAGTTGATTCCGTCAATGGCCCAGGGGTCTGGTCGTGTTCCCTTATTGCTGCAGCTACCTCCGACATTCCTTCCCTCGTGTGCCCTGGCAGCGTCTCAACTACCTCCGACATTCTCTCCTTCATGTTCACCGACAGTGTATCAGCTACCTGCAACATTCCATCCCTAAGGTGCCCGGACAGTGTTCCCATTTCTCACGAGAGTGTTGTTACTTGTCCTGATACCTCATCACCCACCCCACTGATGGTATCCAGGAGTGATCGAGTAAGGTCAATGCTCTCCCCACTCATTGCCATTATCTGAACCACATCTGTTACATCCTGCACCTCAGGAGAGCACTGTCGAGCTCTCCTTCCCCTCCTCACCCTGGGTGTGGCTCACAGCATCCCAGTGGGACCCGCAGCCTCGGACAGTGGAGCTCTGGGTGTGGCTTGCTGCACCGCACTGGAACCCGCAGCCTTGGACTGTGTGAAACCATGAAATGCCCCAAAACTCGTACCACTGAGGAAAGGGGCTAGCACCTCAATGGGCGGCACCAGAAACTCCTCCAGAGTGAGTACAAGAGTGGGGGCTTCATCCTCCCCCTCTCCCTCACCCCATGCTCTTGGTCAGATTGGAAGATGTTCTCCTCTTCAGGCTCGTCCGCGTCTGTATCTTCTTCTGCATCGGCTTCAGCCTCATCAGGGTTGACCTCAAGTTCTGCAAAATATAACAGAACAGATAAATGGTTAGCAGCAGAGGAGGGGGCAGGGTGGCATGAGTAGGCTCACACAGCGCAGGCAGAAGGCTCATTTGAAGGACCATGATAAATGATAGCACATTGAATCAACCGAAGCGTAGCTGATGGAAACATCCCCATGAACCAAAGCATGGCTAGCCTGCGCAGTACTTAACATTTAGCAAAGCCAGACTGTGGAATTTGCAGGACTTACCCTCTCCCTCGAGTGTGGGCCCAGCTTGTGCAGTGGTGGTTGCTTTTCTCCAGGCAGGACCCATCAAAGCAGCGACCCTCTCTTCCAAGGGTGTCAGTGGGTGCAGATTTGCCGGGCCTCTTCCTGTTGGAGTTCTCTCTCTTTTGTTGTGTGCCACCTTTCTCTGCAAAGATGAAAATATAACTTTTTAGAGAGGGTGTCTTTCTGCTGGGTGGGACATACAGATGGTCACATTTACAATTGCAATTCCAGTGACTAAATGAAAATATTACTGACACTAACTACTTGACCAAGGTCCTGCCACTTCTTTTTGCACTGGCCTCCAGATCTCGGGATGGTCACCATTGCACAGTAATCTTGTGAAAGTTGGTTCCAGCGTTTCTTCATTTCTTTTGGTGAAACTTTTATTTGACTTCTGCTCGTCCCGCTCGTGCCATGTGGCCTCAATTACAGTAACCAGGGCCTCCACTTTGTCCTGTGAGAAATTCTTGGTCCTTGAGCCGTGTTGCATATTGTATTGCTGCTCCAATTTTTCCACTGAGAATTAAAGTTCACACACACAATTGGCTCTTTAAAAATGGTTGAATGCAGACCGGGAGGTGTACTGGGCATGCGCGCTCATAGCAATCACGTCAAAAACGTCTTTTTTTTTGCGCATCCTTTTTTCGGCGCAGACATTAGGCTTCACCCCCCCCAAAGCTAAAGGACAGGCTGCGCAGCGCAAATTTCAAAAATTAGAACGGGAAAACTTTCACTTTTTTTTTGAGTAGTCGGGCCCCAAAAAACCTGGCGTAACTCTTGAAATACGCCAAAAAATGGCATTGGGGAAAATTGAGCCCACAGAAATTATATGGTCTGACTATCTTTTTTTGAGAGCTTCAGATAGAACAAAAAAGATTAAGAGGCAATCTAATTGAGGTGTTCCAAAATTATGAGATGTTTTGATGAAGTAAACAGGAAAAAGCTATTTCCACAGGTTGGTGAGTTGATAATAAGAGGGCATAAATTTAGGATCATCAAAAGAACAATGGAAAGGTTAGAATAATCTTATTAAGCAAAGGGTTCTCAGGAAATGAAATCCACTACCAGAAACAGTAATGAAAGGAGAATCCATGATCACTATTAAAAATGAAGTAGATAATTATTTAAAAACAAACATTTAAAGGCATCTAGGATAAGGGTAGGTGAATGGGACTAAGTCGATCGCTCTTTCAGAGAATTGACACGGGGCGATTGGTGATTTTACAGCACAAACCTTCTTTTGCGCAGTAAAATTCTAGATTTTATCATTTAAAAAAGACGTACAGATCAACAAAGTGACTGGGACCAGGTGAATTTAAATAACTGACTGTTATTGAATCATGGAATAGTACAAGGCAGAAGAAAGCCATCTGGCCCATTGTGCCTGTGCCGGCTCTTTGAAACAACGATCCAATGAGTCCCACTCCCCTGATATTTCCCCATAGCCCTGCAAATTTCCCCCATCATGTATTTATCTAATTCCCTTTTGAAAGTTATGATTGAATTTGCTTCCACCATCCTTTCAGGTAGTGCAATCAAGATCATAACAACTCCGTTAAAAATAAATTGCCAATGAAACATTTATTGGAACAAATGCCAAATAATGCTTGTCTCAGACAGTATGTAAGTATTCTATAACAACTGTAACAAATGCAATTGGGAGATATTTCCTTGAGTGGCTGATTTTCAATCCCTTATGTATCGTGACAGAATTAAAGAAGCCAATCTCATGCTACATCTTGGACAAAACTGCATTATTTTTGTCAATACTATGAATACTTTAGACTTCAGTAGGGGCTATGCACATTATGAATTCTCATTCAGTTACTTCACACTGCCAAGCTCAGTAACTACCCCAAGCTAGTTCCCAAATTGTACCATTGGTAATTGTTTAAAAAATAATGAAAAAATCTATGATAGATAAAAAAATAATTCAAAGGTAATTGCAATTGTTATTTTTCCCCCCAAAACAATACAACCATTGTCCATGTTAATAGTGTATTGCTGCATCAATAGAATTATAATTTAATTATTTCCAATATCCATTGTTTTCAAGTCAAAATGCATGGAGTGGTATAAAAGATATTCCAATCTCTCTGCTCAATAAAAACAAACACATTAATGTTATAAATTTTGCATAGAACCTACATAAAACAGCTGTGTTCGAGATCAGGAAACATTTGTCTGACCAAGTCTAGTTGGCTACACGTCTGCTTTAATAACCTTTTGGATAATCGGTATTTCATTCTGACTAAACCTGCAAGTCTTCCAAATTGGATAAGACCAAGACAGACCGAGTGGATTGAGTCTGTAGTTTCAGCCCGCATGAGTAAGAGCGTGGGCTTGTATTATGGTCAATGTGTTCAACATATGGTGGGAAATAAAGATTGTATTGTATTCGTCTACAGTGTCAAGTGAGTGATGGTGCCTTCAGCTATTCATGAAACATCAGACTGTGTTAACTGTGGGTGGTGTGGATCTGCATGTCTTTGCAGCAAATGTAACAGAGTGTGGCCTGCTTCTCATTGACTTTGAGGTGTATCTCTAAATTGTGTTTATATTGCTTTTTGATATGTCAAAATGAAGCATTAACAAATTGTAGTCCAATGTGTTGATTTTGTCCATGTTGTGTTAATCCCCAGATACTTAGCATCGCATTTGTTGGGCCAGAGACATGACATTTGTAATTGTTCAGCAGCAGGGTAAGGATGGATGGCTGTATTGAGGGGAGACTAAAGGCATGCAATCCATCAAAGAAAACTTCAAGTGAGAACCAAAGGTGAATCTCATAAAAGGAATAATTTCTCACAACAAAATGATTACTTTGATATTCATCAATATGCTGGAGAATGGAAAATGTTATTTTCATATCCAGTGTCAGTAGGAAGCATTCTGAATCATGAATTCACTGCCACTTCTCTTCCAGGATTGCCTAGCTTGAAGAAGTTCTGCTCTTCTCTCCGATGGGATTTCCATTTGTCTTTTTTACCTTGTTCACCTTCATTGCTTCTGTTTCCCTTCTCATGTTTGATCAGGTATCTACCAAATCTCCGTCCCACTCCCACTCTGAACTCTCTTACCTCGGCCTCCTACACTATTCTAATGAGGCTCAACAGAAGCTCGAGGAACAGCACCTCATCTTTTGATTAGGCATTTTACAGCCTTCCGGACTTAACATTGAGTTCAACAATTTCAGACCATAACCACTGCTCCCATTTTTTTGGATAGCAGCTGCTGGTAATGATTCTGCTATTACCATTTACACCTCCTCTAGACCCATCTTTTGTTACTTTTCTTGTGTAATTACCACCTCTTTTGCCTTGCATCATCATTCCTTTTGTAATTTAATCTCTCCTGCTGCCACCCTATTATAGACCTTCCCTTTTGTTCTTTAATCCCCTCTCCCCCTTTCCCTGCCTCTATACTTGCTTAAAATCTGTTCCATCTCTAACTTTACCAGTTCTGATGAAACGCCATCAACCTGAAAAGTTAACTTTGTTTCTCTCTCCACAGATGCTGCCTGACCTGCTGAGTATTTCAAGCATTTTCTGTTTTTATTTCAGATTTCCAGCATTTGCAGTATTTTGCTTTTGTGTGAAGCATTCTGATGTTAGATACTGCACAGTTAAGGTGCAATTCTTACCATCCTCATGACTGCCATGATGTACCAAACCTTTCAATCTTTAAAAAAGCCTCTGCTTCAACACCACTTGGCATTCTGTTAACCATCCCACCAATATTTCTGGTCTTATGAATGAGAATGGCTATTTAGGGCAAAATCATAGACAGTTTAATGCTATGTGCTTCCTTCCACTGAGTCCTGAGTTGAAACTAGCCAAATCTGGTTACGTATTGAAGCTCACTCAGTCACTTTGCCATCCTCGATTAAAATGTTTTCATGCTGCTCATTAAAATAACTTTTACATACGAACATGTTCTTATGTTCCTATAAGAACATAAGAAGTAGGAGAAATAGTAGGCCATTTGACCCTTTGAGCCTGCTCCACCATTTAATAAGATCATGGCTGATCTGATCATGGACTCAGCTCCACTTTCCTGCCCACTCCCCATAACCATTTATTCCCTTATCGCTCAAAAATCTGTCTATCTCCACCTTAAATATATTCAATGACCTAGCCTCCACAGCTCTGTGGGGCAGACAATTGCACACATTTACAACCCTCTGAGAGAAGAAATTCCTCCTCTTCACAGTTTTAAATGGGCGGCCCCTTATTCTGAGATTATGCCCCCTAGTTTTAGTTTCCCCTATGAATGGAAATATCGTCGCTGGATCCACCTTGTCAAGCCCCATCATTACCTTATAAGTTTCGATAAGATCACCTCTCATTCTTCTGAACTCTAATGAGTATCGGCCAAATCTACTCAACCTATCTTCATAAGTCAGCGCCCTCATCTCCGGAATCAACCGAGTGAACCTTCTCTGAACAGCCTCCAATGCAAGTATATCCTTCCTTAAATATGGAGACCAAAACTGTATGCAGTACTCTAGATGTGGCCTCACCAATACCCTGTACAGTTAGAACATAAGAACATAAGAAATAGAAACAGGAGTAGGCCATGCGGCCCCTCGAGCCTGCTCCGCCATTTAATACGATCATGGCTGATTCAATCATGGACTCAGGTCCACTTCCCCGCCCGCTCCCCATAACCCCTTATCGCCTTATTGTTTAAAAAACTGTCTATTTCTGTCTTAAATTTATTCATTGTCCCAGCTTCCACAGCTCTCTGAGGCAGCGAATTCCACAGATTACAACCCTCTGAGAGAAGAAATTTCTCCTCATCTCTGTTTTAAATGGGCGGCCCCTTATTCTAAGATTATGCCCCCTAGTTCTAGTCTCCCCCATTAGTGGAAACATCCTCTCTGCATCTACCTTGTTTAGCCCTCTCATAATCTTATACATTTCGATAAGATCACCTCTCATTTATTATGGTCTAATTTTCCTCATCTAAAATCAAATGCAATATGTAAAATGATTTTGTTGGCTGAATTATTGTTCCATGGGGTATCAGTCTCAAAAATGCTTACTTGTTTAATGGTTAACATTAACTGAATTAAGTCCTTTCATATAGTGGCAAGGTTGAACATAGTTTTGATTACTGGTGTAGAAAACAATTATTTCATAGCCCAGGTGTTCTGATTTGCCTGGAAATGTTCTATTACTCTTTTGTTATGTGCTAAAGTTGTGCATAAATTGCAACAGTGTACTTTCTACCAGTACATTCACCTTTGAAGATCAATGCCAGGAACTTCCTCAGGGGTTCTCCTGATCGGCTGCCATAACTTTGGCAGATGGTCAGCGGAAACCCCATTTAAACATGTTTCTGGGGTTTCTACTAATCATCTGCCAAAGTTATGGCAGGTGACCCCCCAAAGGAAATTTCTGGCGCAGCTGTCTTTGGAAGAGCTAACTGAGCTCTTAATATAAAAAGTAAAAAGTGAAACATTCCAACTGCATTTTAATGCTAAATTCTAGTATTCTTGCTAAACAACACAACCCATCAAGGATGTATAATATGTGGTACAAGGTTTATAGATACTTTAGCTTTCAGTTGATTTTCATTTCTGGGCCATGTTCTGAAAATGGTCAGTCTTGATGTCAATGATAAAACAAGCCCAGGAGTGGTAGGTGCATATGCATTTTGGGAGTGGTCGGGGTGTGGTTTTCAGTGGCTGTGCTCCAATGGTGGCGCCAGTGTATAGCAGACTCTGCATCCCTCGAGTTGCACACAATTGTCCCGGCTGGAGCTTTCGGTTTCCTTCCTGATTCACTATTTACAATGAGTTCCTGGTGGAGAATCCAACAGTGACAAGGAGCTTATTGATTTTGGGGGTCGGATGTTCAGCAATGCACCATCTCTTTAAAGGGCTGAAGCAGCTGTTTAAAAAGCATGGCCTCTTTTGCAGACAAATGTTGCGGAGAGGTTGTTGTATCTTGCCCAGAGTTATAATAGAGGGCCATCAAGGTGGAGCCCCTTGATATACAATTGCAGCAAAAGAAGTGGGAAATTCACTTTTGGCATTGCAGAGCACCCTCCTGTCAAGTGACTGGTCAACAATGCCTGTCAGGAGCTTGTGCAATGCACCAATCTGGTCTGTGGCACCCAGCAAAAATCTTTCGACCTGAAAAATACAGCCACGGTGAGGGAACTATACCAGGTAGCCATTGCAGTGAGGGTGAATTTCCTTGGAGGATCTCCCGTTTGTCCATTGTAACTTCGGAAGACACGGAAATCCTGTAAAAATATTTAGAAATGAGGAAGAGGGAGAGGGAAAGAGTGGAAAACAATAATAACAAAAGAAGGTAGATACAAAGGAGCTGAAATTGCTTTCAGCTATTTTCGCAACAAACCTGTACCGTGTTCATATGAAACTCTTCTATGTTGTGCTAACTTAATGCATGATCAGCTGGTTGACTCGCAATCGCCTTTAAATCATCCTTGAACTTGTGAACATTTCCCCCTATGCCTTCATCCAAATCATTAATAACGATGATAGCAAGAATAAAGGTAGGCTGGAAATTTCTGCTAAAACAACGGGTGTGATTGGATTGTGGGGGCAATTAAATTGTAAAAAATGAGATCTCCAACCTGATCCTACATCCAGCACGGCCACTTCCGGTTTTAACAGAGGCGGAACAGGAATGGGATTGGGGGTGGGTGACCACCCCACTCCCTGGGGGTGGTATGTCATTTAAATATTATAATGAAGTTGGAAGCCTCTTTTTTAAACACCATTTTGAATTGAACTGCATGTGGATGGGTTTCACACAATTCGTGAAACCCAGCAGTTACAGGAATGTGGGGACTGCTGCATCCAGGAGGTAAGTGGCTTTTCACCTACCTCCTGGATCCAGGGTCCCTACCTAACCCACCCCCAGTGCTCGGAGACCCCCCGACATGGCCTCCGATCACACCCCCCCCAGCAGAAAAAGCAGGACCTCAAAGGTAGTAATCTCTGGATTACTCTCGGTGCCATGAGCTAGGAGGATAGAACAGATGAATGCATGGCTGGAGAGATGGTGCAGGAGGGAGGGCTTTAGATTCCTGAGGCATTGGGACCACTTCTGGGGTAGGTGGGACCTGTACAAGCCAGACGGGTTGCACCTCAACAGAGCTGGGACCAATATCCTCGTGGTGTATGGGGCGGGGGGGAGGGGGTTGCTAGTGCTGTTGGGGAGGGTTTAAACTCGCGTGGCAGGAGGTTGGGAACCTGAGAATAGATTCAGTAGGGAGGAAAGCAAAGCTGGAATTGGAATGCAAAAACATAGATAGTGAACTTGAAGGACAGAGGAAACAAGGGCTAAAAAGTAGTCAACAAGGAGGTTTGGCTGTACTAAATTGTATATACAATGCAAGGAGTATAGCAAATAAGGCAGATAAGCTGAGAGCACAGGTAGAGACTTGGGAGTATGATATTATAGCTGTTACAGAGACATGGCTAAAAGAGGGACAGGTATGGCAGTTCAACATTCCTGCTTACAGGATTTTCAAATGGGATAGAGAGAGGGGTAAAATGAGAGGGGGGGGTCGCAATATTGATTAAATAAATTATTACAGCTGTGAGGAGGGATGTAAGAGGTTCTCGGGGAGTGTTGTTGTGCCTTGGGTGTCTCTCTCTGGGCTTCTGCCCTCACAGCTTATGCCTGGCCTGTGAGGTACCCTGAGTGCTGCAAGAGCACATCTGGAGAGACTGTGTCCACAGCTTATGAAGGGGGTTTTGAGACTCGTGCGTCCCCACAGCTTATGCCTAGCCTGTGAGGCACCTGTGAGTGTCAAACACTCCTAACCCCTTCTTCCCTAGCCTGTGAAACACAGTTGAGCGTTTTCGAGGCACTCCGAGCTTCCCTTACACTGTTCTGACATAAGACTCACGATCAGGAGATGTAATACAATAGAACTGAGACAAGGTGATTCCAAGAGGAACTTAGGCTTCCAATTTATTTGACAAGGTGTATCTCAACAAACAGCAATACACCAACAAAACAATCCCCCTAAATCCCACTAAACGGACACAACGAAAATCTTTACACAAGTTTAGCAGTACAATGCCCAACCTCCCACCTTTCCTGGCCTAACTGAGTTGGGAGTTCCAGGGACCAGAGGTTATATTCACTACTGTGCCTTCTGCAGTCTGGTGGTTTGTTTCTTCTATCTTCGGTGTCTTCGGACACTGGTTTTCCTTCAGTGTCAAGAGGCTTGCTGGTTGTTGAATCACAAGAGCAGGGAACCACACACAATGCGTCAGAAACCCCTTTTTATAGCCAGATTATCCAGTCCGCCTCTCGTGGGAAATCGATCCTTCCCATTGGTGGGCTTTGTGATTTTGAAAAATGCAGCAGTTTTAGATTATTGCGGGTTTTTTCCACTGATGTTAACCTACTCAAGGTTTGAGTGGGTGTTGATTGCGTTGGCCTCCTGTAGCCATTGTGTCGGCCCTTGGGTTGTTTTGGGTTCCCTAGTTTTCTGAAGGTCTGCATAATTTCCTTCCATAGTGTAAACATGGGGAAGACAATAGCCCGATAATGGCGATGAGTCAGTCCCACAGTTTTCAAGCAAGTGCTCTCCCATTGGCTTGAAAGCCCCATGCTTCGGGTTGACTCTGTCCCACCATTGGTCCTCCGGTGTCCTCCCCCGACCAATCACTGCTCTGCCAATGTCAAACCATCTCGGTTTCAATTCACATCGCAGCACAGACAGATCCCACAGCCCTTTTCCTTCTGGGTAAAATAAGGGGTTTTCGTCCTCCCCTACATAATCCCCCATCTGACACAGTCAGACACCACTCGAGTGTGTCAAAGTTCAGGGTGGTGAGAAAACCCTAGGTCTCCCAAATTGCCCAACTTTCCGCAGTTTAACTCTAAATTGATCCCGCTGATATATATCGTAATTCCTTTTAACGCGGTACAAAACACAGAATCCAACAGGTTACAATATACGACAGCAATATACATATATGTACTTAAGGTTACAGCAGTAATTGTACATTGAGTCTCATTTCAGTCTTAACTGTAAAACAAAGAAACCTGCCCTGCAAACTCCCCAGGGGCCATGTATGAAAACGCAGTTATCCCTGGGAATAACAAAACCGCCTAAGTGTCGCGGTCAAGCTTTGTTTACACGCCTTGAGTGTTTAGCAACAGCTCTCCTGTCTGTGTAGTAGCCTGAGGAACTGCTTTATTTTTCCTTTCCTCCTGAGCTTACAGCTTGTAACTAGCAGACATGCTACAATCAGGAGTTGGCCGATTACTAAAGCATGCGATTCCACCCGGATCCACGCAGGTATGTCTGCCCGCATCCCCAAATCCCACCATGCTGGGGGTTTAATCTTGGCAATCTCCCCTGCTAGAATTTCAGTTTTCTGCTACATGGTGTAAAAATGTTTTTGAGACAAATCCACTGCCTGGAGGAGGACTGTAAGTTTCTCAGGTAGTGGGGCAATGGGATAGCCAAAATGGGCGACATATTGTTGTAGGTGGCTGAGGTTGTTTTGTACCGTGAGGTGAATCGTGGAAGGTTCAGGGATGGGTGTGATTCTGGTGTGTGCCACTTGAATCTCTGCCCTGGATTTAAAGCAAAAGCTGCTGTACGGTATTGGACACCACCTTCCCGGTCCGTGTTCATACCGTTGGGCACTTGTGGTGACACAATATGTCCCACCGTCTACATATGCTACCTGTGGAGGCATGTGGTTAGGGGCCATTACCTCCATTGTGCAATTGATGGGCTCTGCCCCAGCAGTGCTGAACCCACATTGTGGCCTTGCAAAAGCATTCAAGTGCTGGGGGCACAGGATTACCTGTGCTCCCCTGCTCCGACAACCCGAGAGGTCTGTACCTGTCACAGTGTGCTCCCATGTTGTGACATAAGGTGGGACCTCTTGGAAACGAACATGCACCTCTCCACGAATGGCTCCCACATTCTTCACTCGGTACAGGGGTGCTGGTCGTGGGGACACCCCCATCACGGGCATCCTGACCACCATACCCATGATGGTATGGTTTGACTTTCCACAGTCCACCGGTACCGGGTAGGCTTCCGACGCTACATGAAGTTGGCAAGGACTCAAAACATTATCATAAGGGTGCAGTGCTGCTAAGTGCTGGTTGCTGATCCAGGAGGGGACCTGTCCCTGTCTCAGATCCTCGAGGTTACTCCGTCCTCTCCCAGCAACCAGGCCCCATAGAGCATGCACACCTCATTTTGGGCGGCTTGATTGGAGCCGTTTCTATCTTCCCGAATCAAGGCATTTACAGCCCTAGCCTGTGCCTCCAATTGAGAGATAATCTCCTTTAAGTGAACTATCATTGCCACCTCTTCGTGGAGCGTGGATCCCACTGCGGTATTCTTGCCCCCCAGGATTTTGTGCAGCTGATTCTTTAACCCATTTCTCTGGAGGGCCAGATGCATGTTATCCAAACTGTTTATGGCGGACGCCCCAGTGTTAAACCCCGTGAAAATGTCATTTAAAGTGCCACGCCTCTGCCTGCCCGGTTCGGCCCTATCCCACTGTTTATACAAGTCTGTCACTCTCACTCTGGAAGTGGCCACAGTGATCTCCGGGCAGGGGATGGAGGCCTCTCCGTAGGCAAAGTCCTTATGGTTGGAGCACTTGGTGGAGTTCGATCCCAACCACCCAGGCCATCTCCCCTCGTGGGAATAGGTGATCCGGCCATCCGCCACCGGAGTCCCTTCTCCTGTGGTCACTGTCGGCGCTCTGCCCCCAGAGCATCCGAAAACCAGGGAGTCCTCGGTGTCCCCTTGGTGCCCGATGAAGATCCTTAGCGATACCAGCATCATTAATGTCCAGTAGGGAGGTATTGACATCTGAAAGGCAAGAAGAACATGGCCTTGCCTTGAGAGACCTCTCCAGGCTCGACCCGCGTAACATGTTCCAAACACAAAAATGCTGTACCTAACCGTCACTGCCTTACCTAAACACATATGCACAAAACACAAAGTAACAAAACAGGGAAAATATATACACCGCCACCCGTCCCCGGGTGGCCAGGCTACATCCTGTCACTGTACAGGCGTCGTCGACCACTCGGCTGACCGTACCCTGGGGACCAGGATGCCCTCCGCTGAGCGGCTCGTATAGTCCCCCTTAATGAGTCTTGTGCTGCCCTCCAAGGCCCTCCCGACGCCCGGATAATCGGTGGGAGACCCTTGCTAGCACAACAGAGCACCCTCCCTGTTGTCTTTCACCTTCTTGGTCTGGGGCGGGGAGCTAAGTAAACAGGGGACCACGGCGCCCTGGGCTATGTGCACTCTGTCACTCCTCCTTACTGTCGGTGCAGAGTCCCACGTTATGGGCTGCAATGCTATCTCCTCCACCTTTTGGACTAGCCGCAGCTGATCCACCATGGGAGGTTCAGCTTCCCCTCAGACCTTGCTAATGGTAGAGCCTTTCTCCCTACTTCTGTTAATGGGCTGGGAACCTCTACCCAGTGGTGGGATAGCCTTACCGGAGCAGTGAACCATCCCCGGCTGTAGAGCTTCGGGGCCCGCTGCCTCCTCCGGAGCCTCCAAATCCACCGGGGCCTGTTCTTCCCCCAGTGCCTGATTCCCTTCCCTTGCTCGTCCCCTCTGTTTTTTACCTCTTTTGGGGTAAAACAATTTACACTGATTAATGTGATACCACTTCACCCGGCGAGGCAATTGAACCGCATAGACCATAGGGCTAGCCTTGTCGACTATGCTGTATGGTCCCATATACAGTGGTTCAAATACACCGACCCGGGCGAAGCTTCTCACCATCACCTGGTCGCCCACCTCCCGATCATGGTGACTGCGGGGTTCCAGCAACAGCCGATTGGCACGGTGCTGTTTACCCATGTTGTTGGCCGCCTGCCAGTGAATCTGTTGAAGCTGTTCAAACAGATTCCTGACGAAGCAGTCCCGGTTCACCTCTCGAAGCTGCCCTTCGGTGAGAACCGGCGCCAACACATGCACTGGGGTTCTCATGATCCAGCCAGTCATCAGCTCATGGGGTGAGTACCCTGTGCTCTTTGACTGACTGGGCGGGATTCCTATGAGGACCAACGGTAAGACCTCCACCCACTTGCTCGGTGAGTCTCCCGTCTCCTTGCGCAGCCTTTCCTTTAGGGTCCGGTTCAGGCGTTCTACGGGGCCTGAGGACTGAGGGTTGTAGGCGACATGCCATTTGGCTCTTATCCCCAGCACCTTTGGGGTGGCCTGCAACACCTGGCCGGTGAAGTGGCTTCCCCGATCGGACTCCACGATTTGAGGTAGACCCCACCGGGAGAACACCTCCCTCACCAGGATTTTTGCAGTCCCCACCGCGGTAGCTGTTCGGCAAGGGAAGACTTCCACCCACTTGGAAAACACATCCACCAGAACGAGGCAGTATTTATAACCTCCCTGGGCAGCCGGTAGGGGTCCGATGTAGTCGATCTGGTGTCCCATAGACACCTTCCTTTTCTGAGGGTCCCAGTTATTTGCAGCGCAAACCAGACAGCCCGCACAGAAGTCGCGGATGTCTTCCCGAAGGCCTGGCCATCACCCTGCCTTTTCTACCCGTTGCCAGGTAGATTCCGGCCTGGGGTGTCCCGCATCTGGACCCTCATTGGCCAGCTGAAGGAATTCCCTCCGGTGTTGTGGCGGCACTATCCATTTGACCCCTTTAAACAACATGCCTTCCCGCACAGCAATATCTGCAGCACTGTATGGGCCCTCCGCCTTTTCCCCCCTTTTGATAACAGCCAAGGCAGCCTTCAGGACCGGATCCAGCATCTGGACCACTTTAAGGTCTGGGGCCGCAGCCGCCCCTATGCTCCCTTGTGTCCCTGGCTTGCTTCTTGCTGCTGCTATCCTGCCTGCCTTGTATGGGTCCCATGGGCGACCTGTACGAGCACCTTCCCTTGCCAGCAGGTCTGCCTTCTGGTTACCTTCCCCCCGTGGCTCAGTTTTGGAGTGGGCCTTTACCTTATGGATATATATATCCCCGGTTTCTCCCACTGCAGCCACGATCTTTTCTAGCAGGGGTTTGGTCACAAGGGGCTTCCCATCCGCAGAGGTGTACCCCTGGTGTGACCAAATCGCCAGATACTCTGTACACGAATTGCAAGTGAACATGCTGTCCGAGCAAATCGTGTATGGGGTCGGGATTTCCTCGGGGTGTGTGACCACATACATTACCGCCGAGAGTTCCGCCTGCTGGGCGCTCAGGGTGCATGGGAGTTTAAGAGCCAAGGCAATCCCTGCCTTGGGATTCCAAACTCCGCAGCCCATGAGTCTTGTATCCGCGGACACTGAACTGGAGCCATCAACGTAGATCTTGCGGCCTGTGAGGTGTATCCCTGCCCGAAATCCAAAGCTGATGTCCCATACCCCCTCCACAGAGCATCTATGCGTCTGCCCTGGATAGATTAAATTTGCTGCAAGCCTGGGCTCGCAGAGGCCCTTGACCTTTAAAATCATTTGGGAGAGGAGGAGGGTCCAGTGAGTGATTCTAGCACTGCTCACTGTCCCGTCCTTAATCCTCCCGTCCAACAGCATCTGCGTCGGGGTATGATGGGTGAGGAGTGTAATGGGGGATACTCCGGTAAAGATCTGAGCTCTCTTTACTGCCCAGTGGGTGGCCAGCAAGTGCCTCTCACAATTGGAGTATCCCTTTTCTACCTCCGTGAGGACCCTGGAGGAGTACACCACTGGTCTTGTCATGTATTCAACCAGCATTGTAACTCATGTATAATCTGACCTAAGTTGCACACTGTGAGAACAATGACCACTAGGTGGTGAACTTGTGGGAGACATCCTAACCTGGACCTTCAGAGATAAAAGGGGAAGCTCCACCCACTTCCATCACTTAAGTGCTATGGAATAAAGGACAGGTCACAGACTGACCTTCTCTCAAGCATGGGCCTCGTGTGCATTTATACTGTATAGTAAGGACGTATCAGGTCTCAGCTGACCGTTTCGCTCCTGGAGCAACACTGCACTTAAGCTGTCGCCACTGGCTGCCACCTCCAGGAAGAATTCCTCCCCCCCATCAATTACCCCTAGGGCTGGTGCTACCTGCAGGTGTCTCTTAAGATGGACAAATGCTGCTCACAGCCCTTGTCCCATTCCCACTCGACCCCCTTATGTAGGAGTCTGAGCAGAGGGGCGGCAGTGGCTGCATAGTCCTCGATGAAGTCCCTACAGTAGCCAGTGATTCCCAGGAAAAACATTACCCCCGACACATCCCTAGGGACAGGGAGTTCCTGCATTGCCTTTCTTCTAGCCTCATCAATGGCCCTTTCTCCTGCCCTTATTGTCAGGCCCAGGAATTTTACTTCTCCTAGACCTATCTGGGCTTTCTTGGGGTTAACTTTAAAACCCCCTTCCTTCAATAAGACCAGCAGTTCGGCCAACAGTGGACCGTGTTCCTCACTGCTGTCTGTGAACAACAACAGGTCGTCCACATACTGGACCAGCTGGTGTGGTTGGCTGAAGCCTTTTAAGCAGTTCGCCATGCATTCGTGAAAGATGCTGGGACTATTATGAATGCCCTGTGGGAGGCAGCTCCATGTATACTGCTGTTCCCGGAAGGTGAAGGCAAACTTGTACTGGTCTTCCCTCCGTACAGGGATAGACCAGAACCCGTTGGATATGTCCAACAGTGTGAACGTGGTTGCGGATGCAGGGATTTCCCCTAACAGATACGCAACCGCCGCTTGTGTGGGGGCACAAGCTGGGATGTTTTTATTGAGCACCCTATAATCCACCGTAGCCCTCCAAGAATTGTCTGGTTTCCTAACTGGCCAAAGCGGGGAGTTGACATGGGTGGCTATGGGTCTCAAAACACCCTGCTCGACAAGCGAGCTTAAAGCTGTCTCCAAGTCTGCTTCTGCTTCTCGGGGAAAGTCATACTGCTTTTGTGGGCGGGACATGGGATCTCCATCTATTCTAACCTCCCACTCCTGTGACTCTCCCACAATCATGTTTATGGGTGGCAAATGCTGCAAGATTTGCTTGCACATAGGCCCGGTACTCGGCCGGGGTGTTACCGACCAGAACCTCCAGGTCGTAACCCCCTTTTGGCTTCATTGTACACAGAGACCCTTTTCCCTGTTTCTTATCAATAACCATGACTTCTCCCTCTGCTCCCGTGCCCACTGTGCCCCATAGACAGTGATTCCTCAAGTCTACTAGGATCTGGCAAGCGATGATGAAATCAACCCAAAAGATCCCTTTTCCAACCTGCTCCCAGTTCATCAGGACGCACTTCCATTGTGTTTGGAGTGCTCCTAAATGAACTGCGAGCGGGACTGAGAAAAACCCAGCCTTCTCATTTCCTGTGAACCCAACTAGTTGATACGGCACCCCGTTTGATAGAGGTGAGGTTGCGGGGTCCTCCGAATGGACTATCGTGCTGGAAGCACCAGTGTGCAAAAGGTAGGTACCCAATACACTCTCAACCTCCATCTTGACCCAGGATCGTCCCCAGGGGTCGTATTTTAGTGGGCACAGGTATGCAGGCTGGGTCTGGGCTAGTCACGGCCTCTGTACTGGCAGGGTTGCTGGTGCTTCCCTGCCTGTTGCCGTGGCTAACTTCCCAGTCCCCTCCAGTGCTGTCCTCACTGCAGCTACTATCTCGTCAAGGGATGGTGAGGAGCTCCCTCCACTTTCCCCACTCTGGGTGGCTCCTGAAGGACTTCTTCCCCCCATATCTCTTTACTGGGCTCCTGCAATCCCTTTTAAAATGCCCAGCTTTCCCGCACCCGTAGCATACTCCCTCCTTATCAGACGAGCAGCCACCATCCTGGTGCCATTTCCTTTTGGGAATCGAGTTGGGTTTTACTTCATTTACCCGACCTTTGGAGGTTTTCTCCTCCTCCCCTCCTCCATTCCGTTGGACCAGTGCCAGTTGCCTGACCACTGCTTCCTCGGTGAGGTTGGGGTCCCAGGAATCGAATCACAGTTCTGCCCTGGTTTTGAGCCGGGGCAAGCAGTTTGCTACTAGCATTCTCAGCCAGCGGCCAGTCTGTACCGCGGAAAGATTCGCCCGGTCGAGGAGCTCCCCACAGGCTGCGTGGTATTCCACCCACAGCCTGTCCGCAAATGCCTGCGGGGTTTCCTCTGCGAGCTGCCTTGTCCTTTCGACCTGTTCGAAAGGACTGCCGTCATCAAAGCCCATAGCCTCAAGGACGGCCCTCTGGACCTCAGTAAATGTACGCTGTCCCCTCCGGCATTCTGCCGGTAGGGCCTGGTACAATTTGCTGTCCAGAGAGAAGAGCAGCAGCTTGGCTGTCTCTTCCTCGTCGCACCCATTAATTTCCCCTGCCTGCATCACCTCCATGAAGTGGATAGACGGGTCCCCGCTGCGAGTGAGTTTGGCCAAATGGGCCACCATGGCCCTGAGTGATTGAACTCCATAGGGAATAATAAAGTCGCTCTCCAGCACTCCCTGACCTTGGCCACCTCCCTGTGGAGGACCGTACTTGCGCTGCCTGACCGGGCACATCCGCCCTGGTTCAGGATCTTTCTGCGCTGGTCCCTCTACCTCCGGCTGTCCCACCATACCCGTTGCAGCAGACAGTGCCTGGTTGCCTGATCCAACCCTTAACTGACCCTCAGCTGGAGCCTCATATCCCTGCTGCCGAGCGGGACACATTGTTCCTGTCCCCAGCCCTGGGTATGCTACTACCTGCGCGCCCCGCTCCTTCTGGTACCCCACCGGACAAACCACCAGTGCTTCAGGAGGTGGTCGGGCGTCTCTTGCCTTTGGATTCTCCTCTACCCCCCAATATTCTCCTTTGTCCCCTGTGGACCCTCGGGGTCCTATCAGGGCGACCATCCCCTTTGCCTGGGATAGAGCGTGGGTGAGAGTTTTAATCCTCTCCTGGCAGGGACCGTGATCTGCAAACTCACTGCTACTGGCCACTTTATAGACTGCCTGTACGTCTTTTAATTTATTCTCTCATTCCCAAATTTTCTGGGTGTACCGAGAGTTCTGTTCCTGGAGGGACCCCTCACTACCCTTGGCCTCAGTGGCCTGACACTGACGATAGTCCCGGCTATTTTGGAAGGTCTCCTCCAACTGCCGGTTCCCTTGCTGCTCCTCAGCTAATTCGGCCAGCAGGTTGTCCACAACCGCAGCCCGGATAGCAGAGAGCTCCTCTGATTTCTGAAGACTCTGTTCCAAGTCCTTCACCCGCTGGTCGAGCTTTCGGACTTGGCGGGTGAGGCAGATAAGCCAGATGGCCTTTTCCACCCTGTGGTTGTGGTCCTTCCCTGCTGTCCACTGGGCAGCAGCATCCACTGGGCGCTCTGCCCGAGTGAGGGCTTGCACCCAAGGTTTGGTGAGGTTCACCTTGCCAAAAATGTATGAGGAAATTTTCTCCTCCATTTTAGTTTCCTCTCTTATCACTTCATCTGTTATATTAACATCTCCTGTTTTCTTATGTCCTGCCGCGACCACCATAAGGGGTTCTCAGGGAGCGTTGTTGTGCCTTGGGTGTCTCTCTCTGGGCTTCTGCCCTCACAGCTTATGCCTGGCCTGTGAGGTACCCTGAGTGCTGCAAGAGCACATCTGGAGAGACTGTGTCCACAGCTTATGAAGGGGGTTTTGAGACTCGTGCGTCCCCACAGCTTATGCCTAGCCTGTGAGGCACCTGTGAGTGTCAAACACTCCTAACCCCTTCTTCCCTAGCCTGTGAAACACAGTTGAGCGTTTTCGAGGCACTCCGAGCTTCCCTTACACTGTTCTGACATAAGACTCACGATCAGGAGATGTAATACAATAGAACTGAGACAAGGTGATTCCAAGAGGAACTTAGGCTTCCAATTTATTTGACAAGGTTTATCTCAACAAACAGCAATACACCAACAAAACAATCCCCCTAAATCCCACTAAACGGACACAACGAAAATCTTTACACAAGTTTAGCAGTACAATGCCCAACCTCCCACCTTTCCTGGCCTAACTGAGTTGGGAGTTCCGGGGACCAGAGGTTATACTCACTACTGTGCCTTCTGCAGTCTGGTGGTTTGTTTCTTCTATCTTCGGTGTCTTCGGACACTGGTTTTCCTTCAGTGTCAAGAGGCTTGCTGGTTGTTGGCTCACGAGGGCAGGGAACCACACACAATGCGTCAGAAACCCCTTTTTATAGCCAGATTATCCAGTCCGCCTCTCCTGCTGAAATCGATCCTTCCCATTGGTGGGCTTTGTGATTTTGAAAAATGCAGCAGTTTTAGATTATTGCGCGTTTTTTCCACTGATGTTAACCTACTCAAGGTTTGAGTGGGTGTTGATTGCGTTGGCCTCCTGTAGCCATTGTGTAGGCCCTTGGGTTGTTTTGGGTTCCCTAGTTTTCTGAAGGTCTGCATAATTTCCTTCCATAGTGTAAACATGGGGAAGACAATAGCCCGATAAAGGCAATGAGTCAGTCCCACAGTTTTCAAGCAAGTGCTCTCCCATTGGCTTGAAAGCCCCATGCTTCGGGTTGACTCTGTCCCACCATTGGTCCTCCGGTGTCCTCCCCCGTCTAATCACTGCTCTGCCAAGGTCAAACCGTCTCGGTTTCAATTCACATCGCAGCACAGAAAGATCCCACAGCCCTTTTCCTTCTGGGTAAAATGAGTGGGTTTTCGTCCTCCCCTACAGGGATGATATGTTAGAGGGAATCATCAAATGAGGCCAAATGATTCAACTGAAAAACAAAAAAGGGGTGATCACACTACTGCGTATGTACTATAGACCCCCAAACAATGAGAGGGAAATAGAAGAGCAAATATGTAGGCAAATTTCCGAGAAGTGCAAAAACTATAGGGCAGATAGTAGGGGATTTCAACTACTCTAATATTAACCGGGATAAAATTAGTGTGAAGGGTTGTAAGCATCGGCTCCCCGAGGATTGTTGGGCATTATCTGGACATTGCGTTTTAATATTTCTAACTGCGGAAAAGAGCTGGCAGCCCCTGTTGTGGGAGGGGCTCAGGTATTTTTCCATGTTGTACATGAAAAATCCACATCTGATGGGTGCGACAAGTCACAATGGCCAGGAGAAGGCAACTCATCACAGGTAATGGGCAAAGATGGAGGGTCCATTGTTAAGCAATGTGAACTCGTCATAGATGTAAACTGGTCAGTGATCCAGTCATTACCTGGATGAGATAACCCTGAGAGGCAGGAAACCAGAACAAAAGAAAGCCATTAAGCCCCAGACCAGTTGGAAACAAAAACCCATCACTGGCCATCACTGGAATACACATTTACAAAGTTCTTTGATGATGGACCACTCAGACAGAAGCTTCAAAACAAGGAAAAACTTTATTTGGCCAGAAGAAGCAAACAGACTTTTGATATAAAAGGTGGCCGTGTGGCCATTTCTCTCTCTCTTTTGCCCTCTACAAGGACCGAGCACTCCATCTGGGACGGAGAGAAGAAACCACCAATGAGCAACCAGAGCCTCACTATTCAACTGTGGAGCTAATCTTGAGACTGGGACTTGAATACTATAGACAGTACGGAACCAGAAGAGACACATTTTCACCAGGAGAAGCAGCGAGTAAGTCAACGAATCGTGAACATCATCCCTGCCCAAACACCTTTAAGATCACAGCCGCTGTGTGAGGACGTGTCATGTGTTCTCCCAACCAAGCCTTAGAAGGGTTTTAGTGGGGAGGTTTTGCTGTGAGGACCATAGGGGTGCGCCCAGCCAGTCGGTACAGATTGGTGGTACACCGGATCCGAGCAAAGGGTTTAGACGTTTAGTACTTCACGATAGGGACGGTTTAGACATGCCAGGGTATTGGACTGTACTGCATCGTCACTGTATTTACTTGTAGTTTTGCTGTGTTGAGGTAGCTTTAATAAAGCATTGACAGTTGTGACCGAGGTATTTGTCCATGACTCATTCATCTGTTCAGTACAGTAATCACTCCCAGGTCTAGAACTAGTGTAACGTGGGGGTGCGTCGAAAACACCTAAGGGAAACCACTTACAGAATCTGGTGACCGGGGCAGGGCCTGGGTGTACTGAACAGAGAGTTATGGAGGATATTAAGGGCAAGAGATCGGCAATGGGGGTAGGATTTCCTCATATATCCTTGGGAATGTTAACGTAACACAACAGGGGTACTAGATCTTTTGCGGGCTGAGTGTCCGGAGGAGAAAGCCGCTGAGTGGACGGGTAGTAAGGAGCTTAGAAAGGCAAAAGAAAAGGCCATCTGTCTCCTGTGTCTGCAGAAGCAAGTCCAACTGCTTAGGGAGCAGGTTGCTAGGCTTAAGGCAGAGCTCAAGGAGTCCGAGGAGCAGTCAGCCGTAAGGACCGTGGTAGGAACGAGGCTTTTAGATGAGTTGCACGAAGAAAAGCAGGAGAGGCGCAATCAGGAGGAAACCTCCCATAACACTGGGAGTACCTGCAGTGTCAGGTAACAAAGGCCAAGCTCAATGAGCAGGTCGCACGGGAGGAGACCGCTCATCTAGCGGGTAAAGTAAAAGGACTGGAGGGGCTGAAGGATATTAAGACAACGTATAGGGTAGCCATCAATAAGGGTTTTGAGAGTGGGAATCACGGGCCCTGCCAAGAGAAAATCCAAAGCTTGACCCACGCTCTATCCAAGGCCAAAGGAATGGTCTGCCTAATGGTCCCGGGGGGAGCCTAGCTGGACTGGGAAGGGGAAGACAGTGAGGATTGGGAGCCGGACAGGGATGCATGACCTCCGCCAGAGGCGCTGGAGAGGGACACACAATCTCCACCCGAGGCGCCGGGACTCATGCATCCCATATGGCAGCAGAAATACGATGCGCCCATAGACGGCCAAGGTCAGGGCGTGCTGCGAAGCGATTTTGTGGTCCCATTCACAAGCCCGCAGCTGCAAAATACGATTTCAGGGATGCCCAAACTTTCCCATGAAGGAGACCCATTGGTCCACTTCACGGAGGTGGAACAGGTGGGAAGGATTAATGGGTGTAACGAGGCGGAGGTTCACAAGCTGCTACTATTTTCCCTGGAGGGGAAGATGTATCAGACCCTATTTGCCGGAAGCAAGAGGGGACAAGGAACCATAGAGGGCATAAAGTAGGAAATTCTAAGAGCCATGGGTCACACCCAAGATGGCTAATTCTCCAGGGTGGAAAGGATGCTGCAACTGATTGGGGAAGCACCTCAGGCTTTTGCGGACCGGCTCTGGCCAGTCTATAATAAAGCCTGTAATGGAGTGCTGGACCAGGCGCAGTTGCAGGGGGAGCCAAGGAACCATTGGCTCAGGACCCTAGTGTCAAAGAGTTTGCCCTTGACTAGAGATAATAAGGGGTCCTGGCTTGTCCAGGTTTTGATCTGCTGGGCAGTGACGGGTGATTGCTCACTCTCAAATGCTTCCATAACCATGGCTAGATCTGTGGGCTGCGCCATTTCCACCCCCTTGGTGGGCAATGGCAGCCTACTGAGAGCATCGGCGTAGTTTTCTGTGCCTGGCCTGTGGCGGATGGCGTAGTTGTATGCGGACAACGTGAGCGCACATCTCTGGATGCGGGCTGATGCATTGGTATTTATCCCTTTACTCTCGGAAAACAACAATATAATTGACTTATGGTCAGTTACCAATTCGAATTTTAGCCCAAACAGGTGTTGATGCATTTTCTTTACCCCATAACCACACGCTAACGCTTCTTTCTCAATCATGCTGTAGGCTCTCTCAGCCTTAGTCAGACTCCTGGATGCATAAGCAACCGGTTGCAGTTTCCCGAAATCGTTAGCTTGTTGCAATACACACCTGATGTCATATGACAACGCATCACATGCTAGTACCAAACACTTACATGGATCATACAACACAAGCAATTTGTTTGAGCATAACAATTTTCTGGTTTTTACAGTAAGTTATGCAGTGGTTCTAACAGTGTGCTGAGACCCGGTAAGAAGTTACCAAAGTAGTTCAGGAGTCCCAGAAATGACTGCAGCTTCGTCACTTTCTGTGGCCTTGGTACATACTCGATTGGTTGGCCTGATGCTGTCCGCCGCAATCCTCCTTCCCAGGAACTCCGCTTCAGGTGCCAGGAAAACGCACTTTGAGCATTTTAACCTGAGCCCCACGCGATTGATTCGACTAAGAACCTCCTCCAGGTTCTGCAGATGCTCGACTGTGTTCCGAACTGCGATCAAGATGTCGTCCTGGAAGACCACGGTGTGCATGTCCGATTTCAGTAAGCTTTCCATGTTTCTCTGGAATATCGCTGCCACTGATCGGATTCCAAACGGGCATCTGTTATAAACAAAAAGACCTTTGTGCGTGTTGATGCAGGTGAGGGCCTTCGATGATTCCTCCAGTTCCTGCATCATGTAGGCTGAAGTCAGATCCAGCTTCGTGAACGTCTTTCCTCCCGCCAGCATTGCAAAGAGGTCGTTGGCCTTTGGTAGTGGGTATTGGTCCTGCAGGGAGAAACGATTGAAAGTTACTTTGTAATCGCCACAGATTCTGACGGTACCGTCTCCCTTGAGGATTGGGACAATAGGACTGGCCCACTCGTTGAACTCGATCAGGGAAATGATGCCCTCTCTTTGCATCCGGTCGAGCTCGATCTCTACCCTTTCTCTCATCATGTACGGTACTGCTCTCGCCTTGTGATGGATGGGTCACGCCCCCGGAATTAGGTGGATCTGCACTTTTGCTCCTTGGAATTTCCCGAAGCCATGTTCGAACAGCGAAGGAAATTTGTTTAAGACCTGGGCACATGAAGCGTCGTCAGCGGGCGATAGCGCACGGATGTCGTCCCAGTTCCAGCGTATCTTTCCCAGTCAGCTCCTGCCGAGCAGCGTGGTACCATCGCCCACTACCACCCAGAGTGGTAGCTTGTCTACCGCTCCATCGTAGGAGACCTTTACGGTAGCACTGTCGATTACAGGTATCAGTTCTTTCGTGTAAGTTCTTAGTTTCGTGCGAACTTAAGTTAAGACCGACCTTGAGGCCTTGTTGCACCACAACCTTTCAAAAGTCTTTTTGCCCATGATGGACTGGCTCGCGCCCGTGTCCAGCTCCATTGACACCGGGAGTCCATTTCGTTCAATATTCAGCATTATCGGGGGACAATTCGTGGTGAATGTGTGCACTCCATGTACCTCTGCCTCCTCGACCCGAGGCTCTGGTTCGTCGTGATCCTCCGTGGATCTGTCCTCCTCTGCAACATGGTGGTTTGCAGGTTTAACAGGCTTTGCAGCTCACCTGCACATATGTTGGAGATGTCCCATTGTTCCACAGCCCTTGCAAACGTACTCTTTGAATCGGCATGAATGGAAACGATGATCACCCACACAGCGCCAACAAGGTGTTAATGGCCTTGCATTCATCACCCTTGATGGTGGACTCTGAGACATCTGCGGACATGTAGCTGCAGGTATGTTTGACCTGCCCTGTACGTTACAATTCGGAAACAGCATCACTTTGTTCACAGTACTTGTAGCAGCACTTGTGTGCCGAGAGATTTGCTTCGTATTGTCACTGGTGGCAATGAATGCCTGGGCTATTGCTATGGCCTTACTCAAGGTTGGGGTCTCTACAGTCAAAAGTTTGCAAAGTATGGTTTCGTGGCCAATGCCAAGTACAAAAAAGTCTCTGAGCATATGCTCCAAATGTCCTTCAAATTCGCAATGTCCTGCAAGGCGTCTTAGCTCAGCGACATAACTCGCCACTTCCTGGCCTTCAGACCTTTTGTAGGTGGAGATCCGATACCTCGCCATCAGAACGATTTCTTTCGGGTTCAAATCCTCTCGGACCAGTGTGCACAAATTGTCGTACGAGTTCTCTGTGGATTTCGCTGGAGTGAGCAGATTCTTCATGAGGCCATACGTTGGTGCCCCACAGACGGTGAGGAGGATCGCCCTTGGTTTGACAGCACTCTCTTGTCCATCTAGTTCATTGGCCACAAAGTATTGCTCGAGTCGCTCCACAAAAGTTTCGCAATCATCTCCCTCCGAGAATTTCTCCAGGATGCCCATTGTTCTTTGCATCTTTGGGTTCACTATCTGTATCTCGTCGCCAATTGTTGTGTATGGAGAAGGAGTCAGACTGAACACTGTGAGCTCAAAGTAAAGTGTGACCTTAGACTTTTATTGCAGGTCTCCAGAGTGCCTCTCCAACCTGTGAAGCCTCCTTAAACACCTGTGCTCCCAAGGGATTATGGGATCCCTTGGGACTCCAGGGTATGTGCCCTCTAGTGGCTGTACAGGGTAAATACAGATTTACATATATAACATAGATGACCTGCTTTTGTTCTTCGACGAGGGGAAGAAGCATGGGGCTCACGGGGTACTGCAGGGATTTTATTGAGGATTACGCTACCACAGCAGCCCCTCTACTTCGGCTCCTTTGCAAGGAAGTCGGATGGGAGTCGGATGAGGACTGCACGGCAGCGTTCAATCGCCTCAAGGGAGACCTGCAGACGGCACCCACACTAGGGGCAATTAATGGTGGGGAGGATTTATTTTTAGAAGTAGCTGCCAGCGGGGATAGTTTGAGCACGGTGCTGCTCCAGGAGTGGCACGTCAAGCTGAGACCCCTGGCATACTCCTCAAGAGTCCTTATAGATGTAGAACCGGGGGTACTCCAATTGCGAGAGGCATTTCCTTGCCACGCATTGGGCCATGAAGCGCTCCCAGCTCTTCACGGGGTCATCCCAGATCATTGTACTGACTCACCATACCCCCACTCAGATGTTATTAGTTGGGAGGATAAAAAATGGCATGGTGAGCAGTGCTCGCATTGCTCACTGGACTTTATTGCTCTCACAGATGAATCTGAGAGTGCAAGACCTGTGTGAACCCAAGCTGGCTGCTAACATGATCTATGCAGGGGCGGCCCATAAGTGGTCGGTAGAGGGAGTATGGGACGTAGACTTAGGATTTCGGGCCGGGTTACACCTCATGGGTCGCGAAATATATGTCGATGGATCTAGTTCGGTGGTAGCAGGGGAGCGTGGATTTATGACCCGACAGCAGGCATTGCAAGGGCCATTAAACTCCCATGCACCCTGAGTGCACCGAACTGTCGATGGTGTACATCGTTACCACGCCGACGAGTTCCCGACCCCATACACCATCTGCTCGGATTCCATGTCCGCATGCAATTTGTGCACCGAATACTTGGCTGCCTGGTCTCGTCGCGGTTTCACATTCGTAAACGGGAAGCCCTTAGCAACCAAACCACTGTTGCAAAGGATCTTAGAGGCCACGGGAACCCAGGGAAACCATTACATTCATAAAGTAAAGGCCCATTCCAAAACAGAGCCCAGAGGGGAAGGCAACCAAAATTTTTGCGCAGACTGTCTGGTGTGTGCAGCGAACAACCCCGATCCCCAGAAAAGAAAGGTTCCCATGGGACACACGAGAATGGTAGAGAGCACATGGGAGTTGGTATAGGCCGATTACATCGGGCCACTGCCCACCGCAAAGGGGGGTAACAAATACTGTTTGGTCCTAGTGGATGTTTTCTCAAAGTGGGTTGAAGCCTTCCCTTGCTGATCAGCCACAATGTTGGCGACGGCAAAGATCTTGGTGGGGGAAGTGTTCTTTAGGTGGGGACTGCTGCAGATCGTGGAGTCCGACCAGGGGAGTCACTTCACAGGGCAGGTCATGCAGGCTACCTTGAAAGTGCTAGGGATAGAAGGGAAATGACATGTGGCTCACAACCCACAGTCATCAGGGGTTGTGGAGCGACTTAATCGGACCATCAAAGAAAGGCTACGGAAAGAAACAGGACAGTCCCCGAAAAAGTGGATTGAGGTCCTGCCATTTGTCCTGATGGGGGTCCGAGCCAGCCTCTCCAGAAGCACAGGGTATTGCCCGCATGAGCTCATGACTGGTAGAGTCATGCACATGCCCACCCATGTTCTGGTGCCAGTTCTCACAGCGGAGCAAGTGAGAGAGGTAAACCGGGACAAGTTTGTCATGAATCTGTTCGAGCACTTGAAACAGATTCATTGGCAAGCTGCCAGCAACATGGGGAAGCAGCATTGGAGCAATCAGTTGTTGCTCGAGCCCCGGAGAACCCACGAGTGGAAGGTAGGGGATTAGGTTATAGTCTGCAATTACGCTCGGGTCGGCACGTTTGAGCCTTTGTACATGGGACCCTACAGCATCGCAGATAAGGCCAGTCCCATGGTATACGCATTTAAGCTTCCGAAGCGCACAAAGTGGTTCCATGTGAGCCAGTGCAAGTTGTTTAACCCGAGGGAAAGGGCGAGAAACAGAAAGAAGCACCAAGACGTCGTAACAGCATGGTGGATGCTGATCTTCCTCCCATAGTTTGGGACAGTGAGGAGCCGGTGGTGGTGGTGGTTAGGAGGAGTAGCAGGATCCCACGGCCGAGAACGCCGTGGTCGCCTCCTTACACACCGCCGAGGAGCCGTAAATGGCCCAGGATCGTAGAGACCTAGCGGGGCCACCCAGAGACGGGTGGCGGTGTACATAGTTTCCTTCTCAGTTTCGTGTTTTTACAGAGTGTGTTTTGATGAAGCCAGACCTGTGGAAGTATACCCTCTCACAGAAAGATTGTTGCTTCTTTGTATCTTCACAGGAAGCCGAGAGAAAGATGGAGACAACCCTGGTAATCATTCTTTGGAGCTTGGCCGGAATAGGGTACAGCAAAAGGGGGGACACCGAGTTGTCCTTCCTCTATGGACCCACCATGACACAGGGGGGTAGGACAGGGGACACGGACGGGATGGCAGCCTACTTCCAGGAGGCAAGGCGGCCAGAGTGGCTTGGGTCGAATTCGATGAAATACACCGGCCACGCCAGGTTCACATACGGGGAGGCTTCCATACCGTGTCCCAGACTGAAGGTCACAGCCACACGGGTTGGGGTGACTGAGGGCAAGCAAGTATGCTTGAAGTGCAAGGGACACATTCCCCTGGGATGTGGCTCAGGAAATTGAGTCATGACACAAAGAACCAGACAGTGGACTAGGAACGACTAGGGAACGATACGTACCAACAGATCACGGGGTCAAAGGGGGGAGTGGAAGTGTACTGGGACAAATGGTGGAGGGAGGAACAGGGAATTTATGTGTGTATGTGGGGGTCGGAGAGGATCTGCCCAGCAGGTGTGTCGGTTGCCTTTTCGCGGCAATGACAGGATGCTGGGGCTGGGATCAGATGGGATCGGAGTATGGCCTCCTGCGTGATCCCAGACCCTCCCAACACAATAACTGCCATTGAACTTGTAGCACACAAGAGGAAGCCCCTTCTCACAGCCCCACCGGTACAGGCGACAGAAGTTAGGTGTCCCGCCACCACACCAGACCCAGGGAATGGTTTAGTTTTAGTTCCGACTGGAAAGGTTTTATTCCGGGGGGTGCATTACGCGGTCGCATCGGTGATTTTAAACCTAACCAGGGTACATCTGCCCGAGTGGTGTCCAAAACAAGCTGAGCAGCTGTATGAGGCGCTCATTGAAGAAATGTTCTGCCAGTTCTTTGAACTTAGTTACGGGGATGTGAGTCGGGAAAGATTGTATGATATGGGAGTGAGGGATAACAATAGTCCGGGGAGGGAAAGGCGAGGGGTGCTCAATGATGTCGCTGTGGCGTTTAGCACGGGTACATCTCTCGTCAATAGTATGAACGACGTGCAGCTGCAGATGCAGATCAGTGGTTTAAAGGGCCAGCTGCGGAAAATCCTGGGGATGGGAACGCGGTGGTAGGGTCGGAGTTAGAGGAGGACCAAACAATGACTGTCCATTTAAAGGAGATTATCGCACTGCTGGAGACACACGCAAAGATTGTAAATGCATTAATACGGGAGGACAGGAATGCCTCGGCGCAGGCAGCACGAAACGAAGTGTGCGTGTTGTACGGTGCCTGGTTGCTGAGCGAGGGGCGCAGTAATTTAGAGGACCTCCAGCAAGGTCGCGTCCCGTCACGGATCAGCAACCAGCACCTCACAGCGCTCAGCCCGTACAGTAATTCGATGAGCCCGTGTTAGCTCCGTCTAGCCTCCGAAGCCTACCCAGTCCCAGTGGACTGCAGTCGGTCCAACCACACAATCATGGGGACAGTGTTACATATGGCGGTAATGGGTGGGATATCACAACCAGCGCTGGTATACAGGGTGGAGAACATTGGGGTCATACAGGAAAGGGTGTACGTGCGGTATCATGCGGTCCCACCGTTTGTTATAAAATGGGAGCACGCCATGACCGGCACTGACCTCAAGGAGTGCCAGAGCAGGGATGCACACGTCATATTGTGTCCCCAGCATTTGAACGCGTTCGATCGGCCAGAGTGCGGGTTTGAATCCGAGAGTCGAGAGCCTATCAATTGCACCATGGAGGTGATGGCTCAGAGCCACGTTCCACCTCAGGTAGCATATATGGGCAACAGGACATACTGCGTAACCACAAGTGTGGACCAGTATTGAGTGCACCGGGACACTTGGTGTCTGGTCACCGACAGCACTTTCTGCTTCCAAACCCCACGCCAAAGTTCAAGTAGCACAGGAACATATTATCCCGATCCCAGAGCCATCCACGGTGCACATTACGGTAAATGACACGATCCCGAATCTGCAACAGTACATTACCCAGTTCGGGTATCAGATTCCTTTTCTGCCAGAACAACTAACAACATTATTAAAGGCCGTCGAGCTATCCCAAAAACATTATTTCACACTGGAACAGACGAACCGGGACACAGGGGAAAGAATTAAAGGGATAAATTCCCTGCCCTGGTTGGACCTTGGGATATGTGTGGAGGTTCCTCTGTGGACCCAGATATACTCACATGCTCTCGTCATTGTACAGTTTTTGATTGTGAAATATCTGTTGTGTATTTCTTGTAAAAAGAGAAGTCAGGCGCTCCGGAGTCGATGGGAGGCCGTAGTTAATGAACCTTGACTGTAACTTTCTGTATATATGTGGTAACAGTGCGGTGCACGGTTATATTTCGGGGACATATATTCGGGGTGTTTTAAAAGTAAAAAGGATAGGATTGGTTGGTAACCACGATGCTTGTTCACCAGTGGACATTGATATGTTCTAGAAGGACTCTTCAAATATCATAGAGAGGACTGTAAGCATCGGCTCCCCAAGGATTGTTGGGCAATATCTGGACATTGCGTTTTAATATTTCTAACTGCAGAAAAGAGCTGGCAGCTCCTGTTGTGGGAAGGGCTCGGGTATTTTCCCATGTTGTACACAAAAAATCCACATCTGATGGGTGGGGGTGGTCTGGAACAAGTTACAATGGCCAGGAGAAGGCAACTTATCACAGGTAATGGGCAAAGATGGAGTGTCCATTGTTTAGCAATGTGAACTCGTCAGAGATGTAAGATGGTCAGTGATCCAGCCATTACCTGGATGAGATAACCCCGAGAGGCAGGAAACCAGAACAAAAGAAAGCCATTAAGCCCCAGACCGGTTGGAAGTGAAAACCCATCACCGGCCATCACTGGAATATACGTTTACAAAGTTCTGAGATGATGGGACACTCAGACAGAAGCTTCAAAACAAGGAAAAACTTTATTTGGCCAGAAGAAGCAAACAGACTTTGGATATAAAAGGTGGCCGTGTGGCCATCTCTCCTCTATTTTGTTCTTGCTTGCTTCATCTCTACAAGGACCGAGCACTCCATCTGGGACGGAGAGAAGAAACCATCAACGAGCAACCAGAGTCTCACTATTCAACCATGAAGCTAATCTCGAGACTGGGACTTGGATACTATAGACAGTATGGAACCAGGAGAAGCAGCAAGTAAGCCAACAAATCGGTGAACATCATCCCTGCCCACGCATCTTTGAGATCACAGCCACTGTGTGAGGAGGTGTCATGTGTTCTCCCAACCAAGCCTTAGTAAAGGTTTTAGTGGGGAGCTTTTGCTGCGAGGACCAAAGGGGTGTGCCCAGCCGGTCGGTACAGATTGGTGGTACACTGTTGATCCGAGCAGAGGGTTTAGACATTGGGTACTTCACGATAGGGGCGGTTTAGACACGCCAGGGTATTGGACCGTACTGGATCATCACTGTATTTACTTGTATTTACTTGTATTTACTTGCAGTATTACTGTGTTGAGGTAGCTTTAATAAAGCATTGACGGTTGAGACCGAGATATTTGTCTGTGACTCATTCATCTGTTCAGTACAGTAATCACTCCCAGGTCTAGAACTAGTGTAATGTGGGGTGCATCGAAAACACCTAAGGGAAACCACTTACAGGGTATAGAGGGTGCAGAATTCCTAAGATGCATTCAGAAGAACTTTTTTTCGCTAGTATGTAGCAAGCCCAACATGGGAGGGGGGGGTTCTGGATTTATTTTTAGGGAATGAAGCTGGGCAGGTGGAAGGTGTATCAGTGGGAGATAATTTAGGTGCTAGTGACCATAATTCAGTTAGATTTAAGGTAGTTATGGAAAAGGACAAGGATAGACCAGGTATAGAAGTTCTAAATTGGGGAAAAGCCAATTTTGCTAAGCTGAGAGGTGATTTAGCCATAGTGGACTGGAAACAGCTACTTGAAGGTAAATCAGTGTCAGAGCAGTGGGAGGCATTCAAGGAGGAGATCCGGAGGGTTCAGACCAAATTTGTGCCCTTAAAGAAAAAAAGTGGGACTAACACATCTAGAGCCCCCTGGATGTCTAGGGACATACAGAGTAGGAAAAAAAGGGAGGCTTTTTACAGATACTGAGGGATAAATACTGCAGAATTTCCAGAGGCGCGAGAGGAGTATAGAAAGTGCAGGAGTAAAATTAAAAGGATATTAGGAAAGCAAAGAGAGAGCATGAAAAATTCTTGGCAAGTAAAATCAAGGAAAACCCAAAGATGTTTTATAAATATATTAAGAGCAAGAGGATAACTGAAAAAAGGGTAGGGCCTATTAGAGACCATGAGGGCAAGCTGTGTATGGAGGTGGGATATGTGGATATGGTTCTTAATGAATACTTTGCATCTATTTTCACAAAAGAGGGGGGCAATGAAGACACTGCTATCGAGGAGGAGGAGTGTGAAATATTAGATGAAATAAACATAGTGAGAGAGGAAGTATTAAGGGGTTTAGAAGCTTTGAAAGTGGATAAGTCCCAGGTCCAGATGAAATGTATCCCAGGCTGTTAAGCGAAGCAAAAGAGGAAATAGCAGAGGCTCTGACCATCATTTTCCAATCCTCTCTGGCTTCAGGTGTGGTGCCAGATGACTGGAAGACTGCTAATGTGGTACCTTTATTTGAGAAGGGAGAACTGGATAGACTGAGTAATTACAGGCCAGTGAGCCTAAACTTGGTACTGGGAAAATTATTGGAAACATTTCTGAAGGACAGGATAACTCTTCATATAGAAAGAAACGGATTAATCAAGGACAGACAGCACAGATTTGTTAAGGGAACATCGTGTCTGACTAACTTGATTGAATTTTTTGAGGAGGTAACAAGGAGGGTCAATGAGGGTAGTGCATTTGATGTAGTGCATATGGATTTTAGCAAGGCTTTTGATAAGGTCCCACATGGCAGTAAAAGCCCATGTGATCCAGGGCAAAGTTGTAAGTTGGATCCAAAATTGACTCAAAGGCAGGAAGCAAAAGGTAATGGTTGATGGGTGTTTTTGTGACTGGAAGGCTGTATCCAGTGGGGTTCCACAGGGCTCGGTACTAGGTCCCTTGCTTTTTGTGGTAAACATCAATGATCTAGACTTGAATACAGGGGGCATGATTAAAAAGTTTGCAGATGATACTAAAATTGGCTGTTTGGTTGATAATGAAGAAGAATGCTGTTGACTGCAGGAAGATATCAATGAACTGGTCAGGTGGGCAGAACAGAGGCAAATAGAATTCAACCTGGTGAAGTGTGAGGCAATGAATTTGGGGAGGGCTAACAAGGAAAGGTAATGCTCATTAAATGGTAGGACACTGAGAAGTGTAGAGGAACAAAGGGACCTAGGAGTGCATGTCTACCGATCCCTGAAGGTCACAGGCCAGGTAGACAAGGTGGTTAAGAAGGCATATGGAATGCTTGCCTTTATTAGCTGAGGCATAGAATACAAGAGCAATGGGGTTAATCTTGAACTGTATAAAACACTAGTTAGGCCACAGCTAGGGTATTGCGTGCAATTTTGGTCACCACATTACAGGAAGGATGTGATTGCACTGGAGAGGGTACAGAGAAGATTTACGAGGATGTTGCCGGAGTGGAGAATCTTAGCTATGAGGACAGATTGGATAGGCTGGGGTTTGTTTTCCTTGGAACAGAGGAGGCCGAGGGGAGACTTAATTGAGGTGTATAAAATTATGAGGGGCCTAAACATGGTGAATAGAAAGGGCCTATTTCCCTTAGCAGAGGGATCAACAACCAGGGTACATAAATTTAAAGTAATTGGTAGAAGGTTCAGAGGGGATTTGAGGGGAAAGGTCTTCACACAGAAGGTTGTGGGGGGTCTGAAACTTGCTGCCTGAAAGGGTGGTAAAGGCAGAAACCCTCACCACATTTAAAAAGTACTTGGATGTGCACTTGAAGTGCTGTAACCTGCAGTGCTACGGACCTGGGATCAGGCTGGATAGCCTCTTATTGGCCGGCATGGACACGATGAGCTGAAATGGCCTCCTTCCGTGCTGTAAGTTTTTATGATTCTATGAAAACAAGTGCTGGGAGGCTTACAATAGAATCATTGATGAACTCCACTACTTAAAGTGAAGTAGCCATATTACTATGACTTTCTTTCTGACTGGTGCCTTTGACTTGATTAAATTAATTTTGTGCATTAGAGACTGCACTTCCATACATTAGAGGATTCTGTGAGGGCTATCTCAATTTTAGCACTGTCTTCAATCAAACCACACCAAATATTGTATAAATAATGCATATTATACATTATAATCAAATAGACTTAATATACCAATTATATCTCAGGGGAAACTAACTTTTTACCAATGAAATGATTGGCTAATTTTCTTCAAATGGCCGACCAACATTACTTGATTACTAAGCTGTATTTCTTCACCATGAGCACTGACTGATCTACGAATTCAGCTATCTCAGTCAAGAGGCTGTAAAATTGAGTATTCATACTGGTGCAGATCAGGGGGCTTTTTGAGATTGGGTTTTAAAAAATTGATAGGTCTTAGATACAGTATTTTCACATTCTTCATCATGCTCCGGACCAACAAACTTCAAAGGCAGACAAAGAAAATGTGGAAGAAATTATGGCCCCAAGTTTCCACACGATAAAAAACGGGCGCCCCTCCGAGCTGGGCGCCCGTTTTTCGCGCCGAAAACGGCGGCGGAAAAAAAACGCGCAATTCTGGAGCGCCCTGCAGCTCCATGGCAGCTTGGCACGGCGCCCAGGGGGCGGAACCTACCACTCGCGCCGATTTTGTAAGTGGGAGGGGTCGGGTACCATTTAAATGAGTTTTTTTCCTGCTGGCAACCCTGCGCATGCGCGTTGGAGCGTTCGCGCACGCGCAGTGTGAAGGAAACAGCTGGCCATTTTTGTAGTTCTTTGTAGCTGTTTAATTTTTGAACATTTTTTAATAAAAGCACATTGCCATCAGCACATCAGCACTGAGGCTTCTTGCAGCAGTGAGAAGGCTGCAGGAAGCCTCAGAAAGTTGAGGCAGTCGTTTCCCGACGGCCTCCCCCCCCCGCCATCTGGAACGGCTTCTTCCTCCCCCACGGGAACGAACGGCTGCCTCCTTCCCCCCCCCACCCCCCCCCACGCGGGAACGAACGGCTGCCTCAACTTGTGAAGCACTTTCACACAGGTAGGAAGATGGTTTATTTAATCTTTTCTTTGCTTATAAATTTTTATTCAGGTTGGATTTATTTGTATAAGTATAAATAAGGATTTATTATAGAATTTAATGACTTCCCTTCCCCCCCCTCCCCCCCACCTCGTTCCGGACGCCTAATTTGTAACCTGCGCCTGATTTTTTAATGTGTAGACAAGGTTTTTTCAGTTCTACAAAAATCTTCACTTGCTCCATTCTAAGTTAGTTTGGAGTACGTTTTCACTGTGGAAACTTTGAAATCAGGCGTCGGTGGCCGGACACACCCCCTTTTGAAGAAAAAATTCTGTTCCAAAGTGAAACTGTTCTAACTGACTAGAACTGCAGAAAAAAAAATGTGGAAAATTGCGATTTCTAAGATAGTCCGTTCTCCACCAGTTGCTCCTAAAAATCAGGCGCAAATCATGTGGAAACTTGGGCCCGTTGTTCTGTCAATGTCTGCTTGGCTACATTGAAAATGTTAACTTAATTTATCAAAGCTCTCCTAGAGAAAAATATACCAGTTAAATGTATCAGATAGGCCCCATATTATTATAGAATTAAGCATTGTTTTCAATTGATTAGTTTATTTAATTCTGGAACATATAATCAATTGATTGGGAGATTGGGGGAGTTCGCCAACAGTTGTGGAGTGCCACTGCAACTTATATGTAGCTGCTTTCCAACTACATAGTGAAAAAGTCAACATCTATCCAAACTTGTGCTCATTCTCTGGCTTAGCAGTAACTGTAACACTTCAATACACAAATTCTCTTTAAAAGCAAATATGAGTCCATAAATTTTTACAATAATAATATTTTTTTCTAAAATCTCCAGATTTTTATGGTAAAACTCCAATCGGCTCACATTTCCACCAACACCTTGATTTTAATGAGTTGACCCTGTCGGCATAACAGCTTAGGCCAACATCGTGCTTCCTCCCACCCTGACTTGTGGGATGACATAGCACTTTAGAATCCAAAGAGTTATGAAAACAGTGTAATTTCCCCTCTGGAGAGCCTCCTGGGTTTAATTAAGGTATGGCTTGTCTATTGCGTTGTTTTCATATTTTCACGGATGTTTTGTTAGCAGTTTTCTGAAGCAGGGTAGTATTTTATCTTGCTGTATAATGATTATGTTTCCACTCTACAACTTGTGAAATGGGAACAATGAAAAGTCTTGTTTTCAGGTTCAGAATGGATACACTGAAGTGGGAGGCAAAGAACTTGCCAGAAGCAAGCAGACTTTTGGGAGCACAATCGACCAGATGGACCAACTACCAGTGCACTGAAGGAAACTGTGGCATGAAAGGATAAAGAAAAAAACACAACAGGCAAAGTTATGTAGTTGAGTCTGTTTCAGTTGGTATAATGCAGTTTTACTGTGCTACAGAATATATGTTGGTGTTGTATGTGGTGATACGATTCTGGATTTTTACATTTTTAGAGATAACTTGGGCAATGGATATATCTTCTGGATGTCCACGTCAGAATTTGCTTCAGCATCTGATCTAATATTTTAAATACTGAAGTAGGACCTTCAAGTTTTGATGATACAGTTTCAAAAGGGTAGCATTGTGGTTATGTTACTGGACGAGTAATCCAGAGGCCTGGACTAATAATCCGGAGATGTGAGTTCAAATCCCACCATGACCACTGCAGGAATTTAAATTCAGTTAATTCAATAAATCTGGAATTAAAAAGCTAGTATCAGTAATGAAGCTACCAGATTGTCAGAAAAACCCAACTGGTTCACTATTGTCCTTTAGGGAAGGAAATCTGCTGTCCTTACCCGATCTGGCCTGTATATGACTCCAGATCCACAGCAATGTGGTTGACTCTTAACTGCCTTCTGAAATGGCCTAGCAAGCCACTCAGTTGTAACAATCTGCTAAAATAAAGTCAGCACTGTGCGAGTTCCTTCATCACATGGACTGCAGCGGTTCAAGAAGGGCAATTAGGGATGGGCAATAAATGCTGGCCTTGCCAGCGACGCCCACATCCCATGAACAAATAATTTTTAAAAACGTCAACCTAATAAGGGCATCAGAAAACATATGAGTTGATGTGTGGTCTTAATTGTAAGATACATAAACAAACTAAGAACATTAGATTAATCAAATTTAATATAACTTGTTTTTGGAATGTAAATAGAAATGTAAGGGGTGATTTTAACTTGGCAGAAACCGGGCGGACGGGCATTTAAAATCGGCGGTGAGACTTATCGACCAAGGTCCCGCTGTCTTCCTGCAGATTCCATCTTAAACTACTCTTCTGAACAGGCGAGACGGATACATGCTAGTGCTGGCAGAGTCTTTCTTTAAATATACAAATTGGGCTCTGATAATGTAATCGGGGTCCGACTGTTGTTTTAACCCAAGGCCTCCTCTGGGAAGTCACTGTGGTTTCCCTGCCAGGCTATCCTAGTGGAAAGAGGAGCCGGGACCCGAAGAAGTATATGTTTTTCCTTTTCTTACTTTCCTTGTGGGGCCAGGAGGAGCAGGAGTGCTCCTCTGGGCCCCACAAGGAATGTTTAGGCCTCCCCTGCATTGTGCTACATCCCTGCACCGACTGCGAGGCAGTGCTGAATGCCCATCCAACAATTCACCTGAGTGCTGGGATCCCCAGTGGTGGCCTACTACTGCCGATATCAAGATGGTTTGCTGTCCGTCTCAGCCCTGGTTGCTATCCCAAGTTAAAATCAGGGCTAGAAAATAAAAGATGTGTTTTAGTCGCACTTTCAAGTGGGCTGCAAATTGTACAAAATAGTAATTGGGAAACAGCTGCCTTGAATGCAGCTCCTGACATCACCTGTTGGCTCCTGATCAGTAAGCATCTGTTTTCCATTGTAATACACAAAACAGTAATTTCTCTATGTTTTCACCTACAGGAAGCTATTTATTTTATACTTACTCTATGCAAGTATGGATTTCAATAGAAATTCTCCAGTGCTATAAATCCTTTAAGCAGTAAGTGCCTGTTGTTGAGGAACAAAGTCTATGGCTGGGATTTTCCCGCTGCCATGCATGCGGGATTGGAGCTGGGTTGACAGCAAAAGTTGCAGAAAATGCGAGCGTGTCGGGAACACGCCGTCATCCCGCCTCCTCACGTCTTTAACTCAGATGCATTTGCCAGCATGCCACAGACTCGAACAACAGAGGCAGGCAACCTAATTAATCTAATTAAATCCTTGTTGTGAGACCCTTAACAATTTCACTGGATGACCACGGGAATCACGCAGCTCGGGAACCACGTCTGTCAACTTGAGGCAGAAGCTCAGTGGCCATTGTGCGAGGTCATTCCTGCAGAGCATGGAAATCCAAATAAATATTCCCACATAGCACATCATTACTTGCCTAAGGGAAAGGCTCTTGCTGAGTGCATTTTGAGCACAGATTTAGGTGTCTAGAGTTTACAAGTCTTTTGTGCAACCTCGGAAACCACCCTCAACACACTGCTAGTAACTATTTCAACATTCTCTGATTACTACTTGACCTGCCATCTATTACATCAGCATGGGTGCCGCTTATGCTGTCCCACCTTGATCCTCAGAAGTGAGCCCCACCATCAACAGTGAAAGGAAAACCAGCACCAACAGCAACAACAACACCACCAACCGTCTCCTCAACCACCTGATGCTACACAGGAGAGAGGGCATCAGCGCAGGGCTGCACTGCGCCAGAGGCGATACCCCCAACACAGGGTATGCAGGCATAGGATGAGCTTCCTCAACATCACTGAGTAGCCGTGGCAAAGGAGGCTCAGGCTATCGCGCCAGGTCATCGCAGACATTTACAGCTTGCCGGAGCAAGACCTCCAGCCCAGAGGACCTGGTGGAAATGCCTTAGCGGTGGCTGTCAAATTTCCCAGCACCCTTAACTTATTTACCTCAGGCTCCTTCCAGGGATCTGCAGCAGACATTTGCTGCATCTCGCAGTTGGTCGCCCACAGATGCATCACACAGGTCACCAATGACATGTTTCACAAGTCAGCCAATTATGTAAACATTGCCACTGATGAAGCCAGTGTTTCTCAGCAGTCGCTCAACTTTGCTGCTCTGGCAGGCCTCCCATGGGTGCAGGGAGTCATCAACTGCACACATGTAGCCATCAGGGCACCCCCATACCGCACAGGAGAGTTTGTGAACCGAAAGGCTTCCACTCCCTCAATTTACTGCTTGTCTGTAACCAAAGGAAGATCATTATGCATGTGTGCACCAAATTCCCTGGCAGCTGTCATAACTCTTTTGTCCTTCGCCACGTCACCCTCCCTCAGCTGTTCGTACCATCAAACACACTTATCGGCTGGCTGTTTGGAGACAAGGGCTATCCACTGGAGACATGGCTCATGACACCCTTGAGGTGGCTCAGAAGCACTGAAATGAAAGCCACATGTCCACCATATGTGTCATAAAGCAAACAAGAGGCATGCCGAAGATGCACTTCAGATGCCTTGATAGGTCTGGAGGAGCTCTTCAGTACGCACCAGCCAGGGTCTCCAGAAGCATCATCATTTGCTACGTGCTGCACAACATAGTGCAGCAAGAAGGATTAGAGCTGCATGAGGAACAAGGCGCAGAGTGCACAGCCTCTTCAGAGGAAGAGGCGTTGGAGGAGCATCAGCTGGAAGATGAGGAGGAGGAAAGCAGGAAGAACCTGAGGTCCAGATGCCAGTAGCATCTGAGCACATTGTTGCCCGGGAGCCCAGAAATGGCCTCGTCATGGCCAGATTTACTTAACTTCCTGCATTGCACCAATATGGCTGCCACATACTGTGCCAAGTTTCCCCCCAACAACAACTTAAAGCATCCCTACAATGAACAAGCTATTCCTTTCACACTGACCCCCACTGCTGTAGGTAACGTTATGTATCACCAACCACTCCAACTCACTAAGCCACTTCCAAAGTAGTAAACAAAAATGATCATGACCGGAAAGTGGTGAAAATACTTTTATATGTGTCATAACAATAATGGAACTTTAACAATAACACCTCTTTATACACCCATTTGGTTACCCTTGTGCATCTACTTCTGTGTCATTTTGCTTTTACGCATACTTCTATGAGGTGCAACCCATGACTTCAGCAGAAGTAGTTGCAGGCTGCTTGCTTCCCTGTTGAGACTGTGTAGCCACTTTTGGCAGATATCCTCTGGGTTTTGGATCCTGTGAGGGTCGCACCAAAGTCTGCTCCTCCTGCAACTGTGCAGGGGCAGACTCGGTCATCATGATCCAGGGAAGCATCTGGGACTCTGACTGAGAGGGTGGCAATGGGAAGAACTGTGAGCACTTTGAGAGCAGCCCCCACTTCCATGACCCCTCTCACCATCATCACTCTCATGGGCCACCCGCACTTCCCTGCTAGCATGGAGCAGGAAAGCACCAGCAGGAGTGGGGCTATGAGGACCCAAGTCAATGTTTACATCCCTCTTTGAGAGGAGATCTATGAGCCTCTGCCACCTGTTGTCCACAGCTAACATGTGCTCCTGTGAGTGGCGCATTAGCTGCTCCATGCAGGTAGTCATCCTTTCCATGGAACAGCACATTGTTGCCATCACCTGCGACATGGTGGTGCTCATGTTGAAGCTAGACTGCTCCATTCTCTGCACATTTGCAGACATCGCGACTGCAAAACCTGTGAAAGCCTCCTGCATTTCTTGCTGCCCCTCCAGGATTCGTCTTTCTCAATGGTCCCTGAGGCTCAGCGTCTGTATGTAGCTGAGCAGAGCTTGTAGCGTCCTGTGCCTTCCGGCGAGGAATCTCCAGTGCTGTTTCTGTCACCCCTATCTGATCTTGCTCACTTGTGAAGTGTGAGACACCAGGTGACAACATTATCTCACATAGGATCCACTGAGGTGTGCGTATCTGTGCTGGTGCTGGGTGCACTTGGGTCTGGTAGCAGTGCACCCTCAGAGGCTGGAGGCTCTGCTGAGGAATCATCTTCCTCCTCTGGCTGGACAGTGGCCGGGGGTTGGGGGGTCTTGATGGGTCTGAGGGATAGTAAAGAGATGATTTATAAATGTTATATTATGAATGGGTAACAATACGATTGTGCACATGATGAACATTCACTGGTTTCTGACATCAGTCATAAAATGAGTGACTGCTGTATACTATATGGCTGCATGAGATGTAATTCTGTCATCAGGTTGCTGAGCGGTCCCCCTCCCTCTGTCTTCCATTGCCTTCAGCTCCAAGGACCTCCAGGGTCACCTCGTCTGTTGCAGTTAAGGTACTGAAGGATGGAGGGCCACCTCCAATTCTCTCCCTCTCTCTGTTGTTGTGCGCTCTCTTCTGCAAGGAGGGAAAGAAGGGAAGTTTGAGTGAGAGTGATGGCCTGTGTAAGGATTGTGTGGATTACATCTGTAGAGGATGACTATGAGGGAGTGTGGTGCCAATGCCAAATGCCTCCTTCTGTGGTGTTAGTTGGTATGATTACATTAGGATGAGAGCGTGTGTGATGGGTGGTTAGTCAGATGTACATAGATAGAGAGAGATGGATGGACGTGCAAGGTATGTTGGTGTGAGTAGGCATGAGAAAGCAGAGCGATGGGGATGTGGTGACAGGCACAGGAGGATGAAGTTGAATGTGGCTTTGCATTCACCTTTCCTGATCTCATCAGATCATTGAAGCCCTTCTGGCACTACACCCAGGTCTGCCTTACAACATCTTTGCTGTTCACCTCCCTCAGCAATTTGGAGCCAGGCTCTTTTGGTCTCTTGGGGAGGTCGCTTCGGCCCATCAGCACAGAAGATGACCTCCCTGCGTGCTCCGACTCCCTCCATAAGAATATGTGGAGAGTCATTGGAAAAGCGGGGTGCAGCCCTTTGTCTTTGTGAAGTCATTTTTTTTTTCTGCACAACAAAACACTCTTCTCTAATCCTCCATCCACACTCCTACACAAACCTTCAATTGCGATGTGGCCAAGGCAGTTTTAAATTTCCCTGCTGGAAATGAGTGATCAATGATGTCACCAGACACGCACCATTTAATAGGGCCAGGAAACACGAATGTCTGCCTTAATAGGGGCCATTACGCTAAAGCCACTCTGAGGAGTGGGCTGATCAATACATCGCGGTAACGACCTGCTATGCAGCTCGCACACACCTGGCTTGACTCGGTAGGGAAAATTACGGCCTACATCTAGTGGTCCCCAGTAGAAATGGAGGAGTAAAAGCATATTAGTTGAAACACCATTTTTAGTCTTCCCCAAGTGTGGTCAGTCCAGACAGCAAAGCAGGTGCTCCAAACTTTTATCATTCTTTACTCTTTAACCATATCCTAGAAAATCTTCCTTTTTATAACTTTCTACTTCAATTGAATAGAGCCATCTTGGGTGTGAGATGAGTGTAGGCTCACAACAAATATACTCGGTGAATTTTGCTCCAGCACTTGCCACTGAATGCGAGAACAATTCCAAGTATAAATACCATCAGACAGAAGATCTTGAACAAGCCCCAGCTCTTCACCTAAGTTTTTCATGAAATAAACATTGACATTTGCTATTCTAGCAAAGGATTAAGGCCTGGAAATTCAGAATCCTTCACATGGAACAATTACCTTATATCACTGGAGAAGCCTGAAATGCAGGCATGTCTGTTGAAGAATCATTTTCTCTATAGGAACACCATTAAATAAGTGATATGAATTTTCCAATATTTATCAAATAACTATGACTGAAAGGAACAACTATTCTGTATTCATGCAGGAGAAAATTGCACATAATTCACAGGAACAACGAGTTACATGAGTAGAAACAGCAGACTTTCGTCCAATAGCCAAACAGGAGGAGGAGATGTGGGAGTTCCTTGGCCCAGAGTTGGATTGTGCAGAATATGTGCTAATGTTCAAAGATCAGAAAAGGTTTTTCATTTCCTGAAATTCATTCTCTGAGGAGACTTTTACATAACTCTGCTGTGTCTGACTCATGTCAGAACAGGAAGTCACTGGCAACCAATGTCCTCATCCTATGACTAGTGGGAGAGCAGGAGATGGCTACGAGGGTATCATCTTTAGGTCAGTAGGGCCAAAAGTGTTTTGCTCAGTCCTTTCAAATGTCTTTATAGGTGGAAGAAAGTCAGTAGGCCAAGGCTATGGAGATTCCAAGCCCAGAGAAACTGTGTCCCTCACACAAGAGCCATCTCCATCCTCAAATGCTCGCAGTTATATAGAGCGGCTGTCAACTTCCAAGACCTCAGGCCCTCACGTTGCACTTAAAGGAAGTATTATACTAGTAATGGGAGAAAAATAAGAAGTCACAAGCTCACGCTTGTTTCAAAGCTCTCTTCCAGCAGCTGCCTGTAACCCTGCTGTGTCCATCTCATATCTGAAATCCTCTGCCTCAGGGATTAGAATAACTCAGTCCTCTTCTCAGGAATTTTTATTTCCAAGCATTTCTGAAGAGTAAAATTGTGATGGGCACATCAGCCCACTATAATTTGCTGTATAATGCTGGTAACATTCTAGAGGAAGCCCTTGGAGCTACCTAGGCACCTGAATCTTCCTTTCAGCATGTCAATGGTTTGTTCAACTTTAATTCAAGTGCAGATATTGTAGTGTTTCTTCACTTCACTCATGGTCCTTCTCAATGGTGTTAACAGCCATGGTAGTTTTTAATACCCCTTGTACCCAAGAAATCATGACAGCTCGCTGTACATTGGGCAATGACGTACAGAGACATGTAGCTTTGGTCACACACTAATTGGGCATTGAGGAATGAAATCCATTTTGGTTGATATAATGGTGTGGATTGACATGGGTTGGTATGGCCACATCAGGGCAATCTATAACTTCAAGCACTCCTGGAAACAAAGTGACATGATGAAAATGAATGGCCTGATCACTCAATTATCTTCCTCCTACATCAAATACGATGAACTCAGCTTCCCCAGCAAACAAGCCCTATATAATGACCTGGCTGAAGTTGGCTGTCACCCCTTACCATGAGCAAGTGGTCAAGAAATGAAGCTCATTAGTGACTTTCAAAACTGCTGACCATCCAACTTCCTTTTCTGGCTCCCATGTTAGCAGATATTGTTAACGGTTCTCTCTTCTCAGGTAGGGTCCCCCTCTACTTCAAATTTTCTGCCATCACGCCTCTCCTCAAAAAATTAACCCTGGACCCCTCTATCCTTGCAAACTACCGCCTCAACTCCAAACTCCCTTTCCTGTCCTTGTTGCCTCCCAAATCCTGGAACTCCATGTTTAAATCTGTCCAATCAGGTGTCCGCCCTGCCAGAGTATTGAAATGGCTCTTATCTAAGTCACAAGTGACATCCTATGTGATTATGACAAAGGTAAACTATCACTCCTCATCCTTCTCGGCCTGTCTGTAGCCTTTGACATGGTTCACCGCTCCATCTCCTCCACCGCCTCTCCACCATCGTCCAGCTGGGTGGGACTGCACTTATCTGGTTCCATTCGTATCTATCAAATCATAGCCAGAGAATCACCTGCTATGGCTTCTCTTCTCCTCCCACCACCACATTGTTACATCTGGTGGCCCCAAGGATTTTTCCTTGGCCCCCTCCTGTTTCTCATCTAGATGTTGCCCTTCAGTGTCATTATTCAAAAACACATGCTCAGTTTCCACATGTATACTGACTACAGCCAGCTCTACCTCACCACCATTTCTCTTGACCCCTCCAGTAACTCTAAATGGTCAGACTGCTTGTCTGAAATCCAATACTGGATAGCAGAAATTTCCTCCAACGAAATATTGGGAAGACCAAAGCCATTGTCCTCCTTGACATATCTACAGCATCTAACACAGTTAACAAATCCATCCTCCTCTACTGCATCTACTCTTGAGTCAACCCCCTTGGGACCAGCCCTTAATGTACATAAGAACATAAGAAATAGGAGCAGGAGTAGGCCATATGGCCCCTCGAGCCTGCTCCGTCATTCAATAAGATCATGACTGATCTGATCATGGACTCAGCTCCACTTCACTGCCTGTGCCCCATAACCCTTTACTCCCTTATCACTCAAAAATCTACCTGTTATATATGTGGACTTGTATTTACACTGTTAGGCCACCAGAGGACTCATTCTCCGGAATCCCAAGGGATCCCATAACCCCTTGGGAGCACAGGTATTTAAGAAGGCTTCACAGGTTGGAGAGGCACTCTGGAGACCTGCAATAAAAGACTAAGGTCACACTTTACTTTGAGCTCACAGTGTTCAGTCTGACTCTTTCTCCATACACAACAACTGGCAATGAGATACAGATAGCGAACCCAAAGATGCAGAGAACAGTGGGCATCCTGAAATTTTCAGAGGGAGATGATTGGGAAACTTTTGTGGAGCGACTCGACCAATACTTCGTGGCCAATGAGCTAGATGGGGAAGAGAGCGCTGCCAAACGAAGGGCAATTCACCTCACCGTCTGTGGGGCACCAACGTATGGCCTCATGAAGAATCTGCTCATTCCAGCGAAACCCACGGAGAAATCATACGACAATTCGTGCACACTGTTCCGAGAGCATTTGAACTTGAAGGAACGCGTTCTGATGGCGAGGTACCGGCTCTACACCTACAAAAGGTCTGAAGGTCAGGAAGTGGCGAGTTATGTCGCCGAGCTGAGACGCCTTGCAGGACATTGCGAATTTGAAGGACATTTGGAGCACATGCTCAGAGACTTTTTCATACTTGGCATTGGCCACGAAATCATACTTCGCAAACTTTTGACTGTAGAGACCCCAACCTTGAGTAAGGCCATAGCGATAGCCCAGGCGTTCATTGCCACCAGTGACAATACGAAGCAAATCTCTCAGCACACAAGTGCTGCTACAAGTACTGTGAACAAAGTGATGTTGTTTTCGAATCGTAATGTACAGGGCAGGTCACACATACGTGCAGCTACACGTCCGCAGATGTCTCAGAGTCCACCATCAAGGGTGATGAATGCTAGACCATTAACACCTTCTTGGTGCTGCGGGGGTGATCATCATTTCCATTCATGCCGATTCAATGAGTACGTTTGCAAGGGCTGTGGAACAATAGGACATCTTCAACGAGTGAGCAGGTGAGCTGCTAAGCCTGTTAAACCTGCAAACCACCACATTGCAGAGGAGGACAGATCCACGGAGGATCACGACGAACCAGAGCCTCAGATCGAGGAGGCAGCGGTACATGGGGTGCACACATTCACCACGAATTGTCCCTCGATAATGCTGAATGTTGAACTAAATGGACTTCCGGTGTCAATGGAGCTGGACATGGGCACGAGCCAGTCCATCATGGGCAAAAAGACTTTTGAAAGGTTGTGGTGCAACAAGGCCTCAAGGCCAATCTTAACTCCAGTTCACACGAGACTAAGAACTTACACTATAGAACTGATTCCTGTAATCGGCAGTGCTACCGTAAAGGTCTCCTACGATGGAGCGGTGCACAAGCTACCACTCTGGGTGGTACCGGGCGATGGTCCCAACGCTGCTCAGCAGGAGCTTGCTGGGAAAGATACACTGGAACTGGGTCGACATCTGAGCACTATCGCCCACTGATGACACTTCGTGTGCCCAGGTCTTAAACAAATTTCCTTCGCTGCTCAAACCAGGCATCGGGAAATTCCAAGGAGCAAAAGTGCAGATCCACCTAATTCCGGGGAAGCGACCCATCCATCACAAGGCGAGAGCAATACCGTACATGATGAGCGAAAGGGTAGAGATCGAGCTAGAGATAGAGAGAGGTTGCAACGAGAGGGCATCATTTCATCAATCAAGTTCAACAAGTGGGCCAGTCTTATTGTCCCAGTCCTCAAGGGAGATGGCGCCGTCAGAATCTGTGGCGATTACAAAGTAACTATCAATCGTTTCTCCCTGCAGGACCAATACCCACTACCAAAAGCCGATGACCTCTTTGCAACGCTGGCGGGAGGAAGGATGTTCATGAAGCTGGATCTGATTTCAGCCTACATGATGCAGGAACTGGCGGAATCATGGAAGGCCCTCACCTGCATCAACAGGCACAAAGGTCTTTTTGTTTATAACAGATGCCCGTTTGGAATCCGATCAGCGGCGGCGATATTCCAGAGAAACATGGAAAGTTTGCTGAAGTCGGTCCCGCACACCGTGGTCTTCCAGGACAACATCTTGGTCACAGGTTGGAACACAGTCGAGCACCTGCAGAAGCTGGAGGAGGTTCTTAGTCGACTCAACCGCATGGAGCTCAGATTAAAACGCTCGAAGCTAATGATTTCGGGAAACTACAACTGGTTGCTTATGCATCCAGGAGTCTGTCTAAGCCGAGAGAGCCTACAGCATGATTGAAAAAGAAGCATTAGCATGTGTCTATGGGGTAAAGAAAATGCATCAATACCTGTTTGGGCTAAAATTCGAATTGGTAACTGACCATAAGCCACTTATATCCCTGTTTTCCGAGAGTAAAGGGATAAATACCAACGCATCGACCCACATCAAGAGATGGACGCTCACGTTGTCTGCATACAACTACGCCATCTGCCACAGGCCAGGCACAGAAAACTGCGTCGATGCTCTCAGTAGGCTGCCATTGCCCACCACGGGGGTGGAATTGGTGCAGCCCGCAGATCTAGCCATGGTTATGGAAGCATTTGAGAGTGAGCAATCACCCATCACTGCCCGGCAGATCAAAACCTGGACAAGCCAGGACCCCTTATTATTTCTAGTCAAAAGCTGTGTGCTTCACGGGAGCTGGTCCCGTGTCCCAGTGGAAATGCAGGAAGAGATAAAGCCGTTCCAGCGGTGCATAGATGAAATGTCTATACAGGCAGACTGCCTTCTGTGGGGCAATCGAGTAGTGGTCCCCAAGAAAGGCAGAGACACCTTCATCAATGACCTCCACAGTACCCACCCAGGCATCGTAATGATGAAAGCGATAGCCAGATCCCACGTGTGGTGGCCCGGTATCGATGCGGACTATGAGTCCTGCGCTCACAGATGTAATACATGCTCGCAGTTAAGCAATGTACCCAGGGAAGTGCCACTAAGTTTATGATCTTGGCCCTCCAAACCGTGGTCTATGGTACACGTTGACTATGCAGGCCCGTTCTTAGGTAAAATGTTCCTTGTGGTTGTAGACGCGTACTCCAAGTGGATTGAATGTGAGATAATGCCGGCTAGCACGTCCGCTGCCACCACTGAAAGCCTGCGGGCCATGTTTGCCACACACGGCTTACCAGATGTCCTAGTGAGCGACAATGGGCCATGTTTTACCAGTGTTGAGTTCAAAGAATTCATGACCCGTAACGGGATCAAACATGTCACATCTGCCCCGGTTAAACCAGTATCCAATGGTCAGGCAGAGAGAGCAGTGCAAACCATCAAGTAAGGCTTGAAGAGGGTAACTGAAGGCTCACTGCAGACTCGCCTATCCCGAGTCCTGCTTATCTATCGCACGAGACCCCACTCACTCACTGGGATCCCACCTACTGAACTGCTCATGAAAAGAGCACTTAAGACAAGGCTCTCGCTAGTTCACCCTGATCTAGATGAACAGGTAGAGAGCAGGTGGCTTCAACAAAGTGCATACCATGATAGCGCAAATGTGTCACGCGAGATTGAAATCAATGATCCTGTATTTGTATTAAATTATGGACAAGGTCCCAAGTGGCTTCCCGGCACTGTCATGGCCAAAGAGGTGAGCAGGGTGATTTGGGTCAAACTTTCAAATGGACCATTCACCGGTAACACTTGGACCAAATCAAACTCAGATTCACGGACTACCCTGAGCAACCCACCTTGGGACGCTACCTTTTTTGATCCCCCAACACACACACCAGTGGCAACTGACACGACAGTTGACCACAAAGCAGAACGCATTATCCACAGCAGCCCTGCAGGGCCCAACACACTTGGCAGCCCGGCGAGGGCCCAACAAATGATTCAACAACACCAGCTTTCACACCAAGATGATCAACCAGGGCAAGAAAGGCCCCAGATCGACTCACATTGTAAATAGTTACACTATTGACTTTGGAGGGGAATGTTGTTATATATGTGGGCTTGTATTTACTCTGTATAGCCACCAGAGGGCTCATTCCCCGTAGTCCCAAGGGATCCCATCATCCCTTGGGAGCACAGGTATTTAAGAAGGCTTCACAGGCTGGAGAGGCACTCTGGAGACCTGCAATAAAAGACTAAGCTCACAGTGTTCAATCTGACTCTTTCTCCATACACAACAAGAAAGATGTTTGATTTTTTTCCTGTAAGAATAGTATAAGGACTCCCAGATATAACACTAATATTCAAATTTTGAGCAGATTTGAGCATTATTTAGAGTTGATAGGAAAGTCATTGGTACAAAAGAGGAAACTGAGTTCTGCTGAAGTGGTTGTAGCAGAAGAGCAGATATGACGTTCATTTGTGATCAGAGGTGGCAGACTGAGATATGCCAATGGATGAAACACCAAGGGTGATGACATGAAAGATTGAAAGTAGGTATTGTTTAGCGTTGCAAAAGACAGGAAAACTGCCCTTGAAGAATAGAAAGAAATAAGAATTTCATGGCCTTGTTATTTAGTATGCAGGACGTGGTAGTGATTCAGTATTGCGCTGCACTGAACGCTGTGATCCTGATGGTTTCTGATTTGGAATCTGCAAAAGTGGCACGGATCGATTGGCGAATCCGAGAGCACGGCACACAATAAGGCCACTGACTTCTGTACCAGTGCTAATTCTTCAGCTGGAACTATTCTCATCCCATTTTTATTCTATCCCTGTTGCCTTTTATATTGTTTCCTTTTTCAAATAATTGTTTAATGATGGTCTCTGCCTCAGAAGCTATTTATGACATAGCATTTCATGTTCCAATAATCTGAAAAGATTTCTAACTTCCCCCTGTGGTCCAGTGAACTGTTTTTGCCACCCTGTCAACCGATGGCAATTGCATTTCATTATTTACCCCCTCAAACATTTAATTTTGAAAATCTCTTGCATCCCACCATTTAGGATTCAGAGCAGATGAATGCGTGGCTGGAGAGATGGTGCAGGAGGGAGGGCTTTAGATTCCTGGGACATTGGGACCGGGTCTGGGGAAGGTGGGATCTGTACAGGCTGGAAGAGTTGCATCGCAACACAGCCTGGACCAATATCCTCGTGGTGGGAGGTGGGGTGGGGGGGGGCGGTTACTAGTGCTGTTGCGAAGGGTTTAAGCTAATTTGGCAGGGGTTGAGCACCAGGATGTACCATTAGAAGGGAGAAACAAAGTGCACAAAGGATTTGGAGAGACAGATAGCACTAGAGTAATAGCTGGGGTCAGACTAAGAGAGAATACAAGAAGATCTTAGATAGATTTACAGTGTATGTGGGTGAATGCACAGTGTGGTGAATAAGGATGGTGAGCTGAAGGTGAAAATAGCCACATGGGAATATGATGTTGTGGCGATAACTGAGACCTGGCTCAAAAGGGGCAGGATTGTGTATTAAATATTCCTGGATATAAGATGTTCAGGAAAGATAGGAATGGAAAAAAGGGAGGTGGGGTGGGGGTGAGGGGTAGGGGGGGTGCAGTATTGATTAAGGAGAATCTTACAGTGCTGGAGAGAAAGGATGTTCTGGAGGGGGGGTCAGGGACAGAATCCATTTGGTTAGATTTACAATATAATAGAGGTGCTATTACACTACTAGGTATATTCTACAGGCTGCCAACTCGTGGGAAGGATATAGAGGAGCACATTTTCAGGGAAGTTACAGAGAGGTGCAAGAACTATAGAGTAGTGATAATGAAGCACTTCAACTATCCTAATATAAACTAGGATAGTAATAGTGTAAAGGGCAGAGAGGGGGAAGAATTTCTGAAGTGTGTTCAGGAGAACTTTCTTGATCAGTACGTTTCCAGGCCGATGAGGAAGGAGGCATTGCTGGGTCTGGTTCTGGGGAATGAGGTGGGGCAAGTAGAGCAAATGTCAGTAGGGGAACATTTGCGGAACAGTGATCATAGTATCATAAGGTTAGATTACCTATGGGAAAGGACAGGGAGCAATCTAGAGTAAAATAGTTAATCAAAGGAAGGCCAATTTCAGTGGGTTGAGAATGGATTTGGATGAGAATGGATCTGGCCCGGGTAAACTGGAATCAAAGATTGGTAGGCAAAACTGTAACGAACAATGGGCTGCCTTTAAAGAAGTGATGGTTTGGGTACAGTTGTGGTACAAGAGGGGGAACGGTAGGGCAAGCAAAGTCAGAGCTTTCTAGATGATGAAAGAGATAAAGAGTAAGATGAAGCAGAAAAAGAGTGCATGTGACAGATGTCAGGTTGAGAATACAAGTGAGAATCAAGGGGCCCTGTTTTCCACTTGATGGATTTTTGGCGCCCGCACATGTTAATGTACGATTTTTTGTGTATGTTCGCACCAGGAAAAAAAATTGGAACTTTCGCCAAACAGGGCGGAGCTTCAAGCCTGCGCTAAAAACTCTCTGGGCATGTGCGAAAAAAGAAACTTCGGATCGTTTTTCCTTTTGTGATCGAATCGTGAATTTGAGCATTAAAACCTGCAAAACATGGCTGTGAGGGAAGTGGAAGAGGAATTCGAAGGAGGAGAAGGAAGGGCCATTCGATTTCTCCCACACAAAGTGGTATCCCTGGTAGATATCATTGAGAGTAAATGGGATCTACTGGCAACTTAGGGAGGAAAGCAAAAAAAAGTAAAACCTGCTGTAATGGCTCACCGTTGGGATGATGTTGATGTAGGGAACAATGCAGTAGCCATCACCTGGAGAATCGGCGGGCAGCTGAAAAAAAAGTGGCAGGACCAAGGTCAATTAGTTAAAGTAAGTATGCACTGCAATTACATTTGTAAATGTGTGTGTGTGGCCACTACACAAAAGGACCCTCTCTTAAAAAGTTATATTTTCATCTTTGCAGTTGAAGAATGCAAAGATCAGGAAGCAGAGGAATCGTACTGGTGGAGGACCACCAAGTAAGCTGCAATTGAGCCAGAAGGAACAGAGGCTCTCTGATCTGATTAAAGCTCAACGGAAAAGATCCACCACCAATGTGGACGCTGGGCCCAGTCAAAGAGACATAGAAACGTAGAAAGTAGGCCATTTGGCCCTTCGAGCCTGCACCATCATTCAATATGATCATGGCTGATCATGCAACTTCAGTACCCCATTCCTGCTTTCTCTCCATACCCCTTGATCCCTTTAGCTGTAAGGGCCACATCTAACTCCCTTTTGAATATATCTAATGAACTGGCCTCAACAACATTCTGTGGTAGAGCAATCCACAGGTTCACAATTCTCTGAGTGAAGAAATTTCTCCTCATCTCGGTCCTACATGGTTTACCCCTTATCCTTAGACTGTGACCCCTAGTTCTGGACTTCCCCAACATCGGGAACATTCTTCCTGCATCTAACCTGTTCAATCCCGTCAGAATTTTATATGTTTCTATGAGATCATATCTCATTCTTCTAAATTCCAGTGAATATAAGCCTAGTCGATCCAATCTTTCTTCATATGTCAGTCCTGCCATCCCAGGAATCAGTCTGGTGAACCTTCGCTGCACGCCCTCAATAGCAAGAATGTCCTTCCTCAGATTAGGAGACCAAAACTGCACACAATACTCAAGGTGTGGTCTCACTAAGGCCCTGTACAACTGCAGTAAGACCTCCATGCTCCTATACGCAAATCCCCTCGCTATGAAGGCCAGCATGCCATTTGTCTTCTTTTCTGCCTGCTGTACCTGCATGCTTATCTTCAATGACTGATATACCATGTCACCCAGGTCTTGTTGCACCTCCCCTTTTAGTAATCTGTCACCATTCAGATAATAATCTGCCTTCCTGATTTTGCCACCAAAGTGGATAACCTCACACTTATCCACATTATACTGCATCTGCCATGCATTTGCCCATTCACCTAACCTGTCCAAGTCCCCCTGCAGCCTCCTAGCATCCTCCTCGCAGCTCGCACTGCCACCCAGCTTAGTTTCATCTGCAAACTTTGATATATTACATTCAATTCCTTCGTCTAAATCGTTAACGTATATTGTAAATAGCTGGGTTCCCAGCACTGAGCCCTGCGGCACCCCACTAGTCACTGCCCGCCATTCTGAAAAGGACTCATTTATTCCAACTCTTTGCTTCCTCTCTGCCAACCAGTTCTCGATCCAGATCAATACATTACCTCCAATACCATGTACCTTAATGTTGCACACTAATCTCTTGTGTGGGACCTTGTCAAAAGCCTTTTGAAAGTCCAAATACACCACATCCACTGGTTCTCCCTTATCCAGTCTACTAGTTACATCCTCAAAAAATTCTAAAAGATTTGTCAAGCATGATTTCCCTTTCATAAATCCATGCTGACTTGGACCGATCCTGTCACTGCTTTCCAAATGCGCTGCTATTACTTCTTTAATAATTGATTCCAACATTTTCCCCACTAACGATGTCAGACTAACCAGTCTATAATTCCCGGTTTTATATCTCCCTTCTTTTTTAAAAAGTGGGGTTACATTAGCTACCCTCCAATCCATAGGAACTGAACCAGAGTCTATAGAATGTTGGAAAATGTTCACCAATGCATCCACTATTTCTAGGGCCACTTCCTTAAGTACTCTGGGATGCAGACTATCAGGCCCTGGAGATCTATCGGCCTTCAGTCCCTTCAATTTTCCTAACACCATTTCCTGACTAATAAGGATTTTCCTCAGTTCCTCCTTTTCGCTCGACCCTCGGTCCCCTGGTATTTTCGGGAGGTTATTCGTATCTTCCTTAGTGAAGACAGAACCAAAGTATTTGTTCAATTTGTCTGCCATTTCCTTGTTCCCCATTATGAATTCCCCTGATTCTGACTGCAAGGGACCTACATTAGTCTTCACTAATCTTTTTCACTTCACATATCTATAGAAGCTTTTGCAGTCAGTTTTTATGTTCCCTGCAAGCTTACTCTCATACTCTTATTTTCCCCCTGCTAATTAAATCCTTCGTCCTCGTCTGCTGAATTCAAAGTTTCTCCCAGTCCTCAGGTTTGCTGCTTTTTCTGGCCAATTTATATGCCTCTACCTTTGATTTAACCCTTTCCCTAATTTCCCTTGTTAGCCACGGTTGAGTCACCTTCCCTTTTTTATTCTTACGCCAGACGGGGATGTACAATTGTTGTAATTCATCCATGTGATCTTTAAATGTCTGCCATTGCCTATCCACCATCAACTGTTTAAGTATCATTCTCCAGTCTATCCTTGCCAAATTACGTTTCATATCATCGAAGTTTCCTTTCTTTAAGTTCAGGACCCTAGTCTCTGAATTAACTAAGTCAGTCTCCACCTTAATGAAGAATTCCACCATATTATGGTCACTCTTCCCCAAGGGGCCACGTATGACCAGATTGCTAAGTAATCCTATCTCGTTAGACAAGACCCAGTCTAGGATGGCCTGCTCTTCAGTTGGTTCCTCGACATATTAGTCTAGAAAACCACCCCTTATACACTCCAGGATATCCTTCTCCATAGTATTGCTACCAGTTTGGTTAGTCCAATCAGTTATCGGATTAAAGTCACCCATGATAACTGCTGTATCCTTATTGCACACATCCCGAACCTCTCTACTACTGTTTGGTGGTCTGTACACAACACCCACTGATGTTTTCTGCCCTTTGGTGTTTCACAGCTCTACCCATATAGAGTCCACATCATCCACATTAATGTCCTTCCTTACTATTGCGTTAATCTCCTCTTTAACCAGTAACGCTACCCCACCTCCTTTTCCTTCCTGTCTTCCCTTTCTGAATATTGAATACCTCTGGATGTTGAGTTCCCAGCCTTGGTTACCTTGGAGCCATGTCTCTGTAATCCCAATTACATCATATCTGTTAAGAGCTATCTGCGCAGTCAATTCATCCACCTTATTATGAATGCTCCTCGCATTGAGACTCAGAGCCTTCAGCCTTGTTTTTTTTAACATTCTTTGTCCTTTTAGAATTATGTTGTAATTTGGCCCTTTTTGATTTTTACCCTCGATTTCTCTGCCCTCCACTCTTGCTTTTCTCCTTCCTACCTTTTGCTTCTGTCCCCTTTTTACTTCCCTCTGCCTCCCTGAATAGATTCCCATCCCCCTGCCTTTTTAGTTTAAACTCTCCCCAACAGCACTAGCAAACACTCCGCCTAGATCGGTTCCGGTCCTGCCCAGGTGCAGACCATCCAGTTTGTATTGGTCTCACCTCCCCCAGAACCGGTTCCAATGTCCCAGGAATTTGAATTCCTCCCCCTTGCACCATTCCTCAAGCCACGTATTTAGCTGAGCTATCCTGCAATTCCGACTCTGACTAGCACGTGGCACTGGTAGCAATCCTGAGATTACTACCTTTGAGGTCCTACTTTTTAATTTAGCTCCTAGCTTCCTAAATTCAGCTTGTAGGACCTCATCCCATTTTTTTATCTGTATTGTTGGTATCTATATGTAACACGACAGCTGGCTGTTCACCCTCCCCTTCCAGAATGCACTGTAGCCGCTCCGAGACATCCTTGACCCTTGTACCAGTGAGGCAACATACCATCCTGGAGTCTCGTTTGCGGACGCAGAAACGCCTATCTATTCCCCTTACAATAGAATCCCCTATCATTATAGCTCTCCCAATCTGTTTCCTGACCTCCTGTGCAGCAGAGCCACCCCTGATGTCATGGACTTGGCTGCTGCTGCCTTCCCCTGATGAGTCATCTGCCCCAACAGTACCCAAGGTGGTGTATCTGTTTTGGAGGGAGATGGCCGTAGGGGGCCCCTGCGCTACCTTCCTTCCACTGCTCTTCCTGATGGTCACCCATTCCCTATCTGCCTGTGTACCCTTTACCTGCGGTGTGACAAACTCACTAAACGTGCTATACACGACATCCTCAGCATCGCAGATGCTCCAGAGTGAATCCACATGCATCTCCAGTGCCGCAATGCGGTCGATCAGGAGCTGCAGCTCGATACATTTCCTGCACAATAGTAGTCAGGGACACTGTTAGCATCCCTGACTTCCCACATAGCACAGGAGGAGCATGACATGCGTCTGGGCTCTCCTGCCATGACTTAACCGTTAATTGATTTAATTTGGCAACAATGCCAAAGGTTTCTTACTGCTAAGAACAAGAAAAAAGATAAAGAAAAAGAAAACTACTCACCACTCAACCAGCCAATCACTTACCTTCTTGGCTGTGACGTCACCCTTTGATTACTTTTTACTTCTTTCTTACTTTTGAACCTGTTGCAGCTAACTGCTCCCGAACTGCTGCCAATCCCGGACTGCTGCTGGGCCTTTATAGGCCGCCGCTGCTCCTCCTCCGGCCGCTGCTCCCAAACTGCCGCCTATCCCGGACTGCCGCTTGGCCTTTATAGGCCGCTGTCCTCCTCCGGCCGCTGCTCCCGAACTGCCGCTGACCCCAGACTGCCGCTAGTAGTCGGGGTAAGCCCTGCAATTTGCACTGTGGGTTGACCACTGCGTGGGCTAGGTAGGCTTTAATGGATATGAATTCTTTAAATTCGGCACTGGTGAAACATGGCCCGTTGTCACTGACCAGTATGTCAGGCAGGCCGTGGGTGGCAAACATGTCCCTCAGCCTTTCAATGGTGGCGCTGGCGGTGCTTCCTGACATTATTTCACATTCAATCCATCTTGAAAAAGCATTCACCACCACCAGGAACATCTTACCGAGAAACGGGCCCGCATAGTCGACATGGATCCTCGACCATGGTCTGGAGGGCCAGAACCACAAACTTATTGGTGCCTCTCTGGGCGCGTTGCTGAACTGAGCACATACGCTGCATTGCCGTACACAGGACTCTAAGTCAGAGTCGATACCGGGCCACCACACATGGGATCTGGCTATCGCTTTCATCATTACTATACCCGGGTGTGTGTTGTGGAGATCCGAGATGAACGTCTCCCTGCCCTTTTTTGGTAGCACTACACGGTTACCCCACAACAGGCAGTCTGCCTGAATGGACAGCTTGTCCTTTCGCCGCTGGAGCGGCTTGATTGGCTCTTGCATTTCAACGGGATGCTGGCCCTGCTCCCATGCACTACACAGATTTTTACCAAGGACAGCAGAGGATCTTGGCTGGTCCAAGTCCTAATCTGGCGGGCCGTGACAGGTGATTTATAATTTCCAAATGCTTCCATGACCATCAACAAGTCTGCGGGCTGCCCCACCATCAACAAGTTTGCAGGCTGCGCCATTTCCACCCCCGTGGTGGGCAATGTAGCCGACTGAGAGCATCCGCACAGTTCTCGGTGTCTGGCCTGTGGCGGATGGTATAGTTATACGCTGATAGCGCGAGTCCCACCTTTGTATGCGGGCTGAGGCATTCATCTTCATCCCCTTGTTTTCAGTGAACAGGGATGTGCAGGGCTTGTGATCGGTTTCCAGCTCAAATTTGAGGCCAAACAGGTACTGATGCATTTTCTTTACCCCGAACACACACGCTATTGCCTCTTTTTCAATCATGCTGTAGGCTCTCTCGTCCTTAGACAAGCTCCTGGAAGCATAGGCGACAGGTTGCAATTTTGCCGCAACGTTAGCTTGTTATAGTGCACACCCGACTCCGTGCGACAACGCATCAGATGCTAGCACAAGTCTTTTACACGGGTTATACAATACAAGCAGCTTGTTGGAGCATAAAATGTTTCTGGCCTTCTCAAAAGCAATTACTTGTTTTTTTCCCCATACCCAGTTCTCACCTTTACACAATAACACATGTAGGGGCTCGAAAAGGGTGCTTAACTCCAGTAGGAAGTTACCAAAATAGTTGAGGAGTCCCAGGAACGACCGCAGCTCCATGACATTCTGTGGCCTGGGCACGTTCCTGATAGCCTCTGTCTTGGCGTCTTGTGCCGAATTCTGTCTGCCGCAAACTTTCTCCCCAAAAACTCCACTTCTGTTGCCATGAAGACGCATTTCGACCTCTTCAGCCACAGCCCTACGCGATCCAGTCGCTGGAGGATCTCCTCCAAGTTTTGTAGGTGCTCAGCAGTGTCCCGACCCGTGATCAATATATCATCCTGAAAGACCACCGCGTATGGTACCAACTTGAGTAGGCTCTCCATGTTTCTCTGGAAGTTTGCTGCAGCCGACCGAATTCCAAACGGGCATCTGTTGTAGATGAACAGTCCCTTGTGCGTGTTGATGCAGGTGAGGCCCTTTGACGACTCCTCCAGCTCCTGCGTCATGTAGACCAAAGTCAGGTCGAGCTTGGTGAATGTCTTGCCTCCTGCCAGCGTCGCAAATAGGTCGTCTGTCTTAGGTTGCGGGTATTGGTCCTGTAGCGAGAAACTTTCAATAGTTACTTTATAATCACCGAAATCCTGACCGTGCCATCACTTTTGAGTACTGGAACAATCAGGCTGGCCCACTCGCTGAATTCCACTGGGAAGATGATGCCCTCACGTTTCAGCCTGTCCAGCTCAATTTCCACTCTCTCCCTCATCATGTGAGGTACCGCTCGCGCCTTGTGGTGAATGGGTCGTGCCTCTGGGACCAAGTGGATCTGCATCTTCGCCCCGGAAAAGTTTCCAATGCCTGGCTCAAAAAGGGAAGGAAATTTGTTAAGAACCTGTGTACATGAGGCCTCATCGACATGTGATAGCGCTCGGATGTCATCCCAGTTCCAGCGGATTTTGCCCAACCAGCTTCTTCCAAGCAGTGTGAGGCCATCGCCCGGGACAATCCAGAGTGGCAGTTCGTGCACCGTGCCCTCGTAGGTGACCTTGACCATGGCACTGCCCAGGACAATGATAAGCTCTTTGGTGTATGTTCTCAGTTTCGTGTGGATGGGGCTCAGGGCTGGTCTGAATGCCTTGTTGCACCACAATCTCTCAAACATCTTTTTACTCATGATGGATTGGCTAGCGCCAGTGTCCAGTTTCATGGCTTCGGGTAAGCCATTCAATTTTACGTTTAGCATTATAGGTGGACATTTCGTCGAAAATGTGTGCACCCCGTGTACTTCAGCATGTGCCTCCTCCCTCTGAGGCAAATTACTTTGATCCACCATGGACCGATCTTCCTCTGCCACATGCTGGTTGGCAAGTTTTGCAGAGCTTGCAGCTCGTTTGCAAGCTCGTTGGAGGTGCCCCATTGTTCCACAGCTCTTGCAAACATACCCTTTGAAGTGGCATGAATAGGTTGAATGGAAGCCTCAACAATTCCAACAAGGTGTGAATTGCTTTGCATTCATCCTTTGTTGGGGACTGTGAGTCATCTGGGTCACCTGAGGCCTGCTAGCAGTTGCAGATTCGTGGGTTCCGCCCTGTACATTTCTGCTTGGAAACATAGTTCCAATTAATTTATGAACATTGTTAGCACTTGTGTGCTGAGAGATTTGTTTGGTGTTATCACTGATGGACATAAACACCTGTGCTATCGCAATGGCCTTATTGAGGGTCGGTGTCTCCACAATCAAAAGTTTTCGTAGGATGGTCACGTGGCCAATGCCCAGTCCAAAAAAGTCTCTGAGCATTTGCTCCAGGTAGCCATCAAACTCACATTGTCCTGCAAATCGCCTTAGCTCGGCGACGTAGCTCTCCACTTCCTGATCTTCAGATCGCTGGCACGTGTCGAATCGATACCCTGCCATCAGCACGCTCTCCCTCGGGTTAAGAAGCTCCCGAACCAGTGTACACAGCTCCTCATACGACTTATCTGTGGGTCTCACCGGAGCCAGAAGATTCTTCATGAGGCTGTAGGTCGGTGCCCCGCAGACTGTGAGGAGGACCGCTCTCCTTTTTGCAGCACTTTCTTCTCCGTCCAGCTCGTTGGCTACAAAGTACTGGTCTAACCGTTCGACATAGGCTTCCCAGTCCTCAGCCTCTGAGAACTTCTCCAGGATGCCCACAGTTTGCTGCATCTTTGCGTTGGATTCATATACTCGTCGCCAGTTATTGTGTTCCTAACACAGATGAGACTGCACACAGGGAGGTTAAAGTAACAGTGACCTCAGTCTTTAATAAGACACTCCAGAGTGAGGAACAGGCCTTAGGGGCCGGCTTATATACAGTGCTCCCAAGGGATGCTGGGATCCTTTGTGATGTCAGGGGATGAGCTCCCTGTTGGCGGAACATGGGAGTGCATGCTTTACAGATACACAACAGTTGTCATTCAACAACACCAATTGGCGGCATCAACTGCTGCCACTCAAATCATCCCCAGACCAATCTCAGGGACTGTGTCGCACGGTGATCCACAGCTTGAAAAAAATGAAGACAAACCCGGGCCTTCCACAAAGGTGTCTACTAGGTCTGCCCCTGTCCAAACCCACCAATGAAAAACAAAAAAATATAACCTTGGGCTTACCGGGGGGCCGAGGAAGTCTGCTGCACCAACAGAAAGGGCTAAGGATAGATGCACCAGGGTGGGCAAGAGGGGTACTATGTGCTTGTGGTCATTGAATAAGTGGGTGGAGAGAGATTTGTATCTTGCTGTTACTTGTTTTGTTAATAGGAAAGTTTGATACAATGAAGTTTTGTTAATTGAAAATGCTAAAGTTTGTGAGAAGTTTAAAATTTGATACATGTTAATTGAAAAGTTTGATATTTCTTCATTGAATAGATAAATATTTGATACAAAATGTGCAAATGTACAAATGTTTAATAAACCTATTCTTTTAATTTAACCAGAATCTGTGCATTATTTTGTGAATTTAACCAACAGTAAATATTAGACCAACATAAACCAACGCAACATTATTAAAAGTGAAAATAGGTGTAAACAGTCAACATGATGCGACATTATAATCAACCATGCCGCCGTTTAGCCTTCAGGCAGAAAAATGTTCATGGATTAGCTACTGACGCAAGTTTCTAGCAATGGCTAGAGGACCCCTTGGTCGTCTCACCCTCCTCCGCGTCATCCTGCAGCTTGAGGAAGTTCCTCCTCGTGTTGCTGGTCTTCCTCCTCCTCCTCCTCCTCCTCCTCCTCGTCAGCCGACTCAGAATCCCTCCTTATACCCTCAGGAGGATCTTCAATGTCCGGTACCTGTCCCCTCATGATGGGCAAGTTGTGCAGCATGCAGCACATGACAGTGAACTGAGCAACATGGCAAGGGGAGTATTGCAGGTAGCCTCCAGAGTGGTCCAGGCATCGGAAACACTGCTTTAAAATGTCAGTTGTCCTCTCTATGATGCTCCGTGTCGTTATGTGGGACAAATTGTACTGATGCTCTGCCTCAGAGCGGGTTTGCGTAGGTGGGGTCATAAGCCAGGTGGCGAGCCCGTAACCTTTGTCCCTGAGCAACCAGCTCTGCCCTTCTGGCAGCTCCTGAAACATTGCAGATATAATGTTCTCATGTAGGATGAAAGTATCATGGTTGCGACCGGGATATTTAACATCCACTGCCATGATCCGCTGCAGATCGTCGCACACCAGCTGCACAGTTAGGGAGTGGAACCCTTTCCTGTTGTGGTAAACTTCGGAATCTTCCAAGACTGCTCTCAAGGTGATGTGGGTACAGTCAATGGCACCCTGTACCCTGGGGAAGCTAGCAATTCTGGAGAACCCCACAGCCCTGTCTCTCATTGCCTGCATGGTCATAGGGAAAAAGATGAACTGTTCCCTTTTAGCATAGAGTGCAGCAGTCACCTGGCGAATGCAGCAATGGGTGGCGTGCTGTGAGATCGAGCATACGTCCCCAGTTGAAGCTTGAAATGATCCCGTAACATAGAACGCAAGTGCCACTGTTACCTTTACTTCTACAGGTAGGGCAGTCCTCCTTTCACTTATTGGCCGTATGTCTGCCCTGATTAGTTGGCAGATCTAAGTAATGACCTCCTTTCTGAACCGCAGTCTGCGAACGCTGTCTGCCTCACTCAGTTGCAGGTATGAGCACCTTTCCCTATAGACTCACTGAGGGTAAGGCCTCCTCCCCATCAATTTGTCTCCCCGATATCGGCGTCGAATTATTCATCACCTCTGCATGTGCATGCCGTGTATGGCCAACGCCCTTATCACATCAGGCATGTTGAAAATTGCACCCAATATTATTGTTATTATGCAGATAAATACTTAAATCACTGACACCGTTCCCCTCCGTTTTGCTCCACAAGGCTGGGTGATGCCCTAGATTGGCCCACACCCTGATCTGCGCATACGTTTGTTTGTTTGTTTGTACAGTGATTCTCTTGGATCACCTATGGCAAATGATGATTTCGAGCTTGCTGCTGTGCCTGTGCACAAAACGTCCCATTTCGGATGCTGACCGAGCTCGAGCATGGGTCGAAGGAGTGCCGGCCGTGCAGGATCGCATGTTCGGCCGGACACAAGCACAACAACTCGACGCTCAGCTTCAAAAGCAGCCCGGGCTCTGGTGCTTGTGTCTGGCTGAGCCCGTGACCCTGTCCAGCCGGCACTCCCCCCCCCAACCCGTGCCTAGAGCCCGTGACCCTGTCCAGCCGGCACTCCCCCCCGACCCGTGCCTAGAGCCCGGCCAGCAACGATTGTGTTGGGGTGGACAGTTCAATTTGGCTGAAAAAGAACCCAGCAGAGTTATTTAATTTCCCTCTGAAAAACTTAAATATTTGTTTATTAAATTGTCTCGCTCCAATAACTCGGAAATGACTTTCCGAGTTATTTTTAGAGTACCCTGTCAAAAAAAATCCATGCATTTGTACTTTATTTTGTCTTCTTTTGCCTGGCCCCAATGTCCTTTTGTGCGCCGCACCAATTTCCTTGAATTCACAGAAGGTTTTTTTTCGGGGCTTTTTGGCAGTGTGAATGGTGCCCAAGCCCGTTTTCACTCATGTCTGTGGCAAAACCTTTTAAATTGGCGCACATGGTTAGCTCCGGCATAAAAACGTTGGCAAAAATTGGAAACTAAGGATTTGATACCAAAAAATGTTTGGACGCCAAATCACGGCGCACAATCGTGGCGAAAATAGGGGCCAAGCTGAATATTGAAAGTTCAGCGGGGAAGTGGAAAAGAAAATAAGAGGGGCAAAGAGAGTGTGTGAGAGTAGATTGACAGCTGACATAAAAGAGAATGCAAAAGTCTTCTATAGGCATACAAATAGTAAACGGGTAGTAAGCGGAGGTGTGGGTCTGATTAGGGACCAAAAAGGAGACCTGCACATGGAGACAGAGGGCATGGCTGAGGAACTAAATGAGTACTTTACATCTGTCATGAGCAAGGAAGAAGCTGCTGCCAAAGTCATAGTGAAAGAGGAGGTAGTGGAGATATTGGATGGATAAAAATTGATAAAGACTGTCATGTATTTCATCATCTTGCAATGACAATAGTTATGTAACTGTAACTCATGCACACTGTACCTGTACCCTTGAAATGCACACCCTGACCACAGGGGTGAGCTTGCGGAAGACACTCCTCACCTGGGTTTCCAGGTAGAAAAGGGGAGGTCCCACCCAGGGTCAGCATTCTTTGGTCCTGGGAATAAAGTGAAGGTCACAGAGTGACCGTGCCTGATATATACATGCCTCGTGTGAGTTTGTAACAAGGTGCAGAGACACTACATCTGGCGACGAGAAACAGGAATCACCGAATCACGAGGATGGCCACCGGTGGCACAGAGGAACGCTACTGTGTGGGTGAGGACTGGGATGACTTTGTGGAAAGACTCCAGCAGAGCTTTGTCACAAAGGACTGGCTAGTAGAGACAGCGGCTGACAAGCGGAGGGCGCATCTACTGACCAGCTGTGGTCCACAGACGTATGCGCTGTTGAAAGACCTGCTCGCATCCCAAAAGCCAGCGGACAAGTCTTTCGAAGAGCTCAGCCAGCTGATCAGTGAACATCTCAAGCCGGCAAGTAGTGTACACATGGCCCGGCACCGGTCCTACTCTCACCGGTGTCGGGAGGGTCAAAACATCTCGGACTTCATGGCAGAACTGCGGCGTTTGGCCAGTCTCTGTAAGTTCTCCGATGCCTGCAGGGGGGAGATGTTAACGGACTTTTTCATCGAGGGCAATAATCATGCCGGCATTTTCAGGAAGCTTATAAAGATAAGGACCCGACTTTAGAAGGGGCGACGTTGATAGCTCAGACCTTTATGGCAGGGGAAGAGGAGACCAAGCTAATTTACGCACGCAGCCCTGGTTTTAATATTGCGATGAACCAGGGAGTTAATGTTGTAAAAGTGATACAGAACCCAGAACACAGAACTGCAGGCAGGCAAGGGCAATTCGACACTGCCCAGTCAGGCAGGCAAGGTAAATTCGACACCGCCCAAGCAGCAACAAGTTCCAGGGTGGGCCCGCAACAGGGACAATGGAAAGGGGATCAGCAATTCGCGCCATCACGAGGAACAATGCATCCCGTGATGGGACCATTAACACCCGCAATCAGAGTGCTTTGAAACAGCCATCAGAGAGGAATGCCTGGGAATAGTAACAGCAATCTCAGCTCATGCTGGAGATATGGGGGTAAACACATTGCCAAAAGCTGCAGGTTCCCACTTTACACCTGTAGGATTTGTAATGTCAGTGGACACTTGGTCAGGATGTGCAAAAAGGCAGTAGTGAGGCTAGTCTGCGAGACAGAGGAACCAGACGAGGGGTCTGCAATGCAGGATGAGGCCTGGGGAACAACCATGGATGCGGAAGTTCAGAGAGTTCATGTGGCTGACGTCCACAGCTCATACACTAAAACCGCCACCCATGATGATGAAAGTCTTATTGAATGGCATCCCGGTGCACATGGAGCTGGATTCGGGAGCTAGCCAGTCTCTCATGAGCGCCCAACAGTTTGAGAGACTATAGCCACACAGAGCTAGCAGGTCCAAACTGGAACGCATTGAGATGCAGCTACGTACGTACACCAAAGAGATCATCCCAGTGCTGGGCAGTGCAAACTTGGTGATAACGCATAATGGATTACAGAACCGGCTGCCACTCTGGATTGTTCCGGGAAATGGCCCCGTGCTTTTGGGGAGGAGTTGGCTAGCTAAGATGAATTGGAAATGGGGGGATGTGCACGTCATTTCATCCTTGGAGCGAAGTTCATGCTCGCAGATCTTGTAAAAATTCGAGTCACTGTTTCAACCCGGTGTCGGTACGTTCAAGGGCACCAAAGTAGTGATACACATCACTCCGGATGCCAGACCAGTGCACCACAAAGCCAGAGTGGTGCCATACGTGATGCATGAGAAAATTGAAAGTGAACTGGACAGGCTGCTCAGAGAGGGCATAATTTCGGCCATTGAATTCATTGACTGGGCAAGTCCCATCATTTCCGTCCTCAAAGCAGATGGCTCGGTTAGGATTTGTGGCGACTACAAAGCCACCATCAACTGAGTGTCGCTGCAAGACCAATACCTGCTTTCGAGAGCGGAGGGCCTCTTTGCCACACTGGCAGGTGGAGAGTTGTTCACGAAGCTGGATCTTACTTCGGCCTACATGACTCAGGAACTGACGGAAGATTCCATGCTTCTGACCACCATCACGACACACAAAGGATTATTTGTCTACAACAGGTGCCTGTTTGGCATTCGTTCGGCAGTGGCTATCTTTCAGCGAAACATGGAAAGCTTGCTCAAGTCCATCCCTGGAATGGTCGTATTCCAAGACGACATCCTTATAACGGGTCGAGACACCGAGGAACACCTCTGCAACCTGGAGGAAGTGCTACGCCGACTGGACCGGGTAGGCTTGCGGCTGAAAAAGGCCAAGTGCGTGTTTTTGGCCCCAGAGATCGAGTTCCTGGGCAGGAGGTTTGCCACAGACGGGATCCGGCCCACTGAATCAAAAACTGAGGCGATTCGCCGGGCACCCAGGCCCGGCAACACATCGGAGTTGCGATCATTCCTGGGACTTTTGAATTATTTTGGGAATATTCTGCCGAACTTAAGCACATTGTTGGAGCCGTTACACATGCTCCTCCGTAAAGGTTGTGAATGGCTTTGGGGAGTTTGTCAAGAATAGCTTTCAATAAGGCTAGGAACCTGCTGTGTTCTAACAAACTGTTGACTTTGTATGGCCCCTGCAAAAAACTGGTTTTAACATGCAATGCATCATCCTATGGGGTTGGGTGTGTTTTGCAGCAGGGTAACGATGACGGCCGACTCCAACAGGTGGCTTACACCTCCAAGTCGCTCTCCCAGGCAGAGCGTGGATATGGCATGGTCGAGAAGGAGGCACTCGCGTGTGTGCACGGTGTGAAAAAGATGCACTAGTACCATTTCGGTAGACAGTTTGAGCTAGAGACGGACCACAAGCCGTTAACATCCCTGTTGTCCAACAGCAAGGCTGTCAATGCTAATGCGTCAGCTCACATACAGTGATGGGCCCTCACGCTGGCTGCGTATGACTACACCATACGGCACCGGCCAGGCACCGAAAATTGCGCTGACGCACTCAGCAGGCTCCCACTGGCCACCGCCGAGGGGGGCGTCGGAGCAGAGCGCCGAGATGGTCATGGCCGTTGTGGCTTTTGACACTGCAGGATCTCCCATCACAGCCTGCCAGATAAACTCTGGACCAACAGGGACCCCCTCCTATCCATGATAAAGAAATGTGTCCTGACTGGGAATTGGGCGCCCGCACACAGGGCGTGCCCCGAGGAAGTCAGGCCATTTCAGAGACGGATGGATGAACTCTCCATCCAAGCCGACTGCCTGTTATGGGGCAGCTGGGTAGACATGCCCCAGAAAGGAAGGGAAGCGTTCATCAGGGAACGCCACAGCGAGCACCCTGGCATCGTGTTAATTAAGGCCATTGCCCGGTCACATGTATGGTGGCCGGGGATTGACTCAGACCTGGAACACTGGGTTCGCAGGTGCACGATGTGTGCCCAGCTGGGCAATGCCCCCAGGGAGGCCCTACTCAGCCCGTGGCCCTGGTCCACCAGGCCATGGTCACATATTCACGTAGACTATGCGGGCCCGTTCATGGGGAAAATGTTCCAGATCGTAGTCGATGCACACTTGAAGTGGATCGAGTGCATCATATTGAACTCATGCACAACATCCATCACAGTAGAGAGTCTGCGTACGGTTTTCGCGACCCACGGCTTGCCGGACATCATGGTCAGTGACAATGGCCCGTGCTTTACCAGCCTTGAATTCCAGGAGTTTATGTCGGGCAATGGGACCAAGCATGTCTGGACAGCGGCGTTCAAGCCGGGTTCCAATGGCCTGGCGGAACGGGCGGTCCAAGTCATAAAGCAAGGCATGCTATGCATCCAAGGACCCTCCCTTCAGTACTGCCTATCGCGCCTCCTGCTGGCCTACAGGTCCCGGCCGCACTCGCTCATGGGAGTCCTGCCAGCGGAACTCCTCATGAAACGCACGATCAAGACGCGGCTGTCCCTCATTCACCCAAACCTGGCAGACATTGTTGAGGGCAAGCACCAGTCCCAAACCGAGCTCCATGGTCAAGGCTCAAGGGGGAGGTGTATAGAAATAGATTACCCGGTATTTGTTCTTAACCATGCTTTGGAACCCAAATGGCTTGAGGGCACCGTAATTGGCAAAGAAGGAAACAGGATCATGGTGGTCAGACTAAACAATGGGCAGATATGCCGCAAACACTTGGACCAAGTAAAGACAAGGTTCAGCATAGACACGGAGGAACCGGAGGAAAAGCATGATGAGATAGCACTCACACCACTGCCAGCGTACAAACAACAAAGACAGCCCTCAGCATACACAGTCCCTGCGGCCAGCCCGGACAGGCCGGAATCACCTCAAGTGACAGAGACGCATGCTGAAGCTCAGCCACCAGAGCCACAACTGCGGCGCTCCACGAGAGAGCGTCGACCACCCAATTGACTTAACCTCTGAAACTAAAAAGACTCAAGGGGGGAGGTGATGTCATGTATTTCACCATCTGTCAATGACAACAGCTATGTAACTGTAACTCATGCACACTGTACCTGAACCCTTGAAATGCACACCCTGACCACAGCGGGTGAGCTTGCGGGAGACACTCCTCACCTGGGTTTCCAGGTATAAAAGGAGAGGTCCCAGCCAGGGTCAGCATTCTTTGGTCCTGGGAATAAAGTGAAGGGCACAGAGTGACCGTGTCTGATATACACATGCCTCGTGTGAGTTTGTAACAAGGTGCAGAGACACTACAAAGATGAGATACTAGAAAAGCTGTCTGTACTTAAAGTAGATAAGTCACCAGGACCGGATGGGATGCATCCTCGGATGCTGAGGGAAGTTAAGGTGGAAATCATGGAGGTACCGGTCATAATCTTTCAATCCTCCTTAGATACAGAGGTGGTGCCAGAGGACTGGAGAATTGCAAATGTTACACCCTTGTTCAAAAAGGGTGTAAGAATAAACCCAGTAACTACAGGCCAGTCAGTTTAATCTTGGTAGTGGGGAAGCTTTTAGAAATGATAATTGTTAAATATCGAATAACTCCACGAGGCCAAGTACGGTGAGCTAGTTCAGGCATGACCTTACTCCAGTTTATTTATTCTCAAAGTGAGAGTTCAACATGGCTGCCAACATTATATACACGGCTTGCACATGTCTGCCAGTGACCATTCGGACTCCGACAGTCGCGCCCTCCGGTGGCAGGTAAAACCCAGTTAGCATACATAACATCATTCCCCCAAAGTCCTTGGTACAGGTTGTATTTACAAGTTGAGACGGTCCAGGGCCTTCCACTCCCTGGTTGATCTTCTCAGTTCAAAACCAAGCTTGGGTGAGTTAGTAGGACCATTGCTGCATTGCGGAGCAGTCAGTCTAACAGGACTGTCGGGGATGGTAAGTTCATCTTCGTGAATGACACAAGGGTCAACTGATATTTGGATGTGTGTTGGTTGGTCGATGATGATATCATCTTCAATTTGTTCTGAGTTATTTGTGAATCGCAGTTCGGTTTGGTCGATGTGCCTCTTGCACATTTGGCCATTTAACAGTTTGACCACAAACACCCTGTTCCCCTCCTTGGCCAAAACTGTGCCAGCAATCCACTTTGGACCATAACCATAATTCCGGACAAACACAGGGTCATGAACAGCAATGTCACGTGATACGGCCATGCGAGCATGATATCATTGCTGCCGTTGCCTTATAGTTTTGACAAGATCATTGAGATCCGGGTGTACAAGAGAGAGCCTGGTTTTGAGGCCTCTCTTCATTAACAGCTCGGCAGGAAGGACCTGGTGAGCGAGTGGGGTCTCGTCCAGTAACTGAGCAGAATGCGGGACAAGCGAGTCTGTAGGGAGCCGTGAGTCACGTGTTTTAGGCTCTGCTTAATGGTTTGTTCAGCACGCTCCTCTTGGCCGTTAGACGCGGGTTTGAAAGGGACAGACCTGACATGTTTGATGCCATTACGGGTCATAAACTCGTGGAACTCCGAACTGGTGAAACACGGTCCGTTTTCGCTGACAAGGACGTCGGGCAGGCCATGGGTGGCGAACATGTCCCGGAGGCTTTCAATAGTGGCTGTGGTCGTGCTGGATTACACATTCAATCCATTTGGAGAAAGCGTCCACTGCCACTAAAAACATTTTGCTGAGAAAGGGGCCGGCAAAGTCTATGTGGATCCTTGACCACAGTTTGGATGGCCATGACCACAGACTCAGCGGAGCCTCCACAGGTGCGTTACTCAGTTGCATGTAAGTGTTGCATTGATGCACGCATGACTCCAAGTCCGAGTCAATGACGGGCCACCAAACGTAAGACCTGGCAATGGCCTTCATCATGACAATGCCTGGGTGGGTACTGGACAAATCTCGCGCAAAAGTTTCCCTGCCTTTTTTTGGCATAACAACACGGTTACCCCATAACAGACAATCAGACTGAATAGACAATTCATCTTTGCCGCAACTATAAGGCTTAATTTCATCCTGCATTTCCCTGGGAATGGCAGACAATTTCCATTTAGAACACACCTTTTTATGCTTGACAGTACAGGATCCTGGCTGGTCCAGGTCCTAATTTGGTGAGCCGTGAAGGGTGACCCCTCGCTTTTGAAGGCATCCATGACCAGCAGCAAGTCTGCGGGCTGTGGCATTTCCACCCGGTTGTGGGCAATGGTAGCCGGCTAAGCGCATCAGCACAGTTTTCAGTGCCTGGTCTGTGGCGGATGACATAATCATAAGTGGATAATGTCAGTGCCCATCTTTGGATGTGGGACGAGGCATTGGTGTTTATACCTTTGCTCTCAGAAAACAATGAAATGAGCGGATTGTGGTCTGTTTCAAGCTCAAACCAAAGCCCAAACAGGTATTGGTGCATTTTCCTAACCCCACATATGCATGCTAAGCCTCTTTCTCTACCATACTATAGGCTCTTTCAGCCTTAGACAGACTTCTGGATGCATATGCAACTGGTTGGAGTTTGCCAGATACATTGGTTTGCTGGAGCACACAACCGACCCCATATGATGAGGCGTCGCAGGCCAGCACTAACTGCTTACATAGGTCATAGTGTACCTGTAATTTATTGAAACATTGGCCTTCTCAAAGACTCTGTCTTGAGATTTGCCCCAAACCCAGTCGTTACCCTTTCTCAGCAAGATGTGTAAGGGCTCTAGCAATGTGCTCAAACTAGGTAGAAAGTTACCGAAATAGTTGAGAAGACCCAGGAACGAACACAGCTCCGTCACACTCTGGGGTCTGGGTGCATTCTTGATGGCTTCTGTCTTTGAGTCCATACGCCTGATGTCATCTGCTGCAATCATTCTCCACACGAATTCAACTTCTGGTGCCATGAAAACGCACTTGGAGCATTTTAACCTGAGTCCCACTCTGTGCAGACGATGTAGAACCTCTTCCAGGTTGTGCAGGTGTTCGGTGGCGTCGCGACCGGTGATCAGGATGTCATCTTGGAACACGACAGTTCTCGGGACGGACTTCAGCAAACTCTCCATGTTTCTCTGAAATATGGCTGCCGCCGAGCGAATTCCGAAAGGGGATCTGTGGTATATAAACATCCCTTTGTGTGTGTTGATGCACGTCAGTTTTTTCGAAGATTCGACCAGCTCCTGTGTCATGTAAGCGGAGGTTTGGTCCAATTTGGTGAACGACTTCCCTCCCGCTAGCATTGCAAACAGGTCATCAGCCTTGGGTAATGGGTACTGATCCTGTATTGAGACTCGGTTGATCGTTACCTTGTAGTCGCCGCAGATCCTGACCGTGCCATCACTTTTCAACACTGGGACAATTGGACTGGCCCATTTGCTGAACTCGACTGGTGATATGATTCCTTCCCGTTGAAGTCTGTCCAGTTCAATCTCGACCTTCTCCCTCATCATGTACGGAGCCATCCGAGCCTTGTGATGGACGGGACTTGCACCTCGGTGGATCTGCACCTTGGCTCCCGTGAAGTTGCCGATGCCTGGTTCGAAAAACGAGGTAAACTTGCTCAGCACTTGAGCACACGAAGCATCATCCACTGACGATAAGTCTTTAACATCATTCCAGTTCCATTTAATTTTCTCAAGCCAACTCCTGCCGAACAGCGTTGGGCCATTGCCTGGAATGATCCACAACGCTAAATCATGCACAGCTCCATCGTACGATACCTTTACTGCTGCGCTGCCAATGACTGGTATGAGGTCTTTGGTGTAGATACACAGCTTCGCATTAATTGGGCTCAGTTTGGGTCTTTTTGCCTTGGTGTACCACAGCTTTTCGAAAACCCTCTGGCTCATTATTGATTGACTCGCACCCGCATCCAATTCCATGAATACTGGAACCCCATTTAATTTAACCCAGCATTATCGGAGGACTTTTGGTAAAATAATGTACCCCATATACTTCTTCGCCCTGTACCTCAAGGTGAGTTGCCTGTGCTGCTTGATCCACGCTGGATCGATCATCCTCAGTGACGTGGTGTGTCGCAACACGCTTGCTCGGTTGCAGATGCATTCACTGAAGGTGCCCCATTGTTGCGTAGCGTTTGCACACGTATTGCTTGAATCAGCATTGATGGGTCCGATGATAGCCTCTGCAATGCCAACAAGGCAAGATTTGATTCACCCCCGATGGCGGATCTTGAGCATTTACAGGTCGTACGAACACAGATGAGTAGGCACTGCCATGTGCATCTCTGCCTGCCGATGATATTATTTTATACACAGTAATTGCCGGTGAGTTTCGATGCTGGAAATATTGTGTTCCTAACACAGATGAGACATCACACATGGAGGTTAAAGTAACAGTGACCTCAGTCTTTATTAAGACACTCCGGATTAAGGATCAGGCCTTAGGGGCCGGCTTATATACAGTGCTCCCAAGGGATGCTGGGATTCCTTGGGACTTCAGGGGATGCGCTCCCTGGTGGCGGAACATGGGATTGCATGCTTTACAGATACACAACATCACTCCCCCCCAAAGTCAATGTGAAAACTATTTACAAGGTGAGGCGGTCGGGAGCCTTTCTTTCCCTGATGAACCGCCTCGGTACAAACGTCTGGTCTGGTGTGTTGCCTGTGCGCTCACTGGGCTGGCGTGTTGTTGGCCCTACAGGGCTGCTGGGTGAGCCTGGCCTTGCTTGGCTGTTGGGCGTGATAGATTTGATTTCCTGGTCCGGGGCGGTGTCGTTGATCCTTTGGGTGTGTGTTGTGGGCTCGAAAAAGGTGGTGTCTGCTGTGGGTTGTTCAGGGCAGTCTGTGAACCGCAGCGTCGTTTGGTCCAGGTGCTTTCTGCAAATTTGTCCATTGTCAAGTTTGAATACAAACACCTTACTCCCTTCTTTAGCTATAACCATGCCCGTGATCCACTTGGGACCATGTCCATAGCTTAGCACGTACACAGGGTTATTCAGATCAATTTCCCGTGACACAGTGGCGCGACCATTGTTTACATTTTGTTGCTGCCGCCTGCTCTCTACCTGATCATGCAGGTTGGGGTGAACCAACAAGAGTCTGGTTATAGGTGTCCTTTTCATGAGTAGCTCAGTCGGGGGCACCCCTGTGAGCGAGTGGGGTTTCATGCGGTAGCTGAGCAGTACATGGAACAGGCGGGTTTGGAGTGAGCCTTCTGTGACTCGTTTAAGGCTCTGTTTGATTATTTGTACTGCCCACTCTGCCTGCCCATTGGAGGCTGGCTTAAACTGGGCCGAGGTGAGATGTTTGATCCCATTGAATCCCATGAATTCTTTAAATTCGGCACTGGTTAAACATGGCCCGTTGTCACTGACCAGTATGTCAGGCAGGCTGTGGGTGGCAAACATGGCCCTCAGCCTTTCAATGGTGGCGGTGGCGGTGATTCCCGACATTATTTCACATTCAATCCATTGAGAAAAAGCATCCACCACCACCAGGAACATTTCACCGAAAAACGGGCCCGCATAGTCGACATGGATCCTTGACCATGGTCTGGAGGGCCAGGACCACAAACTTAGTGGTGCCTCTCTGGACGTGTTGCTCAACGGAGCACAGACACTGCATTGCCGTACACAGGACTCTAAGTCAGAGTCAATACATAAGAACATAAGAATTAGGAACAGGAGTAGGCCATCTAGCCCCTCGAGCCTGCTCCGCCACTCAACAAGATCATGGCTGATCTGGCTGTGGACTCAGCTCCACTTACCCGCCCGCTCCCCATAACCCTTAATTCCCTTATTGGTTAAAAATCTATCTATCTGTGATTTGAATACATTCAATCAGCTAGCCTCAACTGCTTCCTTGGGCAGAGAATTCCACAGATTCACAACCCTCTGGGAGAAGAAATTCCTTCTCAACTCGGTTTTAAATTGGCTCCCCCGTATTTTGAGGCTGTGTCCCCTAGTTCTAGTCTCCCCAACCAGTGGAAACAACCTCCCTGCCTCTATCTTGTCTATCCCTTTCATTATTTTAAATGTTTCTATAAGATCATCCCTCATCCTTCTGAACTCCAACGAGTAAAGACCCAGTCTACTCACTCTATCATCATAAGGTAACCCCCTCATCTCTGTACCCCCTCCAAAGCTAGTATATCCTTCCTTAAGTAAGGTGACCAAAACTGCATGCAGTACTCCAGGTGCGGCCTCACCAATACCCTGTACAGTTGCAGCAGGACCTCCCTGCTTTTGTACTCCAGCCCTCTCGCAATGAAGGCCAACATTCCATTCGCCTTCCTGATTACCTGCTGCACCTGCAAACTAACTTTTTGGGATTCATGCACAAGGACCTCCAGCTCCCTCTGCACCACATCATGCTGTAATTTCTCCCCATTCAAATAATATTCCCTTTTACTGTTTTTTTTTCCAAGGTGGATGACCTCACATTTTCCAACATTGTATTCCATCTGCCAAATCTTAGCCCATTCGCTTAACCTATCTAAATCTCTTTGCAGCCTCTCTGTGTCCTCTACACAACCCACTTTCCCACTAATCTTTGTGTCATCTGCAAATTTTGTTACACTACACTCTGTCCCCTCTTCCAGGTCATCTATGTATATTGTAAACAGTTGTGGTCCCAGCACCGATCCCTGTGGCACACCACTAACCACCGATTTCCAACCCGAAAAGGACCCATTTATCCCGACTCTCTGCTTTCTGTTAGCCAGCCAATTCTCTATCCATGCTAATACATTTCCTCTGACTCCGCGTACCCTTATCTTCTGCAGTAACCTTTTGTGTGGCACCTTATCGAATGCCTTTCAGAAATCTAAATATTCCACATCCATCGGTACACCTCTATCCACCATGCTCGTTATATCCTCAAAGAATGCCAGTAAATTAGTTAAACATGATTTCCCCTTCGTGAATCCATGTTACGTCTGCTTGATTGCACTATTCCTATCTAGATGTCCCGCTATTTCTTCCTTAATGATAGCTTCAAGCATTTTCCCCACGACAGACGTTAAACTAACCGGCCTATAGTTACCTGCCTTTTGTCTGCCCCTTTTTTAAACAGAGGCGTTACATTAGCTGCTTTCCAATCCGATGGTACCTCCCCAGAGTCCAGAGAATTTTGGTAGATTATAACGAATGCATCTGCTATAACTTCCGCCATCTCTTTTACCGGGCCACCACACGTGGAATCTGGCTACCGCTTTCATCATTACTATACCCGGGTGTGTGCTGTGGACATCCGAGGTGAACGTCTCCCTGCCCTTTTTGGGTAGCACTACGCGGTTACCCCACAACAGCCAGTCTGCCTGAATGGACAGCTCGTCCTTTCGCCGCTGGAACGGCTTGATTGGCTCTTGCATTTCAATGGGGATGCTGGCCCAGCTCCCATGCAGTACACAGTTTTTTACTAGGGACAGCAGAGGATCTTGGCTAGTCCAAGTCCTAATCTGGCGGGCCATGACAGGTGATTTATCATGTTCAAACGCTTCCATGACCATCAACGAGTCTGCGAGCTGCGCCACCATCAACAAGTTTGCAGGCTGCGCCATTTCCACTCCCGTGGTGAGCAATGGTAGCCGACTGAGAGCATCCGCACAGCCTGTGGTGGATGATATAGTTATATGCTGATAGCGCGAGTGCTCACCTTTGTATGCGGGCTGTGGCATTCGTATTTATCCCCTTGTTTTCAGCGAACAGGGATATGAGGGGCTTGTGATCGGTTTCCAGCTCAAATTTTAAGCCAAACTGGTACTGATACATTTTCTTTGCCCCGAACACACATGCTAATGCCTCTTTCTCAATCATGCTGTAGGCCCTTTTGGTCTTAGACAAGCTCCTGGAGGCATAGGCGACAGGTTGCAACTTCCCCGCAACGTTAGCTTGTTGTAATACACAGCCGACTCCGTACGACGATGCATCACATGCTAGCACAAGTCTTTTACACGGGTTATACAATACAAGCAGCTTGTTGGAGTATAAAATGTTTCTGGCTTTCTCAAAAGCAATTACTTGTTTTTTTCCCCATACCCAGTTCTCACCTTTATGCAATGACACATGTAGGGGTTCTAAGAGGGTGCTTAACCCCTGTAGGAAGTTATCAAAATAGTTGAGGAGTCCCAGGAACGACCACAGCTCCGTGACGTTCTCTGTCCTGGGTGCGTTCCTGATAGCCTCTGTCTTGGCTTCTGTGGTCCGAATGCCATCCGTCGCGATCTTTCTCCCCAAAAACTCCACTTTTGTTGCCATGAAGACGCATTTCGACCTCTTCTGCCACAACCCTACGCGATCCAATTGCTGGAGGACCTCCTCCAGGTTTTGTAGGTGCTCGACGGTATCCCGACCCGTGACCGATATGTCATCCTGAAAAACCACCGTGCGTGGTACCGACTTGAGTAGGCTCTCCATGTTTCTCTGGAAGATCGCTGCAGCCGACCGAATTCCAAACGGGCTTCTGTTGTAGATGAAAAGTCCCTTGTGCATGTTGATGCAGGTGAGGCCCTTCGAAGACTCCTCCAGCTCCTGCATCATGTAGGCCGAAGTCAGTTCGAGCTTGGTGAACGTCTTGCCTCCTGCCAGCGTCGCAAATAGGTCGTCTGCCTTAGGTAGTGGGTATTGGTCCTGTAGTGAGAAACGATTAATAGTTACTTTATAATCGCAGCAAATCCTGACCGTGCCATCACTTTTGAGTACTGGAACAATCGGGCTGGCCCACTCGCTGAATTCCACTGGGGAGATGATGCCCTCGCGTTGCAGCCTGTCCAGCTCGATTTCCACTCTCTCCTTCATCATGTGAGGTACCGCTCGCGTCTTATGGTGAATCGGTTGTGCCTCTGGGACCAAGTGGATCCGCACCTTCGCCCCGGAAAAGTTTCCAATTCCCGGCTCAAAAAGAGAAGGAAATTTGTTGAGAACCTGGCAACATGAGGCCTCATCGACATGTGATAGCGCTCGGATGTCATCCCAGTTTCAGCGGATTTTGCCCAACCAGCTCCTTCCAAGCAGTGTGGGGCCTTCGCCCGGGACAATCCAGAGTGGCAGTTCATGCACCGTGCCCTCATAGGTGACCTTGACCATGGCACTGCCCAGGACAATGATAAGCTCTTTGGTGTACGTTCTTAGTTTCGTGTGGATGGGGCTCAGGGCTGTTCTGAGTGCCTTGTTGCCCCACAGTCTCTCAAACATCTTTTTACTCATGATGGATTGGCGGCCAGTGTCCAGTTCCATGGCTATGGGTAAGCCATTCAATTTTACATTTAGCATTATAGGTGGACATTTCGTCAAAAATGTGTGCACCCCGTGTACTTCAGTATCTGCCTCCTCTCTCTGAGGCTCGAAATTGCTTTGATCCACCATGGACCGATCTTCCTCTGCCACGTGGTGGTTAGCAGGTTTTGCAGAGCTTGCAGAGGTGCCCCATTGTTTCACAGCTTTTTCCTTCCTAACATACCCTTTGAAGCGGCATGAATAGGCTGAATGGAAGCCTCAACAATGCCAACAAGCTGTGAATTGCCTTGCATTCATCCTTTGTTGCAGACTCTGAGTCATCTGGTTCACCTGAGGCCTGCTGGCAGTTGCAGACTCGTGGTTTCTGCCCTGTACATTTCTGCTCGCAAACAGAGTTCCAGTTAATTTATGAACATTGCTTGCACTTGTGTGCTGAGAGATTTGTTTGGTATTATCACTGGTGGACATAAATACCTGTGCTATCGCAATGGCCTTACTGAGGGTCGGTGTCTCTACAGTCAAAAGTTTTCATAGGATGGTCTCGTGGCCAATGCCCAGTCCAAAAAAGTCTCTGAGCATTTGTTCCAGGTAGCCATCAAATTCACATTGTCCCACAAGTCGCCTTAGCTCGGCGACGTAGTTCACCACTTCCTGACCTTCAGATCGCTGGCACGTGTAGAACCGATACCTCGCCATCAGCACGCTCTCCCTCGGAGAGCTGCTCCCGAACCAGTGTACACAGCTCCTCATATGACTTATCTGTGGGTTTCATTGGAGCCAGAAGATTCTTCATGAGGCTGTAGGTCGGTGCCCCGCAGACCGTGAGGAGGACTGCTTTCCTTTTTGCAGCGCTTCCTTCTCCGTCCAGCTCATTGGCTACAAAGTACTGGCCTTCCCAGTCCTCACCCTCTGAGAACTTCTCCAGGATGCCCACAGTTTGCTGCATCTTTACATTGGGTTCGTATACTCCTCGGCAGTTATTGTGTTCCTAACACAGATGAGGCTGCACACAGGGAGGTTAAAGTAACAGTGACCTCAGTCTCTATTAAGACACTCCAGAATGAGGAACAGGCCTTAGGGGCCGGCTTATATACAGTGCTCCCAAGGGATGCTGGGATCCCTTGGGACGTTAGGGGATGCGCTCCGTGGTGGCGGAACATGGAAGTGCATGCTTTATAGATACACAACAGGAAAGATACCTGTTTCGAGTTTTCATCCATGGACATGCATGCCTGGGCGATCGTGATGGCCCTGCTCAGGTCTCGAGATTCAGCAGCCAGCAGCTTTCGAAGGATGACCTCGTGGCCAATGCCAAGCATGAAAAAGTCCCACAGCATTTCCTCCAACGCAGCTCCGAAGTTGCATGGCCCAGCGAGACGTCTCAGGTCGGCGACAAATTCCACCACATCCTGGCCCTTGGAGCGATTGTGCGTATAAAAATGATATCTCGCCATGATGATGCTTTCCTTCAGTTTAAAGTGGTTCTGAGCCAGCGTACACAATTCATCGTAAGTCTTATCCATTGGTCGAGTCGATGAGAGTAGATTCTTGATAAGGCCATAAATTTTTGACCCACAAACTGTGAGGAGAACCGCCCTGCGCTTAATTGTGTTATCGGTTCCTTCCCATCCATTGGCTACGAAGTACTGGTCGAGGCGATCAGTGAAATCCTCCCAGTCTTCCCCTTCCACAAATCTCTCCAAAATTCCAACAGACATGGTTGCGTGAAAGTTCGTATTTTTAACTTGTTGCCAATTGTTAAGTATCGAATAACTCCACGAGGCTAAGTACGGTGAGCTAGTTCAGGCATGACCTTACTCCAGTTTATTTATTCTCAAAGTGAGGATTCAACATGGCTGCCAACATTATATACACGGCTTGCACGTGTTTGCCAGTGACCATTAGGACTCCGACAGTCGTGCCCTCCGATGGCAGGTAAAACCCAGTTAACATACATAACAATAATCAGAGACAAAATTAACAATCACTTGGACATGTATGGATTTATCAAGGAAAGCTGGCACAGATTTGTTAAAGGCAAATTGTGTTTAACTAACTTGATTGAGTTTTTTGATGAGGTAACAGCAAGGGTTGATGAAGGTAATGCCGTTGATGTGGTGTACATGGACTTAAAAAAGGCATTTGATAAAGTGCCACATAATAGGCTTGCCAGCAAAGTTCAAGCCCATGGAATAAAAGGGACAGTGGCAGCATGGATAAAAATTGGGCTAAGTGACAGGAAACAGAGGGTAGTGGTGAATGGTTGTTTTTCAGACTAGAGCAAGGTATACAGTGGTATTCCCCAGGGGTCGGTACTGGGACCACTGCTTTTCTTGATATATATTAATGGCTTGGACTTGGGTGTACAGGACACAACTTCAAACATTGCAGATGACACAAACCTTGGAAGTATAGTGAACAGTGAGGAGGATAATGATAGACTTCAAGAAGACAGGGACAGGGAAATGAGCGGACACGTGGCAGATGAAATTGAACGCAGAAAAGTGCAAAGTGATACATTTTGATAGGAAGAACGAGGAGAAGCAATATAAACTAAAGGGTACAATCCTAAACGGGGTGCATGAACAGAGAGACCTGGGGATATGTGTGCATAAATCGTTGAAGGTGGCAAGGCAGGTTGAGAAAGCAGTTAACAAAAGCATACAGGATCCTGGGCTTCATAAATAGAGGCACAGAGTAAAAAAGCAAGGAAGTTATGATAAACCTTTCTAAAACACTGGTTCGGCCTCAACTGGAGTACTGTGTCCAATTCTAGGCACTGCAATTTAGGAAGGATGTGAAAGCCTTAGAGAGGTGCAAAAAAGATTTACGAGAATAATTCCAGGGATGAGGGATTTGCCTTACGTGGATAGACTGGAGAAGCTGGGGTTGTTCTCCAAGGAGCAGAGAAGGTTGGGAGGCGAATTGATAGAGATGTTCTAAATCATGGGGGGTCTGGACAGAGTAGATAGAAACTGTTCCCATTGGCAGAAGGGTCAAGAACCAGAGGTCACAGATTTAAGGTGATTGGCAAAAGAACCAAAAGCAACACGAGGCAAAACATTTTTACGCAGCGAGTGCTTATGATCTGGAATGCACTGCCTGAAAGCATGGTGGAGGTAGACTCAATTGTGGCTTTCAAAAGGGAATTGGATGAGTACATGAAGGAAAGAAAATTGCAGGGCTACAGGGAAAGGGCAGGGGAGTGGGACTAGCTGAAGTGCTCTTGCAGAGAACCGGCACTGGCTCGACGGCCCAAATGGCCTCCTTCTGTGCTGTAACCATTCTATGGCTGTGATTTTGCCTACCTCAGCGGGTCCATGGTGGACGATATTGGTGGCAGGTCCCGACCCCGCTCCTGTCTCCATCCCGGCCTCTGACATGAATTCGCTTCATTATTGTTGATTCTGAATTAGTCTGAACGCTTCAGCCATCTATATCACTTTCCGTGACAACTCGCTCTTAACATTGTCTTTTCAATGCTTCCTTCTTCTTATTCCATGGACTTCAATGTGCAGGGCCATGAAATGTATTCTAACTGTTCCCATTCTTTAAACTTGTTCAAACCATTGCTGTCCTCTTTCTTGGATCTTCTGTATAAGTGTTATTTCTTGTCCAAGCCATGTTCTTATTATATCATTCTTGATTCTTTGCATCTTGGGCACTCTTATTATTCCTCTCAACTAACTCATCCCTGCTGTTGGTATTTTATGCTCGTCAACTTTTCTCATGTTCCAACACTCAGATCCATGTGGGGATCATGTCATAAACTCTGACCTTCATTTCACCAAAATATCTTTAGCCTTCCATATCCTGCTTAATCTTCCAAAACCAGCAGAAGCAAGTCCAATCCTTCTATTTATGTCTTCATCACAACTCCTATTGTCTGACACTAACCCACCAACATGTACAAACTTTTCCACCTGTTCAACTGCCTCCCCTCCAACTGTAATATGTACATGTTAACCAAAGATATTAAGGGTTATGGGGGAAAGGCGGGTATATGGAGTTAGGTCCCAGATCAGCCATTACCTAAATGGCCTACTCCTGTTCCAAGGTTCCTATGTTACTATGTTACTATTCTCCTATCTTCCTGATGCTTCCGAAATGACATGATCTTTGTCTTATTTTTGTTAATGTGTAATCCAAATTTTCTACACTCCACCTACACTTTATCAGTTAGTTTCTACAAATCTGTTTTAAATGTTACTATAAGGTCAATGTTATCAGCAAATCTGAGATTGTTTAAAATCTTGCTACATAAGGAGACTGCTCCAACATCATCTTTTAGTGCAAAATTCACTACCGCTTCCAGTACGTGATTAAATAAATCAGGTGATAGTGTACATTCTTGTCTTATCCAACTGCTGATATCAGCCATTCTGTTAGTTTTATCTACTCTAACAGCTCTAAGGGACTTGTTATAGATGTTTTCTATCAGTCTGACTAGTTTCTCAAGAATACCATACATCCTCAAAATCTGTTATTTCCCTTCTCACCATACACTGTCAAAGGCCTGCTTAAAATCTATTAAGTTGTTTTATCAATGGAGGTTGTGTTCTATAAATTTGTCCAAAATCTATCTTATCGCAAACAGTATGTGGTCCTGGTCTAAAATCAACTTATTCTTCATGCATTATCTCCTCTACATATCTTTTCATTCTCCTCTGCAGTGTTTTAGTCAATATTTTTTCCGGGTATACTCAGTAAGATGATTCCTTTGTAATTATTGCATTCACTCTCGTCTCCTTTGTTAAAGATTGATATTATCGCCTTTCCCCAGTTTTCAGATACTTGCTATTCTTCATGAATTTTGTTAAACAGCTTTCGACCGCTTTCACAATATGTTCCTCACCCTTCTGCAATAACTCTGCGTTATATTGTCGATACCAGGAGCCTTGTTCATTTTCAAACTTTCAATCGAAATCTTTACTTTGGTTTCCAACAAATCCAGCATCAACTCCCCTCCATTTGTACAGGACGGTTTCTCCAATACTGATTCATTGTGCTCTGCACATTGTATAGATCTTCGAAATATTCTTTCTACCATTTGTCTCTGTTCGTCCACAATTATCTGACCATTTTGGGCTTTCAATATAGCCATTTTAGGTTTGTAAGATTAACTTAGTTGCCTTATCTTCTGATACAACCCCAGTGTTTAGTTACTTTTGGGGTAATCTTCTGCTTCATGGCACTCATCGTTTATGCAGTTGTTCTTCACTATAGTATTTATTTACGGAAATAAGTACCCATATTCTTGACTCGCTATGTGAAATGACTAATTATTTACATATCATTTTATATAGAGAGATAGAGATAGATAAATATATAAATAGATAGATAGACAGACAGACAGATGGACAGGCTGACTATGGACAGGGCAAGATGGGGAGAGGAGAGGAGAGGTTTCCAAGCAGGGCAATCATGATTCAGCGTTAGTCTTTATTTTTTCTTCTTTGTGCGGTGCTATCATTTTTCGGGTAACCAGCCATGTGATGCAGAATCAGAGTAGAGGGGGAGATCTTCAATTCGGGTGGGCTTCATTTGTACAGGGCTGATTCACCCACCATACATTGTATAGTTCTTCTAAATATTCTTTCTCATTTGCTCCTCGCCTGTTCGTCCACAATTATCTGACCATTTTGGTCTTTCACTGTAGCCATTTTAAGCTTATAAGATTCACTTAGTTCCCTTATATTCTGATACAATCCCCGTGTTTAGTTTCTTTTGCAGCAACTGCATCACTTGCCTGATATCGCCAGTAAGGGGTCCAATCAATTTTGGTGGTTGGATCTCATTATGCTAAAATATATTTTAATCTAATTCCATAAACAGCTCACTGATTGAATACACTTTAAGACATAATATGCTCACATTTTAATTGTGTATTTAGGGCTTTTGAATAACATCGCTTAAGTTATGTCCAGTTAATGCCTGCGAATTTTAATAGTTTACAGAGTACTTGATATTTTTCCAAAATAAGGATGAGATTCCCTTGATTTTAACCTAAATATGCATTATGTTGCTCCATGTAGTTACATATGGTCTTTATAAGATTGCCATGCAATTCCAGAAACTGTTCCACATTTCCTTGCTGCCTTTGTTAGCAATTATGAAGGTCAAGGAACAAAAGGCATCTAAACACAGACGGACACCTTGTACTGTGATCTGTAATCGAAAACAGCGGCTTTCGTGCTAGTCGTTCAAAGTAATGGTTACAGTGCATCCTTTTTCCCTGCTGAAAGCTTTGTCTGGGAAACAGCCTGAGGGAGAGAAGGCAAGTTATAAGGAAGGGAGATGAAAGATTACTGTACGATGAGGCATTCCTCCACTGAAATTAAATGGCATTCAGCTGAAGCTGATTATAAGTTACTAGCTGGCTGCACCTGGTGCATTTAAGTTCTGAATGACGGAGCCTAATTGCAAAGTCAGTGTCAGGTTACTGTGCAATACTCATCTGATCAGTGTAGTGTATGGCATAATCACGCAAGAGTCATCACCAACACCAATATTATATGCTAAGAGGTGAGAAAAGGACCGGTCTTCTTGCCATTTTGATAAATGTTAGTAATCAAACAAGTCTAATGTTACAGGATATCCATTAGTAAATATTAACAAGTTAATGAAATAACTTATTACTTGAGAGAGATATTAACAAGGTGTAACATAATTACAACTATCTGTTGCTACAAACAGTCACAGATCAGTTTAATGTTACAGGTTTACCTAGCAAAAAATAATGATGTGAACAGGACATAAGCTACCTGTTGTACTAGTGTATAATAATCATGAGGGAAGGTTCGCTATGTTCGCCATTTCTAGTAAAAATGTTCTAAATGGAGATGGGGCAAATCTTCCTCTCCAATACACCTAGGGAATGTTCAGATCCCAGTTACAAAGGAGAGGAACTGGGGATACAGATCTATGCTGTCCTGTTTAATTGTCCTGGAACTTCTGGGGCTTACCCTGGGGAGAGCAGCAGCATGCCAGTGACTACAACAGGTGAACATGGATCTTTGAGCCTGGTTGCCTTTGGACTGTTGTTTTTGGCAGTCAGAAGGCTCCAAAGCCAGTGTCAATTCCAACCGATGCAGGCCTCTCAGGTACTAATGTCTGGGTAGCTTAGCTCTGCTTTCTTGGGGCTACATAAGCAGGCATCTGAAGGGCCTGCCAGAGTGCTGGCATATGCTGCTATCCTACTAGACAACACCATCAGGTTCCTGTGATGTCACAGGTACTGGGTTCTGCTTCTCAATGTCCATTGAATAGCAGGTGGACTGACCTAGAGATTCCAATCAGGTTCTGGAAGTCCTGTGAAATAATTGTCTGTGACCCTAGCTCAAAAGTTTGAAACCTGGAAGAAAAATGTCTCTGCAATCTGTTGCCCAAGCCCTTATTGACAACAGCCTGTACATCCCTGAATTGGTCTTTGGAGCTTTGTGGTTGGCTGTTGCCTGCATATGTGCCTGGAACTGTCACATGCTCCAGGGTGCAGTGCAGTACTTGTGCTGCCACATAGACCGGCAATGGGTTCCACTGCTATGCCCCCGTCATCTGCTGCAGAGAACGCCTGGGATAAATCTCCTGCTCTTACTCAAAATAATGGAGTGGGACTTCAACCCAGAATTTTCAGACTCCAAGGTGAGCGTGCTACCCACTGAGCCAGCAGACAACCACAGAGAAGAAAGTCTGAGCAGATCTAGCATGTGAATTTCCTGAAGCTATGGGGTGAGAGAGAGAAGCTTTCTCAGTGCTGAAGGAACCGCTGGGATCCCTGACCCAAAGGTACAAAGAACAGTTCACCTCTCTAGTGACCTGTCTGAGGATCAGTATAGGCAGGCTCAGGACACCTTAAACACGATGTGTTCTGGGAAGGGGAGGACAATCTGCCATGATCTGGTGACACCAGAGGTGACAATAAAAGTAAGACCTCACATAATTCCAGAAGCCAAACAAAGAAAGGTTAGCCAGGAGATAAAAAGGACATGGACACTAGCTGTAATTGAAGAATCACATAATGAATGGAGTAGCCCATTGTTTTAGTTCCCAAACCCGCCAGGAACTGGCGATTCTGTAATGACTTTCAGAAACTGAATGAGGTATCTGAATTCAATGCTTAGCCAATGCCCCGGGTCGATGAGTTGAATGAGAGATTGGGGAAAGTCAATTATCTCACCATCTTGGACCTGACTAAAGGGTACTCTTGACCAAGGCTGATTCCTTTAACCTAGTCCGTGAAAGAGAAAACAGCTTTTGTGGCTCCCGAGGAGCTCTACCAGTGCACCATCATACCACCTTCCAAAGACCCAAGTATTGAGGCCACATATTTGGTATGCAGCATACTTGGATGACGTTGTCATCTATGGAACATAAGAACATAAAAAATAGGAGCAGGAGTAGGCCATACGGTCCCTCGAGCTTACTCCACCATTTAATAAGATCATGGCTGATCTGATCATGGACTCAGCTCCACTTCCCCGCTTGCTCCCCATAACCCCTTATCCCCTTATCATTTAAGAAACAGTCTATTTCTGTCTTAAATTTATTCAGTGACCCAGCTTCCACAGCTCTCTGAGGCAGCAAATTCCACAGATTAACAACCTTCTGAGAGAAGAAATTTCTCCTCGTCTCTATTTTAAATAGGCGGCCCCTTATTCTAAGATCATGCCCTCTAGTTCCAGTCTCCCCCCATCAGTGGAAACATCCTCTCTGTATCCACCTTGTCAAGCCCCCTCATAATCTTACATGTTTCGATAAGATCACCTCTCATTCTTCTGAATTCCAATGAGTAGAGGCCCAACCTACTCAACCTCTCCTCATAAGTCAACCCTCTCATCCCCGGAATCAACCTAGTGAACCTTCTCTGAACTGCCTCCAAAGCAAGTACATCCTTTCGTAAATATGGAAATCAAAACTGCACGCAGTATTCCAGGTGTGGCCTCATCAATACCTTATATAGCTGTAGCAAGACTTCCCTGCTTTTATACTCCATCCCCTTTGCAATAAAGGCCAAGATTCCATTGGCCTTCCTGATCACTTGTTGTACCTGTATACTATCCTTTTGCGTTTCATACACAAGTACCCCCAGGTCCTACTGTACTGCGGCACTTTGCAATCTTTCTCCATTTAAATAATAACTTGCTCTTTGATTTTTTTCTGCCAAAGTGCATGACCTCACATTTTCCAACATTATACTCCATCTGCCAAATTTTTGCCCACTCACTTAGCCTGTCTATGTCCTTTTTCAGATTTTTTGTGTCCTCCTTGCACATTGCTTTTCCTCTCATCTTTGTATCGTCAGCAAACTTGGCTACGTTACACTCAGTTCCTTCTTCCAAGTCATTAATATAGATTATAAATAGTTGGGGTCCCAGCACTGATCCCTGCGGCACCCCACTAGTTACTGGTTGCCAACCAGAGAATTAACCATTGATCCCAACTCTCTGTTTTCTGTTAGTTAATCAATCCTCTATCCATGCTAATATATTACCTCCAACCCCGTGAACTTTTATCTTGTGCGGTAACCTTTTATGTGGCATGTTATGTATGTAACTATGTAATACTTGCCACCAGAGGGCACGACTGTCGGAATCCTAATGGTCACCTGCACAAACACACAGGGCCAGTATAAAAGGTTGGCTGACATGTTGTTTAGGCACTGCAGAGATGTAATAAAGAAGACTAAAGTCACACTAAGTTTAGTTCACAGGACCCAGCCTCGTGAAGTTCTTCTATACACAACAACTGGCGACGAGTAACAGAATATGAACCTTCACGCAACCATGGCTGCTGTTGGAATATTAGAGAGATTCGTAGAGGGTGATAATTGGGGAGCCTTCGTCAACCAGTACTTTGAGGCCAATGAGCTGGCAGGAGATACTAACGCGGCCAAGCGCAGGGCGGTTCTCCTCGCCGTCTGTGGGCCTAAAATATACGGCCTCATCAAGAATCTGCTCACACCGACAAAACCAACGGAGAAGGAATATACAGAGTTGTGCACGGTGGTTTAGCACCATCTCAAAATGAAGGAGAGTATCCTCATGGCCAGATATCGTTTTTACACATACCATCGCTCCAGGGTCCAGGACTTGGCGGATTATGTCGCTGACCTGAGACGCCTCGTGGGACCTTGCGATTTCGGAGCTGCGTTAGGGCAAATGCTGCAGGACTTTTTTGTGCTGGGCATCACCCACGAGGTCATTCTTTAAAAGCTGCTGGCTGCTGAAACCCTAGGCCTGAGCAGTGCCATCGCAATCACCCAGGCATGCATGGCCACGGACGATAACACCAAACAGGTATCTTCTCAACATCGAAGCTTACCGGCAAGTACTGTGCATAAAATGACGTCGCTAGCAGGCTGAACTGCATATGGCAGGGCCTATACGTTGGCGGCTGCAAGACCTGTGATGACTCAGAGTCCGCCATCGGGGGTGAATGTGAATCCATTAGCACCGTGTTGGCGCTGCGGAGGTAATCATCGGGACCATCAATGTCGATTGAAGCACTACGTGTGCAAAGGCTGCGCAATGATCGGGCACCTCCAGCGAATGTGCAAACGTGCTGCGACATACCACGCGGCAGAGAATGATCGATCCAGCGCGGATCACGCAGCATAGGCAACTCAACCCGAGGAAGAAGTGTATGGGGTACATACCTTCATCACCAAGAGCCCTCCTATATTGCTGAAAGTCAAATTAAATGGAGTTCCAGTGTCCATGGAGTTGGACACGGGTGCGAGTCAGTCAATAATGAGTCAGAAGGCTTTCAAGAAACTGTGGGGCAATAAAGCACAAAGGCTCAGACTGAGCCCGATTAATGCAAAGCTACCTACACTAGAGCTCATACCAGTCATTGGAAGTGCGGCAGTGAAGGTATCGTATGATGGAGCTGTGCATGACCTATCATTGTAGATTGTTCCAGGCAATGGCCCAACACTGTTCGGCAGAAGCTGGCTAGAAAAGATTAGATGGAATTGAAATGACATCAAAGCAATATCTTCAGTGGATGAAGCCTCGTGTGCTCAAGTGCTGAGCAAGTTTCCCTCGCTATTCGAACCAGGTATCGGCAACTTCACAGGCGCCAAGGTACAGATCCATCTAGGCCCCGATGCACGGCCCGTCCATCACAAGGCTCGGGTGGTTCCGTACATGATGAGGGAGAAAGTCGAGATCGAACTAGACAGATTCCAACACGAAAGAATCATATCACCAGTCGAATTCAACGAGTGGGCCAGTCCAATTGTTCCGGTGTTGAAAAGCGATGGCGCGGTCAGAATCTGCGGAGACTACAAGGTAATGATGAACCGAGTCTCACTACAGGACCAGTATCCGCTGCCCAAGGTGGATGACCTGTTTGCAACGTTGGCGGGGGGGGGAACTCGTTCACCAAGTTGGACCGAACCTCTGCCTACATGACACAAGAGCTGGCTGAATCTTCGAAAAGACTGACGTGCATCAACACACACAAAGGGCTGTTTATATACCACTTGTCCTTTCGGAATTCGCTCGGCTGCAGCCATTTTCTAGAGAAACATGGAAAGTTTGCTGAAATCTGTTTCGCGCACCGTTGTTTTTCAAGACGACATCCTGATCACTGATCGTGACACCATCGAACATCTACACAATCTGGAAGAGGTTCTAAGTCACCTAAACAGAGCGGGACCCAGACTGAAGCGCTCCAAGTGTGTTTTCTTGGCACCAAAAGTCGAATTTTTGGGGAGAAACATTGCAGCAGATGGCATCAGGCCCATGGACTCAAAGACAGAGGCCATCAAGAATGCACCCAGACCACAGATTGTGACAGAGCTGCGTTCATTCCTGGGACTCCTCAACTATTTCGGTAACTTTCTACCTGGGTTGGGCATGTTGTTAGAGCCTTTGCACATATTGCTACGTAAGGGTGATGACTAGGTTTGGGGCAAATCTCAAGACACAGCGTTTGAGAAGGCCAGGAACCTGTTCTGTTCAAATAAGTTACTTGTACACTATGACCCATATAAACGTTTAGTGCTAGCTTATGACACCTCATCGTACGGGGTCGGTTGTGTGTTACAGCAAGCTAATATATCGGGCAACCTCCATCCGGTTGCATATGCGTCTAGAAGTCTGTCTAAGGCTCAGAGATCCTATAGTATGGTCGAGAAAGAGGCGTTAGCATGTGTATATGGGGTTAAGAAAATGCACCAATACCTATTTGGACTTCGGTTTGAGCTTGAAACTGACCACAAGCCACTCATTTCGCTGTTTTCAGAGAGCAAAGGTATAAATACTTCATCCCGCATCCAAAGATGGGCACTAATGTTATCTGCTTCTGACTATGTTATCCACCACAGACCAGGCATTGAAAACTGTGCCGATGCTCTCACCCGGCTACCATTACCCACCACTGGGGTTGAAATAGCGCAGCCCGCAGACTTGCTACTGGTCATGGATGCTTTTGAGAGCGAAAGGTCACCCATCACAGCTCGCCAGATCAGGACCTGGACCAGCCAGGATCCTGTGTTATCAGTAGTAAAGAGTCGCGTCCTAAATGGGAACTGGTCGGCCGTTCCCGGCGAAATGCAAGATGAAATTAAGCCGTTTCGCCGACGCAAAGATGAAATGTCCATCCGGTCGGGTTGTCTCTTATGGGGTAATCATGTGGTTTTGCCAAAAAAAGGCAGGGAAACGTTTATATGCGACCTACACAGTACCCACCCAGGCATTGTCATGATGAAGGCAATTGCCAGGTTGCATGTTTGGTAGCCCGGCATTAACTCGGATTTGGAGTCATGTGTACACCAATGTAACACTTAGTCACACTTGCTCGCAACTGAGCAATGCACCAAGGGAGGCTCCACTGAGTCTGTGGTCATGGCCCTCCAAACTGTGGTCCAGGATCCACGTAGATTTTGCCGGCCTCTTTCTAGGAAAGATGTTTTTAGTAGGTGTGGATGCTTGCTCCACATGGATTGAATGTATAATCATGTCATCCAGCACATCCATGCCACCATTGAAAGCCTCCAGGCCATGTTCACCACCCATGGCTTGCCTGACGTCCTTGTCAGCGACAATGGACCGTGTTTCACCAGCTCGGAATTCAACGAGTTTATGACCCGCAATGGCATCAAGCATGTCAGGTTTGCTCCGTTTAAGCCCGCGTCTAACGATCAAGTGGAGCAGGCAGTCCAAACAATCAAGCAGAGCATCAAACGCGTGACGGACGGCTCCCTGCAGACCCGCTTGTCTCGCATTCTGCTCAGTTACCTCAGGACGCAATCCCACTCGCTCACCAGGGTGCCCTCAGCAGAATTGTTAATAAAGAGAGTCCTCAAAACCAGGCTCACCCTAGTCTACCCAAATCTTAATGATCACGTGGCAACCCGGCGACACTGGCAGAACATGTACCACGATCGTGCGGCTGTTTCACGTGACATTGATGTTAACAACCCTGTGTTTGTCCTGAATTATGGTCATGGTCCCAAGTGGATTGCTGTCATTGTTTTGGCCAAGGAAGGGAATAGGGTGTTTATAATCAAACTGTTAAATGGCCAAACATGCAGAAAGTATTTAGATCAGACCAAATTGCGATTTACTGACAACCAGGAACGACTTGAAGAGGATATCACCATCGACGACCCACCAATACACACCCAACCAGCAATCGACCTCGCTGTCAATCACGAGGATGAACCCACCGTTCCTGACAGTCCGGTCAGACCAGCCATGGTGCAATGCAGCAATGGTCCGGCCAACTCACACACGCCAGGGTTTGAACATAGACGATCAACTAGGGAGCGAAAGGCTCCGGATCGCCTCAACTTGTAAATAACTTGTACCGAAGACTTTGGGGACTAACTAGGCTACAGTTTCCTGCTTTTTGTCTACCTCCTTTTTTAAATAGGGGTGTTACATTTGCAGTTTTCTAATCTGCTGGGACCTCCCCAAAATCCAGGGAATTTTGGTAAATTACTACCAATGCACCCACTATCCCTGCCGCTACTTCTCTTAAGACTCTAGGATGCAAGCCATCAGGTCCATGGGATTTATCTGCTTTTAGTCCCATTATCTTACTGAGTACCACCTCATTTGTGATTGTAATGGTGTTAAGTAGGCCCCCCCCCCCCCCCCCCCATAGCCCCTAGACTATCCACTGTCGGAATATTGTCAGTGTCCTCTACCGTAAAGACTGATACAAAATATTTGTTCAGAGTTTCTGCCATCTCCATGTTCCCCATTACTAATTCCCCGGTCTCATCCTCTAAGGGACCAACATTTAGTTTAACCACCCTTTTCCTTTTTATATACCTATAGAAACTCTTGCTATCTGTTTTTATAGTTTGTGCTAGTTTACTTTCATAGTCTATCTTCCCTTTCTTAATCATTTTTTTAGTCGTTCTTTGCTGGCTTTTCAAAGCTTCCCAGTCTTCTGTCCTCCCACTAGTTTTGGCCACTTTGTATGCCCTTATTTTTAATTGGATACTGTCCTTTATTTCTTTAGTTAGCCACGGATGGCTATCTTTTTTCTTACACCCTTTCCTCCTCACTGGAATATATTTTTCGAGAGTTGTGAAATATCTCTTTAAATGTACACCACTGTTCATCAACCGTCCTACACTTCAATCTGTTTTGCCAGTCCACTTTACCCAACTCTGCCCTCATACCTTCATTGTCTCCTTTATTTAAGCTTAGTACGCTGGTTAGAGATCCAACTTTCTCACCCTCCATCTGAATTTGAAATTCAATCATGCTATGATCACTCATTCCAAAGGGATCCTTTACTAGGAGATTGTTTATTAATCCTGTCTCATTACACAGGACCAGATCTAAGATAGCCTGCCCCCCTGGTTAGTTCTGTTACATACGGTTCAAGGAAACCAACTATCTATGAACTCCTCCTCAAGGATACCCTGATCTTAGTACAGACTAGGGTTCACATCTACGTAAGGTAGAGGTTGTATTAGACATTATTATTTGGGCTCATGGTAAATAGAGAAGTGCTACATTGGGTTGTCAGAGACCAAATATCTAGGGTACACAGTAGGGGGCGGAGTTGTGAAGCCTCAGGTAAACAAAGAAGCTATAAAAGCTTTGCACTGACCGGGGAGTAAGACGTTCAGGATTTTTTGGCCATCGTTGGTTTTCCCGACGATTTATTCCAGTCTTTGCAACTCGAGCCACCCCTGTTACTGACCTGACTAAAGCTAAGGCACCAAACCGGGTACACTGGAGCCTTGAGGCAGAAGCAGCTTTCAGGGACCTGAGCCAAACACTGTGTAATAATCCTGTGCTCATGCTCGCAGACCCTGATATTGGTGGCCATACCGCCCAATGCCGCCGAGTTTTTCCTCCGGTCTCCCCTCTGTGCCAGTTTCCACTTGTACTGGAGTGGGCGGGAGGGAAGTACCGTCGGTAACTGCCCTCTGATGGCTGCTGATGGCCAAGTAGTGTAAGTGACCTCCTGCCCACCAAGTTGCCAGATTGGTGCGGGCGGGAGTCGGCGCCAGCAGGGGGAAAGACCGCTGCGTGGAGGCTGGTCTAATCCCGACGGTAAGTACGAAGACCTGCAAAAAAAGGTGAGTGAACATATTTAAACATTTTTTTTACAGTGACTTACCTGGATGGGGTCCCCTGAAGGTGTTATGGTGCTTTTTTTGTTTCTTTTTAATGACTTTTATTTTCAGGTCTTCTACCCTCCCTGGAGCCGAATTCATCCTCGGCGGCACTTGGGTGGCAAGCGTCTTTGCTGCCGAGATTGAGAGCTCCCATCTACTGCCGCCCAGATTGACAGCATACGTCGTTATTTTGCTGCCGGGTGGTACTGCCACCTCTTTTAGAGGGATCTTCATGGCAAATTACCGCCCGGTCTCTCGGCAGCCATTGGCAGTCCTTTGGGCGGCACTTGGGCCGGCCTTGGTTTTCACCAATTTCAGGCCCTCAGATTTTAGCAAAAGATTCGTGTTGCAAACCGATGCCTCAGAGGTGGGTTTGGAGCTGTACTCCTTCAAATAGTTGAGGGAGGGGAATATCCCGTCCTCAACCTGAGCAGGAAACCTTTGCCTAGGGATCAATTGTATGCCATGCTGGAGAAGAAGTGCCTATCAATTAATTAGGCTATAGAAACCTTAAGGTACTATCTATTGGGGCACCAGTTTCTCCTACAGATCAGTTCAACAAAGAAAAAAATGCCCGTGATACCCAGTGTTTTTGGTCACGCCAGCTCTATTGTTTTGAGGAACACCGAATGAGAGTGGCTCCTGGGAATGCCGATGCCCACTACCGCACATATTGCCTTGCAGCGCTGTCTGCTAGACGCGATGACTCAATGCTAGGGGATGGGGGGCAGGATGTGTAGCAGGCTGATTGAGGGCTGGTATGTCAGCCGCAGACTGATGAGGCCCCTGATCCCAGAGGAACGGTATGACCCCTTTAAGAACCATCCCTTTAAAGATAATTACACCTACACTTGGAGGAGACTTTCCTTAGCTAGCTAACCAGAAAAGGTGAGGTTCAAGAAAAATAGGCCTTGAAAGAGGCTGGGAGTCAAAGGTTAAAGAGATGTTATGGGTGATTTTGCTTTGTATTATATGCATTAAAAGAAGGTGTTTTGAACTTGGATTTTTCAAGGACTACTGTTTGTAAGGAAATGGAGGTTCCGAGACAGTAGCACCCTGGAGCATCAGGTATTGTATGAAGCAGAGGAACCTGGCTGATATTTTCTCTCTTCCTCTGCTTCTTCTTGCTGTGTTTTATTTAGAGAAAAAGGAAGATAAGTTAGAATGGATAGTAGATAAATGGCAATCTCTCAAGAGCTTCAGTATAAACAGGAACATGAGGTTGCTTACAGGATGGTTAGCTATGATCCTGCTGCAGATTATTAGGATGAAACGACAGGTGGCAGATGCCCTTCCATTTCTATGTCACCGGTTCCCTTCACTATGGGCTTCCCCAGGAGTTGGAGTTTCCATCACCTGTGACATGTCTCACCCTAGCATTCTCCTGCAGCGCCTTGGGACGTTTCACTACGTTAAATACGCTAAATAAATACAAGTTGTTGTTGTAGTAAGAAGAATGCAGACTGTGTAAAAGACCTGTGTTTGGCAGGATATGCAGTGCAACCCAATATCAATAGGCTGAACATCAAATGATAATAACAGGAGAGAGTTATAAAAGGGGAGCGTGCATGTATGGCTGTGAGGAAAGACCCATTTGGAGTGCCACCTGGGAGTGTCAGCATCTTTTATTGGACCTCTGTGATGTTCCTTCAACACAGTAAGGATAAGGTGTAAGGATTTGACACATATGGTAGTACATACGAACATAAGAAATAAGAAATAGGAGCAGGAGTAGGCCATTTGGCCCCTCGAGGCTGCTCCGTCATTCAATAAGATCATGGCTGATCTTCTACCTCAACTCCACTTTGCTGCACTATGTCCATATCTCTTGATTCCCTTAATATCCAAAGTACAGTCCAGAAACATAGAAACATAGAAAATAGGTGCAGGGGTAGGCCATTCGGCCCTTCGAGCCTGCACCGACATTCAATATGATCATGGCTGATCATGCAACTTCAGTACCCCATTCCTGCTTTCTAACGATACCCCTTAATCCCTTTAGCCATAAGGGCCACATCAAACTCCCTTTTGATATATCTAACGAACTGGCCTCAACAACTTACTGTGGTAGAGAATTCCACAGGTTCACAATTCTCTGAGTGAAGAAGTTTCTTCTCATCTCGGTCCTAAATGGCTTACCCCTTATCCTTAGACTGTGATCCCTGGTTCTGGACTTCCCCAACATCGGGAACATTTTTCCTGCATCTAACCTGTCCAATCCTGTCAGAATTTTATATGTTTCTTCATATGTCAGTCCTGCCTTCCCGGTAATCAGTCTGGTGAACATTCATTGCACTCCCTCAATAGCAAGAGTGTCCTTCCTCAGATTAGGAGACCAAAATTGTACACAATATTCAAGGTGTGGCCTCGTACAAGGCCCTCTGCAACTACAGTAAGACCTCCCTGCTCCTAAACTCAAATCCTCTCGGTATGAAGGCCAACATGCCATTTGCCTTCTTTACCGCCTGCTGTACCTGCATACCAACTTTCAATGACTGCTGTACCATGACACCCAGGTCTCATTGCACCTCCCCTTTTCCAAATCTGTCATCATTCAGATAATATATTGCCTTCCTGTTTTTGCCACCAAAGTAGATAAACTCACATTTATCCACATTATACTGCATCTGCCATGCATTTGCCCACTCACCTAACCTGTCCAAGTCACCCTGCAGCCTCTTAGCATCCTCCTCACAGCTCACACTGCCACCCAGCTTAGTGTCATCTGCAAACTTGGAGATATTACATTCAATTCCTTCGTCCAATCATTAATGTATATTGTACATAGCTGGGGTCCCAGCACTGAACCTTGCGGTACGCCACTAGTCACTGCCTGCCATTCTGAAAAGGACCTGTTTATTCCTACTCTTTGCTTCCATGTCTGCCAACCAGTTCTCCATCCACATCAATACATTACCCCCAATACCATGTGCTTTGATTTTGCACACTAATCTCTTGTGTGGGACCTTGTCAAAAGCCTTTTGAAAGTCAAATACACCACATCCACTGGTTCTCCCTTGTCCACTCTACTAGTTACATCCTCAAAAAATTCCAGATTTGTCAAGCATAATTTCCCTTTCATAAATCCATGCTGACTTGGACCGATCCTGTCACTGCTTTCCAAATGCGCTGCTGTTACATTTTTAAGAATTGATTCCAACATTTTCCCCACCACCGATGTCAGGCTAACCGGTCTATAATTCCCTGTTTTCTCTCTCTCTCCTTTTTTAAAAAGTGGGATTACATTAGCTACCCTCCAATCCATAGGAACCAATCCAGAGTCTATAGAATGTTGGAAAATGACCACCACTATTTCTAGGGCCACTTCCTTAAGTACTCTGGGATGCAGACTCTCGAGCCCTGGGAATTTATCGGTTTTCAATCCCATCAATTTCCCTAAAACAATTTCCTGACTAATAAGGGTTTCCTTCAGTTCCTCCTTCTCGCTAGACCCTCGGTTCCCTAGTATTTCCGGAAGGTTATTTGTGTCTTCCTTAGTGAAGACAGAACCAAAGTATTTGTTCAATTGGTCTGCCATTTCTTTGTTCCCCATTATAAATTCATCTGCAAGGGACCTACATTTGTCTTCACTAATATTTTTCTCTTCACATATCTATAGAAGCTTTTGCAGTCGGTTTTTAAGTTTCTTGCACGCTTACTCTCATACTCTATTTTTCCCCTCCTAATTAAAACCTTTGTCCTCCTCTGCTGAATTCTAAATTTCTCCCAGTCCTCAGGTTTGCTGCTTTTTCTGGCCAATTTATATGCTTCTTTCTTGGATTTAACACTATCCCTAATTTCCCTTGTTAGCCATGGTTGAGCCATCTTCATCGTGTTATTTTTACGCCAGACAGGGATGTACAATTGTTGAAGTTCATCAATGTGATCTTTAAATGTCTGCCATTGCCTATCCACCGTCAACCCTTTAAGTATCATTCGCCAGTCTATTCTAGCCAATTCACGTCTCATACCATCAAAGTTGCCTTTCTTTAAGTTCAGGACCCTAGTCTCTGAATTAACTGTGTCATTCTCCATCTTAATGAAGAATTCTATCATATTATGGTCACTCTTCCCTAAGGGGCCTCACACAACAAGATTGCTAATTAATCCTCTCTCATTACACAACACCCAGTCTAGGATGGCGAGCTCTCTAGTTGGTTCGTCGACATATTGGTCTAGAAAACCATCCCTAATATACTCCAGGAAATCCTCCTCCACCGTATTGCTACCAGTTTGGTTAGCCCAATCTATATGCAGATTAAAGTCACCCATGATAACTGCTGTACCTTTATTGCATGCATCCCTAATTTCCTGTTTGATGCCATCCCCAACCTCACTACTACTGTTTGGTGGTCTGTACACAAGTCCCACTAGCGTTTTCTGCCCTTTCGTTGTTCCGCAGCTACCGATTCCACGTCATCCAAGCTAATGTCCTTCCTTACTATCTCCTCTTTAACCAGCAACACTATCCCACCTCCTTTTCCTTTCTGTCTATCCTTCCTGAATATTAAATACCCCTGCATGTTGAGTTCCCAGCCTTGGGCACCCTGGAGCCATGTCTCCGTAATCCCAATTACATCATATCCGTTAACAGCTATCTGCGCAGTTAATTCATCCACGTTATTACAAATGCTCCTCGCATTGAGACACAGAGCCTATTCCTGGAAAGTGTCAGTCACTTCACTTACCTTACCTGACCTCATCAGGTCACTGAAATTCTTCCAGCATTGTACAGCCATTTGGGGGTCATGCTATTATTATAAAACTTGTTAATGGGCCTAAGCTGCATTTCAGGTTGCCTACATAAGGGATACGGAAACCATTTAAAGGAATCTAACCAAAATAAACAGATTTGAAATGAAAAATGGATTTTAATCATAAAATAATGAAATGTTATAGCGCAGAGATAGACCATTTGGCCTATCACGTCTGTGCTGATGCTTTTTCCCACATGAGCCACCTAGTCAATTCCCACTCTTCTGCTCACTTTACATGCTCTTTAATATTCTTTTTCAAGCAACTATTCAATTTCCTTTTAAAAATAATGTATGGGCTCTGCTTCAATTAGAGTCTGGCATGGAGAATGGTACATACTGACCACCCTGTGTGTAAGAATTTCTTTCTAACCTTCCCTTTAAATGGTTATTATTATTTTGCATTTGCCGCCTCTCATTATTGTCTTGTTAACCAGTGGGGACAATCTATCATTATTATTCTTGTCATGGTCCTTCACAATCTTGAAGATCCCTATCTGGTTACCCTGATGTAGTTATGTAAATGTGTATTGGAACAGGAAACATGAGGGGTAAGTAAACCCTCATGGCTGTAATTTTTCTTCTGAAAACATGTTTAGAATTCCTCTCCCACATATAGATTTTCCTTCATTCCATCACATATTCTTGGAATGCCATTGCACTAAATGACTATTAAATATGTATAGTAGAACATTGGCTATTAACAAGGCAGATAAGTATGAGCTTAAAGCAAGTTTCCTTCTAACTTCCCTGAGAGAATCTACAGTAAAACACGGACTGAAATAGCAACAACAATCAATGTAATTTCCCCTCTCCCCCCACCCCAAAAATATACAGGTCGAGGTGGGCTATTTAAGAATGTTTAAATTACATTTAGCACAACACTTAAAGGATAACCAAAGAACCGGCACTCACTTCACTCCTAGCTTTTGCATGAATCAATGGTTTACATGAAACTTCATCCATTGTGAAACAGTAAAGCAATATATTTAATACACAATGCACGGTGCCAACATAGTAAGTGCAGCTTATAATGAAGGAGCTCTTACAGTAGCTCCAAAGTGGAGTTTTTAGCCGATAATACAAACGCATCATAGGACATAATGTCAAACCTACCTTGCCATTGTAGCAGTAGTCCTTAGCACTGGGGGTAACAATAGCTTAGCACACTAATCTCATTTATCTGGATATTCATTTTTTCAATATCCAACATGGTCTCTATTACACCCATAAATCGTCACAAATGGGGCAAAATGAACTGTAAAAATGAGCAGAGATCAATTCCACCAGATCTTTGCCAAATTTGCATTTGACATGAATTTCTGGTCAGGATGGAATCTGGCAGTGGCAGCTCTGATCTGAAATAATATTTAAATGGGGGCAGAAGTGACATCATTTAGATCCCCAAGCCATTTTCCAACCTTTATGTCAGAAGTAAATTGGATGGGTGACTCTGCTGCTGTAGGCAGAACATGGTTATTGGGGAGGGGGAGTGGGAGTGATTTTCTTAGTATATATTGCTAGCAAGGAACCTCAATGGATGGAAAATTGCCGGCAGCAGACCCATATTTTTCAATGTGTGATGTTGGTCGGTGAGGTTTCCTCCTGCCAGTGTGCACAGAGTAAACTAGCCCAGTCGTGTTGTGTGCTGCCACTGAATTTCCAGTGCTCCATCACAATACCTGAGAAAATTAGTATTGGCTCTGGCTTGGGGAGGTGAGTGCTGGACCTTATGCCATTACACCAGTCACCAAAGAAATGCAACTGGCTACCCACCAAATGAGCATCAATACTGATTGCACTTCAATTTGTGAAAACAAAAATGATAGCGCCACCACATTGGTTTAGTGCAAATCTCACTATCTACAAGGTCATTTGAAGGTTCATGAGGAATGGAACGTTTATCTATAAAGTAAGTTACATAAGAACGTAAGAAATAGGAGCAGGAATAGGTCATTTGGCCCCTCGAGCCTGCTCCGCTATTCAATAAGATCATGGCTGATCTTGGCCTCAACTCCACTTTCCTGCCACTTCCCATAACTCTTACCGTTCAAAAATCTGCCTATCTCCACCTTAAATATATTCAATGACCCAGCCTCCGCAGCTCTCTGGGGTAGAAAATTCCAAAGATTCACAATCCTCTGAGAAAAGAAATTCCTCCTCATCTCCATTTTAAATGTGCGACCCCTAATTCTGAAGCTATGCCCCCTAGTTCTAGATTCCCCCACGATCTGGTCGACGAGAGTTAATCTTGTAGATTGGCCTCACAACTCCATGGAGATTATAACTCTGAAAGAGTCCATTCAGCATAGCACAGCTTTAAGAAACAATATGATCTATTGTACAGGAAATAATGCATCATGTTAGGTTCTTAATGATTCTGTTGTCAATTTATTCACAACCAGACCACTCAATCTTGGCATTCAGACCTGCCCTGAGAAATCTGTGAAGAAAATAAGGATCGCTGCCAAACACCAATGTGGCTGAAATACCCATTCATCTCAGAATCTGACCACATTGAAGAAGCCTGTTTCCTCCAGCTGGATCATAATACCAGGCCCCCAAGAGGGCCTGGAGGAACCAGCAGCAGCTGGAACTGACCAAGCTTCTGTGAAGAGGATTACTTGCAAAGCAAAGGGCCAAGAAACATAAGTAGCTTTGTCACATTTGCAACTACTTTTGCTAATTCATATATAAAGTTTGTTATACTTTATTCCACATTATCCCAAATATCTGCCAGCAGTTTTATTGCGGTTAAGTACAGCTGACCATGTAAATTCTAGTCTTGTATTCAGCAGAAATTACTGCTATCCATAGAAAAAAGAGGAGGTCAGGTATTTAAGGCCAGTAAGTCCCATCCATAGGAGTTAAATGGCTGGAAATTGGACTGGTAGATGTATTAAGTTCTCATATTTGCGGCAGCTGGGAAATGCCAGCTAGTGTAATAAAAGCTGTTTCAGGTACTAACGTGCATTAATCCTGGTGAAAAAATGCCACTCACTTCACAAAATACAATGGCTCAGAAATTCGGGAGCGCCCATGTTTGGTGCACGAGACGCTCGGTACCATCCCTGTGCTTGAATGGTGAGCCCCGTGCCGCTTGGTCGAGGAGCCTGGTAGCCGGGTCGGCAGGTTTATTAGCTGGTAGGGGGCAATTGGTGGATGAATCGGGGGAATCGGTGGCAGGGAGGACGTGATTGATTGATGGGCTGCGGGGAGCAGTAATGGGGCAGGGGTAATTGGTGACTGGGTCATGGGGATCAGTAATGAGTGGGGGGTGGGGGGATGGTGACTGGGTCGTGGGGATCGGTAATGGGGAGAGAGTAATTGGTGACCGGGTTGTGGGGATCGGTAACGGGGGAGGGGGTGATTGGTGTCTGGGTCGTGGGGATCGGAAATGGGGAGGGGGGAAAGGAGTGATTGATGACCTTGTCATGGGGATCAGTAACGGAGAGGGGTGATTGGTGATCGGGTCGTGGGGATCGGTAATAGGGAGGGGGTGTTTGATGAATGAGTTGAGGAGCCCCAGTTCTGGTCGGGGGATTGCTAGTAAGCCCAGATTTTCTAATGCTGCACAGGAATTGCTGCAAGATATGAAGAAAAGGATGATTGCCCTGCTTGTCACTCCCGCACACCTTTCCCACATAAGAGTGCTACAGAGTGCCAAGGTACAGAATGTCTGGTTACAGAGTGTCTGGGAACAGAGTGTCTGGGTACAGAGTGCATGGGTTTAGAGTGTCTGGGTACAGAGTGTCTGGGTACAGAGTGCGTGGGTACGGAATGCATGGGTACAGAGTGCGTGGGTACAGAATGTCTGGGTACAGAGTGCGTGGGTACAGAGTGCCTGGGTACAGAGTGCATGGGTACGGAGTGTGTGGGTACAGAGTGCGTGGGTACAGAGTGTCTGGGTACAGAGTGCATGGGTACAGAGTGTCTGGGTACAGAGTGCCTGGGGATGCAGTGCGTGGGTACAGAGTGCGTGGGTACAGAGTGCATGGGTACAGAGTGTCTGGGTACAGAGTGCCTGGGGATGCAGTGCGTGGGTACAGAGTGCGTGGATACAGAGTGCATGGGTACGGAGTGCGTGGGTACAGAATGCGTTGGTACAGAATGTCTGGGTACAGAGTGCGTGGGTACAGAATGTCTGGGTACAGAGTGCGTGGGTACAGAATGGGTACAGAGTGCTTGGGTACAGAATGTCTGGGTACAGAGTGCGTGGGTACAGAATGGATACAGAGTGCTTGGGTACAGAGTGCATGAGTACAGAGTTCGTGGTTACAGAGTGCGTGGGTGCAGAATGATTGGGTACAGCGTGCCTGGGTACAGAGTACCTGGGTACAGAATGTCTGGGTACAGAGAACATAAGAACATAAGAACATAAAAACATAAGAATTAGGAACAGGAGTAGGCCATCGAGTCCCTCGAGCCTGCTCCGCCATTCAACAAGATCATGGCTGATCTGGCCATGGACTCAGCTCCACTTACCCCCCCGCTCCCCTTAACCCTTAATTCCCTTATTGGTTAAAAATCTATCTATCTGTGACTTGAATACATTCAATGAGCTAGCCTCAACTGCTTCCTTGGGCAGAGAATTCCACAGATTCACAACCCTCTGGGAGAAGAAATTCATTCTCAACTCGGTTTTAAATTGGCTCCCCCGTATTTTGAGGCTGTGCCCCCTAGTTCTAGTCTCCCTGACCAGTGGAAACAGTCTCGCTGCCTCTATCTTGTCTATCCCTTTCATTATTTTAAATGTTTCTATAAGATCATCCCTCATCCTTCTGAAATCCAACGAGTAAGGACCCAGTCTACTCAATCTATCATCATAAGGTAACCCTCTCATCTCCGGAATCAGCCGAGTGAATCGTCTCTGTACCCCCTCCAAAGCTAGTATATCCTTCCTTAAGTAAGGTGACCAAAACTGCACGCAGTACTCCAGGTGCGGCCTCACCAATACCCTATACAGTTGCAGAAAGACCTCCCTGCTTTTGTACTCCATCCCTCTCGCAATGAAAGCCAACATTCCATTCGCCTTCCTGATTACCTGTTGTACCTGCAAACGAACTTTTTGGGATTCATGCACAAGGACCCCCAGGTCCCTCTGCACCGCAGCATGTTGTAATTTCTCCCCATTCAAACAATATTACCTTTTACTGTTTTTTTTTCCAAGGTGGATGACATTGTATTCCATCTGCCAAACCTTAGCCCATTCGCTTAACCTATCTAAATCTCTTTGCAGCCTCTCTGTGTCCTCAACACAACCCGTTTTCCCACTAATCTTTGTATCATCTGCAAATTTTGTTACACTACACTCTGTCCCCTCTTCCAGGTCATCTATATATATTATAAACAGTTGTGTTCCCAGCACCAATCCCTGTGGTACACCACTAACCACCGATTTCCAACCCAAAAAGGACCCATTTATCCCGACTCTCTGCTTTCTGTTAGCCAGCCAATTCTCTATCCATGCTAATACATTTCCACTGACTCCGCGTACCTTTATCTTCTACAGTAACTTTTTGTGTGGCACCTTATCGAATGCCTTTTGAAAATCTAAATACACCACATCCATCGGTACACCTCTATCCACCATGCTCGTGATATCCTCAAAGAATTCCAGTAAATTAGTTAAACATGATTTCCCCTTCATGAATCCATGCTGCGTCTGCTTGACTGCACTATTGCTATCTAGATGTCCCGCTATTTCTTCCTTAATGATAGTTTCAAGCATTTTCTCCACTACAGATGTTAAACTAACCGGCCTATAGTTACCTGCCTTTTATCTGCCCCCTTTTTTAAACAGAGGCGTTACATTAGCTGCTTTCCAATCCGCTGGTACCGCCCCAGATTCCAGAGAATTTTGGTAGATTATAACGAATGCATCTGTTATAACTTCCGCCATCTCTTTTAATACCCTGGGATGCATTTCATCAGGACCAGGGGACTTGTCTACCTTGAGTCCCATTAGCCTGTCCAGCACTACCCCCCTAGTGATAGTGATTGTCTCAAGGTCCTCCCTTCCCACATTTCTGTGACCGGCAATATCTGGCATGGTTTCTATGTCTTCCACTGTGAAGACCGAAGCAAAATAATTGTTTAAGGTCGCAGCCATTTCCACATTTCCCATTATTAAATCACCCTTCTCATCTTCGAAGGGACCAACATTTACTTTAGTCACTCTTTTCCGTTTTATATATCGGTAAAAGCTTTTACTATCCGTTTTTATGTTTTGCGCAAGTTTACCTTCGTAATCTATCTTTCCTTTCTTTACTGCTTTCTTAGTCATTCTTTGCTGTCGTTTAAAATTTTCCCAATCTTCTATTTTCCCACTAACCTTGGCTACCTTATACACATTGGTTTTTAATTTGATACTCTCCTTTATTTCCTTGATTATCCTCAGCTGGTTATCCCTTCTCTTACCGCCCTTCTTTTTCATTGGAATATATTTTTGTTGAGCACTATGAAAGAGCTCCTTAAAAGTCCTCCACTGTTCCTCCATTGTGCCACCGTTTAGTCTGTGTTTCCAGTCTACTTTAGCCAACTCTGCCCTCATCCCATTGTAGTCCCCTTTGTTTAAGCATAGTACGCTCGTTTGAGACACTACTTCCTCACCCTCAATCTGTATTACAAATTCAACCATACTGTGATCACTCATTCCGAGAGGATCTTTTACTAGGAGATCGTTTATTATTCCTGTCTCATTACACAGGACCAGATCTAAGATAGCTTGCTCCCTTGTAGGTTCTGTAACATACTGTTCTAAGAAACAATCCCGTATGCATTCTATGAATTCCTCCTCCAGGCTACCCCGTGTGATTTGATTTGACCAATCAATATGTAGGTTAAAATCCCCCATGATTACTGCCGTTCCTTTTTCACATGCCTCCATTATTCCCTTGATTATTGCCCGCCCCACCATGAAGTTATTATTTGGGGGCCTATAAACTAAGCCCACCAGTGACTTTTTCCCCTTACTATCTCTAATCTCCACCCACAATGATTCAACATTTTGTTTATTAGAGCCAATATCATCTCTCACAACTGCCCTGATTTTATCTTTTATTAACAGAACTACCCCACCTCCTTTCCCTTCTTGTCTATCTTTCCGAATCATCAGATACCCCTGTATGTTTAATTCCCAGTCTTGGCCCCCCTGCAACCACGTTTCTGTAATGGCCACCAAATCAGACCCATTTGTAATGATTTGTGCCGTCAACTCATTTACTTTATTTCGAATGCTGCGTGCGTTTAGGTAGAGTGTTTTAATACTAGTTTTTAAACCATGATTTTTAGTTTTGACCCCTCCTGCAGCCCCTTTACATTCAGTGGCCTTTTTGTTTTTTGCCTTGGGTTTCTCTGCCCTCCACTTTTACTCATCTCCTTTCTGTCTTTTGCTTTTGTATCCTTTTTGTTTCCCTCTGTCTCCCTGCATTGGTTCCCATCACCCTGCCATATTAGTTTAATTCCTCCCCAACAGCACTCGCAAACACTCCCCCCTAGGACATTGGTTCCGGTCCTGCCTAGGTGCAGACCGTCCGGTTTGTACTGGTCCCTCCTCCCCGAGAACCGGTTCCATTGCCCCAGGAATTTGAATCCCTCCCTGCTGCACCACTGCTCAAGCCACGTATTCATCTGAGCTATCCTGCGATTCCTACTCTGACTAGCACGTGGCACTGGTAGCAATCCTGAGATTACTGGATACAGAGTGCATGGGTACAGAGTGCGTGGGTACAGAGTGCGTGGGTACAGAGTGTCTGGCTACAGAATGTCTGGGTGCAAGGTGCATGGGTACACAATGTCTGGCTGCAGAGTGCCTGGGTACAGAGTGTCTGGGTTCCGACTGCATGGGTACAGAGTGCGTGGGTACAGACTGCATTGGTACAGAATGTCTGGGTACAGAGTGCGTGGGTACAGAGTTCGTATGTATAGAGTGCGTTGGTGCAGAGTTCGTGGGTACAGAGTGCCTGGGTACAGAGTGCCTGGGTACAGACTGCATGGGCACAGAGTGCCTGGGTACAAAGTGTATGGGTACAGAGTGCGTGGGTACAGAGTGCATGGCTACAGAGTGTTTAGGTACAGATTGCGTGGTTACAGAATGTCTGGGTACAGAATGCCTGGGTACAGTGTGAGTGGGTACAGAACGCGTTGGTACAGAATGTCTGGGTACAGAGTGCCTGGGTACAGAGTGCGTTGGTACAGAATGTCTGGGTACAGAGTGCATGGGTGCAGAGTTCGTGGGTACAGAGTGCCTGGGTACATCGTGCCTGGGTACAGAATGCCTGGGTACAGAATGCATTGGTACAGAATGTCTGGGTACAGAGTGCATGGGTGCAGAGTGCGTGTGTACAGAGTGCGTTGGTGCAGAGTTCGTGGGTACAGAGTGCCTGGGTACAGAGTGCCAGGTACAGAGTGCGTGGGTACAGAGTGTCTGGCTACAGAATGTCTGGGTACAAGGTGCATGGGTACACAATGTCTGGCTGCAGAGTGCCTGGGTACAGAGTGTCTGGGCTCCGACTGCATGGGTACAGAGTGCGTGGGTACAGAGTGTCTGGGTACAGAGGGCGTGGGTACAGAATGCGTTGGTACAGAATGTCTGGGTACAGAGTGCGTGGGTACAGAGTGCCTGGGTACAGAGTGCGTGGGTACAGAATGCGTTGGTACAGAATGTCTGGGTACAGAGTGCATGGGTACAGAGTGTGTGGGTACAGAACGTCTGGGTACAGAGTCCCTGGGTACAGAGTGCCTGGGTACAGAATGCGTTGGTACAGAATGTCTGGGTACAGAGTGCCTGGGTACAGTGTGTGGGTACAGAACATCAGGGTACAGAGTGCATGGGTACAGAGTGTGTTGGTACAGAACGTCTGGGTACAGAGTGCGTTGGTGCAGAGTTCGTGGGTACAGAGTGCCTGGGTACAGAGTGCATGGGTACAGAATGGGTACAGAATGTCTGGGTACAGAGTGCTTGAGTACAGTGTGTGTGGGTACAGAGTGCGTGGGTACAGAGTGCATGGGTACAGAGTGCATGGGTATGGAGTGCGTGGGTACAGAGTGCCTGGGTACAGTGTGTGTGGGTACAGAATGTCTGGGTACAGAGTGTCTGAGTACAGAGTGCATTGGTACAGAGTTCGTGGGTACAGAGTGCCTGGGTGCAGAGTGCCTGTGTACAGAGTGTCTGGGTACAGAGTGCGTGGGTACAGAATGGGTACAGTGCGTGGGTACCGAGTGCATGGGTACAGAGTGCGTGGGTACAGAGTGCCTGGGTACAGAGTTCGTGGGTACAGAATGCATTGGTACAGAATGTCTGGGTACAGAGTGCATGGGTGCAGAGTGTGTGGGTACAGAACATATGGGTACAGAGTCCCTGGGTACAGAGTGCCTGGGTACAGAGTGCCTGGGTACAGAATGCGTTGGTACAGAATGTCTGGGTACAGAGTGCCTGGGTACAGAGTGTGTGGGTACAGAACGTCTGGGTACAGAGTGCATGGGTACAGAGTGCGTTGGTACAGAACGCCTGGGTATAGAGTGCATGGGTACAGAGTGCCTGGGTACAGAGTTCGTGGGTACAGAATGCATTGGTACAGAATGTCTGGGTACAGAGTGCATGGGTGCAGAGTGTGTGGGTACAGAACATATGGGTACAGAGTCCCTGGGTACAGAGTGCCTGGGTACAGAGTGCCTGGGTACAGAATGCGTTGGTACAGAATGTCTGGGTACAGAGTGCCTGGGTACAGTGTGTGGGTACAGAACATCAGGGTACAGAGTGCATGGGTACAGTGTGTTGGTACAGAACATCTGGGTACAGAGTGCGTTGGTGCAGAGTTCGTGGGTACAGAGTGCCTGGGTACAGAGTGCATGGGTACAGAATGGGTACAGAATGTCTGGGTACAGAGTGCTTGAGTACAGTGTGTGTGGGTACAGAGTGCGTGGGTACAGAGTGCATGGGTACAGAGTGCATGGGTATGGAGTGCGTGGGTACAGAGTGCCTGGGTACAGTGTGTGTGGGTACAGAATGTCTGGGTACAGAGTGTCTGAGTACAGAGTGCATTGGTACAGAGTTCGTGGGTACAGAGTGCCTGGGTGCAGAGTGCCTGTGTACAGAGTGTCTGGGTACAGAGTGCGTGGGTACAGAATAGGTACAGTGCGTGGGTACCGAGTGCATGGGTACAGAGTGCGTGGGTACAGAGTGCCTGGGTACAGAGTTCGTGGGTACAGAATGCATTGGTACAGAATGTCTGGGTACAGAGTGCATGGGTGCAGAGTGTGTGGGTACAGAACATATGGGTACAGAGTCCCTGGGTACAGAGTGCCTGGGTACAGAGTGCCTGGGTACAGAATGCGTTGGTACAGAATGTCTGGGTACAGAGTGCCTGGGTACAGAGTGTGTGGGTACAGAACGTCTGGGTACAGAGTGCATGGGTACAGAGTGCGTTGGTACAGAACGCCTGGGTATAGAGTGCGTGGTTACAGAGTGCGTGGTTACAGAGTGCGTGGCTACCGAGTGCCTGAGTACAGAATGTCTTGGTACAGAGTGTCTGAGTACAGAGTGCATTGGTACAGAGTTCGTGGGTACAGAGTGCCTGGGTGCAGAGTGCCTGTGTACAGAGTGTCTGGGTACAGAGTGTCTGGGTACAGAGTGCGTGGGTACAGAATGGGTACAGAATGCGTGGGTACCAAGTGCATGGGTACAGAGTGCATGGGTACAGAGTGCCTGGGTACGGAGTGCGTGGCTACAGAGTGCCTGGGTACAGAGTGTGTGGGTACAGAGTGCCTGGGTACAGAGTGTATGGGTATAGAGTGCATGGGTACAGAGTGCGTGGGTACAGAATGCGTTGGTAAAGAATGTCTGGGTACAGAGTGCATGGGTGCAGAGTGTCTGGGTACAGAGTGCATGGGTACAGAGTGCCTGGGTACAGAGTGCTTGCGTACAGCGTGCATGGGTACAGAGTGCGTGGGTACAGAGTGCATGGGTACAGAGTGCCTGGGTACAGAGTGCTTGCGTACAGAGTGCCTAGGTAAAGAATGTCCGCGAACAGAGTAGCTGGGTACAGAATATCTGGGTACAGCGTGCCAGGGTACAGAATGTCTGGGTACGGCATGTCTTGTTACAGAGTGCGTGGTACTGACTTCCTGGGAACAGAGTGCCTAGGTACAGAGTGCATGGGTACAGAGTGCCTGGATACAGAGTGCATGGGTACTGAATGTGTGGGTACAGAGTGTCTGAGTATAGAGTGCATGCGTACAGAGAGCGTGGGTACAGATTGCCTGGGTACAGAGTTCCTGGGTAGAGAGTGCGTGGGTACAGACTGTCTGGTTACAGAGTGCATGGGTACAGAGTGCGTGGGTACAAATTGTGTGGGTACAGAGTTCCTGGGTAGAGAGTGCGTGGGTACAGACTGTCTGGTTACAGAGTGCATGGGTACAGAGTGCGTGGGTACAAATTGCGTGGGTACAGAGTGCCTGGGTACAGAGTGTCTGGGTACAGAGTGCGTGGGTACAGAGTGCGTGGGTACAGAGTGCGTGGGTACAAATTGCGTGGGTACAGAGTGCCTGGGTACAGAGTGCATGGGTACAGAGTGTCAGGGTACAGAGTGCATGGGTACAGAGTGCGTGGGTACAAATTGCGTGGGTACAAATGCCTGGGTACAGAGTGCATGGGTACAGAGTGTCTGGGTACAGAGTGCATGGGTACTGAGTGCATGGGTACAGATTGTCTGGGTACAGAGTGTGTGGGTACTGAGTGCATGGGTACAGAGTGTCTGGGTACAGAGTGTCTGGGTACAGAGTGCATGGGTACTGAGTGCATGGGTACAGAGTGTCTGGGTACAGAGTGTCTGGGTACAGAGTGCATGGGTACTGAGTGCCTGGGTACAGAGTGTCTGGGTACAGAGTGCGTGGGTACTGAGTGCATGGGTACAGAGTGTGTGGGTACAGAGTACGTAGATACAGAGTGCCTGGGTACAGACTGTCTGGGTACAGAATGTCTGGGTACAGAGTGCGTGGGTACAGAGTGCCTGGGTACAGCGTGCATGGGTACAGAGTGCGTGGGTAAAGAATGTCTGGGTACAGAATGTCTGGGTACAGAATGCGTGGGTACAGAAAGTCTGGGTACAGAGTCCCTAGGTACAGAGTGCATGGGTATAGATTGCATGTGTACAGAGTGTTTGGGTACAGATTGCATGGTTACAGAATGTCTGGGTACAGAGTGCCTGGATACAGAGTGACTGGGTACAGAATGCGTGGGTACAGATTGCGTGGCTACAGAGTGCCAGGGTACAGAGTGCCTGGGTTCAGAATGCCTGGCAGGCGCAAAGAAAGAAAGGTTTGCATTTATATAGCACCTCTCACGACCTCAGGATGTCCCAAAGCGCTTTACAGCCAATGAAGTACTTTTTTCAATTGTAGTCACTGTTGTAATTTAGGAAATGTGGTAGTGAATTTGCACATAGCAAGCTCCCACAGCAATGTGATAATGACCAGATAATATGCTTTTGTTGATGTTGATTGAGGGATAAATAGTGGCCAGGACACCAGGACAAACTCCCCTTATTTTCTTTGAAATAGTGCCATGAAATCTTTTACATTTACCTGAGAGCAGATGGGGCCTGGGTTTAATGTCTCATCTGAAAGACGATACCTCCGACAGTGCAGTACTCGCTTAGTACTGCACTGGAGCATCAGTCTAGATTTTTGTGCTCAAGTCTCTCGAGTGGGACTTGAATCTTCGGCCTCAGAGCTGAGCGTGCTACTCACTGAGCCACAGCTGTTCAAGGTTCTGAGCAGTCTGCAGAGGTTAACACCAAATCAGAAAAGTTTGCAGACCTGAACTAATCAGCCAAAGTTACCCGTTCGTTTATTACACCAAGTAAATGAGAAAAATATCTATGTTGCAAAGTGTTTCCACCAAGTCTGTTGCACATTTACTGTAACAACACGCAAAGCACTCACAGTCCTTTGAATGCTTGCCTTCTGAACACATTTGGCTGCTCGCCAGGAAAGCATCAAAGTAATCAAGTCTGGAGGTGATAAAGGCATGGATGAGGGTGTCAGATGGGCTGAGGTAGCAATGGAGATGGGAGACATTACAGAGGTGGAAGGTAAAATGATTAGATGTATTCTGAACTGATCTTGGCCATCCACACGGTCGCTGCATCCATTTAGGACTGAAGTGCAACCTGCAGCAATCTGATTAGTGTATCTGTCAAGTATCTAACCTTTAAGTGTGAGGATTTAAAAACAAACTCCATATGCATTCTGTAAACAAATGTCATGAAATCTGTAACAAAGGTAACATTTATTTTGCTTCTCAGAATATAGTTTTATACTCAATATACAAAATGGAAGCAAGTTTACAATAATTATTTTCACTGTTTACTTTTAAAGTGATTGTGAAATACAGTGTATTTAGAAGCACATTTGTCATGTATGTAACCCTCATGTAACTGTAACCTTCATGTAACAACGCTGCAAATCTATACACCTAAGAAATGCACACCTTGACCACAGCGGGTGAACTTGTGGGAGACACTCCTAGCCTGGTCTTTCAGGTATAAAAGGGGAAGCTCCACCCACCTTCATCACTTCTTGGTCCTGTGAATAAAGGTCAGGTCACAGAGTGACTTTGTCTGCAGAATGTGCCTCATGTGAATTTATAGTAGTGTGTAAGGACACAACATTTGGCGACGGGAAACGGAAATCAACGACTCACGAGAATGGCCACCGGTAGCACAGAGGAACAGGACTGTGTTGGTGAGGACTGGGACGATTTTGTTGAGAGGCTCCAGCAGAGCTTTGTCACGAAGGACTGGCTGGGAGAGGCAGCGGCTGACAAGCGAAGGGCGCATCTACTGACCAGCTGTGGACCTAAGACGTATGCGCTGATGAAAGACCTGCTCGCACCTGAGAAGCCGGCGGACAAAACCTTCGAGGAGCTCAGCAAACTGATCGGTGAGCACCTCAAATCGGCGAGCAGTATACACATGGCACAACACCGATTCTATACACACCGCCATCGGGAAGGACAGAGCATACCAGACTTTGTTGCGGACCTTCGGCGCTTGGCCAGCCTCTGTAATATCACAGATGCCTGCAGGGGGGAGATGTTACGGGATTTCTTCATTGAGGGCATTGGGCATGCCAGGATTTTCAGAAAGCTAATTGAGACCAAGGACTTGACCTTGGAAGCGGCGGCATTGATGGCTCAGATCTTCATGGCGGGGGAGGAGGAAACCAGGATAATATGCGCGCGCAACTCTGCTCCCAACGTGGCGATTGTAAACGCGACTCAGAAGCCCGCGGGCAGGCAAGGGCAATTCGACACCAACCAGGCAGTAACAGACTCGAGAATGGATCATCAACAGAGACAATGGCAGGTTGAACGGACATTTACACCATCACAAGGGACAATTCGACCCGGGATGGGGCCATTGACACCCACTAACAGAGTGCTCAAGAGTAATCAAAGAGACAACGATCTCAGCTCATGCTGGAGGTGCGGGAGCAAACATGCTGCAAAAACCTGCAGGTTCCAACAATCCATCTGTAGAAATTGTAACTTCAGTGGACATTTGGCCAGAATGTGCAGGAAGCCCGCAGCGAGGCTAATTTATGAGGCAGATGAACCACAAGAGGGGTCTGCAAGGCAGGGTGATGCTTGGGACACAGCAATGGACGCTGAAGTTCAGCAGGTTCAGGTGGCAAACATCCACAGCTCATATACAAAAACGCCACCTATGATGATGAAAGTCCCGATACGCATGAAGCTGGACACAGGGGCCAGCCAGTCACTTATGAGTGTCCAACAATTCGAGAAACTATGGCCACTCAGAGCTAGCAGACCCAAACTAGAACGCATTGACACACAATTACGGATGTAGACCAAAGAGATCATCTCAGTGCTAGGCAGTGCAATGTTGGTGGTCACACATAATGGATCAGAGAACCGGCTGCCACTCAGGATTGCCCCGGGAAATGGTCCCGTGCTTTTGGGGAGGAGCTGGCTAGCTGAGATGAACTGGAAATGGGGGGAAGTGCACGCCATTTCATCTGTGGAGCAAAGCTCATGCTCACAGGTCCTACAGAAATTTGAGTCACTATTTCAACCAGGTGTCGGGACTTTCAAAGGTACCAAAGTTGTGATACGCATCACCCCGGACGCCAGACTAGTGCACCATAAAGCCAGAGCTGTGCCGTATGTGATGCGGGAGAAAATTGAGAGTGATTTGGACAGGTTGCTAAGAGAGGGCATAATTTTGCCCGTTGAATTCAGCGACTGGGCAAGCCCCATCGTCCCTGTCCTAAAAACGGATGGCTCGGTCAGGATCTGTGGCGACTACAAGGCCACTATCAACTGAGTGTCACTACAAGACCAATACCCACTTCCGAGAGCGGAGGATCTTTTTGCCACACTGGCAGGCGGCAAGCTGTTCACCAAGTTGGACCTCACTTCAGCCTACATGACCCAGAAACTGGCAGAAGAATCCAAATTACTGACCACCATCACCACGCACAAGGGGCTGTTTGTCTACAACAGTTGTCTATTTGCATTCGTTCAGCAGCCGCTATCTTTCAAAGGAACATGGAAAGCCTGCTCAAATCCATCCCTGGAACAATCGTATTTCAGGACGACATGCTTATCACGGGTCGAGACACCGAGGAACACCTCCACAACCTGGAGGAGGTGCTACGTCGACTGGACAGGGTAGGCCTGCGACTAAAGAAGTCCAAGTGTGTGTTTTTGGCCCCAGAGGTTGAGTTTTTGGGCAGGAGGGTTGCCGCAGACGGGATCCGGCCTACCGAATCCAAAACGGAAGCGATTCGTCGTGCGCCCAAGCCCGGCAACACATGGGAGTTGCGTTCATTTCTGGGACTCTTGAACTATTTCGGGAACTTTCTGCCGAACTTAAGCACATTGTTGGAGCCGCTACATGTGCTCCTGTGTAAGGGTTGCGATTGGTTTTGAGGGGACTGTCAGGAATGGGCATTCAATCGGGTGCGGAACCTACTTTGTTCTAATAAGCTATTGACCCTGTACAACCCCTGTAAGAAATTGGTTTTGACATGTGATGCATCATCCTATGGGGTTGGGTGCGTGTTGCAGCAGAGTAATGATGAGGGCCAACTCCAACCGGTGGCTTATGCCTCCAGGTCGCTCTCCCAAGCAGAAAGGGGATATGGGATGGTTGAAAAGGAAGCACTCGCATGGTCTACGGGGTGAAAAAGATGCACCAGTACCTTTTTGGCAGAAGGTTCGAGTTAGAAACAGACCACAAGCCGTTAACATCCCTGTTGTCAGACAGCAAAGCTGTCAATGCCAATGCGTCAGCTCGCATACAGCGATGAGCTCTCACGCTCGCTGCGTATGACTACACCATACGACACCGGCCAGGCACCGAAAATTGCGCTGATGCGCTCAGCAAGCTTTCACTGGCCACCACTGAGGGGGCAGCGGGCTGAGATGGTCATGGCTGTCGATGCTTTTGACAGCACAGGCTTCCCCATCACAACCCGCCAGATCAAAATCTGGACCAACAGAGATCCCCTCCTATCTTTGATTAAGAAATGTGTCCTGACTGGGGATTGGGCGCCTGCACATGGAGCATGCCCTGAGGAGGTCAGACCATTTCACAGACGGATGGATGAGCTCTCCATCCAAGCCGACTGCCTACTATGGGGCAGCTGGCTAGTCATGCCCCTGAGGGGTAGGGAAGCATTCATCAGGGAACTCCACAGCGAGCACCCAGGCATTGTGCTAATGAAGGCCATTTCCCGGTCAACGTATGGTGGCCGGGAATTGATTCAGACCTGGAACACTGTGTTCGTAGGTGCACGACGTGTGCCCAGCTGGACAATGCACCCAGGGAGGCCCCACTCAGCCTGTGGCCCTGGCCCACCAGGCCATATTCATGTAGACTACGCGGGCCCGTTCATGGGAAAAATGTTCCTCATTGTTGTTGATGCGTACTCGAAATGGATCGAGTGCATCATATTGAATTCCTGCACGACATCCACCACTGTGGGGAGTCTGTGTGCGGTCTTTGCGACCTACGGCTTGCCGGACATCCTGGTTAGCGACAATGGCCCGTGTTTCACGAGCTATGAATTCCGGGAGTTCATGTCGGGTAATAGCATCAAACATGTCAGGACGGCACCGTTCAAGCCGGCCTCCAATGGCCAGGCAGAACGTGCGGTCCAAATCATAAAACAAGGCATGCTCCGGATTCAAGGACCCTCCCTTCAATGCCGCCTATCGCGCCTCCTGTTGGCCTATAGGTCCCGACCGCATTCGCTCACGGGAGACCCGCCCGTGGAACTACTCATGAAATGTACATTAAAAACTCGGCTGTCCCTCATTCATCCAGTCCTGTCAGACATTGTTGAGGGCAATCGCCAGTCCCAAATGAGTTCCATGACCATAACTAAAAGGGGAGATGTATAGAAATCGATGAAACTGTTTTTGTTCTTAATCACGCTTTGGGGCCCAAGTGGCTTGAAGGTACTGTAATTGGCAAAGAGAGGAATAGGGTCATAGTGGTCAGACTTAACAATGGACAGATATGCCGCAAGCATCTGGACCAAGTAAAAAAAAGGTTCAGCATGGACACTGACGAACCTGAGGAAGATCATCAGATGCTGCCCACACCACTGCCAGTGAATGAGCAACAAAAACTTTCAGCAGCATGAACAGTCCCTGCGGCCAGCCCGGACGAGCTGGAATCACCACAGAGGACAGAGACGCATGCCAAGGCTCAACAACCAGAGCCCCAACTGCGGCACTCCACGAGAGAATGTCGACCGCCCGAAAGACTTAATCTTTGACCCCACAAGACGTGGGGTCGGGGGGGGGAGGTGATGTCATGTTACATGAAGGTTACAGTTACATGAGGGTTACATACAACACTGCATACTATATACACCTAAGAAATGCACACCTTGACCACAGGGGGTGAACTTGTGGGAGACACTCCTAGCCTGGTCTTTCAGGTATAAAAGGGGAAGCTCCACCCATCTACATCACTTCTTGGTCCTGTGAATAAAGGTCAGGTCACAGAGTGACTTTGTCTGCAGAATGTGCCTCGTGTGAATTTATAGTAGTGTGTAAGGACACAACAACATTGGTTATACTAGGGGACATTTCACTGGGTCTGTGCCCAGGTGCTGGAATTGGCGAGGGGAAGCATGTGTGTAATGGCATTGTACCAAGTGCAAATTCCTCCTCAAAGTTAGCTATCAGGTTTGGTAACCTAACAACCACTTGTATCAATTTCCTGAATCCTGGCTCTGTTGGTTAGATTTCTCTGCTGGCTCAAGTTTTTCCTGGTGGCTCAGTGGTAAGTTCTTGTGCTGAAGGTTGGCATGCAGGTACAGCAGGCGGTTAAGAAAGCAAATGGCATGCTGGCCTTCATAGCGAGGGGATTTGAGTACAGGGGCAGGGAGGTGTTGCTACAGTCATTCAGGGCCTTGGTGATGCCACACCTGGAGTATTGTGTACAGTTTTGGTCTCCTGACTTGAGGAAGGACATTCTTGCTATTGAGGGAGTGCACCGAAGGTTCACCAGACTGATTCCCAGGATGGCGGGACTGACCTATCAAGAAAGACTGGATCAACTGGGCTTGCATTCACTGGAGTTCAGAAGAATGCGAGGGGACCTCATAGAAACGTTTAAAATTCTGATGGGTTCAGACAGGCTAGATGCAGGAAGAATGTTCCCAATGTTGGGGAAGTCCAGAACCAGGGGTCACAGTCTAAGGATAAGGGGTAAGCCATTTAGGACCGAGCTGAGGAGAAACTTCTTCATCCAGAAAGTGGTGAACCTGTGGAATTCTCTACCACAGAAAGTTGTTGAGGCCAATTCACTAAATATATTCAAAAAGGAGTTAGATGAAGTTCTTACTACTAGGGGGATCAAGGGGTATGGCGAGAAAGCAGGAATGGGGTACTGAAGTTGCATGTTCAACCATGAACTCATTGAATGGCGGTGCAGGCTAGAAGGGCCGAAAGGCCTACTCCTGCACCTATTTTCTATGTTTCTATGTTTCTATGAATAAGTCAAGAAGATATAATGCTTGTTGCATACTGAATTAGCTTGGTTTTCAATCAAATTGTTTACAACGGGAAATACCAGAAACACAAGTTTAAAAACTGGGGAGTTCAGAGTAATTGGAGAAGTCAAGAATACTTTTTTTTAAACAAAGTGTTATAGATTTGTGGAATAAGTTACCAGGGAGAAGCATTGGAAGACCAAGTGTCACCTTGGCTCAGTTGATATTGTTTCCACCTCCAGAAAGTTTTAGGTTCAAGTTCCACTCCACGATTTGAGGACATGATCTAGGCTGACACTTCAGTGCAGTGCTGAATTGTCTGGCCCGAGGTCAGCATCCAGCCCCTGATAGCCAGATTGTGCAGCATGGAGCAGATGGGAGGAAAAGCAATGTGTGAGGAGAACACAAAAAATCTGCAAAAGGACATTGACAGGCTAAGTGAGTGGGCAAATATTTGGCAGATGGAGTATAATGTTGGAAAGTGCGAGGTCATGCACTTTGGAAGGAAAAATCAAAGAGCAAGTTATTATTTAAATGGAGAAAGATTATAAAGTGCTGCAGTACAGCGGGACCTGGGGGTACTTGTGCATGAAACACAAAAAGTTAGTATGCAGGCACTGCAAGTGATCAGGAAGGCCAATGGAATCTTGGCCTTTATTGTAAAGGGGATAGAATATAAAAGCAGGGAAGTCTTGCTATAGTTGTACAGGGTATTGGTGAGGCCACACCTGGAATACTGCATGCAGTTTTGGTTTCCATATTTATAAGAGGATATACTTGCTTTGGAGACAGTTCAGAGAAGGTTCACAAGGTTGATTCCAGAGAAGAGGGGGTTGACTTATGAGGAAAGGTTGAGTAGGTTGGGCCTCTACTCATTGGAATTCAGAAGAATGAGAGGTGATCTTATCGAAATGTATAAGATTATGAGGGGGCTTGACAAGGTGGATGTTTCCACTGATAGGTGAGACTAGAACTAGAGAGCATAATCTTAGAATAAGGAGCCGCCCATTTAAAACTGAGATGAGGAGAAATTTCTTCTCTCAGAGGGTTGTGGATCTGTGGAATTCGCTGCCTCTGAGAGTTATGGAAGCTGGGACATTGAATAAATTTAATTCAGAAATCGAAAGTTTCTTAAACGATAAGGAAATAAGGGGTTATGGAGGTCGGGTAGGGAAGTGGTCCTGAGTCCATGATCGGATCAGCCATGATCGTATTAAATGGCAGAGCAGACTTGAGGGGCTGTATGGCCTACTCCTGCTCCTATTTCTTATGTTCTTATATAGGTGCACACGACCATGAATTTACCTACTTGCTCAGGGTTGTATTGTAGCCCCCCTCCTGAGTGGTCCAGACATCTGAAGTGCTGCTAAAGCACAGTTATTGTTTTGTGGACCACATTGCGTGTGTCTCTGTGGCTCTGGTTGTATCACTTCTCGGCCTCGGTGTGGGTGTCATGCAGGGGGTTCATCAGCCAGGTGGCTAGGCCATATTGGTTATCACCAAACATCCAGCATTGTCTTTGTGGTTTACTCTTAAAGATGTCAGAGCCAGCGCTCTCATGCAGAATATGAGCCTCATCGAAGGTGCCCGGACATTTGGCATTCACTGCCATTATGATCTGGTTGAGGTCGATGACTAGTTGGACCTTCAGGGAGTGAAATCCTTTTCTGTTATGAAAAAGCTCTGGGTCCTGAGAAGGTGGCCGTATGGTGATGTGAGTGCACTGTATTGCTCCCTGCACCCTGAGAAATTTAGCAATGCGGTAGAATGCTCCAGCTCTGTCAGTCTGAGCCTCCGTGGTCATGGGGAAGCTGATAAAGTCGATCCTTCTCGCATACAGGGCCTCCGTGACCTGTTTAATGCAACGATGGTCGGCATGGTGAGACAGAGGGCAAATCTTGACCGCGGAGGCCCGAAAGAAACCGGACGCGTAGTAAGACAGTACCGCGGTGACCTTGACCTCGACTTCGACTGGCACTGATGTCCTGATGGCAGGCTGCATATGTGGCCTGATGAGCTCACATATTTCATTGATCGCCACCTTGTGGAAGCGTAGTCCCCGAAGCCCGGATGTGGTTGGACACGTCGAGGTAAGACCTCTTTTCCCTGTACATGCGGGGTGTGTATGGTCTGGCCCTCCTCCTCATTCTTGCACGTCTTAAATTGGGGACATAATGATGTGCATCACACATTGAGCCATCTGCACTCTGACAAGCATCTGCGTAATAATCGATGCAGGCTGAGAAATGGCTGGCCCCATTGCAATGAAAGTATAATAGCGATTGATCAGAAACAATAATTTCCTCACTAAAATACACCTAGAGTAAACCCCCAATTGTCCAGAACATATGTCTGTTGGGAAGGTCACCTCACCTGAGAAGAACTCCAGAGTCAATCCAAACTCCCCCGAAGTTGAAGCAGCCTTTTGAATGAAGCGACCTGCGATTTACAAAATGGCAGCCACACCGCTGGCTTTAGTTCAGAACAGTTCCACTTTTTCCGGGAGGCTTTTTGGGCGAGCGATATTGTGGGTGATATGTGTGCGAGGTGGTGAAAGTGATGGTGGGTGATCTCCTGGGCGTTAGTTTCGCCAAATGTGCTCTTTACAACAACAAAAAATGGGCAGGCGGTATTATTGAATCTCAGCGTTAATTCCATGCAGAAAGTAACACTGGGCGATAGTATGGGCGTTGATTTCACCCATTCTGATGATTCCGCCCAAAAAAAGTGGGCGGGCGGTAATATTTTTTCCTGGCATTACACATATGGGGAAAGTAACACTCGCCAATAAGTTTCCGAAAAATGCCCGTCAGTTTTTATTTTGTGGCTAAATGGCCGATATATGGGCTTTATATGTCATTTCAGCGGTAAAATGAACATTAAGTGGGCGTTAAGCATGCAAAAAATGAGGAAAATCCAGTCCCTGGTGAATTGTGTACAGTTTTGGTCTCCTTACCTAAGGAAGGATATACTTGCCATAGGGGGAGAGCAACGAAGGTTCACCAGACTGATTTCTGGGATGGGGGAATTGTCGTATAAGGAGAGATTGAATAGACTAGGCCTATATTCTCTAGAGTTTAGAAGAATGAGAGGTGATCTCATTGAAACATACAACATTCTTACATGGCTTGACAGGGTAGATGCAGGGAGGATGTTTTCCCTAGCTGGAGAGTCTAGAACCAGGGGTCACAGTCTCAGAATAAGGGGTCGGCTAGTTAGTAATGAGATGAGAAATGTCTTCACTCAGAGGGTGGTGAATCTTTGGAATTCTCTACCCCAGAGGGCTGTGGATGCTCAGTTGTTGAGTATATTCAATAGAGATCGCTATATTTTTGAATATTAAGGGAATCAAGGGATATGGAACTCTACTTTCGCCACCACTGGGCGCTGTTATTTTGGCGCCCGCTAATTTATTTGGAGTAATCGTGAATTTGTACGCCAGCGGCAACTGATAGTGCCAGATTTTTTGTACGGAAGATTTTTTGGTGCCGGTCTGGTTGAAAACTGGACCCCACGCTATTTTTGGCCCTTTTTGGCCATTTAAGCGATTTTCCCCATTGATTTTTGTTTAAGGATGTGCAGAGTGGCCTTAATTACCGTTCAGAAAAGCCCTACGTTAACTTAAGAAAATCGGTGCTCAGGTCTGCTTGGGAGCTGTTTCTTTGCAGTTTAGTCTTGCTCATAAAGATAGTTTATAATGATTGTTCCTTTTTGCATCTCTTTACATTAAAGATTACTTTTGGTGTTGGCCCCCCGCTCCCGGTCCCATTGCAACCCCGGGCTGAAAGGACGCCTCTCCCACTCCCGGTCCTGCTGCAACCCCAGGCCGAATGCCCCCCCCGCCCCCCCCACCCCCACCCTCCCATTCCCCTGCCGCTGCAAGCCCTGGCCATGGAACTTCAACTCGCAGGGGGAGCTTCAGCCCTCAGTATGTCTCTCGTTACCCTGGCAACCTCAGCTTTTGGTGCAGACTTGAAGCTCCACCCCTAGATTTAACTTTGGGTACCGCAGCACCAAAATGAAATTTAACTTTGGCGAAAGTTGCAACTTTTTTTCCCCGACGCAATCGGGCACAAAAAAATCGGTCGTTAATCCTCTTGGGCGCCAAAAATCGGCAAAGAGGAAAATTGAGCCCATGGGGATAGTGCAAGAAAGTGGAGTTGAGGTAGCAGATCAGCCATGATATTATTGAATGGTGGAGCAGGCTCGAGGAGCCAAATGTCCTACACCTGCTTCTAATTCTTACGTTCTTATAAAACAGCAATAGAGACACAGGCAGCTAATGAGATTTTTGAAACATGCAGTCGGGAGTCAGCAAAGGCTGAGACTAAGAGGTTTGAGATGCTGGAGAATGGGTAGAAGTCATCTTGTTTAAGTCAAATAAGTCAACTCACTGATGTGGGAATATATGGTGTGTTTTTTATTTTTTATTATTATGTAAAAATAAGTAGTACTGATTGAATTAAGTAGTCTAATGCTGTTCACCTCACTGTAAAATAAATTAGCTCCAATTTGAATCAGGTTTTGTCTCAACAAATTGATTGGCCCATCTTCAGACAGATTGGAGAAGCACACATGCGAAAGACATGAATATCTAACTCAAGTCACAAGGGGGGTACTATTTTTGCACTGCTGGATTATGCTATTGTACAAGTAAGGCAGTGTGAGCCAACTACCACTTAGGTAAAGTGTTTCAACCATTCACTGAAGCAACTGACACCACTGACAAGGAACAAAAGTTCTCAATTGGGGGAAAGCCAATTTTACTAAGCTGAGATGTGATTTAGCCAAGGTGGACTGGAAACAGCTACTGGAAGGTAAATCAGTGTCAGAGCAGTGGGAGGCATTCAAGGAGGAGATCCTGAGTGTTCAGAGCAAGTTTGTTCCCTTAATGAAAAATGGTGGGACTGAAAATCTAGAGCCCCCTGGATGTCAAGGGGCATATATGTTGGATTACGAAAAAAAGAGAGGCTTATGACAGATACCGAGAGCTCAATACTGCAGAAACCCTAGAGGAGTATAGAAAGTGCAGGGGTGAAATTAAAAAGAAAATTAGGAAAGCAAAGAGAAAACATGAAAAAAGTTTGGCAAGTAAAATCAAAGAAAACCCAAAGATGTTTTATAAATACATTAAGAGCAAGAGAATAACTAAAGAAAGAGGGCCAATTAGTGACCATAAAGGTAATGTGTGTGTGGAGGCGGAAGATGTGGGTATGGTTCTTAATGAATACTTTGCATCTGTTTTCACAAAAGAGAGAGCTGATGCAGACTTTGCAATTAGGGAGGAGTGTGAAAAATTAGATGCGATAAACATAGCGAGAGAGGAAGTATTAAGGGGTTTACCAGCTTTGCAAGTGGATAAATCCCCTGGCCCGGATGAAATGTATCCCAGGCTGTTAAGCAAAGCAAAAGAGGAAATAGCAGAGACTCTGACGATCATTTTCTAATCCTCTCTAGCTACAGGTATGGTGCTGGATGACTGGAGAACTGCTAACATTTACCGTTGTTTAAAAAGGGAGAAAGGGATAGACCAAGTAATTACAGGCCAGTCAGACTAACCACAGTAGTGGGAAAATTATTGGAAACAATTCTGAGGGACAGGATAAATCTTCATTTAGAAATACACGGATTAATCAAGGACAGTCAGCATGGATTTGTTAAGGGAAGGTCGTGTCTGACTAACTTGATTGAATTTTTTCAGGAGGCAACAAGGAGGGTCGATGAGGGTAGTGCATTTGATGTAGTGTATATGGATTTTAGCAAGGCTTTTGATAAGGTCCAACATGGCTGTTGTGTCTGCAATAACTATTAGACTGAGTACTGTTTAATGCCATGACCTTGGCTCTGCTTTATTAAGGCCCAAAGTGACTAATATACAAAATGGCTGGCCTTTTATACTTGGGCTGCACACATGTGCGTGCAGCCCAATGGCCTCCAACAGTGACGTCATCTAGTGGCTAGTGATCCAAAAAGTACATACATGACAGTACCCTCCTCTGAGATAGTAACACAGTCTTTTACAAATTGAGATGGTCCGGTGTTTTACGCTCCCGGGTTGACCGTCTCAGTTCAACTCCAGCCTTGGGTGAGTGTTCAAAGTCTGTTGTGACTAGTGGCTGGGTGGCTGATGGTGGGAGTGGCAATGGCTACATCAGGGATTGAAAATCCATTTTCATTGAACATGTCAGTGATTGAAAGTCCCGAGTCACTGATGACCACTGAGTCCTCTGATGACTGGGGGTAGGTTGGTTGGTCGTCGATTATCTTTTCCTCTGACTGTTCCGGTTTGTCTGTGTGCCACAGCTTTGTCTGATCATATGTTTCCTGCATGTTTGCCCATTTTTGAGCTTGATAATAAATACTCTGTTGCCCTTCTTGGCCATGATAGTACCAGCGATCCACTTGGGACCCTGACCATAATTCAGAACATATACAGGATCATTTGCAGAAATATCGCGTGACACAGCTGCGTGATCGTGATACCCTTGCTGACTTTGTGTTCTATATTCAACATGATTATTTAAGTCAGGGTGTACAAGAGATAGCTTGGTCTTAAGATCTCTCTTCATCATTAGTTCAGCAGGCGAGACCCCGGTAAGCGTGTGTGGTCTTGTCCTGTAACTCAGCAGTATGCATGACAGGCGGGTCTGCAGTGACCCTTGGGTTACTCACTTCATACTCTGCTTTATGATTTGGACAGCACGTTCTGCTTGCCCATTGGATGCAGGTTTGAACGGTGCTGACCTTACATGTTTGATACCATTGAGCTTCATGAACTCTTGAAACTCCTGACTGGTGAAGCACGATCCGATGTCGCTAACAACGATGTCAGGCAGACCATGTGTCTGCTCCCTGGCCTGCAAGCACCATCGGAGCAGGCCGGGGAGCGGAAGGAGCAGCATGGCAGCATACTACTCCAGGGAGCAGCACGTGCTGGAGCAGGAGAGCCATGGCAGTGAACAAGGACGTCACCAAGATCCAGGTCGGTGATTGGAGCGTAGGCAGGTACATCAGGAATGGCAAGATCGGGGCGAAGGAGCGGTGAGAGACTGTAGAGGGATGTGATCGGGGCCCAGGAGAGATGAGGGCCCAGGGGCAGCACGGGCCAGTCCACACTGCGATATGTGTGCGCATTAGGTCCGTGCAGCAGAGCATGTCTCCAGTCATCTTGGTTAATCCTTGCTACTGGACCAAGACCTAGCTCTGTCAAGCCCCTGTGGTGGCTGGTGTACAATGGTCACCACACGTTAAAAAAAATCCAAGCACAGACATCTTCCACCCTTCAAGATTTAGTTCGGACCTGGAATTTTAGGTCCATCATGGAAACACCTGTGAACTTTTTGACGTGGAAGCAAGTCATCCTCGGTTCGAGGGATTGCCTATGATGATGGTGTCGCAAACATGATACTGAGATTCTCAATGGTAGCTGTGGGTGTGCTGGATGACATGATTATACACTCTATCCACTTCGAATATGTATCCACCACAACTAAAAACATCTTCCCCAGGAAGGTACCTGCAAAGTCTATGTGGATCCTGGACCATGGTTTGGATGGCCACGACCACAGACTCAGCGGTAAATTCCGCTGGTGCTTTGCTGAGCTGCATGCAAGTGTTGCACTGATGCACACATGATTCCAGCTCAGAGTCAATTCCTGGCCACCATACATGAGACCTGACGATGGCTTTCGTCATTACAATACTGGGATGTGTGCTGTGTAGCTCACGTACAAATTTCTCTCTTCCTTTCTTGGGCATAACAACACGATTGCCCCACAGTATACAATCCGACTGAATAGAAGGTTCGCCTTTGCGGCGAATGTAAGGTTTGGTCTTCTCGTACATTTGCTTGGGTATGGCAGACCAATCACCTTTTGAGGATGCAATTCTTTACCACTGATAAAATCGGGTCCTGGCTGGTCCAGGTCTTAACTTGTTGAGCCGTGATAGGGGTTCCTTCAAACATAGAAACATAGAAAATAGGTGCAGGAGCAGGCCATTCAGCCCTTCTAGCCTGCACCGCCATTCAATGAGTTCATGGCTGAACATGAAACTTCAGTACCCCCTTCCTGCTTTCTCGCCATAACCCTTGATCCCCCGAGTAGTAAGGACTTCATCTAACTCCCTTTTGAATATATTTAGTGAATTGGCCTCAACTACTTTCTGTGGTAGAGAATTCCACAGGTTCACCACTCTCTGGGTGAAGAAGTTTCTCCTCATCTCGGTCCTAAATGGCTTACCCCTTATCCTCAGACTGTGACCCCTGGTTCTGGACTTCCCCAACATTGGGAACATTCTTTCTGCATCTAACCTGTCTAAACCCGTCAGAATTTTAAACGTTTCTATGAGGTCCCCTCTCATTCTTCTGAACTCCAGTGAATACAAGCCCAATTGATCCAATCTTTCTTGATAGGTCAGTCCCGCCATCCCGGGAATCAGTCTGGTGAACCTTCGCTGCACTCCCTCAATAGCAAGAATGTCCTTCCTCAAGTTAGGAGACCAAAACTGTACACAATACTCCAGGTGTGGCCTCACCAAGGCCCTGTACAACTGTAGCAACACCTCCCTGCCCCTGTATTCAAATCCCCTCGCTATGAAGGCCAACATGCCATTTGCTTTCTTAACCGCCTGCTGTACCTGCATGCCAACCTTCAATGACTGATGTACCATGACACCCAGGTCTCGTTGCACCTTCCCTTTTCCTAATCTGTCACCATTCAGATAATAGTCTGTCTCTCTGTTTTTACCACCAAAGTGGATAACCTCACATTTATCCACATTATACTTCATCTGCCATGCATTTGCCCACTCACCTAACCTATCCAAGTCACTCTGCAGCCTAATAGCATCCTCCTCGCAGCTCACACTGCCACCCAACTTAGTATCATCCGCAAATTTGGAGATACTGCATTTAATCCCCTCGTCTAAATCATTAATGTACAATGTAAACAGCTGGGGCCCCAGCACAGAACCTTGCGGCACTCCACTAGTCACTGCCTGCCATTCTGAAAAGTACCCGTTTACTCCTACTCTTTGCTTCCTGTCTGACAACCAGTTCTCAATCCACGTCAGCACACTACCCCCAATCCCATGTGCTTTAACTTTGCACATTAATCTCTTGTGTGGGACCTTGTCGAAAGCCTTCTGAAAGTCCAAATATACCACATCAACTGGTTCTCCTTTGTCCACTTTACTGGAAACATCCTCAAAAAATTCCAGAAGATTTGTCAAGCATGATTTCCCTTTCACAAATCCATGCTGACTTGGACCTATCATGTCACCATTTTCCAGATGCACTGCTATGACATCCTTAATAATTGATTCCATCATTTTACCCACTACTGAGGTCAGGCTGACCGGTCTATAATTCCCTGTTTTCTCTCTCCCTCCTTTTTTAAAAAGTGGGGTTACATTGGCTACCCTCCACTCCATAGGAACTGATCCAGAGTCAATGGAATGTTGGAAAATGACTGTCAATGCATCCGCTATTTCCAAGGCCACCTCCTTAAGTACTCTAGGATGCAGGCCATCAGGCCCTGGGGATTTATCTGCCTTCAATCCCATCAATTTCCCCAACACAATTTCCCGACTAATAAAGATTTCCCTCAGTTCCTCTTCCTTACTAGACCCTCTGACCCCTTTTATATACTCTCAAAAGCATCCATAACTAACAATAGGTCTGCCGGTTGTGGCGTTTCCACCTCCGGTGTGGGCAACGGCAGACAGCCCAAAGCATCGACACAATTATTGGTGCCAGGTCTATGGCGAATGACATAATCATAAACGGATAATGTCAGTGCCCACCTCTGGATGTGGGATGAAGCATTGGTATTGACACCTTTGTTTTCAGAGAACAGTGAAATGAGTGGCTTGTGATTTGTCTCCAGTTCAAACCGAAGACCAAACAGGTACTGATGCATCTTTTTAACCCCATACACACAGGCTAGTGCTTCTTTCTCTACTATGCTGTAGGCTCTTTCCACGTTAGACAAACTTTTTGAAGCATATGCGACTGGTTAAAGTTTACCCGACTCATTAGCTTGTTGGAGTATGCAACCAATTCCATATGACAAAGCATCACAGGCCAATACTAAACATTTATGTTGTGTATGTGTAATATAAGTAAACTCCCTGTACAATCAATGTACATAAGGCTATTGAATGTATCTTCACACAGTATACACTTTGCTTGTACCACTAGAGGGTGCAACTGATGGAGACCTAGGGGTCACCTGCACACGACAGGTAACCAGGTATAAAAGGGAGCTCACCATGCTCTACCCTCACTCAGGAGCTGTAATAAATGGACTAAGGTCACCACAGTTCAAGTACAATACTTTGCCTCGTGGAGTCAATACTAGAGTGCTTACAGGTACAATAGTTTACATGGGTCATAATGTACCGGCAGCTTGTTAGAGCAAAGCAGATTAGCAGCGAGTTTGGCGAGAGGCAGGAGTTCCAGGGATCAGAGAGGCCTAAAAAAGGCCAGTGAGACCAGGAGCAGCGCGAGTTCGGCGAGAGGCGGGAGTTCCGGGGATCAGAGAGGTTTATAAAAGGCCAGTGAGACCAGCAGCAGCGTGAGTTCGGCAAGAGGCGGGAGTTCCAGGGATCAGAGAGGCTTATAAAAGGCCAGTGAGACCAGGAGCAGCGCGAGTTTGGCAAGAGGCGGGAGTTCCGGTGATCGGAGAGGCCTACAAAAGACCAGTGAGACCAGGAGCAGCGCGAGTTCGGCAAGAGGCGGGAGTTCCGGGGATCGGAGAGGTCTACAAAAGGCCAGTGAGACCAGGAGCAGCGCGAGTTCGGCAAGAGGCGGGAGTTCCGGGGATCGGACAGGCCTACAAAAGGCCAGTGAGACCAGGAGCAGCGCGAGTTCGGCGAGAGGCGGGAGTTCCGGGGATTGGAGAGGCCTACAAAAGGCCAGTGAGACCAGGAGCAGCGCGAGTTCGGCGAGAGGCGGGAGTTCCGGGGATCGGAGAGGCCTACAAAAGGCCAGTGAGACCAGGAGCAGCGCGAGTTCGGCGAGAGGCGGGAGTTCCGGGGATCGGAGAGGCCTACAAAAGGCCAGTGAGACCAGGAGCAGCGCGAGTTCGGCGAGAGGCTTGTGCAGCTACAGGGGGAAGGCAAGAAAGAAATAGAAAGGTGACATCACAGCCAAGGAGGTAAGTGATTGGCTGGTGATTGGTGAGTAGTTTTTCTTTTTTCTCTTCTATATCAGTGAGTAACTTGGAGCATTGTTGCCAATTTAAATGTATCTAAGGGTTAAATCATGGCAGGAGAGCTCGGACACATGATATGCTCCTCCTGTACCATGTGGGAACTCAGGGATACTTCCGGTGTCCCTGACGACTTCGTGTGCGGGAAGTGTATCCGCCTCCAACTCCTGACCATCCGCGTTGCGGAATTCACTCTGGAGCATCCACGATGCTGAGAATGACGTGAGTAGCACGTGTAGCGAGTTGGTCTTACCGCAGGTAAAGGGTCCACAGCCAGATAGGGAATGGAAGGCCAGCAGAAAGAGCAGTGCAAGGAAGGTAGTGCAGGGGTCCCCTGTGGCCATCCCCCTGCAAAACAGATACACTGCTTTGAGTACTGTTGAGGAGGATGACTCATCAGGGGAGGGCAGCAGCAGCCAAGTTCATGGCACCATGGCTGGCTCTGCTGCACAGGAGGCAGGAAAAAGAGTGGGAGAGCGATAGTGATAGGGGATTCAATTATAAGGGGAATAGATAGGCGTTTCTGCGGCCACAACCGAGACTCCAGGATGGTATGTTGCCTCCCTGGTGCAAGGGTCAAGGATGTCTCGGAGCGGGTGCAGGACATTCTGAAAAGGGAGGGTGAACAGCGAGTTGTCGTGGTGCACATTGGTACCAACGATATAGGTAAAAAAAGGGATGAGGTCCTACGAGACGAATTTAAGGAGCTAGGAGCTAAATTAAAACATAGGACCTCAAAAGTAGTAATCTCTGGATTGCTACCAGTGTCACGTGCTAGTCAGAGTAGGAATCGCAGGATAGCGCAGATGAATACGTGGCTTGAGCAGTGGTGCAGCAGGGAGGAATTCAAATTCCTGGGGCATTCGAACCGGTTCTGGGGGAGGTGGGACCAGTACAAACCGGACGGTCTGCACCTGGGCAGGACTGGAACCAATGTCCCAGGGGGAGTGTTTGCTAGTGCTGTTGGGGAGAAGTTAAACTAATATGGCAGGTGGATGGGAACCAATGCAGGGAGACAGAGGGAAACAAATGGAGACAGAAGCAAAAGACAGAAAGGAGATGAGTAAAGTGGAGGGCAGAGAAACCCGAGGCAAAAAACAAAAAGGGCCACTGTACAGCAAAATTCTAAAGGGTCAAAGTGTAATAAAAAGGCAAGCCTGAAAGCTCGGTGCCTCAATGTGAGGAGTACTCGGAACCCAGGAGAGGGCTCTGAGCTAGTTAGAGTGGGTGAGAGCTTGGATGAACAGGACCCCAAGAAAGAATGCAAAAGGAAGGAGGCTACAGAGCAGAGTAGCACTGGGGTAAGTGTAAACAACAAGGTGATAGGAAGGGACAATATGTATGAATATAAAGGGGCTGCAGGAGGGGTCAAAACTAAAAATCATGATTTAAAAACTAGTATTAAAACACTCTACCTAAACACAGGCAGCATTCGAAATAAAATAAATGAGTTGACGGCACAAATCATTACAAATGGGTATGATTTGGTGGGCATTACAGAAACGTGGTTGCAGGGTGGCCAAGACTGGGAATTAAACATACAGGGGTATCTGACGATTCGGAAAGATAGACAAGAAGGGAAAGGAGGTGGGGTAGCTCTGTTAATAAAGGATGATATCAGGGCAGTTGTGAGAGACGATATTGGCTCTAATGAACAAAATGTTGAATCATTGTGGGTGGAGATTAGAGATAGTAAGGGGAAAAAGTCACTGGTGGGCGTAGTTTATAGGCCCCCAAATAATAACTTCACGGTGGGGCGGGCAATAATCAAGGGAATAATGGAGGCATGTGAAAAAGGAACGGCAGTAATCATGGGGGATTTTAACCTACATATCGATTGGTCAAATCAAATCGCACGGGGTAGCCTTGAGGAGGAATTCATAGAATGCATACGGGATTGTTTCTTAGAACAGTATGTTACAGAACCTACAAGGGAGCAAGCTATCTTAGATCTGGTCCTGTGTAATGAGACAGGAATAATAAACGATCTCCGAGTAAAGGATCCTCTCGGAATGAGTGATCACAGTACGGTTGAATTTATAATACAGATTGAGGGTGAGGAAGTAGTGTCTCAAACGAGCGTACTATGCTTAAACAAAGGGGACTACAGTGGGATGAAGGCAGAGTTGGCTGAAGAAGACTGGGAACACAGACTAAACGGTGGCACAATTGAGGAACAGTGGAGGACTTTTAAGGAGTTCTTTCATAGTGCTCAACAAAAATATATTCCAGTGAAAAAGAAGGGTGGTAAGAGAAGGAATAACCAGCCGTGGATAACCAAGGAAATAAAGGAGAGTATCAAATTAAAAACCAATGCGTATAAGGTGGCCAAGGTTAGTGGGAAACTACAAGATTGGGAAAATTTTAAACGACAGCAAAGAATGACTAAGAAAGCGATAAAGAAAGGAAAGATAGATTAAGAAAGTAAAATTATGCAAAACATAAAAACAGATAGTAAAAGCTTTTACCTATATAAAAAGGAAGAGAATGACTAAAGTAAATGTTGGTCCCTTCGAAGATGAGAAGGGTGATTTAATAATGGGAAATGTGGAAATGGCTGAAACCTTAAACAATTATTTTGCTTCGATCTTCACAGTGGAAGACACAAAAACCATGCCAGAAATTGCTGGTCACAGGAATGTGGGAAGGGAGGACCTTGAGACAATCACTATCACTAGGTGGGTACTGTTGGACAGGCTAATGGGACTCAAGGTAGACAAGTCCCCTGGTCCTGATGAAATGCATCCCAGGGTATTAAAATAGATGGCGGAAGTTATGGCAGATGCATTCGTTATAATCTACCAAAATTCTCTGGACTCTGGGGAGGTTCCAGTGGATTGGAAAGCAGCTAATGTAATGCCTCTGTTTAAAAAAGGGGGGCAGACAAAAGGCAGGTAACTATAGGCCAGTTAGTTTAACATCTGTAGTGGGGAAAATGCTTGAAGCTATCATTAAGGAAGAAATAGTGGGACATCTAGATAGGAATAGTGCAATCAAGCAGATGCAGCATGGATTCATGAAGGGGAAATCATGTTTAACTAATTTACTGGAATTCTTTGAGGATATAACGAGCATGGTGGATAGAGGTGTACCGATGGATGTGGTGTATTTAGATTTTCTAAAGGCATTCGATAAGGTGCCACACAAAAGGTTACTGCAGAAGATAAAGGTATGCGGAGTCAGTGGAAATGTATTAGCATGGATAGAGAATTGGCTGGCTAACAGAAAGCAGAGAGTCGGGATAAATGGGTCCTTTTTGGGTTGGAAATCGATGGTTAGTGGTGTGCCACAGGGATCGGTGCTGGGACCACAACTGTTTACAATATACATAGATGACCTAGAAGAGGGGACAGAGTGTAGTGTAACAAAATTTGCAGATGACACAAAGATTAGTGGGAAAGCGGGTTGTGTAGAGGACACAGAGAGGCTGCAAAGAGATTTAGATAGATTAAGCGAATGGGCTAAGGTTTGGCAGATGGAATACAATTTCGGAAAGTGTGAGGTCATCCACCTTGGGAAAAAAAACAGTAAAAGGGAATATTATTTGAATGGGGAGAAATTACAACATGCTGCGGTGCAGAGGGACCTGGGGGTCCTTGTGCATGAATCTCAAAAAGTTAGTTTGCAGGTGCAGCAGGTAATCAGGAAGGCGAATGGAATGTTGGCCTTCATTGCGAGAGGGATGCAGTACAAAAGCAGGGAGGTCCTGCTGCAACTGTATAGGGTATTGGTAAGGCCGCACCTGGAGTACAGCATGCAGTTTTGGTCACCTTACTTAAGGAAGGATATACTGGCTTTGGAGGGTGCACAGAGACGATTCACTAGGCTGATTCCGGAGAAGGGTAACTTTGAAGGTATGAGGCGTGAATTGGCTAGGATAGATTGGCGAATGATACTGAAGGGGTTGACTGTGGATGGGCAATGGCAGACATTTAGAGACCGCATGGATGAACTACAACAATTGTACATTCCTCTCTGGCGTAAAAATAAAAAAGGGAAGGTGGCTCAACCGTGGCTATCAAGGGAAATCAGGGATAGTATTAAAGCCAAGGAAGTGGCATACAAATTGGCCAGAAATAGCAGTGAACCCGGAGACTGGGAGAAATTTAGAACTCAGCAGAGGAGGACAAAGGGTTTGATTAGGGCAGGGAAAATGGAGTACGAGAAGAAGCTTGCAGGGAACATTCAGACGGATTGCAAAAGTTTCTATAGATATGTAAAGAGAAAAAGGTTATTAAAGACAAACGTAGGTCCCCTGCAGTCAGAATCAGGGGAAGTCATAACGGGGAGCAAAGAAATGGCGGACCAATTGAACAAGTACTTTGGTTCGGTATTCACTGAGGAGGACACAAACAACCTTCCGGATATAAAAGGGGTCGGAGGGTCTAGTAAGGAGGAGGAACTGAGGGAAATCCTTATTAGTCAGGAAATTGTGTTGGGGAAATTGATGGGATTGAAGGCCGATAAATCCCCAGGGCCTGATGGACTGCATCCCAGAGTACTTAAGGAGGTGGCCTTGGAAATAGTGGATGCATTGACAGTCATTTTCCAACATTCCATTGACTCTGGATCAGTTCCTATGGAGTGGAGGGTAGCCAATGTAACCCCACTTTTTAAAAAAGGAGGGAGAGAGATAACAGGGAATTATAGACTGGTCAGCCTGACATCGGTAGTGGGTAAAATGATGGAATCAATTATTAAGGGTGTCATAGCAGTGCATTTGGAAAGAGGTGATGTGATAGGTCCAAGTCAGCATGGATTTGTGAAAGGGAAATCATGCTTGACAAATCTTCTGGAATTTTTTGAGGATGTTTCCAGTAAAGTGGACAAGGGAGAACCAGTTGATGTGGTATATTTGTATTTTCAGAAGGCTTTCGACAAGGTCCCACACAAGAGATTAATGTGCAAAGTTAAAGCACATGGGATTGGGGGTAGTGTGCTGACATGGATTGAGAACTGGTTGTCAGACAGGAAGCAAAGAGTAGGAGTAAATGGGGACTTTTCAGAATGGCAGGCAGTGACTAGTGGGGTACCGCAAGGTTCTGTGCTGGGGCCCCAGCTGTTTACACTGTATATTAATGATTTAGACGAGGGGATTAAATGTAGTATCTCCAAATTTGCGGATGACACTAAGTTGGGTGACAGTGTGAGCTGCGAGGAGGATGCTATGAGGCTGCAGAGCAACTTGGATGTGTCATGTAGGCCGACGTCAAGTCCAGTTTGGTGAACGACTTCCCCCCGGCTAGCATTGCAGACAAGTCATCAGCCTTCAGTAACGGGTACCGATCCTGTTTCGAAACCCTGTTGATCATAGCCTTGTAGTCTCCACAGATTCTCACTTTTCAGCACAGGAACAATGGGGCTGGTCCATTCATTAAATGCAACTGGTGATATGGTCCCTTCACGCTGGAGTCTGTCCAATTCAATTTCGACCTTCTCCCTCATCATATACGGAACTGCCTGAGCTTTATCATGGATGGGTCTTGAATCTGAGTCCACGTGGATCTGCACCTTGGCTCCCGTGAAGTTGCCGATGCATAGTTCGAACAGTGAGGGGAACTTGTTCAGTATTTGGGCACATGTATCTTTCTCCGATGACAACGCCTTGATGTAGTTCCAATCGCATCTGACTTTTTCAAGCCAGTTCCTGGCGAACTGCGTTGGGCCATTGCCTGAGACAATTCATAGTGGTAACTCATGAACCGCAACGTCATATGACATTTTAATTGCCAATCACCGTTATGACTTCTTTGATTGATTGGTATTTTTGTGACTGAAAGGCTGTTTCCAGTAGGGTTCTGCATGGCTTAGTACTAGGTCCCTTGCTTTTTGTGGTATATGTCAATGACTTAGACTTGAATGTAGGATGTATGATTAAGAAGTTTGCAGTTGATATTAAAATCGGCTGTGTGGTTGATACTGAAGAAGAACGCTGTAGACTGCAGGACGATATCAATGAACTGTTCAGGTGGGCAGAACAGTGGCAAATGGAATTCAATCCGGAGAAATGTGAAGTAATGCCTTTAGGGAGGGCTAACAAGGCAAGGGAATACACACTAAATGGTTGGACACTGAGAAGTGTCGAGGAACAAAAGGACGTTGGAGTGCATGTCCACAGATCTCTGAAGGTAGAAGTCCAGATAAATAAGGTGGTTAAGAAGGCATACGGAATACTTGCATTTATTGGCCGAGCGATAGAATACAAGAGCAAGGAGGTTATGCTTGAACTGTATAAAACACTAGTTAGGCCACAGCTAGAGTACTGTGGCAGTTCTGGTCACTGCATTACAGGAATGATATGATTGCACTAGAGAGGGGACAGAGGAGATTTACGAGGATGTTGCCTGGACTGGAGAATTTTAACTATGAGGAAAGATTGGATAGGCTGGGTTTGGTTTCTTTGGAACAGAGGAGGCTGAGGGGAGGCCTTATTGAGGTGTATAAAATTATGAGGGGCCTAGATAGAGTGGATAGGAAGGACCTATTTCCCTTAGCAGAGGGGTTAACAACCAGGGGACATAGATTTAAAATAATTGGTAGCTTTCTTCACCCAGAGGATGGTGGGGGTCTGGAACTCACTACCTGAAAGGGTAGCGAAACCCTCACCACATTTAAAAAATATTTGGATGTGCACTTGAAGTGCCGTGACCTACAAGGCTACGGATGAGGAGCTGGAAAGTGGGATTAGGCTGGATCATCATCATAGGCAGTCCCTCGAAACAAGGATGACTTGCTTCCACGCCAAAAAGTGATGAGTTCACAGGTGTTTCAATGAAGGACCTAATATTCCAAATCCTGACTACATCTTGAACAGTGGAAGATGCCTGTGCGTGGAATTTTTAAACATGTGGTGGCCGTTGCACACCAGCCACCACACGGGCTTGACAGAGCTAGGTCTTGGTCCAGCAGCAAGGGTTAACCAAGATGACTGGAGACCTGCTCTGCTGCACGGGCCTAGTGCGCACACATATCGTAATGTGGGCTGGCCCGTGCTGCCCCCGGGCCCTCGTCTCTTCTGGCCCCGAACTCACGCCTCTCGCGGGTCCCGATCACATCCCTCTACAACCTCTCGCTGTTCCTTCGCCCGGACCGCGCCGCTCCTGCTGTACCTGCCCATGCTCCAATCACCGACCTGGACCTTGATGACATCCCTCTTCGCTGCCGTCGCCCTCCTGCACCAGCTCGTGCTGTACCTTGAAGTGGTACGCTGCCACACTGCCCATGGCCGCCGCTCCTTTTATGGCCCCGACCTGCCGCAGATGGTCTCTTTTTGTCGGCCGCCAAGGACACGATGGGCTGAAATGGCCTCCTTCCGTGCTGTAAATTTCTATGATTGTTTTATGATTCTATGAACCCAAGAAGGTATCTGGTGATATATAAATGCAAGTTCTTTCCTACATTGAAGCAGTTTAAACGTGTTAAAAGAAGATTGCAGTATCTGCTGAATGGGTGCAATTGCGATCTATCAAGAAGGGATAAGCTTGTTGGACTTAATGCCTTTTTTTATTACTAAAAATTCTTGTGTTAACTGCTTCTGCACATCTACTACATAATGGCCGGGAAGTTGTGGTCAGCGGTGAAGAAATCGCATTCGCTCCAAACAAAGCTGCCCACTTTGGCGAGAAGTTTGCCTTTTTTGACACATAATTGATTTCAGTGCAATGTAGTGGACTGCTTAGACTGCTTGTTGGTACCACAGCAGATCACATTGCAGAATTCTTTGACAGGGAACCTGCTTTTATCACAACTTTTAAAAAATGTTAGCAAGCAAAACAAAAACATGGGGATAAGGTATAACCTGAAATATCATGAACAAACTTAAAATATTGTTTTTAAATTTCTTAAAAATTGTAATTGTTATCATAATGGAGAAATTTGACACTCCATAAAATTAAAATTCATTTTTAAGGGTCATTGGGCTCGAATTTTTGCTATTTTGCGTGTCGTTTCATGCTCCAGTGGGGCGGTAAATGCTGTTTCTGTGCGTGAAACGGGGCATCCAGGATTTAGCACCCAGCCGCAAGTTTCGCTAATGGTTTTGCGGCGGTGCAAAAACTTACCGCCCCGCCCTCCATTTTGACCGACAGTATGACGGAAATCGGCGTGCAAGGCTGCGTTAGTGCCCCAGATGGAACTTACGGCCCTAACCTAACGTCTCATTTAACGACCACCCCAGAAAACGCCTGAAAAAACAGGCGGTCCCAGGGTGCAGCAGGGGCTTTTGGCAGCATATTTAAACGGAGGTGGAGGATCATATACCGCAGTTGTCAGTGACTGCTATGGTTGCGCGCAGAATGCTGCGCGAGGCTCAGATTTGCAAACGGCACTTTTATGTGCCATGACACTTTGCTTACAAGGTCAGCAAGAGATTTTAATGAGGGCAATTCTCATTCATCAGCAAATCATGCTGTTTACTATTGGCAGGCAGCTTCAAACTGGAAGAAGGTTTTTTGGCCATGTTGGGCCACGGAATCGAAGAAATCCCAGACGTTTGGGGAGAAAGTCTTACCCCCTCACAGGTTTACAAGGAACATCGCTCATACCTCGATATCGCTGATGTGCAGCGTGTTAGAAGGCTGCACTTCCGAAAAGAAGTGCTGATAGAGATATGCCAGCTTCTACAGGCAGACCTACAGCCCACCAGCGGCAACAGGACTGCGTTGTCCGTTAAAGTAAAGGTGACTGTGGCGCTGGCCTTCTATGCCTCCGGTTCCTTCCAGGCAGCAGTAGGGGACATACGCAGCACCTCGCAGCACGCTACACATTGCTGCATTCGGCAGGTTATAACGGCACTGTACGCACGCAGGATGGACTTCATAAAGTTTCCAATGAACAGGGACAGCCAGAATGAGAGAGCTTTAGGGTTTGGACGATTTGCAGGCTTCCCCAAGGTTCAAGGTGCCATTGACTGCACACATGTCACCTTGCGAGCACTATCACATAATGCAGAGGAATTCAGAAACCAAAAAGGATACCATTCCCTAAACGTTCAGCTGGTCTGTGACCACACTAAGCGCATCCTAACAGTGAATGCCCACTATCCAAGGAGCACACATGATGCTTTCATCTTGCGTGAGAACAGTGTCTCACGAATGTTTCAGCGACAAAGACAAGGTCAGAGCTGGCAGATCGGGGAAAAGGATATGACATGGCCATCTGGTCCATGGCCCCCCTCCAGAACCCTGCCACAGAAGCTAAGCTAATGAGAGCCATGCAGCTGCAGTTACCCGCAGCATCATCAAACAGACAATTGGTGTGCTGAAGCAGCGCTTTTGATGCCTGGACCGCTCTGGAGGCAGCCTTCAATACTCCCCACAACAGGTCTCGTGCTACATGTTACACAACATAGCCATCATGTGGGGACAGGCATTGCCATCGGAGATTGCAGGACCACCTCAGGAGGAGAAGGATGAGGAAGCGGAGCCTGGCAAGGAACTCATTGCGCATCCAGCACAACCACAGGGGAGGCAGCGTGGAGATGTGGCCGCAGCAAGAGCCTTACGTCGGCAGCTCATCATTGACCAGTTTGTTTGAATGAGGAAGGTGGGTTTGCAGCATTGACTCGCTACTCTATGCCACCATGTCGGCTAATCTACACTGAATTCTGCAATGAGACACAAGACACCAATGGCAAAGGTCAAAGAAACATTTTAATCAAAATGCAACATTAACAATTTCTCCCCTCCCAAAAATCACCAAACTGTACAATCCTTAAATAGTATGGGGCCAAAATTGGTGAAACACAAGTTCCGCCCGTTTATCGACGGTCCCCGGGTGGTGCGTCATTTTTTACCGCCCGGTACTACTGGGGCCAAGTGCGCGGAAATTTCATCCCACTTTTCTCGGCGGTAAGTGGAGTGGAGTGCAGCCAGCGGTGTACGGCGGAGCAGGCCTTTTGACTTGGGAATCTTTGGCTCCTGAGTTGTACACACGCGCGCATAGCTATCAAGCTCTGCCCCTCCCCCATCCTCCAGAGAGGTTAGAGACTGCCGGCCTGAGATCGTTGGAAGGGGAGAGAGATCACTATGGGGCAGTTTGAGATCGCTGTGGCGGGGGGAAGAGAATCTGGGGGTGGAAGAGAGACTGGGGGTGTGAGAGAGAGAGAGAGAGACTGGGGGTGGAAGAGACTGGGGGGGAGAGAGAGAGGGACAGACATGGGGATGAGAGAGAGAGACTGGGGAGTGAGGGAAAGAGAGACAGACAGACTGGGGGGTGGGAGAGACTGGGGTGTGAGAGAGACAGAGAGAGAGAGAGAGACTGGGGGGGTGGGAGAGATACTGGCAGGGTGAAAGAGAGAGAGAGGTATTGTGTTCCTAACACAGGTGAGACTGCACACAGGGAGGTTAAAGTAACAGAGACCCTCAGTCTTTATTAAGACACTCCAGAGTGAGGAACAGGCTTTAGGGACTGGCTTATATACAGTGCTCCCAAGGGATGCTGGGATCCTTTGGGACGTCAGGGGATGAGCTCCCTATTGGCGGAACATGGGAGTGCATGCTTTACAGATACACAACAGTTGTCATTCAACAACACCAATTGGCGGCATCAACTGCTGCCACTCAAATCATCCCCAGACCAACCTCAGGGACTGTGTCGTACGGTGATCCACAGCTTGAAAAAAATGAAGACAAACCCGGGCCTTCCACAAAGGTGTCTACTAGGTCTGCCCCTGTCCAAACCCACCAATGAAAAACAAAAAAATATAACCTTGGGCTTACCGGGGGGCCGAGGAAGTCTGCTGCGCCAACAGCAAGGGCGAAGGGTAGATGCACCAGGGTGGGCAAGAGGGGCACTACGTGCTTGTGGTCATTGAATAAGTGGGTGGAGAGAGATTTGTATCTTGCTGTTACTTGTTTTGTTAATAGGAAAGTTTAATATAATGAAGTTTTGTTAATTGAAAATGCTAAAGTTTGTGAGAAGTTTAAAATTTGATGCATGTTAATTGAAAAGTTTGATATTTCTTCATTGAATAGATAAATATTTGATACAAAATGTTTTAGTAAAGTTAAGTGCAAATGTACAAATGTTTAATAAACCTATTCTTTTAATTTAACCAGAATCTGTGCATTATTTTGTGAATTTAACCAACAGTAAATATTAGACCAACATAAACCAACGCAACATTATTAAAAGTGAAAATAGGTGTAAACAGTCAACATGATGCGACATTATAATCAACCATGCCGCCGTTTAGCCTTCAGGCAGAAAAATGTTCATGGATTAGCTACTGACGCAAGTTTCTAGCAATGGCTAGAGGACCCCTTGGTCGTCTCACCCTCCTCCGCGTCATCCTGCAGCTTGAGGAAGTTCCTCCTCGTGTTGCTGGTCTTCCTCCTCCTCCTCCTCCTCCTCCTCCTCGTCAGCCTACTCCAAATCCCTCCTTATACCCTCAGGAGAATCTTCAATGTCCGGTACCTGTCCCCTCATGATGGGCAAGTTGTGCAGCATGCAGCACACGACAGTGAACTGAGCAACATGGCAAGGGGAGTATTGCAGGTAGCCTCCAGAGTGGTCCAGGCATCGGAAACACTGCTTTAAAATATCAGTTGTCCTCTCTATGATGCTCCGTGTCGTTATGTGGGACATATTGTACTGATGCTCTGCCTCAGGACGGGTTTACGTAGGGGGGTCATAAGCCAGGTGGCGAGCCCGTAACCTTTGTCCCCGAGCAACCAGCTCTGCCCTTCTGGCAGCTCCTGAAACATTGCAGATATAATGTTCTCATTGTAGGATGAAAGCATCATGGTTGCTACCGAGATATTTAACATCCACTGTCATGATCCGCTGCAGATCGTCGCACACCAGCTGCACATTTAGGGAGTGGAACCCTTTCCTGTTGTGGCTCCTGAGTTGTACACACGCACGCATAGCTATCAAGCTCCGCCCCTCCCCCATCCTCCCGAGAGGTTAGAGACTGCCGGCCTGAGATCGTTGGAAGGGGAGAGAGATCACTATGGGGCAGTTTGAGATCGCTGTGGCGGGGGAAGAGAATCTGGGGGTGGGAGAGAGACTGGAGGTGTGAGAGAGAGAGAGAGAGAGAGAGAGACTGGGGGTGGAAGAGACTAGGGGATGAGAGAGAGAGGGACAGACATGGGGATGAGAGAGACTGGGGAGTGAGGGAAAGAGAGACGGACAGACTGGGGGGTGGGAGAGACTGGGGTGTGAGAGAGACAGAGAGAGAGAGAGAGAGACTGGGGGGGGTGGGAGAGATACTGGCAGGGTGAAAGAGAGAGAGAGGTATTGTGTTCCTAACACAGGTGAGACTGCACACAGGGAGGTTAAAGTAACAGAGACCTCAGTCTTTATTAAGACACTCCAGAGTGAGGAACAGGCCTTGGGGGCTGGCTTATATACAGTGCTCCCAAGGGATGCTGGGATCCCTTGGGACTTCAGGGGATGAGCTCCCTGGTGGCGGAACATGCGAGTGCATGCTTTACAGATACACAACATCACTCGCCCCCAAAGTCAAAGTGAAAACCATTTACAAGGTGAGGTGGTCGGGAGCCTTTCTTTCCCTGGTGGACCGCCTCGGTACAAATGTCTGTTCTGGTGTGTTGGCTGTGCCCTCGCTGGGCTGGCATGTTGTTGGCCCTGCAGGGCTGCTAGGTGAGCCTGGCCTTGCTGGGCTGTTGGGCGTGACGGGTTCGATTTCCTGGTCCGGGGTGGTGTCGTTGATCCTTTGAGTGTGTGTTGTGGGCTCAAAAATGGTGGTGTCAGCTGTGGGTTGTTCAGGGCAGTCTGTGAACCGCAGCCTCGTTTGGTCCAGGTGCTTTTTGCAAATTTGTCCATTGTCGAGTTTGACTACAAACACTCTACTTCCTTCTTTAGCTATCACTGTGCCCGCGATCCACTTGGGACCATGTTCATAGTTTAGCACATACACAGGGTCATTCAGATCAATTTCCCGTGACACAGTGGCACGACCATCGTTTACATTTTGTTGCTGCTGCCTGCTCTCTACCTGATCATGAGGTTGGGGTGAACCAGCGAGAGTCTGGTTTTAAGTGTCCTTTTCATGAGTAGCTCAGCCGGGGGCACCCCTGTGAGCAAGTGGGGTCTCGTGCGGTAGCTGAGCAGTATTTGGAACAGGCGGGTTTGGAGTGAGCTTTCTGTGACTTGTTTAAGCCTCTGTTTGATTGTTTGTACTGCCCGCTCTGCCTGCCCATTGGAGGCTGGTTTAAACGGGGCCGAGGTGACATGTTTGATCCCATTGCGGGTCATGAATTCTTTAAATTCGGCACTCGTGAAACATGGCCCGTTGTCACTGACCAGTATGTCAGGCAGGCCATGCGTGGCAAACATGGCCCTCCGGCTTTCAATGGTGGTGGTGGCAGTGCTTCCCGAAATTATTTCACATTCAATCCATTTTGAAAAAGCATCCACCACCACCACCAGGAACATTTTACCGAGAAACGGGTCCGCATAGTCGACATGGATCCTTGACCATGGTCTGGAGGGCCAGGACCACAAACTTAGTGGTGCCTCTTTGGGCGCGTTGCTCAACGGAGCACACACTACACTGCCGTGCACAGGACTCTAAGTCACACGTGGGATCTGGTTATCGCTTTCATCATTACTATACCCGGCTGTGTGCTGTGGAGATCCAATATGAACGTCTCCCTACCCTTTTTGGATAGCACGACGCGGTTACCCCACAACAGCCAGTCTTCCTGACTGGGCAGCTTGTCCTTTCGCCGCTGGAACAGCTTGATTAGCTCTTGCATTTCAATGGGGATGCTGGCCCAGCTCCCATGCAGTACAGTTTTTTACTAGGCACAGCTGAGGATTTTGGCTGGTCCAAGTCCTAATCTGGCGGGCCGTGACAGGTGATTTATCATTTTCAAATGCTTTCATGACCATCAACAAGTCTGCGGGCTGCGCCACCTTCAACAATTTGCAGGCTGCGCCAATTCCACCCCCGTGGTGGGAAATGGTAGCTGACTGAGAGCATCCTCACAGTTCTCGGTGCCTGGCCTGTGGCGGATGGTATAGTTATACGCTGATAGCGTGAGTGCCCACCTTTGTATGCGGGCTGAGGCATTAGTATTTATCCCCTTGTTTTCAGCGAACAGGGATATGAGGGGCTTGTGATCGGTTTCCAGCTCAAATTTGAGGCCAAACAGAGACTGATGCATTTTCTTTACCCCAAACACACACGTTAATGCCTCTTTCTCAATCATGCTGTAGGCCCTCTCAGCCTTAGACAAGCTCCTGGAGGCATAGGCAACAGGTTGCAACTTCCCCGCAAAGTTAGCTTGTAGTAATACACACCCGACTCCATACGACGACACATCACATGCTAGCACAAGTCTTTTACACGGGTTATACAATACAAGCAGCTTGTTGGAGCATAAAATGTTTCTAGCCTTCTCAAAAGCAATTACTTGGTTTTTTCCCCATACCCAGTACTAACCTTTATGCGATAACACATGTAGGGGCTCTAAGAGGATGCTTAACCCTGGTAGAATGTTAACAAAATAGTTGGAGTCCCAGGAACAACCACAGCTCCGTGACGTTCTGTGATCTGCTCACATTCCTGATAGCCTCTGTCTTGGGGTCTGTGGGCCAAATGTCACCCGCCGCGATCTTTCTCCCCAAAAACTCCACTTCTGTTGCCGTGAAGACGCGTTTCGACCTCTTCAGCCGCAGCCCTACGCGATCTAGTCGCTGGAGGACCTCCTCCAGGTTTTGTAGATGCTCAACGGTGTCCCGATCCGTGACCAATATGTCGTCTTCCCTGAAAAACCACCATGCGTGGTACTGACTTGAATAGGCTCTCCATGTTTCTCTGGAAGATCACTGCAGCCGACCGAATTCCAAACGGGCATCTGTTGTAGATGAACAATCCCTTGTGCGTGTTGATGCAGGTGAGGACCTTTGAAGACTCATCCAGCTCCTGCGTCATGTAGGCTGAAGTCAGGTCGAGCTTGGTGAACGTCTTGCCTCCTGCCAGCGTCGCAAATAGGTCGTCTGCCTTAGGTAGCGGGTATTAGTCCTGTAGCGAGAAACGATTAATAGTTACTATATAATTGCCGCAAATCCTGACCGTGCCATCGCTTTTGAGTACTGGAACAATCGGGATGGCCCACTTGCTGAATTCCACTGGGGAGATGATGCCTTCGCATTGCAACCCGTCCAGCTCGATTTCCACTCTCTCCCTCATCATGTGAGGTACTGCTCGTGCCTTGTGGTGAATGGGTCGTGCCTCTCGGACCAAGTGGATCCGCACCTTCGCCCCAGAAAAGTTTTCAATGCCTGGCTCAAACAGGGAAGGAAATTTGTTAAGAACCTTGGTACATGAAGCCTCATCGACATGTGATAATGCTCGGATGTCATCCCAGTTCCAGCCGATTAGGCCCAGCCAGATCCTTCCAAGCAGTGTGGGGCCATCGCCTGGGCCAATCCAGAATTTCAGTTTGTACACCGTGCCCTCATAGGTGACCTTGACCGTGGCGCTGCCCAGGACAGTGATAAGCTCTTTGCTGTATGTTCTCAGTTTCATGTGTATGGGGCTCAGGGCTGGTCTGAGTGCCTTGTTGCACCACAGTCTCTCAAACATCTTTTTACTCATGATGGATTGCCTAGTGCCAGTGTCCAGTTCCATGGCTACGGATAAGCCATTCAACTTTACATTTAGCATTATAGGTGGACATTTCGTCAAAAATGTGTGCACCCCGTGAATTTCAGCATCTGCCTCCTCTCTCTGAGGCTCAAAATTGCTTTGATCCACCATGGACCGATCTTCCTCTGCCACGTGGTGGTAAGCAGGTTTTGCAGAGCTTGCAGCTCGTCTGCAAGCTCGTTGGAGGTGCCCCATTGTTCCACAGCTCTTGCAAACATACCCTTTGAAGCAGCATGAGTAGGTTGAATAGAAGCCTCCACAATGCCAACAAGGTGTGAATTGCCTTGCATTCATCCTTTGTTGCGGACTCTGAGTCATCTGGGTCACCTGAGGCCTGCTGGCAGTTGCAGACTCGTGGTTTCTGCCCTGTACATTTCTGCTCGCAAACACAGTTCCAGTTAATTTGTGAACATTGCTAGCACTTGTGTGCTGAGAGATTTGTTTGGTATTATCACTGATGGACATAAATGCCTGTGCTATCGCAATGGCCTTACTGAGGGTCGGTGTCTCTACAGTCAAAAGTTTTCGTAGGATTGTCTCGTGGCGAATGCCCAGTACAAAAAAGTCTTTGAGCATTTGTTCCAGGTAGCCATCAAATTCACATTGTCCTGCAAGTCGCCTTAGCTCGGCGACGTAGCTCGCCACTTCCTGACCTTCAGATTGCTGGCACGTATAGAACCAATACCTCGCCATCAGCATGCTCTCCCTTGGGTTAAGATGCTCCCGAACCAGTGTACACAGCTCCTCCTATGACTTATCTGTGGGCTTCACCGGAGCCAGAATATTCTTCATGAGGCTGTAGGTCGGTGCCCCGCAGACCGTGAGGAGGACCGCTCTCCCTTTTTGCAGCGCTTCCTTCTCCATCCAGCTCATTGGCTACAAAGTACTGGTCTAGCCTTTCGACATAGGCTTCCCAGTCCTCACCCTCTGAGAACTTCTCGAGGATGCCCACAGTTTGCTGCATCTTTGCGTTGGATTTGTATACTCGTCGCCAGTTATTGTGTTCTTAACACAGATGAGACTGCACACACGGAGGTTAAAGTAACAGTGACCTCAGTCTTTATTAAGACATTCCAGAGTGAGGAACAGGCCTTGGGGGCTGGCTTATATACAGTGCTCCCAAGGGATGCTAGGATCCCTTGGGACTTCAGGGGATGCACTCCCTGGTGGCAGAACATGCGAGTGCATGCTTTACAGATACACAACAAGAGGGAGTGTGGAGTGGGAGCGACTGGGGTGTGAGAGAGATTGGTGGGGTGGGAGTGAGAGAGACTAATAACATTTTTATTATTGTTCATTAATAAAGGAGTAAATGAGGCTTTATTGGACCATTTATATTATTGCCTAACATTAGAAAATACTCCATCCATTTAAAAACACATCAAACTGTGGAGAACTATAAAGATCTGTGTAATATCAAACAAACCTGTCAGCTCTGTGTATACCGCCCACTTAAGATCCATTTAAAAGCACCTTCTCCACGAAGGTATGCAGTTCCAGCGATATGTCATAAATTTTGCACTTTTGGGTGGTATGTCGGTGGTCTGCATGGGCAGGCGGTGTGCATACCACCCAGCGGTACGTCACTGATGAATTTTCCACCAGGCAGTATGTAGCGGTATGTAGGTGTTTTTTCACCAAAATTGCATTGGGAGCTATGTCGATGAATTTTGGGCCCTATGTAAATGAATGCAAAACTGCTCCCTGCAGTGAACAAAAAGTGATTTCACACAAAGCTACAGACATTACTGGCAATGAAGTGATGCCAGCCCTTAATGAGTCTTTGCTAGACATTCCCACCCTCCTTCCATTAAGACGGACTGCAAAAGCTTCTATAGGCATGTAAAGAGAAAAAGGTTAGTAAAGACAAACGTAGGTCCCCTGCAATCAGAATCAGGGGAAGTCATAACGGAACAAAAAAATGGCAGACCAATTGAACAAGTACTTTGGTTCGGTATTCACAAAGGAGGACACAAACAACCTTCCAGATATAAAAGGGGTCAGAGGGTCGAGTAAGAAGGAGGAACTGAGGGAAATCCTTATTAGTCGGGAAATTGTGTTGGGGAAATTAATGGGATTGAAGGCAGATAAATCCCCAGGGCCTGAAAGTCTACATCCCAGAGTACTTAAGGAGGTGGCCTTGGAAATAGCGGATGCATTGACAGTCATTTTCCAACATTCCATAGACTCTGATTTAGACGAGAGGAATAAAAGTAGTATCTCCAAATTTGCAGATGACACTAAGTTGGGTGGCAGTGTGAGCTGTGAGGAGGATGCTATGAGGCTGCAGAGTGACTTGGATAGGTTAGGTAAGTGGGCAAATGCATGGCAGATGAAGTACAATATGGATAAATGTGAAATTATCCACTTTGGTGGTAAAAACAGAGAGACAGACTATTATCTGAATGGTGACAGATTAGGAAAAGGTGAGGTGCAACGAGACCTGGGTGTCATGATACATCAGTTCCTATGGAGTGGAGGGTAGCCAATGTAACCCCACTTTTTAAAAAAGGAGGGAGAGAGAAAACAGGGAATTATAGACTGGTCAGCCTGACATCGGTAGTGGGTAAAATAATAAATCAATTATTAAGGATGTCATAGCAGTGCATTTGGAAAGCAGTGACATGATAGGTCCAAGTCAGCATGGATTTGTGAAAAGGAAATCATGCTTGACAAATCTTCTGGAATTTTTTGAGGATGTTTCCAGTAGAGTGAACAAGGGAGAACCAGGTGATGTGGTGTATTTGGACTTTCAGAAGGCTTTCGACAAGGTCACACACAAGAGATTAATGTGCAAAGTTAAAGCACATGGGATTGGGGGTAGTGTGCTGACGTGGATTGAGAACTGGTTGGCAGACAGGAAGCAAAGAGTAAGAGTAAATGGGTACTTTTCAGAACTGCAGGCAGTGACAAGTGGGGTACCGCAAGGTTCTGTGCTGGGGACCCAGCTGTTTACATTGTACATTAATGATTTAGACGAGAGGATTAAATGTAGTATCTCCAAATTTGCGGATGACACTAAGTTGGGTGGCAGTGTGAGCTGCGAGGAGGATGCTATGAGGCCACAGAGTGACTTGGATAGGTTAGGTGAGTGGGCAAATGCATTGCAGATGAAGTATAATATGGATAAATGTGAAGTTATCCACTTTGGTGGTAAAAACAGAGAGACAGACTATTATCTGAATGGTGACAGATTAGGAAAAGGGGAGGTGCAACGAGACCTGGGTGTCATGGTACATCAGTCATTGAAGGTTGGCATGCAGGTACAGCAGACAGTTAAGAAAGCAAATGTCATGTTGGCCTTCATAGCGAGGGGATTTGAGTACAGGGGCAGGGCGGTGTTATTACAGTTGTACTGGGCCTTGGTGAGGCCACACCTGGAGTATTGTGTACAGTTTTGGTCTCCTAACTTGAGGAAGGACATTCTTGCTATTGAGGGAGTGCAGCGAAGGTTCACCAGACTGATTCCCGGGATGGCGGGACTGACATATCAAGAAAGTCTGGATCAACTGGGCTTGTATTCACTGGAGTTCAGAAGAATGAGAGGGGATCTCATAGAAACGTTTAAAATTCTGACGGGTTTAGACAGGTTAGATGCAGGAAGAATGTTCCCAATGTTGGGGAAGTCCAGAACCAGGGTTCGCAGTCTAAGGATAAGGGGTAAGCCATTTAGGACCGAGATGAGGATAAACTTCTTCACCCAGAGAGTGGTGAATCTGTGGAATTCTCTACCACAGAAAGTTGTTGAGGCCAATTCACTAAATATATTCAAAAAGGAGTTAGATGAAGTCATTACTACTAGGGGGATCAAGGGGTATGGCGAGAAAGCAGGAATGGGGTATTGAAGTTGCATGTTCAGCCATGAACTCATTGAATGGTGGTGCAGGCTCGAAGGGCCAAATGGCCTACTCCTGCACCTATTTTCTATGTTTCTATGTTTCTATGTTTTTTCCCTTCAACCCCCTTCATTGCCTGTTGCTCCTCCTCAATGAGTCCTCAGTGCCTACAGCAAGGCTGTTAGAAAGCTGCTCTGTTGGGGGACCAGACAATGCAGACGGTGTCTCAGGACGGCCTGGACCAGCTCTTGACCTGGAAGGCCTGGCTTTGAATTGGGGCGCCTCTTCATTGGCGTTACCAGTCACAGGTGGCTGGGGTGTCAACCGTGTATGGTACATGGTTGGCGAGTGAGTGGTGGGATCCGGAATGCTGTCATCCTGAGGAATGACACCACCTCACATTTCTGTGGAGCCATTGACTCTCCGACAGGGCTGGGCCTTAGCAACCAGAGCACGATGTGTCTCCACAACTTGCTGGCCTGCTTTGGCACTGTCACTTCCCCGTTGGACAGTGGGGAATGCAGAGAGAATGGTAGCCGACATCGACTGCATTTCCTGCCCAAGTTGAAGCAAAGCTTGAGCCTGTGATGCGCCCGAGTCTGCGATGTGATTAATGACACGCGCCACACACTCTGGAACACCACTGTCACTTCTAGAGGCCACCAGTCTGTGTGTGGGCAATGATGGCCTCACTAGACTCACAACTCGCAACGACAATCTGCGACGCTGCCTCCGTAACAGTCACAGTGAGCTTGTCTCTGCTCACCGAGATCTATCCCAGTGCATCCATCAGCTCACTGTGCATTCCTCTGGTTTCCCTGGACATTTCCACCAGATCCAGTTCCACGTCTGCCTGTCTTTGAAAGGAGTGACTTTGCCAACTTACTCTCCAGAGAGCTGGCCTGCGAGGTTCCACCCCGGCACTGCATTGCTGTACACCACACAGACCAGGAGCTCCCAAAACCTCAAACCGCAGGAAGTCTGCGTCGTCGCCAGATGAACTTATCCCCGATGTGGGCTGCGTTGCTCCGCAGGAGTAATATCCTCCCCTCCCTTGTCATCTCAACCATTTCCTGATGTGGAGGCCTCCCCCGAGGGATACTGCACCTCTGGTTGATCATCTGGAAGTAGAAAACAATGGCGGAGTGGTTAGCAGCAGGGGATGGGGCCGGGTGACATGAGGAAGATGGCATTGCACATGTTCATTTGCAGGGCTGCTACAAATCCATATCTCTCAAAGCAGTATCTTGAGTTGCGCCATCTATTTACATACTCTCACTACTCAAAGGGGGCTCAGCATCACCACTGGCAACTGCCCAAGCTGGGAATCCGATTAGGGCCGAGACACTCCCCTCTACATCCGTGAACAGGATTGGTTGAGACAGACCCCCATCTGTCCGCAGCTGCTCCCTTCTATTATGGGAGTGTTTGGACTGCAAAGAGAAAAATAGGAGGGGTCAGACAGGGTTTCTCTGCTGTTGTAGCCCATATGCCTACCAGAGTACAATAAGTGAAACTGTTTGATTGCTTCCATTGAATCTGTCTGGATGTTGTGTTGTGTATGTATATACCCTGCACACGTAATGTACAGTTACATAAGACCTTTGAATGTATCTTCACTCTGTATGCAATATGCTTGTACCACCAGAGGGTGTAATTGGTGGAGACCTAGAGGTCACCTGCACACTGCAGGTAATCATGTATAGAAGGGAGCTCACCTTGCCGTACTCTCATTCAGGAGCTGCAATAAAAAGGACTAAGGTCACAACAGTTCAAGTGCAATACCTTACCTCGTGGAGTCATTACTAGAGTGCTCATAGACAACAACTGACGACGGGAATACGAATTTCCACGCGTAAAATGCTAACCTTGGCAACTTTCAACAATTCGCTGATGGGGAAGATGGGGATGGCCTTGTGGAAAGGCTAGAATACTACTTCATTGCGAACGACCTGGCGGGAGACACATCGACCTCACTGGCTGATAAGCACAGAGCTATCCTGCTCAGCAGTGATGGGCCTACCGTCTATGGCCTTGTCAGGGACTTGCTAGACCCAGAGAAAACGACAACCAAAATGTTCGCGGAGCTCGTAACGCTCATACAGGAACAGCTCAAGCCTAAAGAGAGCATCCTCACAGCCAGACACTGATTCTACACACACCGGAGGCCCGAAGGCCAAGAAACCGCAAAATATGCCGCAGACCTCAGACGATTGGCTGCACCGTATGATTTTGGCGACCACCTCATCGAAACACTGAGGGACATCTTTATTATTGGAACCGGCCACGAAGGCCTCCTCCACAGGCTGCTTTCTGTGGACACCACAGTCAATTAACGTCAGCCAGGTGTTCATGACCTTTGCCTGCGATTCCAGAAGAATGATGACTCACCCCCAGGGCTCTAACTCGGCGAGCACCGTGAACTGAATGGCGCCTTTCAAAGGCAAGGCAGCTACCCCAAGTCCCCCAAGTCCCGCCTCATGCTGGCGCTGTGGAGGAAATCACAGGGCCCACCAGTGCCGATACAGAGACTATACGTGCAAAGGCTGTAAAACCAAAGGCCACCTTCAGCGAATGTGTTAAAGAAATTTTACCCACTGAGTCGCTGATGAGTTGGCAGATCACCTGGGTTCCAGCACTGATGAAGACGAAGAGAAAGTCCAGGAGGCAGCTCAGCCCCAGGAAGAGGTATACGGTGTGTTTACCTGCTCCACCGAGAGTTCCCCGTTGAAAATAGAAGTCGAAATCAATGGTGTTCCAGTCTTGATGGAGGTCGACATAGGAGCGAGCCAATCGTTGATGAATCAAGTGGCCTTCGAGAAACTCTGGGACAATCCCGCCAAACAACCTAAAATGCTACTAATCCAGATGAAGCTGCTCACTTACACAAAAGACACCCCAGTCGTTGACAGCGAGGATGTCCAGGTGTCCCATGATGCGCGATGCACAAGCTACCTTTGTGGATCGTTGCTGGTGATGGTCCAACGCCGCTAGGGAGAAGATGGATGAAACAAATCCAATTCTGTTGGAGCTGGGAAAGCCTCCAGGCCCCGGCGATCGAATCCTATGCAGCCCCAAATTTGGATCCATCGCAGCACCTGAAGATCCTACCATCCAACTCGACTGCGCGGCAACGACACAGACCGCACTATCCAATGGCGAGATGATCAAACCCGAACAACCAGACCTCACCTTCCGGGCTCCAGTGGCAGGACTCCAAAGGAAGAAGATAGGCACAGAAGGTAAATTCCCAGCTTCCATGGCAGAACCTGGGAAGAAAAGGATCACCGCAGCCTACCTCGTGGAGAGAGAGAAGATGGCACCCGCACCACGAGGTGAAGCACCTGAAATCAAGATGGCTGCGACCAGACCACGAATGGCAGCATTGAGGGAGCAACACGTGATGCCGAGTAGTGCACCGGATTGGGTTAAAGATTGCAAGGCTCTCTTAAAGGAGACCGGCAACCCAGAACAACTAAAGGGACAGTTCCACTTTTTGTACAGCAATGCCGGTGATGCTAATGTAAGAGATATAATTGACAAATGCAAATATCTAAATGTACCTGTGAACAGCGATGCCGGTAGGATACATGGAAAAGATGTAACTGACGGATACAAGTATCTAAATGTACTATTGTACCACGATGCCGGTAGCATACATGGAAAAGATGTAACTGACGGATACAAGTATCTAAATGTACTATTGTGCCACGATGTCGGTAGCATACAGGGAAAAGATGTAACTGAGGGAAAAGATGAAACTGAGGGAAAAGATGTAATTGACAAATGTGATTTTTGTAAAGACAACTAACAATGTTGAGTCGGGTGATAGCGATCGGAGCCAATGTAGCATGCATGTAAATGATGGAAGAATTTGTGATGCTGGGTTCAACATGTATGCCGACAAAACCAAGGGCCACCTCCCGTGGGAAGCATCCTGGTCCAGTGGACTCCCTGCGCCTCCGGGACCAATGGGAGTCTGGACACACACAGAGGGAGCATACCCACTGGAGGGCCAGCGATCAGCAGACAGCACAGGCACCACTACTGGCACCCTGCCCCAGATCGACCCTACCTCCCTGGTCACCAGGGCCAGCAAGAGGTCAGCATCCTCCAGCCCTCCCGACGGGACCTGGGATGACCAGGCTCCCACCACCGCTGAAAGGCAGCAGGGAGACCCTGCAGCCCTCAAAGGAGGACAGGGAGGCCACACACATTCCTGAGGCTCTGCCCACCACGAGACAACGGCAAAGGCCCTGAGAGCCAGGTGAGCGATCCGAGCCCACCCAGCTGGCAGGGGGCGCAGCGCCGCCATCAGACAACCTGGACACAGTCCGGTCACTCTGGAACTAGCGTCCTCACCCACCTGCACCTACACCCCAGGGGTAAGACTGTAATACAATGTATGTACCTTAGCTGTAATATGTACTTGTTCCACCGCTGAACCCAAACAGTCACATAACTAATCCTATTCTTCATTCTCTGTACATGTACGCCAATGCAGATGTCGAGCCACACACATGGTCTATGTATAGGGGGGGGAATGGATGTATGTAGCCATGGACACACATGGATCACACCCAGAACCCACACAACCCCCAGTACAACCGCCAACCGTCCACTGCTGACCATTTCCCAATGTCGTGGCAATTAGGACTTGGGGGTCTACAGGGAGAGAGCCATTCCCAAGCACAGACAAAGTGCAAGGGCTTTGGGCACTCAAGTCGAGGGCCAGAGCACACACTGAAAAGGCCAGTGGCACAAGACTTAGGGGGGAGTGGTGTTGTGTATGTATATACCCTGTACACTTAATGTACAGTTATATAAGACCTACCTTCACACTGTATACAATAAGCCTGTACCACCAGAGGGTGCAACTGGTGGAGACCTAGAGATCACCTGCACACTGCTGGTAACCAGGTATAAAAGGGAGCTCACCTTGTTGTACCCTCATTCAGGAGCTGCAATAAAAAGGACTAAGCTCACAATAGTTCAAGTGCAATACCTTATCTCGTGGAGTTATTACCAGAGTGCTCATAGACACAACATGTTGCATGTATTTCGTCAGTATTTGTTTGCATGTTTGAGGCATCTAACAAGGGGGCTGTAAGTGATCTTTCAGAAAGGCTTGGCAGCAGTTGGAGTGTATTGCAAGGGATGGTGTGAATGATAATGTGCATGGATCATTAAAAGTCAATGAGCTGAGTTTCTGGTCCTTTGTTCTCTGAGTTTCACCCCGGAGCGGCGTGAAAGGCAGTGTTCAGGTCCCCTGCACCCCTTTGCGAACCTCTGTTCCATTTTTGCTGCGGCGCTCCACAACACTGCCGGGAAATCCTGTGCCAGCTGTGCAACGCCTCCCGTTGCAACACCGACAATAGTTTGGCCACTTGCCCAATCCGTCCGCCCGGACGTCATCATCATAGGCAGTCCCTCGAAATTGAGGAAGACTGGCTTCCACTCTAAAAGGCTGTCTGAACAGTCCAATATGGGAATTACAGTCTCTATCACAGGTGGGACAGACAGTCATTGAAGGAAAGGGTGGGTGGGGAGTCTGGTTTGCCACACGCTCCTTCCGCTGCCTGCACTTGATTTCTGCATGCTCTCGGCGATGAGACTCGAGGTGCTCAATGCCCTTCCAGATGCTCTTCCTCCACTTAGGGCGGTCTTTGGCTAGGGACTCCCAGGTGTTGGAGGGGATGTTACATGTAATTAAGGGGGCTTTGCCTGGACATACGCCTGCAACGACCGCCTGGGAAATCAGTGCGGTCCAGCCATGCTGGCAGCGGTGAGAAAGATAAAGTACTCTGAAGGTAAGTGCGAATGTTTGTTCTTTTAATTTTTTCAGCGAAACGTGGGCAATGTTTTAGGAATGTTTTTGTGTTTTTTTTTTAAGGTTCCCCCCCCCACCCCCGCCCCCTAGGCCGTTCTCGGAGTGCACATGGCCCGGCTCTTTAGTTCACGAGTTTCCCAGTTTTGCGCCTCAAAAAGTGTACAACGGCCCAGATGGCGAAAATTCCTTACCAAAGCGCAGACTATTCCCGGCTGGTAACTTTCCCGCCCCGCCTCCGTTTTCGCCCCGAAAACAGACATGCCTAAAATCCAGCCCTATGGGTGCTGAAGTAAGCCTTCATATTTTTATACATTGTGATAGCCACCCCACAGAGTGTTGAGAGGGACCATATGCATGACAAACTTCACATAATGTGTGAGATTCATGTTAGAAGTCATGGAGGCATACATAAATGCAAATGACATTCATCTTGATAACCCTCGTAAGATTGTTGAACCTTTTGTGGCACTATGTGCCAGTCCTGGGCACAATGTCTACAGCAGGCACCTCCTGTGCTATCTCCCTCCATATTCTCTTAAACACAGGAGAAGTGGTCTGACTCCCCCAGCAAAATAGAGTGAGGCCCACCTCCTCGCCACTGCGTGAACTAAGGCCTCACTTGCCTCATGGCTGAAGTGCCTGGCATGCTGCCTTCCGTCCTGATCCTTCATCACAGCAGACGTTGCTGAAGTGGGGCGTTTTTTATGCGCATGCGTGCAGGAAGCTGCCACGCCCTGCATTAGCGTTTGCGACCGGAAAATAAAAAAAATTAAATGCGCATGCACAAAATGATCGCCTCCTTTAACGCTGAAGGTTTCGGCTCGGACGCACAAAGTCAGACGTGCAATGCATGACGTAATGCCAACACTCCTCCAGATTGACTTTTTGCCGAAAATTCCGGACGAAAACGCAAACTATTTTCAGGCGCAAACTTTTACACCCACCACGATTAATGCCCCGAAATCACAAAAGCCGAAATCCAGCCCATAATGTTTGTTTAGCAGTCAATATGCTGTTAAAAACCCCAGTTACACCTAATCCAACAAGGCCTAACTTTTAATGGGTATTTAACAGCAGTATTTTTTTTAATTTGTTCTGGGATGTGGGCATCACTGGCAAGGCTAGCATTTATTGCCCATCCCTTATTGCCCTTGAGAAGGTGGTGGTGAGCCACTTTTTTGAACTGCTGCAGTCTGTGTGGTGAAGATTCTCCCACAGTTAGGGAGGGAGTTCCAGGATTTTGAACCAGCGACGATGAAGGAGCAACGATATATTTCCAAGTCAGGATGGTGTGTAACTTGGAGGGGACCTTGCAGGTGGTGGTGTTCCCATGCGCCTGCTGCCCTCAGCCTTCTAGGTGGTAGAGATCGCAGGTTCGTGAGATGCTGCTGAACAAGCCTTGGTGAGTTTCTGCAGTGCATCTTAGTGTCGGGACACATTGCAGACACGGTGTGCCAGTGGTGGAGGGAAAGAATGTTGAAGGTGGGGGATGGATTGCCAATCAAGTGTGCAGCTTAGTCATGGATGGTGTTCAGCTTCTTGAGTTTCATTGGAGTTGCATTCATCCAGACAAGTGGAGAATATTCTATCACACGCCTGACTTGTGCCTTGTAGATGGTGTAAAGGCTTTGGAGAGTCAGGAGGTAAGACACTCACCGCAGAATACCCAGTTTCTGACCTGCTCTTGTATGTGGCTGGTCCAGTTAAGTTTCCAGTTAATGGTGAATTCCAGGGTGTTGATGTTGGGCGATTCGGTAATGGTAATGCCATTGAATATCAAGGGGAGGTGGTTAGACTCTCGCTTGTTGGAGATAGTCATTGTCTGGCACTTGTGTGGCGCAAATGTTATTTGCCACTTATCAGCCTAAGCCTGAATGTCATCCAGGTCTTGCTGCATGCGCGCACGGACTGCTTCATTATCTGAGGAGTTGTAAATGGGATTGAATGCTGTGCAATCATCAGCGAACGCCCCACTTCTGGCCTTATGATGGAGGAAAGGCCATTGATGAAGCAACTGAAGATGGATAGGCATAGAACACTGCCCTGAGGAACTCCTGCAGTGATGTCCTGGGGCTGAGATGATTGACCTCCAACAACTACAACCATCTTCCTTTGTGCTAGGTATGACTTCAGCCAGTGGAGAGTTTTCCTCCTGATATCCATTGACTTCAATTTTATGAGGGATCCTTGATGCTGCCTTGATACCAAAAACAGTCACTCTCACCTCAACAACTCAGCTCTTTTGCCCATGTTTGGAACAAGGCTGTAATGAGGTCTGGAGCGAGTGTTCCTGGCAGAACCCAAACTGAGCATCGGTGAGCAGTTTATTGGTGAGTAAGTGCCGCTTGATAGCACTGTTGACAAAACTTTCCATCACTTTGCTGATGATTGAGAGTAGACTGATGGGGCAGTAATTGGATGGGTTGGATTTGTCCCATTTTTCAGAATGGCAGGCAGTGACTAGTGGGGTACCGCAAGGTTCAGTGATGGGACCCCAGCTATTTACAATATACATTAATGATTTAGACAAAGGAATTGAATGTAATATCTCCAATTTTGCACATGACATTAAGCTGGGTGGCAGTGTGAGCTGTGAGGAGGATGCTAAGAGGCTGCAGGGTGACTTGGACAGGTTAGGTGAGTGGGCAAATGCATGGCAGATGCAGTATAATGTAGATAAATTTGGGTTATCCACTTTGGTGGCAAAAACAGGAAGGCAGAATATTATCTGAATGGTGACAAATTAGCAAAAGGGGAGGTGCAATGAGATCTGGGTGTCATGGTTCATCAGTCATTGAAAGTTGACATGCAGGTACAGCAGGCGGTGAAGGCGGCAAATGGCATGTTGGCCTTCATAGCGAGAGGATTTGAGCAGGGAGGTCTTACTGCAGTTGTACAGGGCCTTGGTGAGGCCACACCTGGAATGTTGTGCACAGTTTTGGTCTCCTAATCTGAGGAAGGTCATTCTTGCTATTGAGTGTGATATGTCCTTACTATACAGTATAAATGTACACGAGGCCCATACTTGAGAGAAGGTCACTCCGTGACCAGTTACCTTTATTACTAAGACCTCAAGTGATGAAGGTGGGTAGAGCTTCCCCTTTTATACCTGAAAGTCCAGGTTAGGAGTGTCTCCCACAAGTTCGCCCCTTGTGGTCAATGTTCTCAAGTTGTACAACTTAGGTCAGCTTATACATGGGTTACAATGATAGTTGAATGCATTACATCACCTCACCCCCAAAGTCTTATTGGGATCACAGGTTAAGTCTCTCTGGTGGTTTACGCTCCGTTGTAGAGCGCCTGAGTTGGGGCTCCAGTTGTTGGGCGCTGGCCTCAGTGTCTGCTGTTTGCGGTACCTCAGGCTTGTCTGGACTGCCCACAGTGACTGGGCTCTCCTCCACTTGGTTCCAGTGTTCGGTCACCTGTGGTGGAGTAAACTCTGCGTCGTGTTCTTCCTCTGCTTCTTCTATGGGGTTGCTGAACCACCTTTTAGCTTGATCCACATTTTTGCAGCAGATTTGTCTATTGGTAAGTTTAACTACCAAAACCCTATTCCCATCTTTGGCAATCACAGTGTCTGAAAGCCATTTGAGCCCTGCAGCGTAATTAAGGACAAAAACAGGGTAATTGACATCAATACATCGCGCCTTCGCATTCCTGTCATGGTAATCACATTGTGACTGACGCCTGCTTTCAACAATTTCTTTCATAGTGGAGTGTATAAGGGATAACCTGGTTTTGAGCATCCTTTTCATTAGCAGCTCTATGGGTGGAACCTCTGTGAGCGAGTGTGGTCGGGATCTATTGGCCAACAGGAGGCATGATAAGCGGCTTTGAAGGGAACCCCCTTGGATTCTGAGCATCCCCTGTTTGATTATCTGCACTGCTCGTTCCACCTGGCCATTTGAGGCCGGCTTGAACGGTGCTGTTCTGACATGGTTGATTCCATTGCCTGCCATGAAATCCTGGAATTCAGTGCTTGTGAAGCACGGGCCATTGTCACTGACCAAGACATCCGGTAGACCATGGGCAGCGAACATTGCCCGTAGACTTTCTACCGTGGCAGAGGATGTGCTTGAATTTAAAATGTCACACTCAATCCATTTGGAGTAGGCGTCTACTACAACCAAAAACATTTTTTCCATGAAAGGACCTGCTTGGTCCACATGGATGCATGACCATGGCTTGGCAGGCCATGGCCAGGGGCTAAGGGGGGCTTCCCTGGGTGCGTTGCCCAGCTGAGCACACGTGTTGCACCTGCGAACACAAAGTTCCCGTTCTGCATCTGTCCCTGGCCACCAAACGTGTGACCTGGCAATTGCCTTCATCATGACAATGCCCGGGTGCTCATTGTGAAGTTCTCTGATAAACACCTCTCTGCCCGTCTGGGGCATGACTACTCGGTTTCCCCACAGTAGGCAATCGGCCTGAATCGAAAGTTCATCCTTGTGCCTATGAAACGGTTTAAATTCCTCAGGGCTTGCCCCGTAAGTGGCTGCCCAGTCCCCATTCAGGACACATTTCTTAACTAAAGACACTAGCGGGTCTTTATTTGTCCAGACTTTAATCTGACAGGCTGTCACAGGTGAGCCTTCGCTTTCGAAAGCTTCAACAGCCATGACCATCTCAGCATCATGCTCAGTTGCTCCCTCAGTGGTGGCCAGTAGGAGCCTGCTGAGTGCATCGGGACAGTTTTCAGTGCCTGGTCTGTACCGAATTTTGTAGTCATAGGCGGCTAACGTAAGTGCCCACCTCTGTATGCGGGCCGATGCATTCGCATTTATGGCCTTGTTGTCGGCCAAAAGGGATGTTAGGGGTTTGTGATCTGTCTCCAGCTCAAATTTCCTGCCAAACAGGTACTGGTGCATTTTTTTTACTGCATATACACATGCTAGCACTTCCTTTTCTACCATCCCGTAGCCACTTTCTGCCTGGGACAGACTTCTGGAGGCATAAGCTACTGGCTATAACTGACCATTGGCATTCACATGGTGCAACACACACCCGACCCCATAGGACGATGCATCGCACGTTAAAACTAGTTTCTTACACGGGTCATATAATGTTAACAGTTTGTTGGAGCATAACAAATTGCGTGCTCTATCAAAAGCCCTTTCTTGGCTGTCACCCCAGACCCAATCATGACCTTTGCATAGGAGCACGTGTAGCGGCTCTAACAGCGTGCTCAATTTGGGAAGAAAGTTACTGTCATGTATTCTACTGTCATTGTAATCAATGTATAAACTGACCTAAGTTGTACACCGTGAGAACATTGACCACAAGGGGGTGAACTTGGGGGAGACACTCCTAACCTGGACTTTCAGGTATAAAAGGGGAAGCTCCACCCACCTTCTCCACTTCAGTGCTGGCTAATAAAGCTTACTGGTCACAGAGTGACTTTCTCTTGAGTATGGGCCTCTTGTGCATTTGTACTGTATAGTAAGGACATATTAGTTTCCAAAATAGTTCAGGAGCCCCAGGAACGAATGCAGCTCCGTCATGTTACGGGATCTGGGTGCTCTCTGGATTGCTTCCGTTTTGGACGCAGTAGGTCTGATTCTGTCTGCTGCTACCCTCCTCCCCAGGAATTCTACCTCTGGAACTAAGAAGACGCACTTCGCCTTTTTCAGTCGCAGCCCTACCCGGTCCAATTTGCGTTGCACCTCCTCCAGTTTGTGGAGGTGCTCTTCAGTATCGCGACCTGTGATGAGGATGTTGCCTTGAAAAATTACCGTCCTTGGAATCGACTTGAGCAGGGTTTCCATATTTCGCTGAAAGATCGCGGCGGCCGAGCGAATCCCGAACGGACATCTGTTGTACCCTTGCATGTCGTGATGGTGGTCAGCTTCTTTGACTCACTCGCCAGCTCCTGGGTCATGTAAGCTGAGGTCAGGTCCAATTTTGAAAAAAGTTTGCCACCGGATAGCGTCGCAAAGAGGTCCTCCGCTCTCGGTAGTGGGTATTGATCTTGGAGTGACACCCGATTGATGGTGGCCTTGTAATCGTCATATATCCTGACCTACCCATCCACCTTGAGCACCGGCACGATCGGGCTCGCCCAGTCACTGAATTTGACTGGCGAGATGATGCCTTCCCTCAGCAGGCGGTCCAACTCGTATTCCATCTTTTCCCGCATCACGTACGGCACCGCTCTGGCCTTGTGGTGTACTGGCCTGGCGTCCGGGTTTATATGAATTATTAGCTTTGTCCCCATGAAAGTGCCGATGCCGGGTTGAAATAATGAGTCAAATTTGTCCAGGACCTGTGAGCATGATATTCGCTCCACAGAAGAAATTGCATTGACATCGCCCCATTTCCAGTTCATGACAGCAAGCCAACTCCTCCCCAGTAGTGCGGGACCGTCCCCCGGGACAATCCAAAGTGGCAACCTGTTCTCCGAATCTTTGTGGGTCACGACTACCGTGGCGCTGCCTAGCACTGGAATGATCTCCTTTGTATATGTCCGTAGCAGTGCATTAATCGGCAATAATTTTGGCCTCCTGGCCTTGGACACCCACAACCTTTTGAACTGTTTGATACTCATCAGGGACTGGCTGGCCCCCGTGTCCACCTCCTTTAATACTAGGATGCCATTGAGGAGCACTTTCATCATTATCGGTGACGTCCTGGTATATGAACTGTATATGTGCTCCACATGAACTTGCTGAACTTCAGCTTCCAGCAATTTTCCCCAGTATTCATTTGGTCTCGTAGGGCTTACATTGGGCCCGTCCTCCTTGTACATCAACCTGGCTGCAGACTTCCTGCACATATACGCCAAGTGATCGCTGACGTTGCAGTTTCTGCAGGTATATTACTGATACCTGAAAGCTCTGGCTGGGTGTTTGCCTCCACACCTCCAGCATGAGCTGGAGGCCCCATTGTTGCAAACAAAAGGTCCATTACCAGTCGATCATCTCTGACTGTGTTTGTAACTATCCTTAAGCGCACCATTGACAGGTGTTGATGGCCCCATTACTGGCCGCATTGTCCATTACGATGGCATGAATCGGCGTTCAGCTAGCCATTGTCTCTGTTGAATTCCCACTTTGGGTTTGACTGCATGCTGGGGCATGTCCGATTGCCCTTTTCTGCCTAGAGAACTGTGTGCTTCGTTAACAATGTTGACTCCCTGGTCGTTTGCCGCATTTGAGCCAAGATTTTTGCCATAAATCATTCTGGTCTCTTCCTCCCCAGAGATAATTGTCTGGGTTATCAGAGCCGCCGCTTCCAAGGTCAAGTCTTTGGTCTCAATCAGTTTCCTGAAAACCCCAACGTGCCCAATACCCTCAATAAAAAAGTCTCACAGCATCTCCACTCTGCATGCATCTGGGAACTTACATAGGCTCGCCAGTCGCCAAAGATCTGCCACGAAATCTGGAACGCTTTGCCCTTCTCGCCGCCGGTGAGTGTAAAACCAGTGTCTCGCCATGTGCATGCTGCTCGCCGGTTTAAGGTGTTCCTCGATCAACTTACTGAGCTCTTCGAACGTCTTGTCCGCCGGCTTCTCTGGCGCTAGAAGGTCATTTATCAGGGAGTACGTTCTGGATCCACAAACCGTCAGGAGATGAGCCCTGCATTTGTCGGCCGAATCCTGTCCCAACCATTCCTTAGTGACAAAACTTTGCTGTAGTCTCTCAATAAAGTCGTCCCAATCATCATCAACACAATACCTGTCTTCTGTGCTGCTAGTGGCCATGCTTGCATGGTTTAAATCCCAGTTTCTCGTCGCCAATTATATGTCCTTACTATACAGTATAAATGCACACGAGGCCTATACTTGAGAGAAGGTCACTCTGTGATCAGTTACCTTTATTACCAAGACCTCAAGAGACAGACGGTGGGTGGAGCTTCCCCTTTTATAGCTGAAAGTCCAGGTTAGGAGTGTCTCCCACAAGTTCGCCCCCTGTGGTCAATGTTCTCAAGGTGTACAACTTAGGTCAGCTTATACATGGGTTACAATGATAGTTGAATACATGACAGAGGAAATGTAGCAAAGGTTCACCAGACTGATTCCTGGGATGGCAGGACTAACATATGAAGAAGGACTGGATCTGCTAGGCTTATATTCACAGAAATTTAGAAGAATGAGAGGGGATCTCATATAAACATATAAAATTCTGACGGGATTGTACAGGTTAGATGCAGGAAGAATGTTCCCAATGTTGGGGAAGTCCAGAACCAGGGGTCACAGTCTAAGGATAAGTGGTAAGCCATTTAGGACCGAGATGAGGAGAAACTTCTTCACTCAGAGTTGTGAACCTGTGGAATTCTCTCCCACAGAAAGTTGTTGAGGCAAGTTTAGATATATTCAAAAGGGAGTTAGATGTGGTCCTTACAGCTAAAGGGATCAAGGGGTATGGAGAGAAAGCAGGAATGTGGTACTGAAGTTGCATGATCAGCCATGATCATATTGAATGGTGGTGCAGGCTTGAAGGGCCAAATGGCCTACTCCTGCAGCTATTTTCTACGTTTCTATGTTTTGTGGACCGGACATACCTGGGCAGTTTTCCACATTGTCGGATCGATGCCAGTGTTGTAGCTGTACTGAAACAGCTTGGCTGGAGACGCAGCTTGTTCTGGAGCACAAGTCCTCAGCACGACAGCCAGGATGTTGTCGGGGCCCATCGCCTTTGCTGCATCCAGTGCGCTCAGCCGCTTCTTGATATGATGTGGAGTGAATCGACTTGCTTCCGTGATGTTGGGGACCTCAGGACGAGGCCGATATGGATCATTCGTGGAAAAGCCTATGGGGCCGAAATTGCCACTTTCTATAAGGCCTCTGGCCACCTGAAAGTAGCGGCCACGGGTCGGTGTGAAATGGCTGTGAGTCTCTGCAGAGGGGCAGGCATTTTAAAAATTGTCCTTCCTCAGGTTTGGAGCAGTGTAGGGGACCGCCCTGCCCGTTTTCCCATCACAGCATGCACAGGCCCTTACCGACCGGCGTGGACCCCTTCCCGAAATTGCCCCTCGGGAAATTGCCCCTTTCCCAGAATAGGCCCGTGGGAGCAGCAACGCCGCCAGTTGGTGCCACTGGCAGCTTTTGCTGACACAGCCACGCTTAAAGGGGATGTGGCGCTGCTGGCGATGCCATGTTATTTTCTTTTGTCAGCTAGCTGGCAGGTCGGGTCGACAATTATGGCCGCAGGTTCGCCTTGGCCGCCAACAGGCAGCCTTGTACCCCCTCTTGGGTGCCAGGCCACTGGCCCAGCTGAAACCCTCCCTGGTGGCCAAGTGTTTGCCATTGAAGTAGCTGCAGAGTTCGCATTGGCCCTCCCCTTTAACTGAAGGGGAAAGACACTGTGACGCGTGGCAGTGATGACTGGTCGGGGCAGTGGACCCGCTGCAAAGGCACTTCCGCCCCTCAGCCAACGGAACACCGCCCCGACCCAAATAAAGATACAAGGATGTGAATTCCTCCGGTGTCTCCGCCGCATGGATTGGGGTGGAGAAAAACTTTCAAAAACAGTAGGTGCGCCCCGTGTGGGGTGGGGCTCAATATTGGCTCCGCTGTTTTTGTCAGTTTCACTGATTTCATGGATTATACTGATTGCTGGCCAGTTTCAAAGGGGTAATAACAGTGAATGCTGATAGTTCGCTGTTATTACACACCACAAATTCCAGTCCAATTTTTAAAAGCTCTGCTAAGGACAAGTGAACTCAAACAATATTCACAAGATCTTAGGCCAAGATTTTCTAGACAGCCATTAGAGTCAAACCTCCCATTACACATTTGTAAGAACTGATAATTCTTCCTATTGAGGAGGACAGGGAGGGGATATCATACAGGTCTGAGCTCCTCTCCAGTCTTTATGAGTGCTTCAAATAGGAACATGGTAAATAATCTTTGCAACAGCAGTTTTGCAATACCAATGTTTGTGATAAGTACATTCCTCTCTACTTCTGCATAGCCAGACAGTGCCTCTAAAGATGTAGAAGTAAAGGCTCTGTGTAGATGGGAGTTAAGGGACAGATTTTCTAAGATAACATTAATTGATGGTGAGATGTAATAACAGCTATCCATGTCATTCATATCATGGTAAAATTGATAGAGGACACACATGATATTCATTTTAGTTATTTTTATGCTGAACATTCTTTCACATTTAGTCATTATTTTGTGGTCTGAACATCTAGAATGTGCCAGAATGATTTTAAATATAAAGATTACATCAAGCATTTTTTATCAACCAACTTGTTTTTAAATGCTATAGATGCAGTAATGAAGCAAAGCTCAAAGTACAAAACCCCACTTGTGAAGATGTTTTTATAAAATTCCTGTTTGTACTTCTTTTTGAAAGAGCAAAATGACTGTAGGGTCTGTCTTTTCAATCAGATCACCTGAAATCAGTACTTACACTTTAAGGATTAGAAATTGCGTGGCACCCCATTTGGAGCGGTAACTTTTCAGGGAGCGTAAAAGTATTGGCAGGCAAAAAAAAATGTTTTGCTCCCGGGAACTTCCGTTTTAGCACTCCAAGAGAGAAGTGGAGGGCTAAATCAAGTGCTATCACTTCCCTTAGAGCGATAAAGTGAGTGAGAGGTTGATAGTGGTAATGCTCCGTGCAGCACTTCCGTCTTTGGAGGCTCCTTCCCTCGCTTAAAGAGAAGGGCCAATGTTTCTTTGAATCAATCCTGATGATATCTCTGTGGGGGTCACGGGACCTGCGCTACGTGCATAACAGCCCAAGCACTGTAAGAGAGTGCAGAGCTGAGGAGCTGAGGCATCAAAACTAATCAGGTGGCACCAGCATGGGGAGATAAATAAATGTTGTCCTACCTGACCACCACTGCCTTTAAGTATGGGTGTCCTGATGTAGCTCGTGGGATTTAGGCCGATGCAAGGCAAGGCCATGGAGGATCAAAATGGTGGTGCGGGGAAGTCGAAGCAGCAGCGGCACAGATTATTTTTGTTGGGCCCGGAGGAGCACTCATGGTCCTCCTGGCCCCCCCAAAAATTATTTAAAACTTACCTTTCCAAGACCTCTTTGGCTCTCTCGCCAATAAAGCTGGAGCACCAGGTTTGTACAAAAATGGCAATCAGGGGCCTATGTACCTCATACGACCTAGGTTTGGATATTAAAAGGTGTCTCCTACTGAAACATACAGGCGCATTGGCTACCCAGTCTAGGCCCCTGTTATAGTGGCAGTAGGCAGAGTGTTGGCATTAACAGAGGAATAAGTCATCCAACCTCACTTTGCCGCAGTGGACGGAGTCCGGAGGATGCAGGCGCAGAAGGGCAAGAAAATCGTAAGTACAAATAGTCACATCGTTTTAATTTAGCCCCTAGCTGTTCATACTCCCTCAGCAGAACCTCTTCCTTTGTCTATAACATTGGTACCTACGTGGATCACGAGAACTGGATCTTCCCTCTCCCACTCCAAGTTCCTCTCCAGCCCAGAGGAGATGCCCTTAACCATGGCACTGGGCAGCCAACACAGCCTTCGGGACTCACGCTCTCGGCTGCAGAGAACAGTAACTATCCCCCTAATGATACTGTCCCCTACCACTACAATGTTCCTTTTTACTCCCCACACTTGAATGACCCCCTGTACCATGGTGCTGTGGTCAGTTTGCTCATCCTTCCTGTAGTCCCTGCCCTCATCCACACACGGAGCAAGAATCTCGTACCTGTTAGTCAAGAGCAAGGACTGAGGCTCCTCCATCACTACCTCCTGGGTCCCCATAACTGCCTCCTGTTTCTGACCATGTACCAAATTTGCATTAATTAATCTAAGGGTTGTGACTGCCTCCTGGAACACACCGCCCAGGTAACTCTCCCCCTCCCTGATGTGTTGCACTGTTTGAAGCTTGGACTCCAGCTCATCAACACGGAGCTGAAGTTCCTCTAGTTGCAGACACTTACTGCAGGTGTGATTGCCATGAACCTCAATGGTATCCACCAGCTCCAAAATACAGCAACAATGACACATTGCGTGCCTTGCCATCTCTAATGTATTTAATTAATTAAGTTTTGAAGTTTTGAACATTTAGTTTATAATCCCAGCTCTTAATTTAAACCAATGTCGAAGAAAAGAGAGAAAAACCGACCAACCAATCACTTTCCTGCTCTCCCGTGACACCACACTTTGAATCTTTTTATTTCTTATCCTCCCAGGTCAGTTTTGTACTCTCCGCTCCTCGGCTGAGGAGCATGTACTCACCTTGACACCCGACTGAGGTCGTTGAACTTTTTGCTGCACTGTGTCAAGGTTCTGTCCACAACAGTGCTGGCCGACACCTCCTTGGCCACTTCTCACCACATGGCCCTGAAGACCTGTGGTGATGATCTTCCTCCAGATGCAGTGAACAGCAATTCCTTCCTTCTCTCCACTGCCCCCACCAATGGCTCCATTGTTGAACCGAGTGGTCCTCTCCCTTGCACCAGGATTTGCACCAGCCATCCTCCAAGGTTCTCTCTGTTGCTCAGAGCTGTGACTCAAGTGCAGAGATGATGAAAATGAGCAGCTGAAGCAGGATATTACCTCCTCTTTAAGAGCAGGAATCAACCAGCGTGAAGGATTGAAGAATGATTGCTGAATACAATTATACCTGAAATTGGGTAGTACTCTGTAAATATCGTCCCTGCAGCACCCCACTGAGGTCAGTAGTACCTCATTTACTGCCCTCTTCCTTCCTGGGGTGCTAAAGCCCAATTTAGCTAAAGTTCAGAATCATTTGCACCTGGCACTAACATTTTAAACTTTTAAAAGTTAATGGGGCACTACCGAATTTTGCCCCCAATGTATGTAAACGTCCCTACCTATCACATAATCCCATTTCTTTTCCTCTATTCAATTTTTCTGCCTTCTACACATGCAGACTCATTCTAGGAGTATGCCTCTACTACCACCTAAAAGTGACCATTCTTCATTCACAAGGTGAGTGTTAGCTGGTTATTCAGCCTTGGTGAACACCATAACGGAGGTTACTCCTGGCATCACCTGTTGTCCATACACACAGAGTCTCATTGGATAACCATCAGGATCACTGATTGTAGTGGCCTTCTGACTCTGGCTGAGATCAGCTAACTCAGCACAGCAACAACTTGCATTTCCATAGCGCCTTTAACATAGTAAAATGTCCCCAGGCACTTCACAGGAACATTATCAAACAACATTTGACACCAAGCCACATAAGGAGATATTAGAGCAGATAAAGTAGGATTTAAGGAACGTCTTAAGGGGGAGAAAGAGGTAGAAAGGCGGAAAGGTTTAGGAGGGAATTACAGAGCTTAGGGCCTAGGAAGCTGAAGGCTTAGTGGAATGGTGGAACATGAAAATTAACAATAGAATCTGAAACCTTCTTATTCTGTATAGCTCAGTGAACATACCAACTGAGAATCAGAAAGCTCACACCCAGTCTTGTTGCAGTGCCTTTAGCCACAGATGCCACTTGATTACCTGATATTGGGAAACTAATTGTAGAAGATTGAAAGTGTCACAATGGGTCAGCCTGAACCAAAAATAGTAAATTCCATAAAATCAAAATATTGGCAAATGTTTAAACTCTGAAATAAATACAGAAAATGCTGGAAATAAATTACAGGTTTATCAACATCTGAAAAGCATAAAGACATTTTAACGTTTGGGTGGAATTACTTGATACATTAACCTGTCTTTCCTAGCGTCAGATGCTGATGATATGCTGTATATTTTCTGATAACAAATGAACTTTAGATGGGACAATTAAGGTCACTTGAAGTTCAGAATTTTCTTTCTGCATAATTCTGACTATCTAACATTTTTAAGTTAGAAATTACAATTTCTGTTTCTTATTGTTGTGATACTTTGAATGTTTTTCTGTTATGTGATGAGGGATTGCAAGAGGGTATTGTTTATTATGCTCATTAGATTTTTACTACAGTTTAATTTATTTTGTAGTTTTACCTTACTAACCTTATTAGCAAACTGGAGACACGCACAAAATAAAAGCTGTAGTGTAAATTTTTGTATCCGGATTGACTGAAGAGCTTTGCAGTCAATACAGTCATTTGTCTTAAAAATTGCATACAAGTGTATCATTGCAAGAGCATATTTTTCACACTTTCTAGTTATGATGAACCTTTTGCTTACTTCCATATGATTTTGTCTGCAGTCTATTTTTTGGCTGTCTCCACACTACTAACACATAATGGGGCTGAAATTTGGTTGATAACACACGCTAATAACGCCGGTGATAGGTGTTATCTGGGAGTTAGGCATTTGGGAGTGGCGCTTGGTGCTTTTCATGTGTGACGTGAAATTCGGTTGAAATTTTTTCGGGGTGTAAAAACGTATCGTCCTGCCAGCTAACGCTATGGAAATCATGACATTGGTATGCGTGCAATGCTTCCTTGCCGCCTTTCTCGCCATATTCAGTTTTGGCGCCTCACGTAACAGCTGGTATCCGTGATGCCTGAAAAAGTTAAACTGTACAAATCGGAGGCGTTTTTTTTAAACAGAGTTGCAGCCGGGGCTCAGAGATCTCGGTCAGTGCTGCGTTTGATGCTCGCACAGGCAGTAGGGTGTTGGCGTCACACTGCTGCTGCCTCGTCAGATTGACTGCTAGTATCTCGGACACATTGACTGCCATCTCGGCTAACTTTGAGATCTCTGCCTCACTGTGACCTGTGCCAAGTGACGGAGGCAGTGATGGCACACCACACCGTCCTGCGGCGCTGACTTGAAAGGCGCTGGATGCAGAGACAGCTAATGGCAAATGTGGATCCTCCCCAGAGGAGAGGCCCCAGACAGCGGGGCAGGAAGCCGTTCACATGCAGGGTTTACGACGAGTATTACTCTTATCTTGGGATGTCCGAGGACCAATGCTGAAGAAGACTGAGGTTCCGCAGAGAGGTGGTCATGGAAATTTGACGCCTTCTGCAGACATTCCTGGCAGCTGACATCGGCACTAGGATCTCGCTGTCAGTGGCAGTGAAAGTGACAGTAGCACTGAACTTCTATGCTACCAGCTCCTTCCAATCTCCTGTAGGCGATATATGCAACATCTCGCAGTTTGCAGTACATTGCTCCATTCGACACTCCCTACGGCAAACGATTCAACTACATCATGTTCAGCATGTCAAGGGAAGACCAGGATGAGCGTCACAGGCAGATGATCCTCGCTGTCAATGCCCGATATCCTGGCAGCTGCCTCGATGCCTTCATCCTGCGGGAGAGCACTGTGCCACGACTCTTCAAGCCACCGCATGATGGCCATGGCTGGCTCCTGGGCAACAAAGGATATGGTGTGGCCCCCTGGCTGACACCCCTCCGCACTCCCACCACCAGTGCCACGCAGCACTACAACATCAGCCATACCACAACCTGGGCCATTATTGAGCAAACTATTGGGGTTCTGAAGCAGCGTTTCCGCTGCCTTAACCTCTGGAGGGGCATTGCAGTACTCACCTGATAAGAGTCTCCATGATCATCATTATCTGCTGCATGCTGCACAACCTGGCCATTATGAGGGCCCAGCTATTACCACCAGGGATGCATGATCCACCTCTGGAGGAGGACGACGATGACGAGGAAGACAAGGATCCTCACCGAAGGAAGAGGCAGCCTGACACTGCTGCGGCTGGAAGGGCTGCTCATTGGAGACTCCAATGAATGAGTTTTGACATGCCCAATGGCCAGCCTATACACCTCGGCATCAACTCAACACATTGCTACACACCCTGCGGCCCTCAGTCTTAAATAATCAGTGCCTCATCATGTGAACAATCCAAACTTGCTTTATTACAAACATTAATCATGTGTGGTGAAAACATCCACAAGACAACAACTTCATCCCCAACACATCCCCACAAAATCCCTTCAAACATTCCCATCGACAACCAAGTGTACCTATTGGCACCAGTTCATTTTTTAACAAGTTAGCCATCTCTGGCAAGTATCAAACAATTGTTGGTCATTCATCTAAGTGCAACAATTTACATGAGCTCACATTGCAACAACCTAGCCATCTCTGTTGACTATGAACCAAGTGTTTGGTGTGTCATACGATGTTAAAAGCTCACATTTTCACAAGGTCAGCATATGTGGCCACCTTCCCAAGGGTCTTTACCTTGTCTTAAAGAGGGCTTTACAGCCCCTTCCTTTCTCCCTCCTCCCACGCCTACTGCTCCTCCTCAATGGGGTCTCAGGGCCTTCAGCAAGGCTGGTAGTCGGTTGCTGACTTCGAGCCTCAGCCACAAATGATGGCCTAGCAGGATGTCCACGACCAGCTCGGACCCTGGAAGACCAGGCTGCGGACTGCATTACCTCAGCATGGCTGGAAGCACTTTGTTGTGGATGGGGTGCGGAGAGCGGCTGCTGCGAAGGTGGAATGATGTCGTCCTGAGAAAGGACATCATGGTCCAATTGGCCCAACAGGCTGATACTCCCCCGGGGCAGAGCATCATCATCAGCAGAAATCTGGGTGAGGTCAGAATCCTGCGCTGGGTCAGCAACGTTAGGCCCCCGTCCAATTGATGGGGCCCCAGACTGGATGGCAGCAGTCAGTGCTTCCGTTGAATCGATTTGCCTCTGCATTAAGAGTATCTGCGACTGCAGTACACCAGAGAGCTGACTCAGGACACCATGCATTGATGACATTTGAGTATGGAGGCCTACAATAGCATCAACCTGGTGCTCAATTGTTATTGTAATGTCAGTCATAGCCCATGCCACCATGTCTGGGACCCCATGGTCACTGTTTGTATCTCGCATCGATTGGTATCTATCAAGGATGGGCTCGAAGGGCTACTGAGAGGCATGAGCAATAGTTGAAGCGGACTCCTCCATCCTCACAGCAAGTGCATCAAGACTCTGTGACACCCTTGCTAGTGCACCAAGCAGATCGCCGTGCAACTGCAGGGATTGTCTTGTGACGACCTCGAGGTCGGGCTCATCGTCAGAGTGCTGCTGAGCATCACTCAGGCACGCACTCACCCTGCGGAGAGTTGCCCCCTGGGCTTCCTCTCCCCCGTGGCATTGCTGGAGCCACTGGGTCCCAGAGCATCACCCACCTCTGCCTCTCCCAACACCCCTTGTTCAGCAGCACTGCTGGCCCCGCTCTCCAATGGTGCAGCCTCATGTGTGAGGTCAAAGGAGGTGTTGTCCTGCTCCTCCTTGTCCTCTGGGTTGTCACCACTATCTGCACCCGTGGAAGGTGCCCAGAGAAGGCCCCGGTGGATCTGGCTGGTGATCTGAAAGCACACACACAGAACAGTGGTCACCTGCAGGGGAGGGGGTCAGGACCGGGAAAAGCATTTGTGAATGCCAGTCTCATGGAAGTAGCTGCACATTGATGGTGTGAGGGCCACGTGTCCTGCAGGTCGCTGCAAAGGAACTCAACATACCGTTACTGTCCCGAGGAGGCTCGGCCGCACCCACCGCCATCGCATCAACTTGCACGCTCATCAGGGCAGCTATCCGTTCCTCCAATGGTGTGAGCACTCCACCAGTCCGCATTTGCTCCCATCAGTTGTGGGCGAGCTTCACCAGTAACATTAAACAGAAAGTCAGAGTTAGAGGCCTTCTATCAGTGTGTCCCAAGCACCTTACACATTTTACTACCATTTACTCTATGACAGTCTTCACAGCTCGATGTAACTACCATTTGTGGCATCAACTTGCTGTGCCAATGCTTGAATTAGGGTGAGAGGACCTCACAGTAATGGGGAGGCTACCGTCTTGGGCACACATATGAAGACTGAGGGGTAAACAACATGAGAGTTCCGTCTGCAGAGTCGAGCAGCAAGGTTAACATCGCATGTAAGGCTTCCAGTGGTGAGGCTGCAAATGGGAGCCTTGACTGTGGCTTCACCCACTTGAGCATGGATTTCAAAACACTGCATTGAGCAGAGAGTGCATATAGAGTCCAGAACATAGCATGTTGAAGTTTGAAATTAAAGATACTCACCCTCACTATCCATGTCAGGTCGTTTCACTTATTCTGACATTGCATCGATGTCCTTGGCACTGTGTCACTCGCAGACACTTGTTCTGCTATTTCCCTCCATAACCTTCAGTATGTTTGGGGTTGGGGTCTCCTCCCAGCCTCTGTCCTCAGCACCTGGTGACACCTCTCCAGAGCATCAAGGAGTGTCGACTGCGGCGTCCGAGAACCGATGGGTACGCTGACGAGCTGCTGCTAGGTCTGCCATGCTCACCGTCTGAGTGAGTACGTAGAAAGCGAATATACCCACGAGGCGTTGAGGCGCCCCATCAACGTCTCAATTAAATCCGGATGGTGCCTGTCTGTGATGCAGCTCCAAATGCTGCCTAAGTCCCAGATGTTGAGTCCCCGCTTAACGGCCCACTTAGCGCAGCGTAGTGCCTACAGGTAAGTGTGTAATACCATGATTTAACGCTGCTATCAATTCTTTAGGTGTCAACACTGAATTTTGCCTTCAGGAAGCACGCCTGAAATGAGGTGTTAAAAGTTTATCTCATGCATTAGCACGCTTCAAAAATGGCGGTACCAAATTTTGACCCCTATGAAAGGTTCCATCCACCATGTATGTATCAGCAAGAGGGTCTAACTCTTTGCAAAGAAACATCTCTGATTGTTATTGGGCGACCTATAATTTTCTTAAGACTTTCAACATGCATGATTGGAAACACAAACATTTTGCTTTAACTTTTCAGTCTGACATATTGGCTATGTACCATCATTCATGCATTGAGCATGCTGCTAACAATAGATCATCCAGAAGATTATATTCCTTTGCAATAATAAGATAACAATCCCTGTTAGCTACAGAAATATGTTTGTGTCACACCGAAGAATAAAGTTAAATATTTTGGGTTGGATTTTCGTTCTGATGCTGTCTCTGTTCGTGCCCCGGTGGGACGGTTAATGGCTGTGGGAATGAGTACCGCCTGGGCGGTCAGCTCCCAGTGCCCCACCGGGACATTTGGTGCCGGTTTTGTGGAGGCGCTAAGCAGCACCACCTGGGATCAGCGCGGTGTGCAACGCCCCTGGTTGCGACATCGGCGTGAAATTTGTTTGGAGCGGCACCCATAGCGCCCCCTAGTGGGACCGCCTGGACCGAGCTGTTCCGACGGCGGTGAGGGAAGGAATGACTACATGAGGTAAGTGTGATTGTTTGTTTTTGTTTTATTTTCGCGATTTATCTTTATGTGGAGAGAGCAAGGTATTGGGAATGTTTTTTGTGTTTTTTTGGTGATGTTTTTTTCCAGGGAAGCCTCTCTTCGGACGCTCCAAGGCCGGCTCTTTAGCTACAGTTGCTCAGTCAGCCTAGCGCCTTAAGAGAGGTGTGAAATGCCTCCCTTACCTCTTCGCTCCACACTCAAGGCCCAGCTGCTGAATTTTGTTTCCCAGTGCAAAATTTACCGCCCCACCGCCATTATCGCCCGAAAAAGCCTCCAACTGAAAATCCAGCATATTATCTTGGTTTTCAATCTTTGAACTTTATTGGCTTAATTATTGGTTTTGTTCCTTTTCTCTTAGTAGTTTTGTATTCATCAGGGCAAAGTATATTACAAGTGGGAATGGAACACTTCCACCTTTGGACCCCAATCTCAGCATTGAATACTCCCAAGATAGGAATGGCATGGCGAGATACAGAAGTGTCTTTTACTTTCCATGAATGTGACCTTATTCAGAACTTAATACAACCCGATACTGTGAAATCTCCATTTCACATTGTATCCATCTTCAGGGTCTCTGAGTGACGTTGCCAATTGTGCACCAACTAATGTCAAATTATGAACAGTTCGGTGCTGCAGATTAATATTCACTTGGTATTGGGTTGAGACTATTCAAACTTTGTTTACCCAGAAATCTTACAACTGGTAAAGAGAAAACGTTCTCCTCAATTTGAACTATACTAAAAACCAGTTCCAGAGCTACACGCTTCCCGTTCCTCCTACAAATGCATAAACTAACACTCACACCAACTAACACGTCAGGAGTCATTTGACTTCTCCTCCCTCCATGTACTCTGTTTAAACATTCTGTGCAACCACACTAATCTCGTGCCTCATTACCCTTCTCAGTGTGTTCCAGTGTACTTACATTTCTCTATGCAATCCAGGTTCCATTGAGTCAGAACAAGCCAACTACAAGTTTCAGCAATGCATATTTTCTGTTTTCTCCAAAGACACCTCATACAAAAACCTGTCTGCATCATGCTACTTTGCACTTGCAGCGGACAGTGAAAGTATTTAAGGGTCGAGTTTCTGCTTTGTATTCATTGGGAAATAGCGCTCAAAATGCGCTTGAAATTGTGCTGTTTTTCCGATTTGAAGTTCCACTTCAAGGTTCCACCCAAACTTATTTGCATAATCCCAAAAGTAAAATTACTCATGAATCAGCGCAAGGGAGCACCGTAAACTAGAGTAATTGATTGGGAACAGAGCCAATCGTGCCTCAAGTATCTGTGGATGATTCCCATAAAAGCCACCGAAAAAAATACTTCAAATTGAGGCTGAAGATCAAATCATCTGGTGGGAGAGTGGGAGGAGCCATGAGAAATTTCCGACTGCACGTTTCTTACAGACCCTGATAAACAATAGGATTTTTGAATGAAACCATCTTGTTTTTCTCTTTCTCGAACTTCAATATGAATTACTGCATATTGATGATTGCAGATCCAGCTCGCCCGCAGAGATTGGCCCAAACTGAAAATGAACAACTGAGCTATGACATGCCATAGGACTTATTTCATGTTAAAGAAAGAAGAAAGATGTCGCAAACAAACTCAGGCCTAGAAATTTGATAATGTGGGAAAATGCTTGGTGCCACAATGGGGCGAGGTTTACGCCCATCCGTAAAGAGTGCAGGCAGCTGTTATTTTGATGTTGTCTGCTGATTTAAATGATAGGTTCTGCGCTCCAACCATGCAACGCGCTGTTTCAAGTGGTACGCTCAGCAGGAAGCCCAATGCAGTGTCACTGTAACACCCCTGGAGCGAGGCAGCATTGTCTTAAAGCTAGCCTGTCTATTAGGAAAGCAGTTGCAATCCCTTAAAAGGGGACTGCCTTCTAAAAATGTTTTTAAAAATTAAAAATGGCAGTCTTGAGCCCTTAGCGCTTAACTGCCTTCTGAAAAAAATCAAAAACATTAAAATACTTCCAAAATGGCAGTCTACAACTCTTAAAGCTGAACTGCCTTCTGCACCTCAAAAAATGGTAAAGGTGCTTCAGCACTAACACAAATGGCTCAGCAAGCCAGGGAAGGGGCACCCAGGGTCTCGCAGGCAGCACTCCAGCTTTATGCAGGGGATCAACACTCGAAAAGAGGTCCTCTAACCACAGCGGGCCAGGACACCCTCCAGAATGTCCCACATGGAATCTGTTGTGTTCAGTATAACTCCACAAGACTGTATATTGTAAACACAAACTGTTGTGACCTTGGTCTCTTTAATGTAACTCCAGAATGAGGATGCAGCATGGTAGACTGCCTTTCATACCTGCTTGCCCAGGGTGTGCAGGTGACCCTTGGATCTCCCACAAGTGTGCCCCCTGGAGGCAAGTCTTACACATTGGTAATGTTTACATACATAACATCATTCCTCCACACAAAGTCTTAGATACAAGTTATTTACAGGTTGAGGCGATCCAGGGCTCTGCGTTCCTGGGTCGATCGCCTGAGTTGAAATCCTGGCATGGGTGAGTCAGTCGGATCATTGCTGCACTGCGGTGTGGCTGGTCTGATCAGACCGACGGGCATGGTGGGTTCATCCCCGTGGTTCACCGCGAGGTTGGTTGCTGGTTGGCTGTGTGTGGGTGGATCATTGATAGTAATGTCCTCTTCAAACTGTTCTTGGTTGTCAGTGAACCGCAGTTTGATCTGATCCAAGTGCTTTCTGCACGTTTGTCCATTCAAAAGTTTGACAACAAACACTCTATTCCCCTCCTTGGCTAACACAGTGCCAGAAACCCATTTGGGACCATGGCCATAATTAAGAACAAACAAAAGGTTATTAACCTCAATGTCATGTGATACAGCCAAACGATCGTGGTGCACGTTATGACGGTGACACCGGGCTTCTACATAATCATTGAGATCCGGGTGGACTAAGGAGAGCCTGGTTTTGAGTACTCTCTTCATCAGCAATTCTGCAGGGGGAACCCCGGTAAGTGAGTGGGGTCGCGTGCGGTAGCTGAGCAGCATCCAAGATAACCGGGTTTGCAGGGAACCGTCTGTCATGCATTTCAAGCTCTGCTTGATAGTTTGCACTACCCGTTCTGCTTGACCATTGGATGCAGGCTTATATGGCACAGACCTGACATAGAAACATAGAAACATAGAAAATGGGTGTAGGAGTAAGTCATTCGGCCCATCAAGCCTGCACCACCATTCAATAAGATCATGGCTGATCATCACCTCAGTACCCCTTTCCTGCTTTCTCTCCATACCCCTTGATCCCTTTAGCCATCAGGGTCATATCTAACTCACTCTTGAATATATCCAATGAACTGGCATGAACAATTCTCTGCGGTAGAGAATTCCACAGGTTAACGACTCTCTGAATGAAGAAGTTTCTCCTCATCTCAGTCCTAAATGGCTTACCCCTTATCCTTAGACTGTGTCCCCTGGTGCCTGCTTGATGCCAGTGTGCGTCATGAACTCGTTGAATTCCGAGCTGGTGAAACATGGTCCATTGTCACGAACAAGGACGTCGGGCAAACCATGAGTGGCAAACATGGCCCGGAAGCTTTCAATGGTGGCAGTGAACGTACATGACGACATTATTATAGATTCAATCTGTTATGTATCTGTAAAGCATGAACTCACATGTTCCGCCATCAGGGAGCGCATCCCCTGAAGTCCCAAGGGATCACAGCATCCCTTGGGAGCACTGTATATAAGCCGGCCCCGAAGGCCTGTTCCTCACTCTGGAGTGTCTTAATATTAGACTGAGGTCACTGTTACTTTAACCTCCCTGTGTGCAGCCTCGTCTGTGTTAGGAACATAACAACTGGCGACGAGTATACAAATCCAACGCAAAAATGCAGCAAACTGTGGGCATCCTGGAGAAGTTCTCGGAGGGTGAGTACTGGGAAGCCTATGTCGAACGGCTAGACCAGTACTTTGTAGCCAACGAGCTGGACAGAGAAGGAAGCGCTGCAAAAAGGAGAGCGGTCCTCCTCACAGTCTGTGGGGCACCGACCTACAGCCTCATGAAGAATCTTCTGGCTCCAGTGAAACCCACAGATAAGTCGTATGAGGAGCTGTGTACACTGGTTCGGGAGCATCTTAACCCGCGGGAGAGCGTAATGATGGCGAGGTATCGGTTCTACACGTGCAAGCGATCTGAAGGTCAGGAAGTGGCGAGCTACGTCGCCGAGCTAAGGCGACTTGCAGGACAATGTGATCTTGATGGCTACCTGGAGCAAATGCTCAGAGACATTTTTGTACTGGGCATTGGCCACGAGACCATCCTATGAAAACTTTTGACTGTAGAGACACCGACCCTCAGTAAGGCCATTGCGATAGCACAGGCGTTTATGTCCACAAGTGATAAAACCAAACAAATCTCTCAGCACACAAGTGCTAGCAATATTCATAAATTAACTGGAACTGTGTTTGCGAGCAGAAATGTACAGGGCAGAAACCAGCAGGCCTCAGGTGACCCAGATGACTCAGAGTCTGCAACAAAGGATGAATGCAAGGCAATTCACACTTTGTTGTCGTTGTGGAGGCTTCCATTCAGCCTATTCATGCCGCTTCAAAGGGTATGTTTGCAAGAGCTGTGGAACAATGGGGCACCTCCAATGAGCTTGCAGACAAGCTGCCAGCTCTGCAAAATCTGCTAACCACCACTTGGCAGAGGAAGATTGGTCCATGGTGGATCAAAGCAATTTCGAGCCTCAGAGAGAGGAAGCAGATGCAGAAGTACACGGGGTGCGCACATTTTCGACGAAATGTCCACCTATAATGCTCAATGTAAAATTGAATGGCTTACCCGGAGCCATGGAACTGGACACTGGCACTAGCCAATCCATCATGAGTAAAAAGATGTTTGAGAGACTGTGGTGCAACAAGGCACTCACACCAGCCCTGAGCCCCATCCACACGAAACTGAGAACGTACACCAAAGAGCTTATCACTGTCCTGGGCAGCGCCATGGTCAAGGTCACCTATGAGGGCACGGTGCACGAACTGCCACTCTGGATTCTCCCAGGCGATGGCCCCACACTGCTTGGAAGGAGCTGGCTGGGCAAAATCCGCTGGAACTGGGATGACATCCAAGCGCTATCACATGTCGATGAGGCCTCATGTACCCAGGTTCTTAACACATTTCCTTCCCTTTTTGAGCCAGGCATTGGAAACTTTTCTAGGGCAAAGGTCCAGATCCACTTGGTCCCAGAGGCACGACCCATTCACCACAAGGTGCGAGCGGTACCTCACATGATGAGGGAGAGAGTGGAAATTGAGCTGGACGAGCTGCAACACGAGGGCATCATCTCTCCAGTGGAATTCAGCGAGTGGGCCAGCCCGATTGTTCCAGTACTCAAAAGTGAAGGCACGGTCAGGATTTGCGGCGATTATAAAGTAATTATTAATCATTTCTCGCTACAGGACCAATACCCGCTACCTAAGGCAGACGAACCTTTTGCGACGCTGGCAGGAGGCAAGACGTTCACCAAGCTCGACCTGACTTCGGACTACATGATGCAGGAGCTGGAGGAGTCTTCGAAGGGCCTCACCTGCATCAACACGCACAAGGGACTGTTCATCTACAACAAATGCCCGTTTGGAATTCGGTTGGCTGCAGTGATCTTCCAGAGAAACATGGAGAGCCTACTCAAGTCGCTACCACGCACGGTGGTTTTTCAGGATGACATATTCGTCACGGATCGGGACACCATCGAGCACCTACAAAACCTGGAGGAGGTCCTCCAGCGACTGGATCGTGTAGGGCTGCAGCTGAAGAGGTCGAAATGCGTCTTCACGGCAAGAGAAGTGGAGTTTTTCAGGAGAAAGATCGCGGCGGACGGCATTCAGCCCACAGACGCCAAGACAGAGGCCATCAGCAACCAGGCCACAGAACATCACGGAGCTGCAGTCGTTCCTGGGACTCCTCAACTATTTTGGTAACTTCCTACCGGGGTTAAGCATCCTCATAGAGCCCCTACATATGTTATTGTGTAAAGGTGAGAACTGGGTATGGGGAAAAAAACAAGTAATTGCTTTTGAGAAAGCCAAAAACATTTTATGCTCCAACAAGCTGCTTGTATTGTATAACCTGTGTAACAGACTTGTGCTAGCATGTGATGCATCGTTGTACAGAGTCGGGTGTGTATTACAACAAGCTAACGTTGCGGGGAAGTTGCAACTGTCGCCTATGCCTCCAGGAACTTGTCTAAGACCGAGAGGGCCGACAGCATGTTTGAGAAAGAGGCATTAGCGTGGGTGTTCGGGGTAAAGAAAATGCTTCAGTACCTGTTTGGCCTCAAATTTGAGCTGGAAACCGATCACAAGCCCCTCATATCCCTGTTCGCTGAAAACAAGGGGATAAATACTCATCCCTCAGCCCGCATACAAAGATGAGCACTCGCGCTATCAGCATATAACTATACCATCCACCACAGGCCAGGCACCGAGAACTGTGCAGATGTTCTGTCGGCTACCATTGCCCACCACGGGGGTGGAAATGGCGCTGCCTGCAAACTTGTTGATGGTGGCGCAGCCCGCAGATTTGTTGATGGTCATGGAAGCGTTTGAAAATGATAAATCACCTGTCACGGCCTGTCAGATTAGGACTTGGACCAGCCAAGATCCTCTGCTGTCCCAAGTAAAAAACTTGGTACTGCATGGGAGCTGGGCCAGCATCCCCACTGAAATGCAAGACCCATTCAAGCCGTTCCAGCGGCGAAAGGACGCGCTGTCCATTCAGGCAGACTGCCTGTTGTGGGGTAACCGCGTAGTGCTATCCAAAAAGGGCAGGGAGACATTCATCTCGGATCTTCACAGCACACACCCGGGTATAGTAATGATGAAAGCGATAGCCAGATCCCACGTGTGGTGGCTCGGTATCGACTCTGACTTAGAGATCTGTGTATGGCAATGCAGCGTATGTGCTCCATTGAGCAAGGCGCCCAGAGAGGCACCACTAAGTTTGTGGTCCTGGCCCTCCAGACCCATGGTCGAGGATCCATGTCGACTATGCGGGCCCGTTTCTCGGTAAAATGTTCCTGGTGGTGGTGGATGCTTTTTCAAAATGGATTGAATGTGAAATAATGTCAGGAAGCACCGCCACCATTGAAAACCTGAGGGCCATGTTTGCCACCCACGGCCTACCTGACATACTGGTCAGTGACAACGGACCATGTTTCACCAGTGCCGAATTTAAAGAATTCATGACCCGCAATGAGATCAAACATGTCACCTTGGCCCCGTTTAAACCAGCCTCCAGCGGGCAGAGCAGGCAGTACAAACCATCAAACAGAGCCTTGAACGAGTCACAGAGGGCTCACTCCAAACCCGCCTGTCCCGAGTACTGCTCAGCTATCGCACGAGACCACACTCTGAGCTACTCATGAAAAGGACACTTGAAACCAGACTCTCGCTGGTTCACCCCAACCTCATGATCAGGCAAAGAGCAGGCGGCAGCAACAAAATGTAAACGATGATCGCGCCACTGTGTCACGGGAAATTGATCTGAATGACCCTGTGTATGTGCTAAACTATGGACATGGTCCCAAGTGGATCGCGGGCACGGTGATAGCTAAAGAAGGGAGTAGGGTGTTTGTAGTCAAACTCGACAATGGACAAATTTGCAGAAAGCACCTGGACCAAATGAGGCTGCGGTTCACAGACTGCCCTGAACAACCCACAGCAGACACCACCTTTTTCGAGCCTACAACACACACCCAAAGGATCAACGACACCACCCGGACCAGGAAATCGAACCCATCATGCCCAACAGCCCAGCAAGGCCAGGCTCACCCAGCAGCCCTGCAGGGCCAACAACAGGCCAGCCCAGCGAGGGCACAGCCAACACACCAGAACAGACATTTGTACCGTGGCGGTCCACCAGGGAAAGAAAGGCTCCCGACCGCCTCGCCTTGTAAATAGTTTTCACTTTGACTTTGTGGGGGGAGTGATGTGTATCTGTAAAGCATGTACTCCCATGTTCTGCCACCAGGGAGCGCATCCCCTGAAGTCCCAAGGGATCCCAGCATCCCTTGGGAGCACTGTATATAAGCCAGCCCCTAAGGCCTGTTCCTCTGGAGTGCCTTAATAAAAACTGATGTCACTGTTACTTTAACCTCCCTGTGTGCAGTCTCATCTATGTTAGGAACACAATACAATTCATTTAGAGTAGGAGTCCACTGCTACTAGGAATATCTTTCCTAGAAAGGGGCCAGCAAAATCTACGTGGACCCTCGACCATGGTTTGGAGGGCCATGACCATAGACTCAGTGGCGCCTCCCACCAAACGTGCAACCTGACGATAGCCTTCATCATGACTATGCCTGGGTATGTACGGTGAAGGTCGCGTATAACGTTTTCCTGCCGTTTTTTGGCAAAACTACATGATTCCCCCATAGGAGACAGTCCGAATGGATGGACTTTTCATCCTGGCATCGGTGGAATGGCTTAATTTCGTCTTGCATTTCACCTGGGACCACCGACCAGCTCCCATTGAGGACGCAGCTTTTTATTAGTGATAGCACAGGGTCTTGGCTAGTCCAGGTCCTGATCTGGCGAGCTGTGACGGGTTGTAGGGGAGGACGAAAACCCCCTCATTTTACCCAGAAGGAAAAGGGCTGTGGGATCAGTCTGTGCTGTGAATTGAAACCGATGGAAGGAAAACTTTGGGACACAAATGAATGGAGACCCCCCCCAGTGTTTGGACTCATAGGAAAGGGAATTTAATTTGGAACTATCTACCAGAAAATTTGAAATCCTAAAGTGCACATAGAAGAAACTACGAACTTTAATCGAATTTGGGATTTTTTAAAAGATGTATGTTGGGTCTGCAAGAAAAGGGGTGGGGTCAATATCAAAAGGGCCAGTTTGGACATTGGAACTAATCAAATTGTCTGGGAACTGTATACCCTCTAAACTTGCCCCTTGAAAACATTAGCATTTAAACAATGCCACATACATATTCCAACACCTTTTTCATCAGGCATAGAAATATCTGGCTCAGGCCAGACTAGCACAATGGATCCAGGAGGCCAATGCAATCAACACCCACTCAAACCTTGAGTAGGTTAACATCAATGGAAAAAACCCCCAATCTAAAACTGCTGCAATTTTCAAAATCAAAAGGTCCACCAATGAGAAGAATCGACTTCAGTAGGAGAGGCGGACTGGATAATCTGGCTATAAAAAAAAGGGTTTCTGACGTAGTGAAAGAAGTGATGATTTTCCCTGCCCTCGTCATCCAACAACCACAACCAGCAAGTCTCTCGACAATGAAGGAAAACCAGTGTCCGAAGACACCGAAGATAGAAGAAACAAACCACCAGACTGTGGAAGCCACAGTAGTGAGTATAACCTCTGGTCCCCAGAACTCCCAACTCAGTTCGGCCAGGAAAGGTGGGAGGTTGGGCATTGTACTGCTAAACTGGTGTAAAGATTTTCGTTGGGTCCGTTTTAGTGGGATTTAGGGGGATTGTTTTGTTGGTGTATTGCTGTTTGTGAGTTACACCTTGTCAAATAAATTGGAAGCCTAAAGTTCCTCTTGGAATCACCTTGTCTCAGTTCTATTGTATTACATCTCCTGATCGTGAGTCTTATGTCAGAACTGTGTAAGGGAAGCTAGGAGTGCCTCGAAAACGCTCAACTGTGTGTCACAGGCTAGGGAAGAAGGGGTTAGGAGTGTTTGACACTCACAGGTGCCTCACAGGCTAGGCATAAGCTGTGGGGACGCATGAGTCTCAAAACCCCCTTCATAAGCTGTGGACACAGTCTCTCCAGGGGTGCTCTTGCAGCACTCAGGGTACCTCACAGGCCAGGCATAAGCTGTGAGGGCAGAAGCCCAGAGAGAGACACCCAAGGCACAACAATCCCGAAAGAAAACCCCTTACAGGGTGACCCCTCGCTCTCAAAAGCATCTATTACCAAAAGCAAGTCTGCGGGTTGCGCCATTTCCATCCCGGTGGTGGGCAATGGTAGCCAACTGAGGGCATCAGCACAGTTCTCAGTGCCTGGTCTGTGGCAGATTACATAGTCATACGCAGATAATGTTAGTGTCCATCTTTGGATGCAGGATGCAGCATTGGTGTTAATACCTTTGCTTTCTGAGAACAGCGAAATGAGCGGCTTGTGGTCGGTTTTGAGCTCGAACCGGAGTCCAAATAGGTATTGGTGCACTTTCTTAACCCCATATACGCATGCTAATGCTTCTTTCTCAACCATACTGTAGGCTCTTTCAGCCTTAGATAAGCTTCTGGACGCATATGCAACCGGTTGCAGTTTGCCTGACACATTGGCTTGCAGTAACACACAACCGACCCCGTACGAAAATGCATCACAAGCTAGTACTAAATGTTTATATGGGTCATACAATACAAGTAACTTGTTAGAACATAGCAGGTTTCTGACCTTGTTAAAGGCTGTCTCTTGAGATTTACCCTAAAGCCAGTCGTCACACTTGTGTAGCAATAAATCCAAAGGCTTCAGCAAGATGCTCAACCCCGGTAGAAAGTTACCAAAATAGTTGAGGAGTCCCAGGAACGAACACAGCTCCGTCACATTCTGTGATCTGGGTGCATTCTTGATGGCCTCCGTCCTGGAGTCCGTGGGTCTGATGCCGTCCACCGCAATCTTTTTCCCCAGAAATTCGACCTCTGGCGCCAGGAAAACACACTTGGAGCATTTCAGCCTGAGTCCCCACTCTGTCCAGTCGCTTTAGAACCTCTTCCAGATTGTGCAAGTGTTCGGTGGTGTTGCGACCAGTGATCAAGATGTCGTCTTGAAACACCACGGTGTGCAGAACCGATTTCAGCAGACTCTCCATGTTCCTCTGGAAGATGGCCGCAGCCGAGCGAATCCCAAAGAGGCATCTGTGATATATGACCAGTCCTTTGTGCGTGTTGGTACACGTCAATTTTTTCGAAGGTTCAGCCAGCTCTTGTGTCATGTAAGCAGAGATTAGATCTAGCTTAGTGAATGACTTCCCCCCTGCTAGCATTGCTAACAGGTCATCCGCTTTGGGTAGTGGGTACTGGTACTGTAACGAGACTCGGTTGATCGTTACCTTGTAGTCCCCGCAGATTCTGACCGTGTCATCGCTTTTCAACACCGGAACAATTGGACTGGCCCACTCATTGAACTCGACTGGTGATATGATCCCCTCTCGTTGAAGTCTGTCGATCTCGACTTTCTCTCGCATCATGTATGGAACCGCTCGGGCCTTGTGGTGAACGAGTCGTGCATCAGGGACTAGATGGATCTGCACTTTGGCGCCTGTGAAGTTGCCGATGCCTGGCTCGAATAATGATGGGAATTTGTTTAGTACTTGGGCACTCGAGGCATCATCCACCGAAAATAGTGCTTTGATGTCATCCCAGTTCTATCGGATCTTTCCTAGCCAGCTTCTGCCGAACAGCACTGAGCCATCGCCTGTTACAATCCAGAGTGGTAAATCATGCACAGCTCCATCGTACGATACCTTCACTGCTGCATTGCCTATGACTGGTATGAGCTCTTTGGTGTAAGTGCGCAGCTTGGTGTGGATCGAATTTAGTTTTGGCATTTGTGTATTGTTGCCCCACAGTTTCTCAAAAGCCTTCTGGCTCATAATTGACTGACTCGCCCCCGTGTCCAATTCCATGGAAACTGGAATGCCGTTTAATTTGACTTTTAACATTATGGAAGGGCTTTTGGTGGTGAAGGTGTGTACCCCATACACTTCTTCTTCGGCCTCGGGTTGAGTTTTCTCTCTTACTCGTTCAGTGTGATACACGCCAGATCGGTCATCTTCTGCCAACTCTGCCACGTAGTGAGTCGCAGCACATCTGCACATTCGCTGGAGGTGCCCCATTGTTCCACAGCCCTTGCACACGTAGTGCTTGAATCGACATTGATGGGCTCGATGATTATCCCCGCAGCACCAACATGGTGTTAATGGATTCACATTCACTTTGGAGGGTGTACAGAGACGATTCACTAGGCTGATTCCGGAGATGAGGGGGTTACCTTATGATGATAGATTGAGTAGACTGGGTCTTTACTCGTTGGAGTTCAGAAGGATGAGGGGTGATCTTATAGAAACATTTAAAATCATGAAAGGGATAGACAAGATAGAGACAGAGAGGTTGTTTCCACTGGTCGGGGAGACTAGAACTAGGGGGCACAGCCTCAAAATACGGGGGAACCAATTTAAAACCGAGTTGAGAAGGAATTTCTTCTCCCAGAGGGTTGTGAATCTGTGGAATTCTCTGCCCAAGGAAGCAGTTGAGGCTAACTCATTGAATGTATTCAAGTCACAGATGGATAGATTTTTAACCAATAAGGGAATTAAGGGTTACGGGGAGAGGGCGGGTAAGTGGAGCTGAGTTCACGGCCAGATCAGCCATAATCTTATTGAATGGTGGAGCAGGCTTGAGGGGCTAGATGGCCTACTCCTGTTCCTAATTCACTACTTCAATAAAATATAAAAAAAACACTCCAAAAGCTGAAATCCAAATGACCTGAAATATGTGTGTGTCCATTTAAGAAGTGCTACAAGCGTCTCTGCAGGGCTGCTTCATGTACATTTTTCTGTGCGTAGTTATGACAGGACATGATGGCATGTGATAATGTCCAAAATAGCAGTTGTGGCGTCAACTCAGGCATTGTACACTAATTGACGTCACGACCTGCTTATTTAAATTTGAGAGGCCAGCGCTGTCAACAGCAGCATTATGGCCCTCACAAAAATTTGCAGCTGCCATGTCCCACCCTGGAAGCGGGCTGAAGTGAGGGGGCTGCCATTTTTTCAACAAAATTGGACTTAACAGCCGGGGTTACACCAGAGATTTTTCCAGGCCTCAGAGCTTAACTGATTTTACACCTTGTGCCGCAAGGTTTTACAGTCCAGAAATTGCCATTTCTGTTGTATATTCTCCTAAATACGCTTTTGATCATTATAATAGATTTGCTTAATGGATCAGTATTCAGAGAGTAAAATCATTGACATCACTGTCTATCCACATGTATTAAAATTTAAAATAAGGTGTGCATAGAACTATACAGCACGGAAGGAGGCCATTCTTTGAAAGAGCTATCAAATTAGTCCTGCTTCTCTGCTCTTTCCCCATAGTCCTGCAAATGTTTCCTTTTCAAGTTTATATCCAATACCCTTTTGAAAGTTATTATTGAATCTATTCCCACCACCTTTCAGCCATGTATTTCAGATCATAACAACATGCTGCATAAAAAAATCTCCTCATCTCCCCTCTGGTTCTTTTGACAATTACCTTAAATCTGTGCCCTTTGGTTATCGAACAACCTGCCGGTGAAAACAATTTATCCTTATTTACTAAACAAAACCCTTCATAATTTTTAACACCTCTATTAAATCTCCCCTTAACCTTCCCTGCTCTAAAGAAAACAATCCCAGCTTCTCCAGTCTCTACACATAACTGAAGTCTCCAATACCCAGTACCATTCTCGTAAATCTCCTCTACACCCTCTCCAAGGTCTTGACATCATTTCCAAAGTGTGATGCCCAAAGTTGGACATAGTGGCCACAATTTTTCCTACCGGATCGGGAGCGAGGTGGGCTACATGGGGGACATGTTTCGATCCTGCTGCTGTCACCATGACAGCTTCACCCACGACTCTCCCTGATTGGGCTGCCCAGCGAGGTTCCCGGCCAATTAAATGGAAGCAGGTCTGATGATGTTATTTGATAACGCATTATCAACCAGTTTCCGTAAAGGGACCATGGGCAAATTGATTTTGACAGTTGTGCTGTCAGGGTTCTACAGCACTGAGGCGCTTCAAACACAGATAAGCACTGCACAGAGGTGCATGGCTGAATACAAGAACATAAGAAATTATAGCAGGAGTAGGCCACTGGCCCCTTGAGGCTGCTCCACCATTTAATATGATCATAGCTGATCTGATCTTGGGCTCAGCTCTACTTCCCTACCTGCTCCCCATAACCCTTCACTCCTTTATCGTTCAAAAATCCTCTCTGCATCTACCTTGTCGAGTCCCCTCAGTATCAATAAGATCACCGCTCATTCTTCTAAACTCCAATGAGTATAGGTCCAACCTACTCAACCTTTTTTCATAAGTCAACCCCGTCATCTCAGGAATCAACCTAGTGAACCTTCTCTGAACTGCCTCCAATGCAAGTATATCCTTCCTTAAATAAGGAAACCAAAACTGTATGCAGTACTCTAGGTGTGGCCTCACCAATACCCTGCACAGTTGTAGCAGGACTTCTCTGCTTTTATACTCAATCCACCTTGCAATAAAGTCCAACATTCCATTGGCTTTCCTGATTATTTGCTGTAATTGTATACTAATATGTTGTGTTTCATGCACAAGGACCTCCCAGGTCTCTCTGTACTGCAGCATTTTGCAATCTCTTCATTTAAATAATAATTTGCTTTTTTATTTTTCCTGCCAAAGAAGATGACCTCACACTTTCCCACATTATACTCCATCTGCCAAATGTTTGCCCACTCACTTAGCCTGTCTATATCCCTTTGCAGATTCTTTGGGGCCAAAATTTAGTCCAGCCGGAAAGCTGGCACGCCCACCGTTTTTTGAAAGAGTTTTTACTGCCGTTTAGGAAGAGGTCCCCTCTTTCACAAAATTCACCTCTTTGTCTTTTTTTGAATAGGTCAGGAAGTCGCTCATAAAGAGGGCGGAAGTGCAGTGATAAGTGCTGGTGAGGGGTGGAAGTGGAGGCAGGATGGATTCTCCACCACTGTCACTCAGCAGTGGAGCGGTGGTGACTTCATTGTGCGTCTGCGTCACCACGTATCTCGCCTCCGTTAAAGGGGAGAGAATTAGCCATCAGTCGCGATCGGACACTGGACGACCAGGGAGTGTTTTAGCCAGGCCAGCGGCCTGGCACCCAAGAGGGGGTGGCAGGCTGCCTGTTAGCTGCCCAGCCGAACCCAGGGGCACAATAATCCGGCTGACATGGAAGTCAGCGAGCAAAAAAAATAAAATGGTGGCCACGGCATTGGGCTCTTTAATAGCCGCTGCACAGCCAGGGCAGAGAGAGAGCATACAAGGTGCACCGACAGAAAAAGCTGTTGTGGGCACCGCTCAGTGGCAATAAGATTTTGCTCACTAAATTTCGCGAGAGGTGGGGGGTCCCGGCGGTGCGTGCACTGATGACACATGCACGGCTGGTCGGCAGCGGCGGGGTGGAAGTGGGGGCCACCAGAAAATCCCCCCAGCTGAATTTAGCTTGCGGCAGCCATTCGACCAGAAATCAGCGGCCGCTCGACTCTGTTGCATGGCCGCCACAAATGGGCGGTAACAGGCCTTACTGAGGAACTGAATTTCAGCCCCTTTGTGTCCTCCTCACAACTTGCTTTCCCACCCATCTTTGTATTATCAGCAAACTTGGCTACATTACACTTGATCCCTTCATCCAAGTCATTAATATAGATTGTAAATAGTTGAGGCCCCAGCACGGGACCCTGTGGCACCCCACTAGTTACTGTTTGCCAACTGTAAAATGAGCCACTTATCCCGACTCTGTTTTCTGTTAGTTAGCCAATCCTCTATCCATGGTAATATATTACCCCCAACCCCGTGAGCTCTTATCTTGTGCAGTAACCTTTTATGTGGCAACTTATTGAATGCCTCTGGAAATCCAAATATATGACATCCACTGGTTTGCCCTTATCCACAATGCTCGTTACATCCTCAAAGAACTGTAGCAAATTTTTCAAACATGATTTCCCTTTCATAAAACTACGCTGGCTCTGCTTGACTGTATTCTGCTTTTCCAAATGAGCTGCTACTGTTTCCTTAATAATGGACTCCAGCATTTTCCCAATGACAAATGTTAGGCTAACTGGTCTATAGTCTCCTGTTTTCTATCTCCCTCCTCTTTTAAATAGGGGTGTTACATTTGCCTTTTTCCAATCCGCTGGGACCTCTCCTGAATCCAGGGAATTTTGGTAGAGTATAATTGGGACCATGAAGACCGATACAAAATATTTGTTCAAAGTCTCTGCCATTTCCCTGTTCCCCAGTCTCATCCTCTAAGGAACCAACATTTACTTTAGCTACTCTCTTCCTTTTTATATACATGGAGAAGCTCTTTATATCTGTTTTTATATTTCTTGCTAGTTTACTCTCATAATCCATCTCTCTTTATTATTTTTTAGTCATCCTTTGCTGGTTTTATAAAAAATTCCCAATCCTCAGGCCTCCCACTAATCTTGGCAACATTGTATGCCTATGGGCTAGACGTTCCACTTCAGATCACCCATATAAGGCCCATATATCGCCCAAAATGGACCTCTATCGCCCATGTTGAGCAAAAAGTGGAAACTAGGCCAGAAAGATCGCCGGAAAAATAAGCCCCCAAGTTTCGTCTCACTTCGTCGAACTGATCGGCGAGCTGATCGCCCACACATCGCCCATCCCAACTTTCAGCACATCGCCGGCACTTTGCCGGGCTGATTGCTCGCCGAGAACAAGACTGGCTAATAGTTGCTTTTACCGGGCTTTACTGAAGGAAATGGGCACTACGGACGTCATTTTGAAGATCGGGTGAAGGGTGGAGGCAGCTAAAAAATGGTGCTGAGATAGTTGTGAGTTATTTAAGGGTCCTTTATTGAAAGATCAACTCAGAATATTAAGTATATTTAATTTTACTGATAGTAGCTTAGTGGATTAGGCATTTTTTTGGTGAAAAGTTCACCTATAGTAAGTGAAAACAATTATTGATATAGTTGGGGTCTATTACACTAACTGCTTTATGGTGTTAGACTAGGGTTGGTGTAGAGAGAGTAGTTTAATAAAGTGAAAGTAATTATTGATAGTGATGGGGCCTATGCTTTCTGTATCATTACTAGTAACTGCTCACAAGCTGGTTTCTGAAAAGATCAATCGAAGAGATGGCTGAGTAAGGCGTAGACAGAGACAGAGGAGACAGAGGAGGCGAGTGGACAGCCAATGAAGGTACAAAGAAACACAATCTTACCTCAACTTGTCTGAAAACACGTGTCTTAAGAGGCTGCACTTCCGGAAGGAGATCATCGATAAGATTTGCCAGCTCATCAAGGGGGATCTGCAGCCTACCAGCACCATCAGAACTGCACTGTCCGTTGCGGTGAAGGTTACTGCAGCCCGACCCTTCTACGCATCGGGATCTTTTCAGGCTTCAGCTCTGTCATATCTCTCAGCACGCCACACACTGCTGCATTCGGCAGGTGACTGAAGCCCTTTACACTCGCAGGTTGGACTTTATAAGCTTCCCTATGACCAGGGAGGCACAGACCATGAGGGCTCTGGGTTTCTCGAGAATAACAGACTTCCCCAAGGTGCAGGGAGCAGTAGACTGCACACACATTGCCCTGAAAGTCCCTTTAAAGAACGCGGAGGTGTTTCATAATAGAAAGGGATTCCACTCCCTGAATGTGCAGCTTGTTGTCGACCACGAACGAGTAATGACAGTAAATGTTACATTTCCTGGCAGCATCCATGACTGGGTGCTCGCTGTGGAGTTCCCTGATGAATGCCTCCCTGCCCTTCTGGGGCATAACTACCCGGCTGCCACATAGCAGGCTGTCGGCTTGGATGGAGAGCTCATCCATCCGTCTGTGGAACAGTCTGACCTCGTCAGGGCATGCTCCGTGTGCAGGCGTCCAGTTAGGACACATTTTGATCTGGCGGGCTGTGGTGGGGGAGCCTGCGCTGTCAAAGGCATCGACAGCCATGATCATCTCATTGCTCTGCTCCGCTGCCCCCTCAGTGGTGGCCAGTGGAAGTCGGCTGAGCGCGTCAGCGCAATTTTCAGTGCCGGACCAGAGTAGTCATAAGCAGCCAGCGTGAGAGCCCATCGCTGTATGTGAGCTGATGCGTTGGCATTGATAGCCTTGCTGTCTGACAACAGGGATGTTAATGGCTTGTGGTCTGTCTCTAATTCAAACTTCCTACCAAAGAGGTACTGATGCATTTTTTTTACACCATAGACACATGCAAGCGCTTCCTTCTCAAACATCCCATATCCCCGTTCTGCTTGAGAGAGCGACCTGGAGGCATAAGCCACAGGTTATAGTTGACCCTCAGTATTGCCCTGCTGCAACACGCACCCAACCCCATAGGACGATGCATCACATGTCAGAACCAATTTTTTACAGGGGTCGTACAGGGCCAACAACCTGTTTGAACAAAGTAGGTTTTGCGCCCGATCAAAAGCCCGTTCCTGACAGTTCCCACAAAACCAATTGCAACCCTTACGCAGGAGCACGCGTAGCGGCTCCAGCAATGTGCTCAAGTTCGACAGAAAGTTCCCGAAATAGTTCAACAGACCCAGGAATGAACGCAACTCCGATGTGTTGCAGGGCCTGGGTGCTCGTCGAATCGCCTGTTTTGGATTCGGTGGGCCAAATCCCATTTGCAGCAACCCTCCTGCCCAGAAACTCAACCTCAGGAGCTAAGAACACACATTTAGACTTCTTGAGTCACAAGCCTACCCGGTCCTGTCGGCGTAGCACCTCCTCCAGGTTGTGGAGATGTTCCTCGGTGTCTCGACCCGTGATGAGGATGTCGTCCTGGAATACGATCGATCCAGGAATGGATTTAAGCAAGCTTTCCATGTTTCGTTGAAAAATCGCGGCCGCTGATCAAATGCCAAATGAGCACCTGTTATAAACGAACAGTCCCATGTGCGTGATGATGGTGGTCAGTAGTTTAGATTCGTCGGCCAGTTCCTGGGTCATATAGGCTGAAGTGAGGTCCAACTTGATGAACAGCTTGCCGTCCTCCAGTGTGGCGAAGTGGTCCTCCGCTCTCGGGAGCGTATATTGATCTTGTAGGGACAACCGATTGATGGTGACCTTGTAGTCACCACGGATTCTGACAGAGCCATCCGCTTTTAGGACGGGAATGATGGGGCTCGCCCAGTTGCTGAATTCAACAGGCGAGATGATGCCTTCTCTCAACAGCCGGTCCAATTCGCTCTCGATCTTTTCCCGCATCACATACGGCACCGCTCTGGCTTTGTGGTGCACTGGCCTGGCATCCGGGGTGATGTGTATCACTACTTTAGTGGCTTTGAAAGTCCAGACACCAGGTTGGATTAGTGATTCGAATTGTTGTAGGACTTGTGAGCACGAACTTCACTCCACAGATGACATTGTGTGAACATCCCCCCATTTCCAGTTCATCTCGGCTAACCAGCTCCTCCCCAACAGTGCGGGACCATTGCCCGGGACAATCCAGAGAAGCAGCCAATTCACTAACCCATTGTGTGTGACAGCCAACATTGCACTGCCTAGCAATGGAATGATTTCTTTAGTGTAAGCCCGTAATTGTGTCTCAATGCGTGCTAATTTGGGTCTACTGGCTTTAAGTGGTCATAGCTTCTCAAATTGCTAAACGCCCATGAGTGACTGGCTGGCCCCAGTGTCCAGCTCCATGTGTACATGGATACCATTTAATAAAACCCTCATCATCATTGGTGGCGTTTTGGTGTATGAACTGTGAATATTCGCCACATGGACCCGTTGAACCTCGGCATCCACCGATTTGCCCCAAAAGTCATCCTGCCTCAAAGAACCCTCTTCTGGTCCATCTGCCTCATATATTAGTCTGGTTGCAGACTTCCTGCACATTCGAGCTAAGTGGCCACTGAAATTGCAGTTCCTGCAGACAAACTGTTGAAATCTGCAAGATCTAGCTAAGTGTTTTCCCCCACACCTCCAGCATGAGTTAAAGTTTCCATTGTTCGGAACAAAGGGACTATGGCCAGGCATTCTGCGCTGACTGTCCCTTTGACTGCTCTTAAGTACCCTATTGGTGGGTATCAATGGTCCCATCCCGGGCCGCATTATCCACTGTGATGGCGTGAATATCCGTTCAGCCTGCCATTGTCTCTGTTGAAGTCCTATTCTGGGGTCTATTGCTGCCTGGGGAGTGTCGGACTAGCCCTGCCTGCCTGCGGGGCTCTGAGTCGCATTGATGATGTTGACTCCCTGATCCATCGCTGCGTTAGAGGCAGAATTGCGCGCGTATATTGTTTTCGTTTCTTCCTCCCCCGCCATGAAAGTTTAAGCTATCAACGCCGCCGCTTCCAAGGTCAAATCCTTGGACTCAATTAATTTGCGGAAAATTCCCACATGACCAATGCCCTCGATAAAGAAGTCCCTTAGCATCTCCCCCCTGCAGGCGTCTGTGAATTTACAGAGGCTGGCCAAACGCCGGAGATCCGCTTTGAAGTCCGGTATGCTCTGTCCTTCATGACGTCGGTGGGTGTAGAATCTGTGTCGGGCCATATGTATGCTACTCGCCGGTTTGAGGTGCGCCCCGATCAATTTGCTAAGTTCTTCAAAGGTTTTGTCTGCCGGCTTTTCAGTGCTAGTAAGTCCTTCATGAGCGTGTAAGTCTTTGGTCCGTAGCTGGTCAAAAGATGAGCCCTTCGCTTGTCGGCCGCTGCATCCCCCAGCCATTCTTTCATAACGAAGCTTTGCTGACGCCTCTCGACAAAATCGTCCCAGTGTTCCCCAACACAGTACCGTTCCTATGTGCTACCATTGGCCATTCTCGTGCGTCGTGAATTCCCGTTTCTCGTCGCCAATGTAAAGTCCTTACTCTACAGCATGAAACCACATGAGGCACATTCTGGGGACAACGTCACTCTGTGACCTTAACTCTTTATTCACAGGACTCCAAAGATGATGACCCTGCGTGGGTCGTCCCTTTTTATACCTGTGTGATCAGGTAAGGAGTGTCTCCCACAAATTCACCCCTTGTGGTCGAGGTGTGCATCTCGGTTGAGCGTATACATTAATACAGTGGTGTTACATTGTGGTTACATACATGACAAACCCCACCGCAATGATGCAAAGAACAGCGGGCATCCTGGAGAAATTTGCAGAGGGAGATGATTGGGAAACCTTCGTGAAGCGACTCGACCAATACTCGTGGCCAACGAGCCGGAGGGAGAAGCAAACGCTGCCAAACGAAGGGCGATTCTCCTCACCATCTGTGGGGCACCAACGTATGGCCTCATGAAAAATCTGCTTGCTCCAGCGAAACCCACAGAGAAATCGTACGATGATTTGTGCACACTGGTCCAGGAGCATCTTAATCTGAAGGAAAGCATTCTGATGGCGAGGTACCAGTTCTACACGTGCAAGAGGTCTGAAGACCAGAAAGTGGCGAGCTACGTCGCCAAGCTAAGATGCCTTGCAGGACATTGCGAATTTGAAGGACATTTGGAGCACATGCTCAGGGACTTCTTTGTACTTGGCATTGGCCATGAAGTAATACTTCGCAAACTTTTGACTGTAAAGTCTCCAACCTAGAGTAAAGCCATTAGGATAGCCCTGGCGTTCATCGCAACCAGTGACAATACGAAGCAAATCTCTCAGCATGCGAGTGCTGCTACAAGTACTGTGAACAAAGTAATGTTGTTTTCGAATCGTAACGTACAGGGCAGGCCTCACATGGCTGCAGCTGCACATCCACAGATGTCTCAGAGTCCACCATCAAGGGTGATGAATGCGAGGCCATTAACACCTTGTTGGCGCTGCGGGGGTGATCATCGATTCCATTCATGCCAATTCAAAGGATATGTTTGCAAGGGCTGTGGAACAATGGAACACTTCCAATGTATGTGCAGGCGAGCTGCAAACCCTGCTAATCCTGCAAACCACCATGTTTCAGAGGTGGACAGATCCACGGCGGATCACAACGAACCAGAGCCTCAGACCCAGGAGGCAGAGGTATATGGGGTGCACACATTTACTACAAATTGTCCCCCGATAATGCTGAAGGTTGAATTAAATGGACTCCCGGTGTCAATGGAGCTGGACAGGGGCGTGAGGCAGTCCACTATGAGCAAGAAGACTTTTGATAAATTGTGGTGCAGCAAGGCCTCAAGACCAGTCCTGACTCCCATTCCCACGAAGCTGAGAACTTACACAAAGGAACCGATTCCCGTAATCAACAGTGCTACTGTAAAGGTCTCTTACGATGGAGCGATGCACAAGTTACCACTCTGGGTGGTACCCATGCTGCTCGGCAGGAGCTGGCTGGGGAAGATACGCTGGAACTGGGATGATGTCAGAGCGCTCTCGCCCGTCGACGACACTTCGTGTGCCCAGGTCCTAAACAAGTTCCCCTCACTGTTCGAACCAGGCATCGGGAAGTTCCAAGGAGCAAAAGTGCAGATCCACCTAATTCCGGGGGCGCAACCCATCCATCACAAGGCGAGAGCAGTACCATACATGATGAGAGAGAGAGTGGAGATCGAGCTGGACAGGCTGCAACGAGAGGGCATCATTTCGCCGATTGAATTCAATGAGTAGGCCAGTCGTATTGTTCCAGTCCTCAAGGGAGAATACACCATCAGAATCTATGGTGATTACAAAGTAACTATCAATTGTTTCTCCCTGCAGGATCAATACCCACTACCAAAAGCAGACGACCTTTTTGCGATGCTGGCGGGAGGAAAGACATTCACAAAGCTGGACTTGACCTCGGCCTACATGAGGCAGGAGCTGGAGGAATCATTGAAGGGCCTCACCTGCATCAACACGCACAAAGGTTACTTCATTTACAACAGATGCCCATTTGGGATTCGATCAGCCGCGGCGATATTCCAGAGAAACATGGAAAGCTTACTGAAGTCGGTCCCGCGCACCGTGGTCTTCTAGGACGACATCTTGGTTACAGGTCGGGACATAGTCGAACATCTGCAGAACCTGGAGGAGGTTCTTAGTTGGCTTAATCGCATGGGGTTCAGGTTAAAATGCTCGAAGTGGATTTTCCTGGCGCCTGAAGTGGAGTTCCTGGGGAGAAGAATCACGGCGGACGGCATCAGACCCACCGATTCGAAGGCGGAGGCAATCGAGAACACACCGAGGCCACAGAATGTGACGGAGCTGCGGTCATTTCTAGGACTCCTGAACTACTTTGGTAACTTCTTACCGGGTCTCAGCACACTGTTAGAACCACTGCATGTCTTACTGCGTAGGCTGAGAGAGCCTACAGCATGATTGAAAAAGAAGCATTAGCGTGTGTTTATGGGGTCAAGAAAATGCATCAATATCTGCTTGGGCTCAAATTTGAATTGGAAACTGACCATAAGCCACTGATATCCCTTTTTTCCGAAAGTAAGGGGATAAATACAAATACATCGGCCCGCATCGAGTGATGGGCGCTCACATTGTCCGCATACAACTACGCCATCCGCCACAGGCCAGGCACAGAAAATTGTGCCGATGCTCTCAGTAGGCTGCCATTGCCCACCAAGGGGGTGGAAATGGCACAGCCCGCAGATTCAGTTATGGTAATGGAAGCATTCGAGAATGAGCAATCACCTGTTACCGCCCGACAGATTAGAACCTGGATGAGCCAGGACCCCTTACTGTCCTTAGTAAAAAAAACTGTGTGCTTCACGGGAGCTGGTCCAGTGTCCCATTAGAAATGCAGGAAGAAATAAAGCCGTTCCAGCGGCGCAAAGATGAAATGTCTATACAGGCAGACTGCCTTCTGTGGGGTAATCGGGTAGTGGTACCAAAAAAGGGCAGGGACACTTTCATTAGTGACCTCCACAGTACCCACCCAGGCATTGTAATGATGAAAGCGATAGTCAGATCCCACGTGTGGTGGCCCGATATCGATGCGGATTTAGAGTCCTGTGTGCACAAATGTAACACATGTTCACAGTGAAGCAATGCACCCAGGGAGGCGCCACTAAGTTCATGGTCTTGGCCCTCCAAACCGTAGTCTAGGGTCCATGTCGACTATGCTGGACCGTTCTTGGGAAAAATGTTCCTAGTGGTTGGCGATGTGTACTCCAAATGGATTGAATATAAGATAATGTCAGCAGGCACGTCCGCTGTCATCACTGAAAGCCTGCGGGCCATGTTTGCCACGCATGGCCTGCCTGATGTCCTTGTGAGTGACAATGGGCTGTGTTTCACCAGTACCAAGTTGAAAGAGTTCATGACCCGCAATGGGATCAAACATGTCACATCTGCCCCATTCAAACCAGCATCCAATGGTCACGTAGAGAGAGCAGTGCAAACAATCAAGCAGAGTTTGAAGAGGGTAACTGGAGGCTCACTGCAGACTCGCCTATCCCGAGTCCTACTTAGTTACCACACAAGACCCCACTTGCTCACTTGGATTCCACCCGCTGAACTGCTCATGAAAAGGGCACTTAAGATAAGGCTCTCGTTAGTCCACCCTGATTTACATGAACAGGTAGAGAGCAGGCGGCTTCAACAAAGTACATATCATGATAGCGCAAATGTGTCACGCAAAATTGAGATTAATTATCCTGTATTTGTGTTGAACTATGGACAAGGTCCTGAGTGGCTTCCCGGCACTGTCGTAGTCAAAGAGGGGAGTAGGGTGTTTTGGGTCAAACTTTCAAATGGACTCATCTACAGGAAACACTTGGACCAAATCAAACTCAGATTAACGGACTATCGAGAGCAACCCACATTAGACCCTACCTTTTTTGACCCCCCAACACACACACACTAGTGACAACCGACACAGCGGTTGACCACGAAGCAGAATCCATCACCCACAGCAGCCCTGCAGGGCCCAACACACCAGGCAGCCCAGCAAGGCCAGCTGCACAGCAGCCCAGCGAGGGCCCAACAAACGACTCACCAAAACCAGCAATTGCACGGAGATGATCAACCAGGGAAAGAAAGGACCCAGATCGACTCACCCTGTAAATAGTTACACTGTTGACTTTGGGGGGCGGGGAGGGGCGGAGTGTTGTTATATATGTAAACTTGTATTTACTCTGTACAGCCACCAGAGGGCTCATCCCCTGGAATCCCAAGGGATCCCACAATCCCTTGAGAGCAACTGTACTTAAGGAGGCCTCACAGCCTGGAGAGGCACTCTGAAGACCTGCAATAAAAGACTACGGTCACACTTTACTTTGAGCTCACAGTATCTGGTCAGACTCTTTATTCATACACCACATTAGGGAGTGAGTATTTTACATTGTGAACATTTTGTCTGGCAGCATCGCCTTTATCTGTTTCAGGAAAGTTAGGAATTCAATGAGGATTCCATACATTTCAAGTATGATTCCATATCAAGTTTGCAGAAAAGTGTAGAGAAAATCTTTTTTACAGATGGTACATGAAAGAGTTTAGAGTTTTGAACATTAGAACAGTCAATACTCAGCAAGCTACAATACATAACAATCAGTAAAACAGTAATCTTTAAAATTATACTCATCCAGCATTTAATCTTGTTTTGTTCTAAATGGACTTGTCAATTTTACTGAATCGGACACCTGATTTGGAAGCTAAATACTATACACTAGAGATCACCCCAGAACTGTCTTCAAGTTGGATGAGACCAGGAATAATCTGAAGATTTGGGAACTAAACAGGTATTTGGCAGTATCTAATTCTGAATTCCACTGGGTTAAAAAGAATTGGCTGATGCTGCCTATAATCACTCCCGACTTCCTGTGACTAGTTTGTATTCTATGCAGTGAAAGGAAATAGGAAAGAAATTGCATTTGTATAGCCCCGTTCACAACCTCAGGACGTCCCTAAGTGCTTTACAGCTAATGAGGTGCTTTTGAAACATATTCGTTGTTTTAATGGATGGAACTGCAGCAGCCAATTTGCCCACAGCAAGGTCTCACAAACAGCAATGAGATACATGACCAGGTAACATCTGTTTTAGTGATGTCGGTTGAGGAATAAATAGTGCCAAGACACCGGAGAGAACGTCCCTCTGAATAGTTTGAGGGGGCAGACTGGGCCTCAGTTTAACGTCTCATTTGAAAGTCGGCACCTCCAATAGTCTAGCTCTCCCTCAGTACTGTACTGAAGTGTCAGCCTGGAATGCTTGTCTCCCTACCTCGATTGACTATTTTTTGGGGACCAACTGAAGATACCTTGTCAAGTCCTTACTCTACAGCATGAAACCACACGAGGCATATTCTGGGAACAAGGTCACTCTGTGACCTTAGCTCTTTATTCACAGGACTCCAAAGCCGATGACCCTGCGTGGGACCTCCCTTTTTACACCTGTGTGATCAGGTAAGGAGTGTCCCCCATAAGTTCACCCCGTGTGGTCAAGGTGTGCATCTAGGTTGAGTGTATACAGTAATACAGTGGTGTTACATTGTGGTTACATACATGACATCACCCCCCCCCCCCAAAGTCTTATTGGGATCATAGGTTTAGTCTTTCAGGTGGTCTATGCTCCCTCGTGGAGCACCGCAGTTGGGGCTCTGGTTGTTGGACACTGACGTGAGTGTCTGTCACCTGTGGTGATTCCGGCCTGTGCGGGCTGACCACAGGAACTGTGCATTCTTCTGATTGCTCTTGTTGCTCGTTCACTGGCGATGTTGTGAGCTCCATCTCATGGTCTTCTTCAGGTTCCTCCGTGTCGATGCTGAACCTTTTTTTTTACTTGGTCCAGATGCTTACGGCATATCTGGCCATTGTTGAGTTTTACCATGATGACCCTATTCCCTTCTTTGTCAATTACAGTGCCCTCAAGCCATTTGGGCCACATGGCGTGATTGAGGACAAATACAGGATCATTTATTTCTATACATCTCCCCCTCGAATTACGGTCATGGTACTCGTTTTGTGACTTGCGCTTGCCCTCAACTATGTCGGTCAGGACTGGGTAAATGAAGGACAACCGAGTTTTGAGTGTCCGTTTCTTTACCAGCTCTGCAGGCGGGACTCCCGTGAGCGAGTGCGGTCAGGATCTATAGGCCAGCAGGAGACGCGATAGGCGGCATTGTAGGGAGGGTCCTTGAATCCTAAGCATACCTGGCTTAATGATTTGGACCGCACATTCCGCCTGGCCATTGGAGGCCGGCTTGAACGGTGCAGTCCTGACGTGGTTGATGTCATTGCCCGACATAAGCTCTCGGAATTCATAGCTTGTGAAACATGGGCCATTATCACTAACCAGGATGTCCGGCAAGCCATGGGTTGCAAAGATCGCACGTAGGCTTTCCACGGTGGTGGATGACGTGCATGAATTCAGAATGATGCACTCGATCCATTTAGAGTACGCATCTACCACAATAAGGAACATCTTACCCATGAACGGGCCCACGTAGTCAACATGAATGCGTGACCATGGCCTGGTGGGCCAGGGCCACGGGCTGAGCGGGGCCTCCCTGGGGGCATTACCCAGCTGGGCACATGTCATGCACCTGCGAACACAGTGTTCCAGGTCTGAATCGATTCCACGCCACCAAATGTGTGACCGGACAATGACCTTCATCAGCACAATGCCTGGGTGCTCACTGTGGAGTTCCCTGATGAATGCCTCCCTGCCCTTCTGGGGCATATCTACCTGGCTGCCACATAGTAGGCAGTTGGCTTGGATGGAGAGCTCATTCATCCGTCTGTCGAACGGTCTGACCTCCTCAGGGCATGCTTCGTGTGCGGGCACCCAATCCCCAGTCAGGGCACATTTTTTAATCAGGAAAAGGAGGGGATCTCTGTTTGTCCAGATTTTGATCTGGCGGGCTGTGATGGGGGAGCCTGCGCTGTCAAAGGCATCGACAGCCATGACCATCTCAGCGCTTTGCTCCGCTGCCCCCTCAGTGGTGGCCAGTGGAAGCCTGCTGAGTGCGTCAGCACAATTTTCAGTGCCGGGCCGGTGCCGGATGGAGTAGTCATAAGCAGCCAGCGTGAGAGCCCATCGCTGTATGTGAGCTGATGCGTTGGCATTGATAGCCTTGCTGTCTGACAACAGGGATGTTAATGGCTTGTGGTCCGTCTCTAATTCAAACTTCCTACCAAAGAGGTACTGATGCATTTTTTTTACACCATAGACACATGCAAGCGTTTTCTTCTCGACCATCCCATATCCCCGTTCTGCTTGAGAGAGCGACCTGGAGGCATAAACCACAGGTTGTAGTTGACCCTCAGTATTGCCCTGCTGCATTACGCACCCAACCCCATAGGACGATGCATCACATGTCAGAACCAATTTTTTACAGAGGTCGTACAGGGCCAACAACTTGTTTGAACAAAGTAGGTTTCGCGCCCGAACAAAAGCTCGTTCCTGACAGTCCCCCCAAAACCAATCGCAACTCTTATGCAGGAGCACGTGGAGCAGCTCCAACAACGTGCTCAAGTTTGGCAGCAAGTTCCCGAAATAGTTCAACAGTCCCAGGAATGAACGCAACTCTGATGTGTTGCAGGGCCTGGGTGCTCGTTGAATCGCCTCTGTTTTGGATTCGGTAGGCCGAATCCCATCTACAGCAACCATCCTGCCCAGAAACTCAACCTCAGGAGCTAAGAACACACATTTAGACTTCTTGAGTCGCAGGCCTACCCGCTCCAGTCGGTGTAGCACCATCTCCAGGTTGTGGAGGTGTTCCTCGGTGTCTCGACCCGTGATGAGGATGTCATCCTGGAATACGATCGTTCCAGGAATGGATTTAAGCAGGCTTTCCATGTTTCATTGAAAAATCGCGGCCGCTGATCGAATGCCAAACGGGCACCTGTTATAAAGGGGTCAGAGGGTCTAGTAAGGAAGAGGAACTGAGGGAAATCTTTATTAGTCGGGAAATTGTGTTGGGGAAATTGATGGGATTGAAGGCAGATAAATCCCCAGGGCCTGATGGCCTGCATCCTAGAGTACTTAAGGAGGTGGCCTTGGAAATAGCGGATGCATTGACAGTCATTTTCCAACATTCCATTGACTCTGGATCAGTTCCTATGGAGTGGAGGGTAGCCAATGTAACCCCACTTTTTAAAAAAGGAGGGAGAGAGAAAACAGGGAATTATAGACCGGTCAGCCTGACCTCAGTAGTGGGTAAAATGATGGAATCAATTATTAAGGATGTCATAGCAGTGCATCTGGAAAATGGTGACATGATAGGTCCAAGTCAGCATGGATTTGTGAAAGGGAAATCATGCTTGACAAATCTTCTGGAATTTTTTGAGGATGTTTCCAGTAAAGTGGACAAAGGAGAACCAGTTGATGTGGTATATTTGGACTTTCAGAAGGCTTTCGACAAGGTCCCACACAAGAGATTAATGTGCAAAGTTAAAGCACATGGGATTGGGGGTAGTGTGCTGACGTGGATTGAGAACTGGTTGTCAGACAGGAAGCAAAGAGTAGGAGTAAACGGGTACTTTTCAGAATGGCAGGCAGTGACTAGTGGAGTGCCGCAAGGTTCTGTGCTGGGGCCCCAGCTGTTTACATTGTACATTAATGATTTAGACGAGGGGATTAAATGCAGTATCTCCAAATTTGCGGATGATACTAAGTTGGGTGGCAGTGTGAGCTGCGAGGAGGATGCTATTAGGCTGCAGAGTGACTTGGATAGGTTAGGTGAGTGGGCAAATGCATGGCAGATGAAGTATAATGTGGATAAATGTGAGGTTATCCACTTTGGTGGTAAAAACAGAGAGACAGACTATTATCTGAATGGTGACAGATTAGGAAAAGGGAAGGTGCAACGAGACCTGGGTGTCATGGTACATCAGTCATTGAAGGTTGGCATGCAGGTACAGCAGGCGGTTAAGAAAGCAAATGGCATGTTGGCCTTCATAGCGAGGGGATTTGAATACAGGGGCAGGGAGGTGTTGCTACAGTTGTACAGGGCCTTGGTGAGGCCACACCTGGAGTATTGTGTACAGTTTTGGTCTCCTAACTTGAGGAAGGACATTCTTGCTATTGAGGGAGTGCAGCGAAGGTTCACCAGACTGATTCCCGGGATGGCGGGACTGACCTATCAAGAAAGATTGGATCAATTGGGCTTGTATTCACTGGAGTTCAGAAGAATGAGAGGGGACCTCATAGAAACGTTTAAAATTCTGACGGGTTTAGACAGGTTAGATGCAGAAAGAATGTTCCCAATGTTGGGGAAGTCCATAACCAGGGGTCACAGTCTGAGGATAAGGGGTAAGCCATTTAGGACCGAGATGAGGAGAAACTTCTTCACCCAGAGAGTGGTGAACCTGTGGAATTCTCTACCACAGAAAGTAGTTGAGGCCAATTCACTAAATATATTCAAAAGGGAGTTAGATGAAGTCCTTACTACTCGGGGGATCAAGGGTTATGGCGAGAAAGCAGGAAGGGGGTACTGAAGTTTCATGTTCAGCCATGAACTCATTGAATGGCGGTGCAGGCTAGAAGGGCTGAATGGCCTGCTCCTGCACCTATTTTCTATGTTTCTATGTTTCTATGAACAGTCCCTTGTGCGTGGTGATGGTGGTCAGTAGTTTAGATTCGTCGGCCAGTTCCTGGGTCATATAGGCTGAAGTGAGATCCAACTTGGTGAACAGCTTGCCGCCTGCCAGTGTGGCGAAGAGGTCCTCCGCTCTTGGGAGCGGGTATTGATCTTGTAGGGACACCCGATTGATGGTGGCCTTGTAGTCGCCACAGATCCTGACAGAGCCATCCGCTTTTAGGACGGGAACGATGGGGCTCGCCCAGTCACTGAATTCAACAGGCGAGATGATGCCCTCTCTCAACAGCCGGTCCAATTCGCTCTCGATCTTTTCCCGCATCACATACGGCACCACTCTGGCTTTGTGGTGCACTGGCCTGGCGTCCGGGGTGATATGTATCACTATTTTAGTGCCTTTGAAAGTCCCGACGCCAGGTTGGAATAGTGAATCGAATTGTTGTCGGACTTGTGAGCACGATCTTCGCTCCACAGAAGACATTGTGTGAACATCCCCCAATTTCCAGTTCATCTCGGCTAACCAGCTCCTCCCCAAAGTGCGGGACCATTACCCGGGACAATCCAGAGTGGCAGCCAATTCACTAACCCATTGTGTGTGACAGCCAACATTGCACTGCCGAGCACCGGAATGATTTCTTTAGTGCAAGTCCGTAATTGTGTCTCAATACGTGCTAATTTGGGTTTACTGGCTTTAAGTAGCCATAGCTTCTCAAATTCCTGAACGCCCATGAGTGACTGACTGGCCCCAGTGTCCAGCTCCATGCGTACAGGGATACCATTTAATAAAACCCTCATCATCATTGATGGCGTTTTGGTGTATGAACTGTGAATATTCGCCACATGGATCCGCTGAACCTCGGCGTCCATCGATTTGCCCCAAAAGTCATCCTGCCTCAAAGAACCCTCTTCTGATCCATCCGCCTCATAGATTAGTCTGGTTGCAGACTTCCTGCATATTCGAGCTAAGTGGCCACTGAGATTGCAGTTCCTGCAGACAAACTGTTGAAATCTGCAAGATCTAGCTGAGTGTTTTCCCCCACACCTCCAGCATGAGTTAAAGTTTCCATTGTTCGGAACAAAGGGACTATGGCCAGGCATTCCATGCTGACTGTCCCGTTGACTGCTCTTAAGTACCCTATTGGTGGGTATCAATGGTCCCATCCTGGGCCGCATTGTCCACTGTGATGGCGTGAATATCCGTTCAGCCTGCCATTGTCTCTGTTGAAGTCCTACTCTGGGGTCTATTGCTGCCTGGGGAGTGTCGGACTGCCCCTGCCTGCCTGCGGGGCCCTGAGTCGCATTGATGATGTTGACTCCCTGATCAATCGCCGCGTTAGAGGCAGAATTGCGCGCGTATATTGTTTTCGTCTCTTCCTCCCCGCCATGAAAGTTTGAGTCATCAATGCCGCCGCTTCCAAGATCAAATCCTTGCTCTAAATTAATTTGCGGAAGATTCCCGCATGACCAATGCCCTCGATAAAGAAGTCCCTTAGCATCTCCCCCCTGCAGGCGTCTATGAACTTACAGAGGCTGGCCAAACGCTGGAGGTCCGCTACGAAGTCCGGTATGCTCTGTCCTTCACGACGCCGGTGGGTGTAGAATCTGTGTCGGGCCATATGTATGCTACTCGCTGGGTTGAGGTGCTCCCCGATCAATTTGCTAAGTTCTTCAAAGGTTTCGTCCGCTGGCTTTTCGGGTGCTAGTAAGTCCTTCATGAGCGCGTAAGTCTTTGGTCCACAGCTGGTCAAAAGATGAGCCCTTCGCTTGTCGGCCGCTGCATCCCCCAGCCATTCTTTCGTAACGAAGCTTTGCTAAAACCTCTCGACAAAATCGTCTCAGTCTTCCTCAACACAGTACCGTTCCTCTGTGCTACCGGTGGCCATTCTCGTGGGCCGTGAATTCCCGTTTCTCGTTGCCAATGTAAAGTCCTTACTCTATAGCATGAAACCACATGAGGCACATTCTGGGGACAAGGTCACTCTGTGACCTTAACTCTTTATTCACAGGACTCCAAAGACGATGACCCTGCATGGGACCTCTCTTTTTATACCTGTGTGATCAGGTAAGGAGTGTCTCCCACAAGTTCACCCCTTGTGGTCAAGGTGTGCATCTAGGTTGAGTGTACACAGTAATACAGTGGTGTTACATTGTGGTTACATACATGACACACCTGGTGCCGGGGAGCGAGGAAACAAGCACTGTACACATTTGATTAATCCAATTTAATGTTTGATATTAAATGTAGTGTAACTCTCTTAACTGAAATTCAGCTGTTATTTAGGAACTACAACCACTAGCCACTTTGAGATAAGCAAATTCTCAGCTGCTCACTACAAGTTAAGATTCAAATTAGAACTGAGCTTGGGGACATGCAGAACAGGTGGCTATATCAAATTCCTCTAATTTCCTCAATTATTCATTAAAAAAAAGTAGGATGTCAAGACTTGTACAGCCCCTGGCTGCAAAATGTCACTTTTTGCCTGGAGTCTCAGTAAACCTCAGGCCTTCTTTTCTAACTACAAAGCTAAGCCAAGTACGCAGCTAAAAATATGCCTACTTTGTGTGAATACACATGTAGGCAAAGTACAACAACATTTTGATTGCTCACAGACCAATTCAAAGAAGGGAGTAGAATAGTATTTGCCTCTAGTTGAAGCTAAAGGTCAGGAAAGTCGAGATTGGGAAAGTCAAGATCAGGCAAGTGCAGGACTTAGAAAGAAATGCAACATATTATAAAAGATGATGAGAACTACCCAAATACCTTTCTGCAAACTGCAGTATTGATAGGAAATGGAAAGAACTGTAGTTGAACAGCCTTATTCAAATATACATTATTAAGGAGTATTCATTTTTGGGATAGACCAGATGGACAAAGGGGCCCTGAAATTCCAAGTGGGTAATTTTAGTGTGAGATTGGCAGAACCCCTGGAGAAATGGTGTATAAAGCAGAACATGGCCAATTTTGCCATTTCTCTGAGGGTTCCAGCGACCTCCTTCTAAAGTTATAGTGGGAGATCGGGAGAACCCCTGCAAAATTTCCAGGCCAGAGCCTTTGCCATTCTTGTACTCTGCCATGTTTCCTTCATTTGTAAAAACTTTGAGCCTATTTCCGACTATCTGACAGTAATGCACTTTTGCAGCCCAGCTGTGTACGATATATTTTGAAACACAAAACTATAACTTAATGTGCACTTAAGCTAAAACATCAAGGGCTAAAAATGTGTGTCTGCCACAATAGTTTCCAGTGTCACTGCGGTCTCAGGTTAACCGCTGCTGAAAATGGATGAAGCGCTAGAAGAGAAACATTTGCGCTGGGTCGAAAGATTTTTAGCTCAGCGCTAACTTACCATGTAACGTCCTCCTGGCAGGTATCAGAAGCGAAGTTGCTGTCCAAAAGCAGCGTTCCATCTTGCAACAGCCTCTGGAAGCGAGCCTATAGAGTTCACTAAGCATTGTGGGAAATTAAAAGGACAATGCCTTATGAACTGGCAAAAACAGAAATGAAGTAAAATAAACGCAGTTTCAGCCCTTACTGCCTTTCAAAAAAAATTAACATTAAAAAGAAGTCCCAAATGGGAGTCTTCAGCTATTAAAGCTGAATTCCCTCCCGCACCTCAATAAATAGGAAAGATGCTTCAGCGCTAACACAAATAGCTCAGCAAGCCAGGGAAGGGGCACCCAGGATCTCACACGCAACATTCCAGCTTTGTGCAGGGGGTTAACATTGCAAGAGAGTTCCTCTACCCACAGGAACCAGGAGGCCCTCCAGAAAGACTGATGTGGGACCACATCACCGAGGCCGTCACTGCCAACAGTTTTGCCCCCACCACCTGGCTCCAGTGCCCAAAGAATTTTCATGACCCCAGACCACTGTTCAAGGTCAGTGAATGCATCTTCAAAAGCCGTCTCCTACCAACTACACCACTAGCCTCACACACTTCTCAATTCATGACTTCCCACCCCCCAATCACTCATCTACCAGTAATCTGTAGCAATCCTAGTGATGAGACACACATACCATGTATAGCCTCACCACACCCCTTGGATGAGATGAAGCAGACCATTCTTGGCAGGGGCATGGCTGAGACCTTGTACAGTGGTGGGGCAGAAAGGATACAAGATGCTGGTATTCACATTCGTTATCCTCCTTCTGGCATGCACCTCTTGCTTTCCCGCCCACCCTTCACCACAACTCCACCCTTGTGCCTTTCTCATTTCACACACCCAAGAAATGCAGCTTGCCCAGCCAATGGTTGGCCAAGAAGAGAGAGAGGAGAGTGACGAAAAAGAAGAAGAAATACCGTCACTTAATTTCACACTACCAGCTCCTCAAGGTCAACCAGCAAGGCCATTTGCCATGTCCCCCACTGAATGTCAGCAGCCTTTCACCAACCATGATGCAGCCACTGGTGTAGCATTGCGTGACCTCACTAGGATAGGCAAAGGTATTATGTCGGCAATTACCATCGAATAACTCCATGAGGCCTTGTATTGTGAGTAAGAGCTGTGTGACTTCAGTCCATTTAATATGACTGCCAAGTGCGGGACAGCATGGCTGGCTGTCTTTTATATACCTCTGCACACCAGGGCAGGAAACCCCTGGGCCTTCAACAGCAGCACCCTCAGGTGGTACATCGTACATAGTTACACAGTGAATACAAAAGGTTTGAATACATGACATCATTCCCCCCCAAAGTCTTTGATACGAGTTGATTACAGGTTATGGTGAACCGGAGCCCTGCGCTCCCTGGTTGACCGTCTGAGTGTCGCTTCTGGCCTGAGCCACTGCTGTCTTGCAGCGCGACTGGTTGGGTTGGACTGTTGGCGATGGTGGGACCATCCTCGTGGTTGGCAGCGAGGTCTGTTGTCGATTGGGCGGGTGTCGGTGAGTCACTGAAGATGAGGTCCTCTTCCGGTGGTTCCTGGATATCTGTGAATCGTAATTTGGTTTGGTCCAAATGTTTTCTGCACATTTGACCGTTAAGCAGTTTAACAACAAACACTCTATTCCCCTCCTTGGCTAATACAGTGCCGGCGACCCATTTGGGGCCCTGACCGTAATTCAGCACAAACACAGGGTCACTTACAGTGATGTCGCGTGATACAGCTGCGCGATTATGGTACATGTTTTGCTGATAATGCCTGGTTTCCACCTGATCAATGAGGTCAGGGTGTACTAAGAAGAGCCTGGTTTTGAGTGCTCGTGTCATTAGTAATTCAGCAGGGGGGACCCCAGTAAGTAAGTGGGGTCGTGTCCTGTAGCTGAGCAGTACCCAGGACAGGCGGGTTTGTAAGGTGCCTTCTGTGACACGTTTCAAGCTCTGCTTTATGGTTTGGACTGCCCGCTTCGCTTGGCCATTGGATGCAGGCTTGAAAGGGGCGGATCTGACATGCTCGATGCCATTACGGGTCATAAATTCATTGAATTCCAAGCTGGTGAAGCACGGACCATTGTCGCTGACAAGAATGTTGGGTAAGCCATGGGTGGAAAACATGGCTCTAAGGCTTTCAATGATGGCTGCGGACGTGCTGGATGCCATTATAGCACATTCAATCTATTTGGAGCAGGCATCCACAACAACCAGGAACATCTTTCCCAGAAAGTGGCCTGCATAATCCACATGGATCCTGGACCATGGTTGTGAGGGCCAAGACCAGAGACTAAGTGGAGCCTCCCTGGGAGCATTGGTCAGTTGTGAGCATGTGTTACACTGGTGCACGCACGATTCCAGGTCCGAGTCAATACCGGGTCACCAGACGTGGGACCTGGCGATAGCCTTCATCATGACTATGCCTGGGTGGGTGCTGTGTAGGTCACCTATGAAGGTTTCCCTGTCTTTCTTTGGCAAGATAACACGGTTGCCCCATAAGCGACAATCCTATTGGATCAACATTTCATCTTTACGACGGTGAAACGGCTTGATCTCGTCTTGCATGTCTCTAGGGACCGCTGACCAGCTCCCATTGAGGACACAACCTTTTACAAGGGATAGCAGAGGATCCTGGCTGGTCCAGGTCTTAATTTGGTGAGTGTTACGGGTGACCCTTCGCTATCAAAGGTATCCATGGCCAGTAGCAGGTCTGCGGGCTGCGCCGTTTCCACCCCGATGGTGGGCAATGGTAGTCGGCTGAGAGCATCGGCACAGTTTTCAGTGCCTGACGGATCACATAGTCGTAGGCAGACAGTGTTAGTGCCCATCTTTGGATTCAAGATGAAGCATTGGTGTTTATGCCTTTGCTTTCCGAAAACAGTGAGATTAGGGGCTGGTGGTCCATCTCTAACTCGAACCGGAGTCCTAACAAATATTGGTGCATCTTTTTTACACTGTACACACAGGCTAAAGCCTCCTTTTCGACTATGATGTAGCCTCTTTCGGCCTTTGATAGGCTTCTGGACGCATATGCAACCGGTTGGAGTTTGCCCATTGCATTGGTTTGCTGCAAAACACACCCGACACCGTACGACGACGCATCACATGCTAAAACTAGACATTTACATGGGTCATATAATACCAGCAACTTATTCGAACACAGCAGGTTTCTGGCCTTCTCAAAGGCAACCTCTTGATTTATACTCCAAGCCCAGTTATCTCCCTTGCGTAACAGCTTGTGCAATGGTTCCAACAAGGTGCTCAACCCTGGAAGAAAGTTACCGAAATCGTTGAGGAGTCCCAGGAAGGAGCGCAGCTCCGTTACATTTCGTGGTGTGGGTGCATTCTTGATGGCCTCTGTCTTCGAGTCCATGGGTCTGATGCCATCTGCCACAATCTTCTTCCCCAGGAAGTCTACCTCTGGCGCCAGGAAGACACATTTGGATCGTTTCAACCGGAGTCCAACTCTGTTTAGTCGACTGTTTAGTCGACTTAAAACTTCTTCCAGGTTGTGCAGGTGTTCGGAGGTGTCGCAGCCAGTGATGAGGATATCGTCCTGAAATACGACGGTGCGTGGAACCGATTTCAACAGGCTCTCTATGTTTCTTTGGAATATGGCTGCAGCTGAGCGAAATCCAAACAGGCACCTGTGATACACGAACAGTCCTTTTTGCGTGTTAATGCATGTCAATTTTTTTGACGACTCAGCCAGCTCCTGGGTCATGTAAATGGAGGTTAGATCCAGCTTGGTGAATGCCTTTCCCACTGTTGATGTCACGAAAAGGGCATCGGCTTTGGGTAGTGGGTACTGGTCCTGTAACGAGACTCGGTTGATCGTTACTTTGTAGTCACCGCAGATTCTGACCGTGCCATCACTCTTTAGTAACCGGAACAATCGGGCTGGCCCACTCGTTGAATTCGACTAGTGATATGATTCCCTCGCGTTGAAGTCTGTCCAATTCGATCTCCACTTTCTCCCTCATCATGTAGGGGACCGCTCGAACCTTGTGATGAATGGGCCATGCCTCGGGGACCAAGTGGATCTGTACTTTGGCGCCTGTGAAGTTGCCGATGCCTGGTTCAAATAAAGATGGGAACTTGCTCAGCACTTGAGCACAGGAAGCATCGTCCACTGACAATAATATTTTGACGTCTTCCCAGTTCCACCGAATCTTCCCCATCCAGCTTCTGCCAAGCAGCATTGGCCCATCGCCTGGTACAATCCACAATGGCAGCTCGTGTGCCTCTCCATCATAGGATACTTTTACGTTTGCACTGCCAATAACTGGGATCAGTTTCTTGGTGTAAGTGCGCAGCTTTATCTGAATCGGGCTCAGCTTGGGTCTTTGTGCTTTGTTATTGCCCCACAGCCTTTCAAATGCCTTCTGGCTCATAATTAACTGACTCGCCCCCATGTCCAGCTCCATGGATAGAGGAACGCCATTTAATTTGACTTTTATCATCATGGGAGGACTTTTTGTGGAGAGGGTGTGTATCCCCACACACTGCTCTCTCAGGCTGAGTTGCCTCTCTAGATTATCCTTTGTGATCCACGCTGGATCGGGACTCTCCTGCCGACTCCACTGTCACGTGGTGAGTCGCAGTACGTTTGCACATTCGCTGGAGGTGGCCCCTTGTTCTGCAGTTTTTGCACGCATAGTCTTTAAATCGACATTGATGGGCCCCATGATTACCTCCGCAACGCCAGTATTGTGTTGATGATATCACATTTGCACCCCTTGGCAGCCTAGCAGCAGCAGGCATGTAGGCTCTGCTCTGTTCTTATTAGTTCAACAGTTCTGCCTGCAATCAGCGATATTTTACCTACAGTACTTGCCAGTGAGCTCCAATTCTGGTAGAAAGTCATCTGTATGATATCGCGAATTAGTTCAGTCAGCTCATCATATGTCTTATCCTTGGCCTTCGTGGGTGCCAGCAAGTCCCTGACGAGGCGGTAGAACTCGGCCCACAACTGGTCAGCAATATAACCTTGCGCTTCTTCGCCAATGTGTCCATCTCCTCTGCCAGATCGTTTGCCACGAAATATTGCTTGAGCCTTTCCATGAAGGCATCCCAATCATCACCCTCTGCGAAGTCTTTTAGTGTGCCAAAGGTAGCCATAATCGCCTGGAAGTTCGTAATTCTCGTCGTCAGTTATTATGTCTGCAATTACCATCGAATAACTCCACAAGGCCTTGTACTGTGAGTAAGAGCTGTGTGACTTCAGTCCATTTAATACGACTGCAAAGTGCAGAGCAGCATGGCTGGCTGCCTTTTTTATGCCGCTGCACACCAGGACAGGAAACCCCTGGATCGCCAACAGCAGCGCCCTCAAGTGGTACATCGTACATAGTTACATAGTGAATACAAAGGGTTTGCACAAGACAGTCACTAAGTGAATGCATAAGGATGATGAATTGATTTCTTGATGTCATATTGGATGGAGAGATGTATAAAGTTGGATTGGAAAGTTTACTTTGTGGTGGCTTTTATTTCAGCATCCTGGCCAGGAGGATGCTGGGATGGTCAGTAACAGAGGGAAGGGAAGATGTGGGAGTATGTTGAAAGGAGAATTGCGTTGTGGTCACAGGGACTGCAGGCGGATGATTCCATCCCAGATATCCCGGCAAGAAAGGAACTGTCTAGGTTGCATCCTTCCTTCTGCTTCCTACTCTTCTTCTGCTTCCTCCTCGTCTGCATCTTCCACCTTAACTCCTTTTCAGCTTCTTCCTCTTCTGATTCTTCCTCTACTGCATCTTCCTCTTCCCTCTGTGAACAGATGCTCTAAATCTGAAATGAAAGCAGAAAAAGCTGGAAGTACTCAGCAGGTCAGGCAGCACCTTGACCTGAGATGTGAACTCTGTTTCTCTGTCCACTGATGCTGCCTGACCTGCTAAGTATTTGCAGCATTTTCTGTCTTCTCAGAGGCCTTCCTAAACACTTACAAAACGTTTAACACATATTTCAGCAAGCCACTACTTCAATAAAATAAAGAAAACAGCCCAAAAGCTTAAATGCAAACTTACCTGAAAGATGTGTGTCTCTTCAAGAAGTGTTGACAGTGCCTCTGTCAACTGCACGCTGGGTTTTCATGGTGAGCTTAGGACCCAGCTTTGAACTCAGCGCAAAGGTCCAAGTTTGCTGTGGTGATATTAATTTGGCGTTGCATGCCGACAGATATCCTCTCAATTTGCAGGGTGATGGATATTACCAACAGCGCTGCTGGGCCTTTGAAAATGGTGGACCCTGCGGGACTCCCCACCAGCTGGTGAAAGAGTGGCATCTGTCTCCTTTACCCAACTTTTTGCCGGAAACAGGTTATGACCCTGAGTTTTTATCCCCAAATGTTGAAATTTTAGTGTCAATCCTGAAATCATGTGGAAAATTAAGCCAATGGATTTTCACACATTTTGCAATATGTTCCTGGAACATTTTCCCCTTGCAATTTGTGTGCTATGGCTGCTACTAATCAGGGAATACAGAGTATAGTGGCTCTTAAAGGGCTGTTGTGCTTTGAACTGCAGGTAACTGTTGTGGCAGACTGCTGAGGAAAAAATATGGCGTGTCACCATGGACTAAATGCCAGAACTGCCCCATTTGCTGAAGAGATGAAGGTTGTCTTCTGGTTGAAAAGGTATGGTTTCAGAAGACTTTGAAAGGCAGGGAAAGAAGTAGTAAGGTGAAGAGGCTTAGAGAGGGAGTTGTCGGAGATGGCTGAAGATGCCCTAACTATAATCTTCTAAAGTTCTCTCGATTCAGGAGCCAGTCCTTCAGATTGGAAAATTGTGCATGTCACTCCGCTATTTAAGAATGGAAAGAGGGGGAAACCAGGGAATTATAGACCAGTTATCCTGACATGTGTTGTCGGGAAATTGCTACAGTCTATAAATAAGGAAAGGGTGACTGAACACCTCAAAAATGTTCAGTTGTTCAGAGAGACCCAGCATGGATTTGTGAAAGGTAGGTCATGCTTGACAAACCCGATTGAATTTTATGAAGAGTTGACTTAATTAGTGGATCGAGGAATGTCCATGGATGTTATTTATATGGACTTTCAGAAGGCATTTGATAAAGTCTTACAGAGGGGACTGTTAACTAAGGTAGAAGAACACAGAATTGAGGGCAAGTTATTGACCTATTTAGGAAATTGGCTGAGTGGCAGGAGACAGAGAGTCATCATAGGCAGTCCCTCGGAATCAAGAAAGACTTGCTTCCACTCCTGAAGTGAGTTATTTGGTGGCGAACAGTCCAATACGTGAGCCACAGACTCTGTCACAGATGGGGCAGATAGTCGTTGAGGGAAGGGGTAGGTGGGACTGGTTTGCCACACGCTCTTCCCGCTGTCTGCGTTTGGTTTCTGCATGCTCTCGGTGTTGAGACTCGAGGTGCTCAGCGTCCTCTCGGATGCCCTTCCTCCACTTAGGGCGGTCTTGGGCCAGGGACTCCCAGGTGTCAGTGGGGATGTTGCACTTTATCAGGGAGGCTTTGAGGGTGTCCCTGTAGCATTTCCGCTGCCCACCTTTGGCTCATTTGCCGTGGAGGTGCTCCGAGTAGAGCACTTGCTTTGGGAGTCTCGTGTCTGGCATGCGGACTATGTGGCCTGCCCAGTGGAGCTGATCAAGTGTGGACAGTGCTTCAATGCTGGGGATGTTAGCCTGAATGAGGACGCTGATGTTGGTGTGCCTGTACTCCCAGGGGATTTGTAGGACCTTGCGGAGACATCGTTGGTGATATTTCTCCAGCAACTTGAGGTGTCTACTGTACATGGTCCATGTCTCTGAGCCATACAGGAGAGCAGGTATTACTACAGCCCTGTAGACCATGAGCTTGGTGGCAGTTTGAAGGACCTGGTCTTCAAACACCCTTTTCCTCAGGCGACCGAAGGCTGCACTGGCGCACTGGAGGCGGTGTTGGATCTCATCATCGATGCCTGCTCTTGTTGATTGGAGGCTCCCGAGATATGGGAAGTGGTCCACAGTGTCCAGGGCCGCGCCGTGGATCTTGATGACTGGGGGGCAGTGCTGTGCGGTGAGGACAGGCCGGTGGAGGACGTTTGTTTTACGGATGTTTCGCGTAAGGCCCATGCTTTCGTACGCCTCAGTAAATACGGCGACTATGTCCTGGAGTGCAGCCTCTGTATGTGCGCAGACGCAGGTGTCAAGCGCGTACTGTAGCTCGACGACAGAGTTTGGGGTGGTCTTGGATCTGGCCTGGAGATGGCGCAGGTTGAACAGGTTCTCACTGGTTCTGTAGTTTAGTTCCACTCCAGCAGGGAGCTTGTTGACTGTGAGGTGGAGCATGGCGGTGAGAAAGATTGAGAAGAGGGTTGGGGCAATGATGCAGCCCTGTTTGACCCCGGTCTGGACATTAATTGGGTCTGTGATGGATCCGTTGTTAAGGATCACAGACTGCATATCATCGTGGAGCAGGCGGAGGATGGTGACGAACTTTTGGGGGCATCCGAAACGGAGAAGGACACTCCATCGACCCTCGCGGTTGACAGTGTCAAAGGCCTTTGTAAGGTCGAAGAAGGCCATGTATAAGGGCTGGCGCTGTTCTCTGCATTTTTCCTATTGCTATCGCGCTGCTAAAATCACGTCCATTGTGCCCCATAGGGGACAAAATCTGCACTGTGACTCTGGGAGGAGCGCCTTGGCCACGGGAAGAAGACGGTTGAGGAGAACTCTAGCGACAACTTTCCCAGTGGCTGATAACAGGGAGATTCCTCTGTAGTTGCCGCAGTCAGACTTGTCCCCTTTTTTAAAGATGGTCACGATTACTGCATCTCTGAGATTCCCCGGCATGCTCCCCTCCCTCCAGATGAGAGAGATGAGGTCATGTATTCACGCCAGCAGTGCCTCTCCGCCATACTTCAATGCCTCAGCAGGGATTCCGTCCGCACCCATAGCCTTGTTGTTTTTGATCTGTCTTATGGCTTTTTCTACCTCGTGCAATGTTGGGGTCTCACTGAGGTGGTGGCGGGTAGCATGCTGCGGGATGGAGTCGAGAACACTCCAGTCAAAGGCCGAGTCTCGATTGAGGAGATCTTCGAAGTGCTCCTTCCAGCGGGGCCTGACTGCCTCGGTGTCCTTGATGAGTGTTTCCCCGTTCTTGGTCAGCAGTGGGGTGGGGCCTTGGGTGTTTGGCCCGTAGGTGGCCTTGACTGCGATGAAGAATCCTTACACATCATGGTTGTCGGCCAGCTGCTGTATCTCCTGTGCTTTCTTCATCCACCACCTGTTCTTTAGATCCCGGATTTTTTGTTAGACCTCAGCCTTGAGCTGTCTGTAATGCTGTTTTGCTGACCGTGTTGTTGTTTGAGGCTCAGAAATGCCCTGCGCTTTTGATCTATTAGCTCTTGGATCTCCTGATCATTTTCATCAAACCAGTCCTGGTGTTTCCTGGTTGAGTAACCGAGTGTCTCTTTGCAGGCACTGGTTATGGAGGCCTGGAGGGCAGACCAAGCGCTGTGGGCATTCTGCGTCTCGGGGTTGTCAAGGCACACCAGGTTAGCTGTGAGGCACTGGCTGTCTAGGGCTCTCTTAGCTGGGTCCTTAAGTGCTCCGCCATTGACTTTTTTGTGGCACTGCTTCTGCTGCCCCCTCCGCTTTGGGGCTATGTTGGTGTCGATGATGGATCAGATTAGGTAGTGGTCCATCCAGCAGTCGTCAGCTCCTGTCATGGCGCGGGTGATGCACACATCCTTGCGATCCCTGGCTCGAACGATGACATAGACAAGCAGGTGTCAGTGCTTGGAGCGAGGGTGTTGCCAAGATGCCTCGTATTTGTCCCCCTGGTGGAACAAGGTGTTGGTGTCCAGCATCCCCCGGCGACCTCCGACGTCCCCAGCAACCTCCGACGACCCCTCCGACGACCTCCGGCAACCCCCGACGACCTCCAACGAGTCCCACGAGTTCGGGCCATCCGGGCCTACACCACCACTTCACCCATCGACGACCTCCGACATCCCCCGGCAACCTCCGGAGGCGGCGCCCTCGACCTGGACCTGGCTATCGGGCCTCCACCCCACCCCCCCGTCCCCCAGCGACGATCAGAACACCTCCAGTGACGGCGGATGAGCCTCTCCTCCACGACAGAGTCTGGGCCTCCTCGACGACAGAGTAGGGATAATGGGTAGATACTCAAATTTTCAGGATGTGACTAGTGGTGTCCCGCAGGGATTTGTGTTGGGGCCTCAACTATTCAGCATATTTATTAACGACTTAGAGGATGGCATAGAAAATCATATATCCAGATTTGCTGATGACACACAGACAAGCGTCACCCTCGACTCCGAGGGACTGCCTAAGAAGAAGAAGGCTGCATTGTAGACAGTGTAGATGAAAGCATAAAATTACAAAGGGATATTGATAGATTGTGAATAGGCAATACTGTGGTAAATAAATTTCAATGTAAACAAATGTGAGATCATCCACTTTGGATCTAAAAAGGATAGAACAGGGTACTTTCTAAATGGTGAAAAGCTAATAACAGTGGAGGTCCAAAGAGACTTGGGGATCCAAGTACATCAGTCATTAAAATGCCATGAACAGGAACAGAAAATAATCAAAAAACCTAATGGAAAGCTGGCCTTTATATCTAGAATACAAGGAGGTAGAAGTTATGCTGAAGCTATACAAAACCCTGGTTCGACCACATCTGGAGTACTGTGAGCAGTTCTGGGTACCACACCGTAGAAAGGATATATTGGCCTTGGAGGGAGTGCAGCATAGATTTACCAGAATGATACCCAGACTTCAAGGGTTAGGTTACAAGGAGAGATTACAGAAATTAGGGTTGTATTCCATAGAATTTAGAACGTTAGAGGGCCATCAAATCTAAGTTTTCAAGATACAGATACAGCGTCAAAAGTCCGGAAGCCTCGAGACCGAGGCCATTCCGGATCAGTGTCTTTCCAGATTTCCGACATCCCAAGTCCGGAAACGCCTGGGTCAAGGTAGGTGGGTAGGGGATGGGAGTGGCGGGGGGGGTCGATCGTCCAAGGCTTGGCAGAGCGGGGCGGCAGTGGGTCCGGATTCCGGAACATTTTCCAGATTCTGGATGACCTCACCACAGATCGTCCACCATGGTGTCCAGATTCTGGAACAGTATGGATTCCGGAACTCCGAATTTTCAACACTGTACCTGTATTAAGGGGAACAGATACGGTAGATAGAATCTATTTCCGCTGGTTGGGGATTCTAGGACTAGGTCTAAAAATTAGAGCCAGACTTTTCAGGAGTGAAATTAGGAAACACTTCTACACACAAAGGGTGGTAGAATTTTGAAATTCTCTTCCACAAATGGTAATTGATGCTGGATGAGTTGCTAATTTTAAATCTGAGATTGATAGCTTTTCACTAACCAAAGCTATTGAGGGATAAGGGCCAAAGGCGGGTATATGGAGTTAAGTTGCAGATCAGCCATGACCTCATTGAATGGTAGAACAGGCTTGAGGGGCTGACTGGTCTACTCTTGTTTCTATATGTTCTTCCACCAATGGAAGATTGGTGTACAAGAGGCTAGAATTGGAGGACTGAAGGACATGGGCAACGACACATGACTGGAGGAAGTTGCAAACATGATTTGAAGGCAAGGACAATAATTTTGGATTCAGTGCATCTGAGGGCAGAAATAATGGGCCAATATGACCTAATGTGGGACAGGATATGGGCAGTGAGTTTGGATGAGTCAGTTTATTGAGCTTGGTTGTTCAATACAGAGGGTGTTGGAGAAGTCAAATCTTGAGGTATTCAAAGCTATTTGAGTTCTGTGGAGATGAGTGAAATGGAGGCAGGTATTACTGCAGAAGTGGAAGTAAGTGGTCTTGGTGATGGATAGGATATGGGGTTAGGAGCTCAACTCAAGTTCTGACTGGGCACCAAAGTTGAACACCATCTGGTTCAGTCTGAGCAAACAAACAAACCACATGGGTACCCACCCAGAGACCGCCAGAGATCAGATTATATAGAAACACATAGGGCTAGAACCTCCACTTTTTTTGTTTAATGCCCACTTAGCGCCCATTTTACCGCTGAAATGACGTATAACGCCCATATATCGCCCATTATGGCACAACATGGAAACTGGTGGACATTTTTTGGAAACTTATCGGCGAGCGTTACTTTCCCCATGTGCTTAACGCCAGGAAAAAATATTACCGCCCGCCCACTTTATTTGGGCGGAATCATCAGAATGGGTGAATTCAACGCCCATAATATCGCCCAGCGTTACTTTCCACATAGATTTAACGCCGAGATTCAATATTAACGCCTGCCCACTTTTTTTTGTCGTAAAGAGCATATTTACCGAAACTAGTGGCCATGAGATCGTCCAGCATCAATTTAACCACATCACACATATATCGCCCACAATATCACTCACCCAAATAACTGTCCAGAAAAAGTGGAACTAACCGGAATGAATCACAGCGTTATGGATGCCATGTTCTACATCACACGTCGCGTCCTTTAAAAGGCTGCTGTGCTTCAAACTTGGCGGAGTTCAGATGTACTCTGGAGGTCGTTGGAGTTGATGTGGACATCTGTAAAAACATCTTGACCACACTGTGACCGATTGGAATTGAATAGGTGTGCTTGTCGGGACATTCCTTGTTTGTGACCAATCGGTGGAAAACAAAGAGCTACTGCAATGGGGCCTGTCCATTCTCACCCTCTCTTAATGACCAATTACATGCAGCAGACTCGAGATGGCCGAAGGTATGCTCCACAGTATTATGTGCCCAATGTAAGACGTGACAGACAGATGAGGAGGACCAGACGTTACACCCCCTGCAAGTAGAAGGAGAAGAATTCTTACCTCGACTTACCCAACATCACCTGCCTTCGGTGACTGCACTTCCACAAAGAGGTTATCATTGAGGTATGCCAGCTGATACGGGCAGATCTGCAGCTTGCCAGCACCATCAGTACTGCATTGTCCGTCGAGGTCAACGTTACCGCGGCACTGTCGTTCTACACCTCGGGTTCTTTTCAGGCCACAGCTGGAGACATTTGCGGACTTTCTCAGCATGCCACGCATCGCTGCATTAGACAGGTCACTGAAGCCCTGTACGCATGCAGGAGGGACTTGATCAGCTTCCCTATGACCAGGGAGGCACAGAGTGAGAGGGCTCTAGGATTCTCCAGAATTGCAAACTTCCCCAAGGTGCAGGCAGCAATAGACTGTATGCATATCGCGATGTGAGCACCTTTTCAGGATGCTGAGGTTTTCAGGAACCGCAAGGGATTCCACTCCCTGAATGTCCAACTGATAGTTGACCACCAGCAAATTATACTTCCTCCGATCTTCAAAATAGTGCCCATAGTGCCCATTTCCTTCTGTAAAGCCCGGGAAAAGCAACTATTTCACAGCGATGTTTTCAGCCTTCCATCTTTGTGATGGCGATGTGCCGAAAGTTGGGATGGACCTTGTGTGGGCGATTAGCTCGGCAATCAGTTTGGCGAAGTGAGCCGAAACTTGGGGGCTTATTTTTCCGGTAATCTTTCTGGTCTAGTTTCCACGTTTTGCTCAAAATGGACAATAGAGGTCCGTTTTGGATGATATATGGGCCATAGATGGGCGATGTGAAGTGGAAAGTCTAGCCCTAGGTGTTTTGAGAATGGGCGAGAAGCCGGCGATCTGAAAACGTTTTTTTAATGCCCACGCCAGAAATAACGCCCATTTTTGAGCGATAAGCACAAAAGTGGAGGTTCTAGCCCGTAGAATGTACAGAAACAGGCCATTCAGCTCAACTGATCCATGCCGGTGCTCATATTCTACACAAACCTCCTCCCACCCCTCGTCATCTAAACCTTTTAACATAACCTTCTATTCCTTTCTCCCTAATGTTTTTTTTCATCTAGCTTCCCCTTAAATGCGTTTATGCTGTTTGCCTCAACTACTCCTGGTGGTAGCAAGTTCCACATTCTAACCACTCTCTGGGTAAAAAAGTTTTTCCTGAATTCCCTATTGGATTTATTAGTGACTATCTTATATTTATGGCCTGTAGTTTCGGTCTCCCCAATAAGCGGAAACATCTTCTTTACGTTTACCCTATCAATCCCTTTCATTATCTTAAAGATCTCTATCACGTCACCCTCAGTCTTCTGTTTTTTTAGAGGAAAGAGCCCTAGCCTGTTTAATCTGGGTATAACCTCTCAGTTTTGTTATCATACCAACTAATAGACTATCCAATATCAGAGACAGACACAACACTAATCAATCATGCAATCCCTATCACCAACTGCCAAATCAATAATTCTCTGAAAATCTGCATTTTTGCTCAATTTTGAATTTCGATCCTGGGGTAGATTTTTGTCTTTACTCCTTGGGTGTTACGCATTCCCTGGGATGGTCTGCTTAAGCACAGAAAGGAAGATCTAGCAGGGAGGATCATATGCTTGTAACAGAGCCACCGGATTTACCCTTCACTGAAATTAATCAAACGAAAATCTAGTGGATTCTGTAAAGGATGTGCGATCCTCCCTGCCAGATCTTCCTATTTGTGCTCTGCCCAGGTAATGTTTAACACCCGGGGGGTAAAGAAGAAAATCTACCCTATTGAATTGGGTCCCTGGCCCTCTTGTATGTTTAGCAGCTTTTAGGAATTTAACAGACCCCACTCCAAGGAGCAATAGGAACATCGAACCAGAAGTAGGCCAGTTAGACCCTCATGCCTGCACCACCATTTAATAAGATCTTGGCTGATCTACGCTAATCTGATTGGTTGTACAATATATTTGTAGTTACACATAGTCGGCTGTTAAAACTGTTCACATTCTACCAGGTATAAAAAAACAGGAACACTTGAAAAGCTAACTTGTCTTGTGTATGATAAATTAGCACTGTTTCTGAAACAGAAAACATATCACATTTAGAAAGAGTTTTTCGACTTGCCAATGTGAACTATAGTTTTCAGCTGTTTCAGCTGCTGGCAGAAAGAGAGGTGGCCAGAAATTTACTATCCGCACCTGCAACACATTTACTAAAACATTCTGCACCCTTGAGGACAAAGAATAGTATGGAGTGCAGAGGCCTAATCGCAAAGGAATGGCATCTTGCTGAGAAATCCCTGGCTTATTTTAATACATTGAGCATTATTTTTGATTCAACTGGGGTTAAAAATCAATTTACAATTTGTGCATGAATGTGTGAATTATGTCTGCTCTGTCAAGGAACGTATATCTCGGATTTTTGCATCACTCAGAGAAAGAATCCTACGACCCCACTAATAGAACACATTTTAAAAAGTGCCAGAAAACAAGCCTACACAGCAGTCTGTTTTATACATCGAAGCCCCCTGACAAATGGTGAGGTTCTGTATTTTAAATAAATCTGTTCGTAAAAATTGTAGAAGTGCTACAGAAAAGCTGCCATCTGTTTTTCATCTTAACAAACCTTTGGAGCAAATCAACTGTATTTTATGGCAAAACTTAAAGCCCTATAATTTATTTTTCAACTAATTTAACAAAAAACAATTCTGAAGTACCCACTAAAATAACGAACTGCTGAAAATAAAATCACAAAAAAGGCTTGAGTTGTTTTGAAGATCAAGGCAATTTTACAACAATAATAAAGCACAACCTGCTTTTACTTATGTATTGTTCCTGTCATAGTTCTCGGCAAGAAAGCTTAATTTTACATTGAGACTGCCGATAGGACTTCTGATAGAAAAGAAGGAACATCTAGGTGTTGAAAGGGAACGTAAACATTCTGGGCAATGTGTTGTTTCCTTAGGAGCAGCACTAAGTATTGGAGATTGCATATTGTGTGGCTCGAATGGTATTCTGTGGCACATAAATCCTGCCTTACCAGTGTTGGGGGATTGTGGAAATACCACATTGCGCCAGTTAACCATTAATATGGCAGCTCAAACATTGGCAATGACATTTTTTAAAATATGCTATCAGGCAGTAGTGTCACCTTGGAAATGGTGTGCAGGTTAATGTGTAATATAATAGGTTAACAGCTTAAAATGGGTAAAAAGCATTGTGGGTTAATCGGCATAGGGAGCTACAGAGAGACAGTACAGCATGTGCCAGAGACATCTCTGTGCAGCAGACAATCTGAGCAAGATAGCTGGTGGAGAAGTAATTGAGGGAGTGCAGTGAAGGTTCACCAGACTGATTCCTGGGATGGCAGGACTGACATATGAAAAAAGACTGGATCGACTAGGCTTATATTCACTGGAATTTAGAAGAATGAGAGGGGATCTCATAGAAACATATAAAATTCTGATGTGACTGGACAGGTTAGATGCAGGAAGAATGTTCCTGATGTTGGGGAAGTCCAGAACCAGTGATCACAGTCTAAGGAGAAGGGGTAAGCCATTTAGGACCAAGATGAGGAGAAACTTCTTCACTCAGAGAATTGTTTTGTGAAGCTGTGGAATTCTCTACCACAGAAAGCTGTTGAGGCCAGTTCGTTAGATATATTCAAAAGGGAGTTAGATATGGCCTGTCATGTATGTAACCATCATGCAACGGTAACCTTCATGTAACTGTAACCTTCATGCAACTCCTGTACACTGTACTTATACCCTAGAAATGTACACCCTGACCACAGGGGGTGAACTTGTGGGAAACACTCCTCACCTGGGATTCCAGGTATAAAAGGGGAGGTCCCATCCAGGGTCAGCACTCCTTGGTCCGGGGAATAAAGGTTAAGGTAATGTAGTGATTGTGTCTGCAGTACATGCCTTGTGTGATTTTGTAGTAAGGTGCAGGGACACCACATTTGGCGACGAGAAACGGGAATCACCGAACCACAAGGATGGCCACCGGTAGCACAGAGGAATGTTACTGTGTGGGTGAGGACTGGGATGACTTCGTGGAGAGACTCCAGCAGAGTTTCGTCACGAAGGACTGGCTGGGAGCGGCAGCGGCTGACAAGCGGAGGGCGCATCTACTGACCAGCTGTGGTCCACAGACGTATGCGCTGATGAAAGACCGGCTCGCACCCCAAAAGCCAGCGGACAAGTCCTTTGAAGAGCTCAGCCAGCTGATCAGTGAGCATCTCAAGCCGGCGGGCAGCGTACACATGGCCCGGCACCGGTTCTACACACACCAGCGTCGGGAGGGGCAAAACATCTCGGACTTCGTTGCGGACCTGCAGCGCTTGGCCAGTCTCTGTAAGTTCACAGATGCCTGCAGGGGGGAGATGTTAAGGGATTTCTTCATTGAGGGCATTAATCATGCCGGGATTTTCAGGAAGCTCATAGAGACCATGGACTTGACTTTAGAAGGGGCGGCATTGATAGCTCAGACCTTCATGGCAGGGGAAGAGGAGACCAAGCTAATTTCTGCGTGAAGCCCTGGTCCCAACGTGGCGATGGACCAGGGAGTTAACATGGTGAATGCGGCTCAGGACCCCGCAGGGAGGCAAGGGCATTTCAAAACCGCCCAAGCAGCAACAGATTCGAGGGTGGGCCCGCAACAGGGACAATGGAAAGAGGATCGGCAATTCACGCCATTACGAGGAACAATGCGTCCCGCGATGGGACCATTAACACCCACCATCAGAGTGCTTAGAAACAACCAAATGGGCAGAGAGGAATGCCTGGTAACAGTCCTTTTGTTATCAACAATCTCAGCTCATACTGGAGGTGCGGGGGTAGACATACTGCGAAAAGCTGCAGGTTTCAGCAATAAACCTGTCGGATTTATAATGTCAGTGGACACTTGGCCAGGATATGCAAAAAGGCTGTAGCGAGGCTAATCTGTGAGACAGAGGAACCAGACAAGGGGTCTGCAATGCAGAATGATGCCTGGGGAAAAGCTATGGATGCTGAAGTTCAGCGGGTTCATGTGGCTGACGTCCACAGCTCATACACTAAAACGCCACCCATGATGATAAAAGTTTTATTGAATGGTATCCCGGTGCTCATGGAGTTGGATATGGGAGCTAGCCAGTCACTTATGAGCGCCCAACAATTTGAGAGACTATGGCCACAGAGAGCTGGCAGGCCCAAACTGGAACGCATTGACACGCAGCTACGGACGTACACCAAAGAGATCATCCCAGTGCTAGGCAGTGCAAACCTGGTGTAACACATAATGGATCACAGAACCGGCTGCCACTCTGAATTGTCCCGGGAAATGGCCCCGCGCTCTTGGGGAAGAGTTGGCTAGCCGAGATGAACTGGAAATGGGGGGATGTGCACGCCATTTCATCTGTGGAGTGAAGTTCATGCTCACAGGTCCTACAAAAATTCGGGTCACTGTTTCAACCCGGTGTCAGAACGTTCAAGGGCACCAAAGTAGTGATACGCATCACCCCTGACGCCAGACCAGTGCACCACAAAGCCAGAGCGGTGCCGTATGTGATGCGTGAGAAAATTGAAAGTGAATTGGACAGGCTGCTCAGAGAGGGCATAATTTCGGCCATTGAATTCAGCGACTGGGCAAGTCCCATCATTCCTGTCCTTAAAGCAGATGGCTCGGTCAGGATTTGTGGCGACTACAAAGCCACCATCAACCGAGTGTCACTGCAAGACCAAGACCCGCTCCCGAGAGCGGAGGACCTTTTTGCCAAACTGGCAGGTGGCAAGCTGTTCACAAAGTTGGACCTCACTTCGGCCTCAGGAACTGGCTGAAGAATCCAAGCTTAAGACCACCATCACGAAACACAAGGGATTATTTATCTACAACAGGTGTCCGTTTGGCATTCGTTCGGCGGCAGCTATCTTTCAGAGAAACATGGAAAGCTTGCTCAAATCCATTCCTGGAACAATCTTATTCCAAGACGACATCCTTATAATGGGTCAAAACACTGAGGAGCACCTCCACAACCTGGAGGAGGTGCTACGCCGACTGGACCGGGTAGGCTTGGGGCTGAAAAAGGCCAAGTGTGCATTTTTGGCCCCAGAGGTCGGGTTTTTGGGCAGGAGGGTTGCTGCAGACGGGATCTGGCCCACTGAATCAAAAACAGAGGCGATCCGCTGGGTACCCAGGCCCGGCAACACGTCGGAGTTGCGATCATTCCTGGGACTTTTGAACTATTTCGGGAACTTTCTGCTGAACTTAAGCACATTGTTGGAGCCGTTACACATGCTCCTGTGTAAAGGTTGTGAATGGCTTTGGGGGGACTGTCAAGAACGGGCTTTCAATAAGGTGAGGAACCTGCTGTGTTCTAACAAACTGTTGACTTTGTATGACCCCTGTAAAAAACTGGTTTTAACGTGCGATGCATCATCCTACGGGGTTGGGTGTGTGTTGCAGCAGGGTAATGATGACGGCCGACTCCAACCGGTGGCTTATGCCTCCAGGTCACTCTCCCAGGCAGAGCGTGGATACGGCATGGTCGAAAAGGAAGTACTCGCTTGTGTTTACGGTGTGAAAAAGATGCACCAGCACCTTTTCGGTAGATGGTTCAAGCTAGAAACGGACTACAAGCCATTAACATCCCTGTTGTCTGACAGCAAGGCTGTCAATGCCAATGCGTCAGCTCGCATACAGTGATGGGCTCTTACGCTGGCTGCGTATAACTACACCATACGGCACCGACAAGGCACCGAAAATTGCGCGACATGCTCAGCAGGCTCCCACTGGCCACCACCGAGGGTGCGTCAGAGCAAAGCACTGAGATGGACATGGCCGTTGAGGTTTTTGACACCACAGGCTCCCCCATCACAGCCTGCCAGATCAATCTCTGGACCAACAGAGACCTCCTCCTATCCATGATAAAGAAATGTGTTCTGACTGGCGATTGGGCGCTCACACGCGGGACGGCCCCAAGGAGGTCAGATCATTTCAGAGACGGATGGATGAGCTCTCCATCCAAGCCGACTACCTGCTATGTGGCAGCCGGGTAATCAGAGAAAGGAAGGGAAGCGTTCATCAGGGAACTCCACATCGAGCACCCAAGCATCGTGTTAATGAAGGCCATTGCCCGGTCACATGTATGGTGGCCGGGGATTGACTCAGACCTGGGTTCACAAGTGCATGACATGTGCCCAGCTGGGCAATGCCCCCAGGGAGGCCCCACTCAGCCAGTGGGCCTGGCCCACCAGGCCATGGTCACGTACTCACGTAGACTATGCGGGCCCGTTCATGGAGAAAATGTTCCTGATCGTTGTCGATGCATACTCGAAATGGATCGAGTGCATCATATTAAACTCGTGTATGACATACATCACCGTGGAAAGTCTGCGTACGTTTTGCGCGACCCACGGCTTGCCGGACATCCTGGTCAGCGACAATGGCCCGTGTTTCACCAGCCATGAATTCCAGGAGTTTATGTCGGGCAATGGTATCAAACATGTCCAGACAGCGCCGTTTAAGCCGGCTTCCAATGGCCAGGTGGAACGTGCGGTTCAAGTCATAAAACAGGGCATGCTACTCATCCAAGGACCCTCCCTTCAGTACCGCCTATCGAGCCTCCTACAGATGGCCTACAGATCCTGCCCGCACTCGCTCACGGGAGTCCCGCCAGCGGAACTCCTCATGAAACGCAAGCTTAAAACGCGGCTGTCCCTTATTCACCCAGCCCTGACAGACATTGTCGAGGGCAAGCGCCAGTCCCAAACCAAGTTCCATGATCGAAACTCAAGGTGGAGGTGTATAGAAATGGATGACCCGGTATTTGTTCTTAACCATGCTTTGGGACCCAAGTGACTTGAGGGCACAGTAATTGGCAAAGAAGGGAATAGGTTCATAGTGGTCAGACTAAACAATGGGCAGATATGCTGCAAACACTTGGACCAAGTAAAGAAAAGGTTCAGCAGAGACACGGAGAAACCTGAAGAAGAGCATGAAATGTCACCCACACCACTGCCAGTGGACGAGCAAGAAGGACAGTCCACAGCATGCACAGTCCCTGTGGCCAGCCCGGACAGGCCGGAATCACCTCAGGTGACAGAGACGCATGCCAAAGCTCAGCCACCAGAGCTCCAACTGCGGCGCTCCACGAGAGAGCGTCGACCACCTGAAAGACTTAAACTTTGACACAAAATGACGTAAGTGGGGAGGTGATGCCATGTATGTAACCATCATGCAACGGTAACCTTCATGTAACTGTAACCTTCATGCAACTCCTGTACATGGTACTTATACCCTAGAAATGCACACCCTGACCACAGCGGGTGAACTTGTGGGAGACACTCCTCACCTGGGTTTCCAGGTATAAAAGGGGAGGTCCCACCCACGGTCAGCACTCCTTGGTCCGGGGAATAAAGGTTAAGGTCACATAGTGACTGTGTCTGCAGTACATGCCTCGTGTGATTTTGTAGTAAGGTGCAGGGACACCACATGGCCCTTACAGCTAAAGGGATCAAGGGGTATGGAGGGAAAGCAGGAATGGGGTGCTGAAGTTGCATGATCAGCCATGATCATATTGAATGGTGGTGCAGGCTCGAAGGACCGAATGGCCTACTCCTGTACCTATTTTCTATGTTTCTATGTTTCTAAATTATATTCTTGTTAAATTGTGTTGAGACAACAGAATCTTAGCTGGAACTTATATAACACATGATTTCAATCAAAATAATCAAAAGGGGAGGGTGGTGTGTGGCTAAAATGGAACAGACAAGTATCAGAGGAAAAATACTCAGATAGAGACTCAGCTAGAATATTGTAAGGAAAACAAGAGGTAGTCATCTTGAGAAGAAATAAGAGATGAGGCTCAATGTTGGTATTGCAGAACATGACAAAAAGTATAGCACACTAATAATATTCCGACAATGGATAATCTAGAGGCTTTCAGGGAGGAGGAGCTTAGCACAATCATAATCACTAAGGAGGTGGTACTCAGTAAGATAATGGGACTAAAGGCAGGTAAATCCCCTGGACCTGATGGCTTGCATCCTTGGGTCTTAAGAGAAGTAGCGGCAGGGATTGTGGATGCATTGGTTGTAATTTACCAAAATTCCCTGGATTCTGGGGAGGTCTCAGCAGATTGGAAAACTGCAAATGTAACGCCCTTATTTAAAAAAGGAGGCAGACAAAAAGCAGGAAACTATAGACCAGTTAGCCTAACATCTGTGGTTGGGAAAATGTTGGAGTCCATTCTTAAAGAAGCAGTAGCAGGACCTTTGGAAAAACAAAATTCAGTCCGGTAGAGTCAGCATGGATTTATGAAGGGGAAGTCAAATTTGCTGGAATTCTTTGAGGATGTAACGAACAGGGTGGATAAAGGGGAACCCGTGGATGTGGTATATTTGGACTTCAAGGAGGCATTTGACAAGGTGCCACATAAAAGGTGACTGCACAAGATAAAAGTTCATGGGGTTGGGGATAATATAGCATGGTTAGAGGATTGGCTAAGTAACAGAGAATAGGGAGTCGGGATAAATGGTTCTTTCTCTGGTTAGCAACCAGTAACTAGTGGGGTGCCGCAGGGATCAGTGCTGGGACCCCAACTATTTACAATTTATATTAATGACTTGATGAAGGGACTGAATGTAATGCAGCCAAGTTTGCTGACGATACAAAGATGGGAGGAAAAGCAATGTGAGAGGAGGACACAAAAAATTTGCAAAAGGACAGAGACAGGCTAAGTGAGTGGGCAAAAATTTGGCAGATGGAGTATAATGTCGGAATGAGGTCATGCACTTTGGCAGAAAAAAATCAAAGAGCAAGTTATTATTTAAATGGAGAAAGATTGCAAAGTGCCGCAGTACAGCGGGACCTGGGGTTACTTGTGCATGAAACACAAAAGGATAGTATGCAGCTGCAGCAAGTGATCAGGAAGGCCAATGGTATCTTGGCCTTTACTGCAAAGGGTGTGGAGTATAAAAGCAGGGAAATCTTGCTACAACAATATAAGAAACATAGAAACATAGAAAATAGATGCAGGAGTAGGCCATTCAGCCCTTCGAACCTGCACCACCGTTCAATAAGATCATGGCTGATCATTCACCTCAGTACCCCATTCCTGCTTTCTCTCCATATCCCTTGATCCCTTTAGCTATAAGGGCCATATCTAACTCCCTCTTGAATATATTCAACGAACTGGCATCAATAAATCTCTGCGGTAGGAAAGTCCACAAGTTAACAACTCTCTGAGTGAAGAAGGTTCTCCTTATCCTTAGACTGTGTCCTTTGATTCTGGACTTCCCCAACATCGGGAACATTCTTGCTGCATCTAACCTGTCCAGTCCCATCAGAATTTTATATGTTTCGATGAGATCCCCTCTCATCCTTCTAACTCCAGTGGATACAGACCCAGTCGATCCAGTCTCTCCTCATATGTCAGTCCTGCCATCCTGGGAATCACTTTGGTGAACCTTCGCAGCACTCCCTCAATAGCAAGAACGTCCTTCCTCAGATTAGGAGACCAAAACTGAACACAATATTCCAGGTGAGGCCTTACGAAGGCCCTGTACAACTGCAGTAAGACCTCCCTGCTCCTATACTCGAATCCCCTAGCTATGAAGGCCAACATATAATTTGTCTTCTTCACTGCCTGCTGTACCTGCATGCCAACTTTTAATGACTGTTATACAATGACACCCAGGTCTTGTTGCATCTCCCGTTTTCCTAATCTGCCATCATTCAGATAATATTCTGCCTTTGTGTTTTTGCCACCAAAGTGGATAACTTCACATTTATCCACATTATACTGCAACTGCCATGCATTTGCCCACTCACCTAACCTGTCCAAGTCACCCTGCAGCCTCTTAGCATCCTCCTCGCACCTCCTAACCAAGGAAATAAAGGAGAGTATCAAATTAAAAACCAATGCGTATAAGGTGGCCAAGGTTAGTGGGAAAATAGAAGATTGGGAAAATTTTAAACGACAGCAAAGAATGACTAAGAAAGCAATAAAGAAAGGAAAGACAGATTACGAAGGTAAACTTGCGCAAAACATAAAAACGGTTAGTAAAAGCTTTTACCGATATATAAAACGGAAAAGAGTGACTAAAGTAAATGTTGGTCCCTGAGAAGATGAGAAGGGGGATTTAATAATGGGAAATGTGGAAATAGCTGAGACCTTAAACAATTATTTTGCTTCGGTCTTCACAGTGGAAGACACAGAAACCATGCCAGAAATTGCTGGTTACAGGAATGTGGGAAGGGAGGACCTGGAGATAACTACTATCACTAGGGGGGTAGTGCTGGACAGGCTAATGGGACTCAAGGTAGACAAGTCCCCTGGTCCTGATGAAATGCATCCCAGGGTATTAAAAGAGATGGCGGAAGTTATAGCAGATGCATTCATTATAATCTACCAGAATTCTCTGGACTCTGGGGAGGTACCAGCGGATTGGAAAGCAGCTAATGTAACGCCTCTGTTTAAAAAAGGGGGCAGACAAAAGGCAGGTAACTATAGGCCGGTTAGTTTAACATCTGTCGTGGGGAAAATGCTTGAAACTATCATTAAGGAAGAAATAGCGGGACATCTAGATAGGAATAGTGCAATCAAGCAGACGCAGCATGGATTCATGAAGGGGAAATCATGTTTAACTAATTTACTGGAATTCTTTGAGGATATAACGAGCATGGTGGATAGAGGTGTACCGATGGATGTGGTGTATTTAGATTTTCAAGAGGTGCCACACAAAAGGTTACTGCAGAAGATAAAGGTACGCGGAGTCAGTGGAAATGTATTAGCTTGGATAGAGAATTGGCTGGCTAACAGAAAGCAAAGAGTCGGGATAAATGGGTCCTTTTCGGGTTGGAAATCGGTGGTTAGTGGTGTGCCACAGGGATCGGTGCTGGGACCACAACTGTTTACAATATACATAGATGACCTGGAAGAGGGGACAGAGCGTAGTGTAACAAAACTTGCAGATGACACAAAGATTAGTGGGAAAGCGGGTTGTGTAGAGGGCACAGAGAGGCTGCAAAGAGATTTAGATAGGTTAAGCGAATGGGCTAAGGTTTGGTAGATGGAATACAATGTTGGAAAATGTGAGGTCATCCACCTTGGGAAAAAAAAACAGTAAAAGGGAATATTATTTGAATGGGGAGAAATTACAACATGCTGCGGTGCAGAGGGACCTGGGGGCCCTTGTGCATGAAACTCTTTTGAGTTTACCTGAAAAAAAAAACATAAACATTAAGCCGTGCTACCCGCCTGGGTGACACGGCAGACATTTTCAAGGCCCCCTTTTTTTTCCTTTTTTTTTTAATTCTTTTTTTTTGGTTTTTTTTTTTGGGCGCGAAAATCACATTTTTCCAAGTGCCCCCTATAAAAGGGGAGGGGGACATTAAAAGCACCGGCAATTAAAACAAATTAAACTTAAAAACGTAAAATCAAATTAAAATTTGGTTGCCGGGCGTGATGATGCACTCCAGTCCCTCCGGTGCCCACCTCTCGCGGAAGGCCGCGAGCGTACCGGTGGACACCGCGTGCTCCATCTCCAAGGACACCCTGGACCGGATGTAAGAGCGGAAGAGAGGCAGGCAGTCAGGTTGAACGACCCCCTCGACCGCCCGCTGCCTGGACCGGCTGATGGCACCCTTGGCCGTGCCCAGGAGCAGTCCTACGAGGAGGCCTTCGGACCTACCCGCTCCCCTCCGCACAGGGTGCCCAAAGATCAGGAGAGTGGGACTGAAGTGCAGCCAGAATTTCAGGAGCAGCCCCTTCAAATAATGGAACAGGGGCTGCAACCTCGTGCACTCAATAAAAACATGGAACACGGACTCCTCCAGACCGCAGAAATTGCAGGCGGCCTGGGAGTCCATGAACCGGCTTAAAAATTTGTTGCACGGCACTGCTCCGTGCACCACACTCCAGGCCAAGTCCCCGATGAATAGTGGGAGGTCCCCTGCATAGAGTGCCCTCCGTCGGGGACCCCCGCCTCCTCCGGACGGCAAGATGGTACGCCATGGCGTGTCCGGACGGCCGGCGAGGATGGCAAAGTTGAGGGTGTGCAGGAGCAGCCCGTATAGGAAACCCCTCTGCGCGGAACTGAAAGGCACGGAGGGGATTTCCCCGAGGCGGCTCAAGTTGTGAGGCGCCGGCCCCCGAGGGAGGTTCCGGGGTTTGGCGCCGATGAGGAATTCCGTCCGGACGGGGGTCAGTTCGGACGGGATCTCACCACGTGCTTGAGCCTCCTCGATGCACCTAACGGAGTCAGGGCCCAGAGCTGTTTTTAGCGACTCGATGGCATCGGCCGCGTGGCGGACGTTGGCAGAGTTTAGGCGCCGCGCTAGCGTGTCTGGCGCCATCCAGCCCACTCCTCCGCCATCGAGCAGGTCCCTGACCCTGGTCACCTCACCAGCCACAGCCCTCTCTTCCGACCGCCACATGAAACCTCGGCCGTGGAGGTACGGATTCCCGAGCAGCGGCTCCTGCAGGACGGCCGCCACTCCAGCCGGCGGAGAGCTGCGCTTGGTGGAGACTTTGTTCCAGACCCTGATGAGTTCCCTGTAAAAGACAGGCAGCTCCCGGAGGGCGGTCCTGGCACCCCCCAAGTTCACAAACAGGAGCTGCGTGTCATAATTGAGGTCGCGCTGCTGGCGGAAGAAATACCTCGCCAGAGCACACCACCTAGGAGGGGGCTCGACGTAAAGGTATCTCTGCAGGGTCTGAAGATGGAAAGTCGCGAGCTGGGCGCTGACGCACACCAACGACTGACCGCCCTCCTCAAGCGGGAGACTCAAGACCGCGGCAGAGACCCAGTGCTTCCTGTTGTTCCAGAAGAAGTCCACCAGCTTCTTCTGTATCTTGGCGACAAACGCAGGGGGAGGGGTCAAAGTGACCAGCCGGTACCACAGCATTGCGGCCACCAGCTGGTTTATGACTAGCGCTCGACCCCTGTAGGACAGCACTCGGAGCAGTCCTGTCCAGCGCCCTAGGCGAGCGGCGACCTTGGCCTCCAGCTCCTGCCAGTTCGCCGGCCAGGCTCCCTCGTCGGGGCTAAGGTAGACTCCCAGATAGAGGAGATGGGTCGTGCTCCAGGCAAAAGGCCTGAGCTCCTCCGGCAGGGAGTCCACCCGCCACTGACCCACCAGGAGTCCGGAACATTTCTCCCAGTTGATCCTGGCGGAGGACGCGGCCGAGTAAATCTCCTGGCACTCACGCATCCTCCGCAGGTCAGCGGGATCCTCTACCGCGAGGAGCACGTCATTGGCGTAAGCCGAGAGGACGACCTCCACGCCCGGCCCTTGCAGAGCCAGTCCCGTCAACCTCGTCCGCAAGAGGCGCAGGAAAGGCTCCACGCAAACGGCGTATAACTGGCCGGACATGGGGCATCCCTGGCGCACCCCTCTCCTAAAGCGAAGGGGCGCCGTCAAGGACCCGTTAACCTTAATCAGACACTCCGCGGCGGCGTACAAAAGTCGGATCCGGGCGACGAAATGCGTCCCGAACCCGAAAGCGCGCAGAGTTCCGAGCAGATAGTCGTGATCCACCCTGTCGAACGCCTTCTCTTGGTCGAGGGATAGGAAGGCGACCGACAGACCAGCCTCCTGGGAACAATGGATGAGGTCCCGGACCAGATGGATGTTATCGTGGATTGTCCGGCCCGGGACCGTGTAGGACTGGTCGGGGTGGATCATGTGGTCCAGCACGGCACCAAGGCGAGCAGACATCGCCCTGGCGAAGATTTTGTAGTCCGTGCTGAGGAGGTAGACCGGGCGCCAGTTCTTAAGGAGGCGGAGATCGCCCTTCTTAGGCAGCAGGACGATGACTGCCCTGCGCCAAGAGAGGGGCATCTCCCCGGTCGCCAGACTTTCCCCCAGGACCCGCGCGTAGTCGCCCCCCAGGACGTCCCAGAACGCCCTGTGGAACTCCACGGTCAGCCCGTCCAGCCCCGGGGATTTTCCCCTCGAGAGCCGGGCGAGGGCACCGGTCAGCTCCGCCAGGCTTAGCGGAGCTTCCAGATTTTCGGCGCCCTCCGGGCTGACCTTCGGCAGGTCCTCCAACGAAACTCTACACGCTTCCTCGCTGGACGGATCCGGAGAGAACAGAGCCCCGTAATATTCACGGGTCCTGTTGTTGACGCCCTCCGGATCCGAGACGAGAGAGCCGTCGTCGGCCAGCAGCGTCAAGAGCTGCTTACGGACACTCTGCCTTTTTTCCAGCGAGTAGAAGAAGGGGGAGCCGCGGTCCAGATCCCGCAGGAACCGGATCCGCGACCTCACGAACGCGCCTCGGGACCCGACGAGCTGCAGGTCCTTCAGCGCGGCCTTCTTCGCTTCGTACACCGTCCGCAGGGACGACTTGACCGAGACGGGCTTCCAGGTCGAGCACCTCTTTTTCTAGACGCCCGACTCTGGCCGCCCGCCTCTTGGTCGACTCCCTCGCGTACTCTTGACAGAAGACGCGGACGTGAGCCTTGCCCACGTCCCACCATAGCCTCAAGGAGGGGAAGCCCCCCTGCTTCCTTCTCCAGTCGGACCAGAATCGACGGAACGAGTCCTGGAACCGCACGTCCTCCAGCAGCCGGTTGTTAAAGTGCCAGTACGCGGACCCCGTCCTCGCGCGGAGCGAAGCGAGCTCCGCCCACACCAGGTGGTGGTCCGAACACGGCACCGGCCGCATTGAGGCCGCCGGGACGCAGGAAACGTACGCCCGAGACACGTAAAGGCGGTCGACTCTAGACCATCCTACTCCAGGCCTCACCCAAGTAAAGGCGCTGGAGTCGGGGTGGAGATTTCGCCAGACGTCCACCAAGTCGAAGGACCCGACCAGGTCCCTCAACTTCTCCATCGCCGTCATGCACTGCGGGGCACCGGAGCGGTCCCTCGCCTCGAGGGTGCAGTTAAAATCCCCCCCGAGGACATCCTTGTGCATGAATGACAGAAGGATAGTTTGCAGGTGAAGCAGGCAATCAGGAAGGCGAATGGAATGTTGGACTTCATTGTGAGAGGGATGGAGTGCAAAAGCAGTGAGGTCCTTCTGCAAATGTATAGGGTAATGGTGAGGCCGCACCTGGAGTACTGCATGCAGTTTTGGTCACCTTACTTAAGGAACGATATACTGGCTTTGGAGGGGGTACAAAGACGATTCACTAGGCTGATTCCGGAGATGAGGGGGTTACCTTATGATGATAGATTGAGTAGACTGGGTCTTTACTTGTTGGAGTTCAGAAGGATGAGGGGTGTTCTTATAGAAACATTTAAAATAATGAAAGGGATAGACAAGGTAGAGGCAGCGAGGTTGTTTCCACTGGTCGGGGAGACTAGAACTAGGGGGCACAGCCTCAAAATACGGGGGAGCCAATTTAAAACCGAGTTGAGAAGGAATTTCTTCTCCCAGAGGGTTGTGAATCTGTGGAATTCTCTGCCCAAGGAAGCAGTTGAGGCTAGCTCATTGAATGTATTCAAGTCACAGATAGATAGATTTTTAACCAATAAGGGAATTAAGGGTTATGGGGAGTGGACGGGTAAGTGGAGCTGAGTCCACGGCCAGATCAGCCATGATCTTGTTGACTGGTGGAGCAGGCTCGAGGGGCTAGATGGCCTACTCCTGTTCCTAATTCTTATGTTCACATTGCCACCCAGCTTAGTGTCATCTGTAAACTTAAAGATATTACACTCAATTCCCTCATTCAAATCATTAATGTAAATAGATGGGGTCCCAGCACTGAGCCCTGCGGCACCCCACTAGTCACTGCCTGCCATTCTGAAAGGGACCTGTTTATCCTGACTCTCTGCTTCCTGTCTACCAACCAGTTCTATATTCACGTCAGTACATTACCCCCATTACCATGTGCTTTAATTTTGTACACCAATCTCCTGTGTGGGCCCTTTTCAAAGGCCTTTTGAAAGTCCAAATACACCACATCCACTGATTCTCCCTTGTCCACTCTACTAGTTACATCCTTAAAAAATTCTAGAAGATTTGTCAGGTAGGATTTCCCTTTCATAAATGCATGCTGACTTGGACCAATTCCGTCACTGCTTTCCAAATGAGCTGCTATTTCTTCTTTAATAATTGAATCCAACATTTTTCCCACTACTGATGTCAGGCTAACCGGTCTATAATTAGCTGTTTTCTCTCTCCCTCCTTTTTTAAAAAGTGGTGTTACATTAGCTACCCTCCAGTCCATAGGAACCGATCCAGAGTCGATGGACTGTTGGAAAATGATCACCAATGCATCCACTATTTCTAGGGCTACTTCTTAAGTACTCTGGGATGCAGACTATCAGGCCACGGGAATTTATCGGCCTTCAATCCCATCAATTTCCCTAACACAATTTCCCGCCTAATAAGGATTTCCTTCAGTTACTCCTTCTCACTAGATCCTCGGTCCCCTAGTATTTCCGGAAGGTTATTCGTATCTTCCTTCGTGAAGACAGAACCAAAGTATTTGTTTAACTGGTCCGCCATTTCTTTGTTTCCCATTATAAATTCACCTGAATCTGACTGCAAGGGACCTACGTTTGTTTTCATAAGAACATAAGAACATAACAATTAGGAACAGGAGTAGCCCATCTAGCCCCTCGAGCCTGCTCCGCCATTCAACAAGATCATGGCTGATCTGGCCGTGGACTCAGCTCCACTTACCCGCCCACTCCCCATAAACCTTAATTCCCTTATTGGTTAAAAATCTATCTATCTGTGATTTGAATACATTCAATGAGCTAGCCTCAACTGCTTCCTTGGGCAGAGAATTCCACAGATTCAAAACCTTCTGCGAGAAGAAATTCCTTCTCAACTCGGTTTTAAATTGGCTCCCCCGTATTTTGAGGCTGTGCCCCCTAGTTCTAGTCTCCCCGACCAGTGGTAACAACCTCGCTGCCTCTACCTTGTCTATCCCTTTCATTATTTTAAATGTTTCTGTAAGATCACCCCTCATCCTTCTGAACTCCAACAAGTAAAGACCCAGTCTACTCAATCTATCATCATAAGGTAACCCCCTCATCTCCGGAATCAGCCTAGTGAATCGTCTCTGTACCCCCTCCAAAGATATCCTTCCTTAAGTCAGGTGACCAAAACTGCACGTAGTACTCCAGGTGCTGCCTCACCAATACCCTGCACAGTTGCAGCAGGACCTCCCTACTTTTGCACTTCATTCCTCTCGCAATGAAGTCCAACATTCCATTTGCCTTCCTGATTACCTGCTGAACCTGCAAACTAATTTTTTGGGAATCATGCACAAGGACCCCCAGGTCCCTCTGCACCGCAGCATGTTGTAATTTCTCCCCATTCAAATAATATTCCCTTTTACTGTTTTTTTTTCCAAGGTGGATGACCTCACACTTTCCGACATTGTATTCCATCTGCCAAACCTTAGCCCATTCGCTTAACATATCTAAATCTCTTTGCAGCCTCCCTGTGTCCTCTACACAACCCGCTTTCCCACTAATCATTGTTTCATCTGCAAATTTTGTTACACTACACTCTGTCCCCTCTTCCAGGTCATCTATGTATATTGTAAACAGTTGTGGTCCCAGCACCGATCCCTGTGGCACACCACTAACCACCGATTTCCAAACCGAAAAGCACCCATTTATCCCGACTCTCTGCTTTCTGTTAGTTAGCCAATTCTCGATCCATGCTAATACATTTCCTCTGACTCCGCGTACCTTTATCTTCTGCAGTAACCTTTTATGTGGCACCTTATCGAATGCCTTTTGGAAATCTAAATACACCACATCCATCGGTACACCTCTATCCACCATGCTCGTTATATCCTCAAAGAATTCCAGTAATTTAGTTAAACATGATTTCCCCTTCATGAATCCATGTTGCGTCTGCTTGATTGCACTATTCCTATCTAGATGTCTCGCTATTTCTTCCTTAATGATAGCTTCAAGCATTTTCCCCACTACAGATGTTAAACTAACTGGCCAATAGTTACCTGCCTTTTGTCTGCCCCCTTTTTTAAACAGAGGCGTTACATTAGCTGCTTTCCAATCCACTGGTACCTCCCCAGAGTCCAGAGAATTTTGGTAGATTATAACGAATGCATCTGCTATAACTTCCGCCATCTCTTTTAATACCCTGGGATGCATTTCATCAGGACCAGGGGTCTTGTCTACCTTTAGTCTTTTTCTCTTCACATATCTATAGAAGCTTTTGCAGTCAATTTTTATGTTGGCAGCAAGCTTACTCTATTTTCCCTCTCCTAATTAAACCCTTTGTCCTCCTCTGCTGTATTTCAAAATTCTCCCAGTCTTCAGGTTTGCGGCTTTTTCTGGCCAACTTATATGCCTCTTCCTTGGATTAAACACTATCCTTAATTTCGCTTGTTAGCCACGGTTGAGCTACCTTCCCCATTGTATTTTTACTCCAGACAGGGATGTACAATTGTTGAAGTTCATCCCTGTGATTTTAAAATGTTTGCCATTGCCTATCCACCGTCAACCCTTTAAGTATCACTCGCCAGTCTATTCTAGCCAATTCATGTCTCATATCATCGAAGTTACCTTTCCTTAAATTCAGGACCCTCGTCTCTGAATTAACTGTGTCACTCTCCATCTCAATAAAGAATTCTACCATATTATGGTCACTCTTCCCTAAGGGGCCTCGCATAACAAGATTGTTAATTAGTCCTTTCTCATTACACATCACCCTGTCTAGGATGGCCAGCACTCTAGTTGGTTCCTCGACATATTGGTCTCGGAAACTATCCCTAATACACTCCAGTAAATCCTCCTCCACCGCATTGCAACCAGTTTGGTTAGCCAAATCAATATATAGATTAAAGTCGCCCATGATAACTGCTGTACCTTTATTGCACGCATCCCTAATTTCTTGTTTGATGCTTTCCCCAACCTCACTACTACTGTTTGGTGGTTTGTACACAACTCCCACTAGCATTTTCTGTCCTCTGTCCATAGCTCCAGCCATACCGATTCCACATAATCCAAGCTAATATCCTTCCTTACTATTGCATTAATTTCCTCTTTAACCAGCTACGCCACCCCACCTCCTTTTCCTTTCTGTCTATCCTTCCTGAATGTTGAATACTCCTGAATATTGAGTTCCCAGCCTTGGTCACCCTGGAGCCATGTCTCCGTGATGCCAATTACATCATATCCGTTAACTGCTATCTGCGCAGTTAATTTGTCCACCTTATTACGAATACATCTCGCATTGAGGCACAGAGCCTTCAGGCTTGTCTTTTTAACAAACTTTGCCCCTTTAGAATTTTGCTGTCATGTGGCCCTTTTTGATTTTTGCCTTGGGTTTCTCTGCCCTCCACTTTTACTTTTCTTCTTTCTATCTTTTGCTTCTGCCCCCATTCTACTTCCCTCTGTTTCCCTGCACAGGGAAAGTAAGTTGTGAGGAGGATGCAAAGAATCTACAAAGAGATATAGGTAGGCTAAGTGAGTGGGCAAAAATTTGGCAGATGGAGTTTAACGTAGGAAAATGTGAGGGTATCGACTTTGGTAGGAAAAATAAAAAATTATTATTTAAATGGGGAGAGATTACAAAATGCCATGGTACAGAGGGATCTGGAGGTCCTTGTACATAAAACATAAAACATTAGCATGGAGGTACAGCAAGTAATTAGGAAGGCAAATGGAATGTTGGCCTTTATTACAAGGAGGATAAAGTATAAAAGTAGGGAACTCCTGCTCTAACTCTTGCAGTCCGAGAGGCGGGAGTTCCTGGCGTTGGTGAGGCCTATAAAGGCTCAGCGGCAGCGAGAGGCAGCGGCAGTCCGAGAGGCAGGAGTTCCTGGCGTTGGTGAGGCCTATAAAGGCTCAGCGGCAGCGAGAGGCAGCGGCAGTCCGAGAGGCGGGAGTTCCTGGTGTTGGTGAGGCCTATAAAGGCTCAGCGGCAGCGAGAGGCAGCAGCAGTCCGAGAGGCAGGAGTTCCTGGCGTTGGTGAGGCCTATAAAGGCTCAGCGGCAGCTTCAGGCGGCGGCAGTCCGAGAAGCGGGAGTTCCTGGCGTTGGTGAGCCTATAAAGGCCCAGCGGCAGCGAGAGGCGGCGGCAGTCCGAGAGGCGGGAGTTCGTGGTTGGTGAGGCCTATAAAGACCCAGCGGCAGCGAGAGGTGTACCTGTGCAGCTGCAGCGGGGAGAGAAGGCAAAAAAGAAGTAGAAAGAAATCAAGAGGTGACGTCACAGCCAAGAGGGTAAGTGATTGGCTGGTGATTGGTGAGTAGTTTTTCTTTTTTCTCTTCTATAACAGTGAGTAAACTTTAACATTGTTGTTGCCAATTTAAGTGTATCTAAGGGTTAAGTCATGGCAGGACAGCTCGGTCGGGTGTTATGCTCCTCCTGCACCATGTGGGAATTCAGGGATGACTCCAGTGTCCCTGACGACTACGTGTGCAGGAAGTGTATCCACCTCCAGCTCCTGACGGTCCGCGTTGCGGAGTTGGAGCTGAGGGTGGATTCACTATGGAACATCCACGATGCTGAGAATGACGTGAGTATCACGTATAGCGAGTTGGTCGTACCGCAGGGAAAGGGTCCACGGCCAGATAGGGAATGGAAGACCAACAGGAAGAGCAGTGCAAGGAAGGTAGTGCAGGAGTCCCCTGTGGTCATCCCCCTGCAAAACAGATACACTGCTTTGGGTACTGTTGAGGGGGATGACTCATCAGGGGAGGGCAGCAGCAGCCAAGTTCATGGCACCGTGGCTGGCTCTGTTGCACAGGAGGGCAGGAAAAAGAGTGGGAGAGCGATAGTGATAGGGGATTCAATTGTAAGGGGAATAGATAGGCGTTTCTGTGGCCGCAACCGAGACTCCAGGATGGTATGTTGCCTCCCTGATGCAAGGGTCAAGGATGTCTCGGAGCGGGTGCAGGACATTCTAAAAAGGGAGGGAGATCAGCCAGTTGTCGTGCTGCACATTGGTACCAATGACATAGGTAAAAAAAGGGATGAGGTCCTACGAAATTAATTTAAGGAGCTAGGAGCTAAATTAAAAAGTAGGACCTCAAAAGTAGTAATCTCGGGATTGCTACCAGTGCCACGTGATAGTCAGAGTAGGAATCGCAGGATAGCTCAGATGAATACGTGGCTTGAGCAGTGGTGCAGCAGGGAGGGATTCAAATTCCTGGGGCATTGGAACCGGTTCTGGGGGAGGTGGGACCAGTACAAACCGGACGGTCTGCACCTGGGCAGGACCGGAACCAATGTTCTAGGGGGAGTGTTTGCTAGTGCTGTTAGGGAGGAGTTAAACTAATATGGCAGGTGGATGGGAACCAATACAGAGAGACAGAGGGAAACAAAAAGGAGACAAAAGCAAAAGACAGAAAGGAGATGAGGAAAAGTGGAGGGCAGAGAAACCCAAGGCAAAGAACAAAAAGGGCCATTCTACAGCAAAATTCTAAAAGGACAAAGGGTGTTAAAAGAACAAGCCTGAAGGCTTTGTGTCTTAATGCAAGGAGTATCCGCAATAAGCTGGATGAATTAACTGTGCAAATAGATGTTAATAAATATGATGTGATTGGGATTACGGAGACGTGGCTCCAGGATGATCAGGGCTGGGAACTCAACATCCAGGGGTATTCAACATTCAGGAATGATAGAATAAAAGGAAAAGGAGGTGGGGTAGCATTGCTGGTTAAAGAGGAGATTAATGCAATAGTTCGGAAGGACATCAGCTTGGATGATGTGGAATCTATATGGGTAGAGCTGCAGAACACCAAAGGGCAAAAAACGTTAGTGGGAGTTGTGTACAGACCTCCAAACAGTAGTAGTGATGTTGGGGAGGGCATCAAACATGAAATTAGGGGTGCGTGCAATAAAGGTGCAGCAGTTATAATGGGTGACTTTAATATGCACATAGATTGGGTTAACCAAACTGGAAGCAATACGGTGAAGGAGGATTTCCTGGAGTGCATAAGGGATGGTTTTTTAGACCAATATGTCGAGGAACCAACTAGTGGGGAGGCCATGTTAGACTGGGTGTTGTGTAATGAGAGAGGATTAATTAGTAATCTCATTGTGCGAGGCCCCTTGGGGAAGAGTGACCATAATATGGTGGAATTCTGCATTAGGATGGAGAATGAAACAGTTAATTCAGAGACCATGGTCCAGAACTTAAAGAAGGGTAACTTTGAAGGTGTAAGGCGTGAATTGGCTAGGATAGATTGGCGAATGATACTGAAGGGGTTGACTGTGGATGGGCAATGGCAGACATTTAGAGACCGCATGGATGAACTACAACAATTGTACATTCCTGTCTGGCGTAAAAATAAAAAAGGGAAGGTGGCTCAACCGTGGCTATCAAGGGAAATCAGGGATAGTATTAAAGCCAAGGAAGTGGCATACAAATTGGCCAGAAATAGCAGCGAACCCGGGGACTGGGAGAAATTTAGAACTCAGTAGAGGAGGACAAAGGGTTTGATTAGGGCAGGGAAAATGGAGTACGAGAAGAAGCTTGCAGGGAACATTAAGACGGATTGCAAAAGTTTCTATAGATATGTAAAGAGAAAAAGGTTAGTAAAGACAAACGTAGGTCCCCTGCAGTCAGAATCAGGGGAAGTCATAATGGGGAACAAAGAAATGGCGGACCAATTGAACAAGTACTTTGGTTCGGTATTCACTGAGGAGGATACAAACAACCTTCCAGATATAAAAGGGGTCGGAGGGTCTAGTAAGGAGGAGGAACTGAGGGAAATCCTTATTAGTCGGGAAATTGTGTTGGGGAAATTGATGGGATTGAAGGTCGATAAATCCCCAGGGCCTGATGGACTGCATCCTAGAGTACTTAAGGAGGTGGCCTTGGAAATAGTGGATGCATTGACAGTCATTTTCCAACATTCCATTGACTCTGGATCAGTTCCTATGGAGTGGAGGGTAGCCAATGTAACCCCACTTTTTAAAAAAGGAGTGAGAGAAATAACAGGGAATTATAGACCGGTCAGCCTGACATCGGTAGTGGGTAAAATGATGGAATCAATTATTAAGGATGTCATAGCAGTGCATTTGGAAAGAGGTGATATGATAGGTTCAAGTCAGCATCGATTTGTGAAAGGGAAATCATGCTTGACAAATCTTCTGGAATTTTTTGAGGATGTTTCCAGTAGAGCGGGCAAGAGAGAACCAGTTGATGTGGTATATTTGGACTTTCAGAAGGCTTTCGACAAGGTGCCACACAAGAGATTAATGTGCAAAGTTAAAGCAATGGGATTGGGGGTAGTGTGCTGACATGGATTGAGAACTGGTTGTCAGACAGGAAGCAAAGAGTAGGAGTAAATGGGGACTTTTCAGAATGGCAGGCAGTGACTAGTGGGGTACCGCAAGGTTCTGTGCTGGGGCCCCAGCTGTTTACACTGTATATTAATGATTTAGACGAGGGGATTAAATGTAGTATCTCCAAATTTGCGGATGACACTAAGTTGGGTGGCAGTGTGAGCTGCGAGGAGGATGCTATGAGGCTGCAGAGCGACTTGGATAGGTTAGGTGAGTGGGCAAATGCATGGCAGATGAAGTATAATGTGGATAAATGTGAGGTTATCCACTTTGGTGGTAAAAACAGAGAGACAGACTATTATCTGAATGGTGACAGATTAGGAAAAGGGGAGGTGCAAAGAGACCTGGGTGTCATGGTACATCAGTCATTGAAGGTTGGCATGCAGGTACAGCAGGCGGTTAAGAAAGCAAATGGCATGTTGGCCTTCATAGCGAGGGGATTTGAGTACAGGGGCAGGGAGGTGTTGCTACAGTTGTACAGGGCCTTGGTGAGGCCACACCTGGAGTATTGTGTACAGTTTTGGTCTCCTAACCTGAGGAAGGACATTCTTGCTATTGAGGGAGTGCAGCGAAGGTTCACCAGACTGATTCCCGGGATGGCGGGACTGACCTATCAAGAAAGACTGGATCAACTGGGCTTGTATTCACTGGAGTTCAGAAGAATGAGAGGGGACCTCATAGAAACGTTTAAAATTCTGACGGGGTTAGACAGGTTAGATGCAGGAAGAATGTTCCCAATGTTGGGGAAGTCCAGAACCAGGGGACACAGTCTAAGGATAAGGGGTAAGCCATTTAGGACCGAGATGAGGAGGAATTTCTTCATCAGAGAGTGGTGAACCTGTGGAATTCTCTACCACAGAAAGTTGTTGAGGCCAATTCACTAAATATATTCAAAAAGGAGTTAGATGAAGTCCTTACTACTCGGGAGATCAAGGGGTATGGTGAGAAAGCAGGAATGGGGTACTGAAGTTGCATGTTCAGCCATGAACTCATTGAATGGCGGTGCAGGCTAGAAGGGCCGAATGGCCTACTCCTGCACCTATTTTCTATGTTTCTATGTTTCTAACTGTACAGGGCGTTGGTAAGATTGCACCTGGAGTACTGCATACAGTTTTGGACTCCATATTTAAGTAAAGAATATACTGGCATTGGAGACAGTTCAGAGAAGGTTCATGAGGTTAATTGCTGAGATGAAGGGGTTGTCATATGAAGTACGGTTGAGCAGGTTGGCCCTATATTCATTGCAGTTTAGAAGACTTAGAAGTGATCTTATTGAAACATATAAGATTATGAGGGGGTTTGACAGGGTCGAGGCAGAGAGGATGTTTCCAGTCATGGAGAAATCTATAACTCGGGGCATAGTTTCAGAATAAGTGGTCGCCCATTTAAAATGGAAATGAGGAGGAATTTCTTCTCTCAGAGAGTCATGAATCTTTGGAATTTTCTACCCCAAGAGAGCTGTGGAGGCTGGGTCATTGAATATATTTAAAATGGAGATTGATATATTTTTGAACGATAAGGGAGTCAAGGGCTATGGGGAGCGGGCAGGGAAGTGGAGCTGAGGCCAGGATCAGATCAGCCATGATCTTAATGAATCGCGGAGCAGGCTTGAGGGCCCAGGTGGCTTACCCCTCTGCTTTTTCTTATATTCTTATGTAAGCCTGCAATATTCTGTAAGGAAAGCTTTTGGATAAAGCAGTGAAAACAAATAATGGGAATGAAAAGTAAAAATAATAACTAAGCAGCAGAATTGTTTTCTTTAATCCATACAAATTTCATTATATTAATCAAATTGTTACAAAAGAAATAACATTCTGCAGCATGGCTGCTATCCTGAATCTCCTACTGGATGACGCATTAAATTGAGGGTAAGAATAAAATGAAACAGCAAAAGGTTTTCCTGGATTTTCCTGCTCCCACCAGAAATATGTGGAGGCATGTTTAAACAGATTCTGGTGCCTTGATAGATCAGCGGGTGGGGAGATTGCGGGGTCGGGGATGGGGGGTGCGGCTTTACAGCCCTAGGAAGGGATCCAAGATTTGTTAGAGCCTGCAGTATACTGCATCATTTTACAATTCAGAGAGGGGAAATCCTTCAGCCAGAGAAGGCCTGCAGCCTTGGCAGAGGAGGAGGATGAGGAGGAAGAGAACAAAATGGGAACTACTGATATGCAGGATGCATTGATCATCCAAAATTTTAGTTAAATGTCTTACCTGCATCTCTGCATTAACAGTCCTTTGGCCCTCTCCAAAATATACTGGCCTACGTACAACATGCTCTGCCTAATAGCCACTATATTTATTACCATCCCTGCCTATTTCCCACAACGTGTAACATTAGTTTTGGTCTCCTTATTTGAGGATGGATATACTTGCTTTGAAGGCAGTAAGACAAAGGTTCACTAGATTGATTCCTGGGATGAGAGTGTGGTCCTATGATGAGAGATTGTGCAGAATGACCCTATTCTCTCTGGAGTTTAGAAGAATGAGAGGTGATCTCATTGAAACATGACAAGATTCTGAAGGGGATTGAAAGGGTAGATGCTGAGAGGTTGTTTCCCCTGGCTGGCATGTCTCAAACTAGGGGGCATAGTCTCAGGGTAAAGGGTAGGCCATTTGAGAACGAGATGAAAAGGAATTTCTTCACTCAGAGGGTTGTGAATCTTTGGAATTCTCTGCGCCAGAGAGCTGTGGATGCTGAGTCTCTGAATATATTCAAGGCTGAGCTAGATAGATTTTTGGAGTCTAGGGGAATCAAGGGATATGGAGATCGGATGGAAAAGTGGATTTGAGGTCGATGATCAGCCTTGATCTTATTGAATGGTGGAGCAGGCTCAAGGGGCCTTATGGCCTACTCCTGCTCCTACTTCTTATATTCTGCCATGGGATCCCGTGGACTCTCTGATCAATGGGGATTTGAGGACAGGCCATGGTGCTATAATCTCATGGGGAACTGTATATTTTGCACCATTCAACAATAGATGAAAGGGTGACTTTCAGCTCAACCCACCCCATCTTATCACTAGATAGGAGAAACACACCATAGTGTGATGTTCCTGTCCAGTCCCAGGATCGCAAGGATTTCCTGCCTCCAGCCATTTACATGACCTATGGACACCACTGGTGCAGGCTTTCAGCTGGCAGAGCCTAGCGCTGGAGGAAGAGGTAAGAAAGACGGGGGGCAGTCATTCTAAAATTCAGCCGTAACTTTGAGTCTTCAGCCTGTCATGGGATCTCATGGATCCTCCGATCAGCGGGGATTTAAGGACAGGCCATGGTCTATAATCTTTATGTGCCAAGCTGACGAACAGCAGAGTGAGGTAGGAGGCTGGGAATGCCTTTGCTGCCTCATTAACATGCAAAATGTTGGAGATTCAACAATCCAGGTCTCTTCTGACCTTTGCACCCTGTAAAAGACAAACTGGACCACGGGTCGGGTATTCAGGTATACCCTACCTGATTAAGTTAACTAACTGACCAAATCAATACTTCTGAATATCTTCGCTTCCCTCTCCTGCTCAACAGTAATTCCATCACAAACAGATTCCACATGCATCTATGTTTTTCATTTTAATATAAACACGTGATGGAATTTCTAGTCATAAGGTTGCATATTTCCAAGAGAACATTTTATTAGATTACCATTGCTTCCTGCTTATTCCCTTCCACTTAATACCAATGAAACTGACACTGCTAATATTGGGAGATTTGAAATGTTGATCTCTGTTGGTTGTGTATTGAACAACATTAGCAACATAGATCATGGGCCTAACACTATTTTATGATGAGGCACTAATGAAATAATTAATCCACTGGGGACATTTTAACTGTCAGCGGGTTTCTGACGGGAAACCGTTGATTTTAGTTAGTCTCATGTCCGCCTAGGTTAGAATAAGCCCATAGTGATTTTAATCATGGGATAACAAAAACTTGTATTTATATAGCACTTTTACCATAGTAAAATGTTTCAAGGCACTTCACAGGAACGTTATCAGCAAAATTTGACACCACGCCACATAATGAGATATTAGGGTAGATGACCAAATGGTTGGTTAAAGAGGTAGGTCTTAAGGAGCTTCTTAAAGGAGGAAAGAGAGGTAGAGAGACGGAGAGGGAGCTCATTAATATCCCACCAGTCCACTTCTGCCTGGATCCCGCTTTTTCTGATTTTAACAAATGTTTCTAAGGCGGGCAGCTAAGCAACCCGCACAAAGTCGGTGGGGTCCTAATTCCCATATACTATTTGGGGTCCAATGACATAATTGGATCCCAAAGGCGAGTTTAACTTCGGTCTGAGCGGGGAAATCGGGTGGGAAATGAATCAACATCGTGTTGATAAGGACCAACAGTTAAAATCGCCATGATCTCATAATGCCACGGGTGGACAGGGGACCAACCGAAATCAGCAGTTTCCCACTGGAAACACACTGGCAGCTTCCCTGCTTAGACCAAAGTTAAAATTTCTGTCGAGGCCCGGTGATATCATTGATTTAGGCGGGTTGGGCAAAGTAAACATCGCTCGCCCCCCCCACCCCTCCCCCGCCGCCCCCCCCACCCACTATATTTAATTATTTGGGTCTACAAATGTCCTCAATCACTGCTGCCATCTTTAACACTGGCTTGGAAGGTGTGTGCAGCCTACAATGGAGCAAAAGGGTTGAATTCAATGCAAAATGTGGAGTATAGAACAGAATTTACTTTCAGCATAGTCTGAATGGAAGAGACGACAATCTGTTCTGACTTGGATCAGCGATTGATTTCCAGTTATAATGGGCAGGAGTTGACTGATTGTAAAATTAGAAGCAGAATGAGCTTAGAAACATTGCTGCACGAGTTACAGTTAGAACAGATGGGTATACTTAACCTAACACTTGTGGTTCACCACTTGGGACAGTATTTATTCACCCCTTCAGATAAAGATCACAGATTTCTAACTTTCTTGACATAATGGCAAAGCTTCATAAATAATACAAGTTTTATTTTGTTTTTTCATTAATCACAGCTTGTTTAAATTTAGTTCCCAGAAACTTTCCTGCCATTATTTTTGTCAGATAAATAAGCTGGACAAACATCAAATACTTCAACAGCTGTAAACTACACTACAGTTCCAGACTTTGATTAGGAATTTATTACAATGAAAAAATAAAGCAGAATGTATGTTTTGGCAGGAGTATAAACATGCTTCAAATAATTTCTGCTTTACATGTCCAAAAAAATATAAATGACACAATTTTTTTTTACTCATTCATTCACGAGAAGTGAGCGATGCTGGCAAGGTTGGTATTTATTGCCCATCCCTTGTTGCCCTGAGAAGGTGGTGCTAACTGAGTAGCTTGGTGGTTCTAGAAAACTATCAGAATCCCTTGTGGCAGGCAAAATGAGTTGCGAGAGATTGTGAGTAAAAAAATAAGCTTGAATGTTTGAAGAGATTGCCTTCAACAGAAGTGAACTTCCCTGATACCTAGGTACTTAGAGAAGGATTATGATTATATAAGGCGATGCATGAAGCCATAGAGTGATAGAGGATGTGTATTGGCACCACTGCCTTGTTTTATCTTGACTAGACCATCATTCCATGATACTACATGTTAAAGTGTAGCACTGAGGGAGTGCTGCACTGTTGGAGGTGCTGTCTTCCTATATAAAATACAAAACTGAGGCTCTGCCTGCCTTCTTAGGTGGAAGTAAAAGATATTTGAAGAAGAGTGGGGCAGTTCTCCCTGGTGTCCTGGCCAATAGTTATCCCTCAAACAACATCACTAAAACAGATTATCTGGTCATTTATCACTTTGCTATTTGTGGGACCTTGCTGTGGGAAAATTGGCTGTCATGTTTACTACATTATAACACTGACCACATTTTAAAAGCACTTATTGACTGTGAAGCATTTTGAGGCAGTCTGAGGTTGTAGTGTCTCTGCACCTTGTTACAAACTCACACGAGGCATGTATATATCAGACACGGTCACTCTGTGACCTTCACTTTATTCCCCAGGACCAAGGAGTGCTGACCCTGGGTGGGACCTCCCCTTTTATACCTGGAAACCCAGGTGAGAAGTGTCTCCCGCAAGCTCACCCCATGTGGTCAGGGTGTGCATTTCAAGGGTACAGGTACAGTGTGCATGAGTTACAGTTACATAACTACTGTCATTGCAAGATGGTGAAATACATGACATCACCTCCCCCCCTTAAGTCTTTTAGTTTCAGTGGTTAAGTCTATCGGGTGGTCGACGCTCTCTCGTGGAGCGCCGCAGTTGTGGCTCTGGTGGCTGAGCCTCAGCACGCATCTCTGTCACTTGAGGTGATTCCGGCCTGTCCGGGCTGGCCACCGGGACTGTGCATGCTGAGGGCTGTCTTTGTTGCTCGTACACTGGCAGTGGTGTGGGTGCTATCTCATCATGCTCTTCTTCCGGTTCCTCCGTATCTATGCTGAACCTTGTCTTTAATTGGTCCAAATGTTTGCGGCATATCTGCCCATTATTTAGTCTAACCACCATGACCCTGTTTCCTTCTTTGCTAATTACGGTGCCCTCAAGCCATTTTGGTCCCAAAGCATGGTTAAGAACAAATACCGGGTCATCTATTTCTATACACCTCCCCCTTGAGCCTTGATCATGGAGCTCGGTTTGGGACTGGCGCTTGCCCTCAACAATGTCTGCCAGGTTTGGGTGAATGAGAGACAGCCGTATCTTGAGCATGCGTTTCATGAGGAGTTCCGCTGGTGGGACTCCCGTGAGCGAGTGCGGCCGGGACCTGTAGGCCAGCAGGAGGCGCGATAGGAGGTACTGAAGGGAGGGTCCTTGGATGCGTAGCATGCCCTGCTTTATGACTTGGACCGCCCGTTCCGCCAGGCCATTGGAAGCCGGCTTGAACGGCGCTGTCTGGACATGCTTGATCCCATTGCCCGACATAAACTCCTGGAATTCATGGCTGGTAAAACACGGGCCATTGTCGCTGACCAGGATGTCCGGTAAGCCGTGGGTCGCGAAAACCGTACGCAGACTCTCCACAGTGATGGATGTCGTGCACGACTTCAATATGATGCACTCGATCCACTTCGAGTATGCATCGACAACGATCAGGAACATTTTCTCCATGAACGGGCCCGCATAGTCTCCATGAATGCGTGACCATGGTCTGGTGGGCCAGGGCCACGGGTGAGTGGAGCCTCCCTGGGGGCATTGCCCAGCTGGGCACACGTTGTGCACCTGCGAACCCAGTGTTCCAGGTCTGAGTCAATCCCCGGCCACCATACATGTGACCGGGCAATGGCCTTCATTAACACGATGCCCAGGTGTTCGCTGTGTAGTTCCCTGATGAACGCTTCCCTTCCTTTCTGGGGCATGACTACCCGGCTGCCCCATAACAGGCAGTCGGCTTGGATGGAGAGTTCATCCATCCGTCTCTGAAACGGCCTGACTTCCTCGGGGCACGCCCTGTGTGCAGGCGCCCAATTCCCAGTCAGGACACATTTCTTTATCATGGATAGGAGGGGGTCCCTGTTGGTCCAGAGTTTGATCTGTCGGGCTGTGATGGTCTGGCACCCGGAGTTCCGACACCGGGTTGAAAGAGTGACTCGAATTTTTGCAATACCTGCGAGCATGAACTTCGCTCCACGGATGAAATGGCGTGCACATTTCCCCATTTCCAATTCATCTCAGCTAGCCAACTCCTCCTCAAGAGTGCGGGGCCATTTCCCGGAATAAGCCAGAGTGGCAGCCGGTTCTGTAATCCATTATGCGTTACCACCAAGTTTGCACTGCCCAGCACTGGGATGATCTCTTTGGTGTACGTACGTAGCTGCATCTCAATGCGTTCCAGTTTGGGCCTGCTAGCTCTGTGTGGCCATAGTCTCTCAAATTATTGGGCGCTCATGAGTGACTGGCTAGCTCCCGTATCCAGCTCCATGTGCACCGGGATGCCATTCAGTAAGACTTTCATCATCATGGGTGGCGTTTTAATGTATGAGCTGTGGACGTCAGCCACATGAACTCTCTGAACTTCCGCATCCATGGTTGTTCCCCAGGCCTCATCCTGCATTGCAGACCCCTTGTCTGGTTCCTCTGTCTCGCAGACTAGCCTCGCTACTGCCTTTTTGCACATCCTGGCCAAGTATCCACTGACATTACAAATTCTACAGGTATAAAGCTGGAACCTGCAGCTTTTGGCAGTGTGTCTACCCCCACACCTCCAACATGAGCTGAGATTGCTGTTAACAAAAGAACTATTCCCAGGCATTCCTCTCTGATGGCCCGTTTCTAAGCACTCTGATGGAGAGTGTTAATGGTCCCATCACGGGATGCATTGTTCCTCGTGATGACATGAATTGCCGATCTCCTTTCCATTTTCCCTGTTGCGGGCCCACCCTGGAGCTTGTTGCTGCCTGGGCAGTGTCGAATTGCCCTTGCCTGCCTGCCTGGGCAGTGTCGAATTGCCCTCGCCTGCCTGCAGGGTTCTGTATCACTTTTACAACATTAACTCCCTGGTTCATTGCAACGTTAAACCCAGGGCTGTGTGCGTAAATTAGCTTGGTCTCCTCTTCCCCTGCCATAAAGGTCTGAGCTTCTAAAGTCATCCTTATTCTTTATGAGCTTCCTGAAAATGCCGGCATGATTAATGCCCTCAATGAAAAAGTCCCTTTACATCTCCCCCCCTGCAGGCATCAGAGAACTTACAGAGACTGGACAAACGCCACAGTTCTGCCACGAAGTCCGAGACGTTTTGACCATCCCGACGCCGGTGAGAGTCGAACCGGTGCCGGGCCATGTGTACACTACTTGCCGGCTGGAGATGCTCACTGATCAGCTGTTTGAGCTCTTTGAAGGACTTGTCCGCTAGCTTTTGGGGTGCGAGCAGGTCTTTCATCAGCGCATACGTCTGTGGATCACAGCTGGTCAGTAGATGTGCCCTCCGCTTGTCAGCCGCTGTCTCTTCCAGCCAGTCCTTTGTGACAAAGCTCTGCTGGAGTCCTTCCACAAAGTCGTCCCAGTCCTCACCCACACAGTAACGTTCCTCTGTGCCACCGGTGGCCATCTTCGTGGTTCGGTGATTCCCGTTTCTCGTCGCCAAATGTAGTGTCTCTGCACTTTGTTACAAACTCACACGAGGCATGTATATATCAGACATGGCCACTCTGTGACTTTCACTTTATTCCCCAGGACCAAGGAGTGCTGACCCTGGGTAGGACCTCCCCTTTTATACCTGGAAACCCAGGTGAGGAGTGCCTTTCGCAAGCTCACCCCCTGTGGTCAGGGTGTGCATTTCAAAGGTACAGGTACAGTGTGCATGAGTTACAGTTACATAACTATCGTCATTGCAAGATGGTGAAATACATGACAGAGGTCATGAAAGGTGTTCTGTAAATGCAAGTTTTGTTCTTTCTTTCTTAAAGCATATAGATTTGTAAGTCAGAATCTTGTGCACAAAATGTTGTGGAAAAATGCCGTGATCATTTTTGTGACCAACAGTGTAATTTACAGTGTGGATTCCCAGTTGTCACATTTATGCCATACTGTGCTGCAAGTTTATGTTTGTACAGCAAATAAAATACACTGCGATTTGAAGTACATTAAATCAATTTGATCCACACATTAGGGCAGTTTTACAATTTAACAGCTGGAAAATTGTGAGCAGCATGTGCCTGAATTTCTGATATGCTGGTGGGCAATGCTCACTACCTAAGTGCAGACGTGTAAAATGGTGCATCTATCATCTATCTTTTCGCTGACTTTAAAATGTTCTCTTCCTGAACTCTATTAGGCCTCTCGATTATTGGGCATCTTTTCCCGTTTTACAGATTTCCTCAAGTCTGGTTAATGGGCAAGACAGGGAACATGCGTCTGCACCCTGGCAACGCTTAAAGACAACATACTGATTGGTTACCTTAACACAAACACAGCTCAAGCCCCTATCAGGAAAGAATTCATATTCAAAGACAACAACCCTACCTGCATATATTTTTTCTGTTTGATCCTGGTGTATGTAGCATAGTGGTAATGTTACTAGACGAGTAATCCAAAGGCCTGGAATAATGGTCTGGAGACAAGTTCAATTCCCACCACAGTAGCTGTGGAATTTAAATTCAATTAAATAAATCTGGAATAAAAAACTAGTATCAGTAATGGTGACAATGATTGTCGTAAAAACCCATCTGGTTCACGAATGCCCTTTAGGGAAGGAAATCTGCCATCCTTACCTGGACTAGCCTACATGTGACTCCAGACCCACAGCAAGGCGGTTGATTCTTAACCTCTGAAATGGCCCAGCAAGCCACCCACTCATACCAAACTGCTACAAAGAAGTATACTAAGAATAAAAACGGACATACCACCCGGCATTGACCTAGGCACCAGACACGAGAAAGGCACACACAGCTCAGTCGACCCTGCAAAATCCTCCTCATTAATATCTGGGGACTTGTGCCAAAAGTGAAAGAGCTGTCCCACAGACTAGTCAAGCACAGCCTGACATAGTCATGCTCATAGAATCATTCCTTTCAGCTAACATCATTCGATAAGGTGCCACATAAAAGGTTACTGCACAAGATAAAAGTTCACGGGTTGTGGATAATATAATAGTATGGATAGAGCAATCAGACGACTAGGACCACGTCCAGTTGCTCTGGAACCTGCGTCCTTCCAGTGGGTTCTGAGTGTGATCCATGTGTGTGTCCATGGCTACATACATCCATTTCCACCCCCCCCCGCCGCCACAGCGAGATCGTGTAGCAGGCCCATTACATTAACATACAGGATCTGACACAATGCAAGTACAAAGAAAGGAAGTTACAGTTTGTGTCATGACACCTTGGTTCAGTGACTTACATTCGTTACGTTTTGCGGTCGTGCGCCATGATTGGGTAAACTGCCTTCATGGTTCCATCATGGTAAGTACTGAGGTAGCAGTACAGGTATGCGAGGATGCAGATTCCAGAGCAACTGGACGCGGTCCTAGTCGTCTGATAGCGGGGTGGGCTTGGTTTGCTCACCTAGCCAGGACTCAGGGCCTTTGCCGTTGCCTAGTGGTGGGTAGAGCCACAGAAGTGTGTGGCCTCTCTGTCCTCCTTTGAGGGCTGTAGAATCTTCTGCCTGTTCTCTAACGGTGTTGACAACCTGGCTGCTCCAGGTCCCATTTGGGGAACTCGTTGGTTCTGGCCTTTCGCTCCAGGACATGGCCGAGGTAGTGACTGGGTCTGGGGGCTGCACCGTCTCCACCCGGGTGGTGGGCAATGGCGGCCGACTGCGCGTATTGGCACCATTTTCGTTTCCAGGTCCGTGGCGAATAATGCCATCGGGTGCCTGCAGCGTGGGATAGACCTGCGGCAGTCTATCAGGATCAGTGCCTTCACCCTCCTGAGGTCGCTGGCCTATAACTTGTGGGGACACCTGGGGCAGGGCATCAGGATCAGCGCCTTTACCCTCCCGAATTCGCTCGCTTGCTACTTTTGGGGACACTCTATTCCCGACATCTCGCAACAACATTTTGTTCTTTGCATTAGGACTGGTACCAACATCTCGCAACATTTTGTTCACAATCTTAATCGGTTTGTTACATTGATTGCCATGCATACAATGTCTCTTTAAGTTCAGTTGGTTGCAGGTCTCCTTTAAGAGAACCCTGCTGGCTTTACCCCAATCAAATCCTTTGTTAGACACCACGGGTTGATCCCTCAGCGTTGCACCTCGTGATATGGCTGCGGCCATCTTTTTTTTCAGCCACACTACACCTCGCTGCCATCTTGCCTCTGTCCTCGAGGTCGACTGCCTTGATCCTTCTCTCCCGCGATTCTGCCACAAAAGCTGGAAGAATGCCTGTCAATTCGATCTTCCCCCAGGAGTCCTGTCACTGGAGCCGGGAAGGTACTTTTAGGTCGTTCCGGATCGGATCATTGCCACGCAGTCGTTGTCATGTATTCTACTGTCATTGTAATCCATGTATAAACTGACCTAGGTTGTACACCATGAGAACACTGACCACTAGGTGGTGAACTTGTGGGAGACACTCCTAACCTGGACTTTCAAGTATAAAAGGGGAAGCTCCACCCATCTTCTCCACTTCAAGGCTGGCAAATAAAGGTTACTGGTCACAGAGTGACCTTCTCTCTAGTATGAGCCTCGTGTGCATTTGTACTGTATAGTAAGGACATATTATTGGCGACAAGAAACTGGGATTTAAACCACGCGAGCATGACCACTAGCAGCACAGGCGAGAGGTACTGTGTTGGTGATGATTGGGATGATTTTATTGAGAGACTACAGCAAAGTTTCGTCACTAAGGAGTGGCTGGGACAGGATTTGGCCGACAAACGCAGGGCTCATCTCCTGACGGTTTGTGGATCCAGAAAGTACTCCCTGATGAAGGACCTTCTAGCACCAGAAAAGCCGGCGAACAAGACGTTCGAAGTTGATCGGGGAACACTTTAAACTGGCGAGCAGCATACACATGGTGAGACACCGGTTTTACACACACCGGCGGCGAGAAGGGCAAAGCGTTCCTGACTTCGTGGCAGACCTCCGGCGACTGGCGAGCCTATGTAAGTTCCCAGATGCATGCAGAGCGGAGATGCTGCGAGACTTTTTTATTGAGGGTATCGGGCACGCTGGGGTTTTCAGGAAACTGATTGAGACCAAAGACTTGACCCTGGAAACGGCAGCTTTGATGGCCCAGATATTTATCTCAGGGGAAGAAGAGACCAGAATGATGTTTGACAAAAATCTTCGTTTAAATTCAGCAAATAGACAGGGAGTCAACATTGTTAATACGGCACAGAGTTCTCCAGGCAGACAGTGGCAATCGGACATGCCCGAGCATGTAGTCGAACCAAAAGGGGGAATTCAACAGAGACAATGGCTAGCTGAACAGTGATTCATGCCATCGCAAGGGACAATGCGGCCAGTAATGGGGCCATCAACACCTGTCAATGGTGCATTTAAGGACAGTTACAGAGACAGTCAGAGACGATCGACAGGTAATGGACCTTTTGTTTCCAACAACGGCTCATGTTGGAGGTGTGGAGGCAAACACACAGCCAGAGCTTGCAGGTATCAGCAATATACCTGCAGAAATTGCAACGTCAGCGGTCACTTGGTGCGTATGTGCAGGAAGCCTGCAGCCAGGTTGATGTCCGAGGAGGACAGGCCGGTGCAAGTCCTACGACGCCAAATGGACACTGGGTGAAATCGCTGGAAGCTGAAGTTCAGCGAATTCATGTGGAGCACATCTACAGTTCATACACCAGGACGCCACCGATAATGATGAAAGTACTCCTCAATGGCATCCCAATATCAATGGAGCTAGACACGGGGGCCAGCCAGTTCCTGAGGAGTATCAAACAGTTCGACAAGTTGTGGGCGTCCAAGGCTAGGAGGCCAAAATTATTGCCGATTGACGCACAGCTACGGACATATACAAAGGAGATCATTCCAGTGCTAGGCAGTGCCACGGTAGTCGTGACCCACAAAGATTCGGAGAACAGGTTGCCACTCTGGATTATCCCAGGGGACGGTCCCGCACTGCTGGGGAGGAGTTGGCTTGCTGTCATGAACAGGAAATGGGGCGATGTCAATGCAATTTCATCTGTGGAGCAAATATCATGCTCACAGGTCCTGGACAAATTTGACTCACTATTTCAACGGCATCAGCACTTTCTCGGGGACCAAGGTATGATTCACAAAAACCCGGACACCAGGCCAGTACACCACAAGGCCAGAGTGGTGCCGTACGTGATGCAGGAAAAGATAGAAGGTGAATTGGACCACCTGCTGAGGGAAGGCATCATCTCGCCAGTCGAATTCAGTGACTGGGCGAGCCCGATTGTGCCGGTGCTCAAGGCAGATGGGTCGGTCAGGATATGTGGTGGTTACAAGACCACCATCAATCGGGTGTCACTCCAAGACCAGTACCCGCTACCGAGAGCGGAGGACCTCTTTGCGACGCTATCCGGGACACTATCCGGTGGCAAACATTTTTCAAAATTGGACCTGACCTCAGCTTACATGACCCAGGAGCTGGCGAGTGAGTCGAAGAAGCTGACCATCATCACGACACACAAGGGGTTGTTTGAATACAACAGATGTCCGTTCGGGATTCGCTCGGCCGCCGCGATCTTCCAACGAAATATGGAAAGCCTCCTCAAGTCGATTCCAGGGATGGTGGTTTTTCAGGACGACATCCTCATTACGGGTTACGATACTGAAGAACACCTCCACAACCTGGAGGAGGTGCTACGCAGACTGGACCGGGTAGGTCTGCGACTGAAAAAGGCGAAGTGCGTCTTCCTAGCTCCAGAGGTAGAATTCCTGGGGATGAGGGTAGCAGCAGATGGGATCAGCCCTACTGCATCCAAGACGGAAGCGATCCAGAGAGCACCCAGACCCGTAACACGACGGAGCTGCGTTCGTTCCTGGGGCTCCTGAACTATTTTGGTAATTTTCTTCCCAAATTGAGCACGCTGTTAGAGCCGCTACACATGCTCCTTCACAAAGGTCGTGAATGGGTCTGCGGGGACAGCCAGGAAAGGGCTTTTGACAGAGCACGCAATTTGTTATGCTCCAACAATCTGTTAACACTATATGACCCATGTAAGAAACTTGTTTTAATGTGCGATGCATTGTCCTATGGGGTCAGGTGTGTGTTGCAGCATTTGAATGCCAAGGGTCAGTTACAGCCGGTAGCTTATGCCTCCAGAAGTCTGTCCCAGGCAGAAAGGGGCTACGGGATGGTTGAAAAGGAAGCACTTGCATGTGTAGATGCAGTAAAAAAATGCACCAGTACCTGTTTGGCAGGAAATTTGAGCTGGAGACAGATCACAAACCCCTAACGTCCCTTTTGGCCATAAATGCAAATGCATCGGCCCGCATACAGAGGTGGGCACTCACGTTAGCCGCCTATGACTATACAATTCGGCACAGACCGGGCACTGAAAACTGCGCCGATGCACTCAGCAGGCTCCCACTAGCCACCACTGAGGGGGCAACTGAGCATGCTGCTGAGATGGTCATGCCTGTTGAAGCTTTCAAAAGCGAAGGCTCACCCGTGACAGCCTGCCAGATCAAAGTCTGGACAAATAGAGACCCGCTACTGTCTTTAGTCAAGAAATATGTCTTGAATGGGGACTAGGCAGCCACGTACTGGGGCATGCCCTGAGGAATTTAAACCATTTCAAAGGCGCAAGGATGAACTCTCGATTCAGGCCGATTGCCTATTATGGTGTAACCGAGTAGTCATGCCCCAGATGGGCAGAGAGGCGTTCATCCGAGAACTCCACAATGAGCACCCAGGCATTGTCGTGATGAAGGCAATTGCCAGGTCACATGTTTGGTGGCCAGGGATACATGCAGACCTGGAACTTCGTGTTTGCAGGTGCAACACATGTGCTCAGCTGGGCAACGCACCCAGGGAAGCCCCCCTTCGCCCCTGGTCCTGGCCCGCCAAGCCATGGTCACGCATCCATGTGGACTACGCAGGTCCTTTCATGGGAAAAATGTTTTTGGTTGTAGTAGACGCCTACTCCAAATGGATCGAGTGTGACATTCTCAATTCAAGCACATCCTCTGCCACGGTAGAAAGTCTACGGGCAATGTTCGCCGTCCATGGTCTACCGGATGTCTTGTTCAGCGACAATGGCCCGTGCTTTACAAGCATTGAATTCCAGGACTTCATGGCAGGAAATGGTATCAACCATGTCAGAACGGCAGTGTTCAAGCCGGCCTCAAACGGCCAGGCGGAACGAGCAGTGCAGATAATCAAACAGGGGATGCTCAGCATCCAAGGGGGTTCCCTACAAAGCCACTTATCACGCCTCCTGTTGGCCAATAGATTCCGACCACACTCGCTCACAGGGGTTCCAGGGCTGCTAATGAAAAGGATGCTCAAAACCAGGTTATCCCTTATACACCCTTATATACAAGAAATATTTGAGAGCAGGCGCCAGTCACAGTGTGACTACCATGACAGGACTCCGAGGGCGCAATATATTGATGTCAATGACCCTGTCTTTGTCCTCACCAACCCTGCAGGGCCCAAATGGCTTGCAGGCACTGTAATTGCCAAAGAGGGGAATAGGATTCTGGTAGTTAAACTTACCAATGGACAAATCTGCCGCAAACACATGGGTCAAACAAAAAGAAGGTTCAGCAACCCCATAGAAGAAGCAGAGGAAGAACACGACGTAGAGTTTACTCCACCACAGGTGACTGAACACCGGAACCAAGTGGAGGTGAGCCCAGTCACTGTGGGCAATCCAGACAGTCCTGAGGCACCGCAAACAGCAGACATTCAGGCCAGCGCCCAACAACTGGAGCCCCAACTCAGGCGCTCTACAAGGGAGCGTAAACCACCAGAGACTTAACCTGTGATCCCTATAAGACTTTGGGGGGGATGTGATGTCATGTATTCAACTGTCATTGTAATCCATGTATAAACTGGCCTAAGTTGTACACCGTGAGAACACTGACCACTAGGTGATGAACTTGTGGGAGACACTCCTAACCTGGACTTTCAGGCATAAAAGGGGAAGTTCCACCCATCTTCTCAACTTCAAGGCTGGCAAATAAAGGTTACTGGTCACAGAGTGACCTTCTCTCTAGTATGGGCCTTGTGTGCATTTGTCCTGTATCGTAAGGACATATTAGTCGTGATGGACAGTCTGTGCCTCAGGTGCTGCGCTGGTCTGTTCTCTGGTGCCTGGCCCAAGTGAAGGTGAGGTTTTGCTCTGCCTCTGAGCACGGGAAACATCGATTGCTGGAGTGAAGAGGTCTTCCCATTTCCACTGGATCTTCCCCATCCACCTTCTTCCGAGTAGCGTTGGACCATCACCTGCAACAATCCACAGAGGTAACGTGCACCATGCCGTTATGGATTACACTTACATCCGCACTACCAAGGACTGGGATCAGCTCCTTGGTGTAAGTGCACAGCTTTTCCTGTACTGGAACCAGCTCGGGCCGTTTTTCATTCCATAGCCTCTCAAAGGCATCCTGGCTCATCACTGACTGGCTCGCTCCTGTGCATGAAGACTGGAATGCCGTTTATCTTGACTTCCAGCTTCACTGGAGGACAATCGGTGGTGCAGGTATACACTCCATACACTTCTTCTTGGGGCTGAGCTACCTCTCGGACCAAATCATCATACTCCCCGCTGGATTCAAAGTCACCTACTGACTCCTCTGCTAGATGGTGAGTTGTATTTCTTTTACACATACGCTGGAGGTGGCCCTTTATATTATAGGCTTTGCATACGTACTCAGCAAACCAACACTGGTGAGCCTTATGGTTTCCTCCGCAACACCAGCATGGTGCGACTCGATTAGCATCCCTCGGCGGACTCTGAGTTCTGGAACCCTGAGGTCTGTGCTCTCTGCCCTGGGCAGAGCCACGTTCGACAGCATTGCCTGTGAAAGGCACAATTTTGTGTACAGTACTTGCCGAGTTTGAGTCCACAGGATGAATAATTTGCTTGGTGCTCCAGGTTGAGGTCATGAATGCCTGACTGATGCTGATGGCCTTCTACAGGTTGACTGAGGTGTCAGCAGATAATAGCTTATGAAGGAGGCCCTCATGGCCAATTCCCTTAACGAAGATGTATCGCAATACTTCGTTGAGGTGCATGTCGAAATCACATGGTGCCGCAAGTCTCCTGAGGTTGGCAGCATATTTTGCAATCTCCTGGCCCTCAGGTCTGCGGTGAGTGTAGAATCTGTGCTTGGCCGTGAGGATGCTCTGTTTTGGTTTTAGTTGGTCGCGAATTAGTTCAGTCAGCTCATCGTATGTCTTATCCTTGGCCTTCATGGGTGCCAGCAAGTCCCTGACGAGGCGATAGATCTCGGGCCCACAACTGGTCAGCAATATAGCCTTGCGCTGCTCCACCAACGTGTCTGTTTCCGTTGCTTGATTTGGAGACTCTTAAACAGGGCAATGGGCTTCTGTGTGTGTCAGCAGACCAAATAAAGGTGTTTGGCACACGTGGTTTTAGCAGCATTCTGTAACAAACCAGGTGTCAGTGGGGATGTTGCACTTTTTCAGGGAGGCGTTGAGGGTGTCCCTGTAATGTTTCCTCTGCCCACCTTTGGCTCGTTTGCCGTGAACGAGTTCTGAGAAGAGCACTTGCTTTGAAGTGCATCCGGGAGGGCGCTGAGCACCTCGAGTCTCATCGCCAAGAGCATGCAGAAATCAAGTGCAGGAGCGGAAAGAGCGTGCGGCAAACCAGTCCCACCCACCCCTTCCCTCAACGACTATCTGTCCCACCTGTGACAAGGACTGTGGCTCTCATATTGGACTGTTCAGCCATCTAAGGACTCATTTTAAGAGTGGAAGCAAGTCTTCCTCGATTCCAAGGGACTGCCTATAATGATGATGACAATGATGTACCAAACCAATGAAAATGGGTTTTTAGTCCTCATTGGTAAGTGGGCCCAAGTTTGTTGTTGCTTAGTCAAAGATGAAAATGACAAATAATTCACTTTAAGTCAATAATATTCCCCAAAGCATCTTAGAATATGAAACAGAATCTGGGTCATGCTGGGAAATGGCACATGTTTAATCACAGGGATACTCGAGTTTATATTCGTTGAATAATTTTAGCATTTGCTATTGGTAAACTGTTCAGCAAAGGTTTAGTCATTCACAGAACGAAAACAAAGAGAGTAAGAGTTACAACATAGATAATAAATCTTCCTTCACAGGAGTTAATCAGTCTTGGTTTCAAATTCAAAACATTGAGTAGGTAATTTGCATTTGTAACTAAGAGAACTAGAAACACTGGAAGATGCATTTAGTCTCAACAGAAAGTACATTTATAAAACAACACAAAGGAAACCCTGTTAAACTTCCAACAGAAGTTACAGGGGGAATTTGAACTTGCGAGCTGTTTGAACGTGAGGGCTGCCGCCGGGAGATACTGCAAGAGGCCCTGGTCCATTGTAACAGCCTCATTAACACGGAGTGCGGTGAAACCAGCGGCCATGAGGAAGCTCGTGGCTTTTGGCTGGTGAATATCGGGCGCCCCAGAGGCTCCCCATTTGACAGGGAGGAGGGGTGGGTCTCAAGCATATAGGAGGGAATTTTAACATGTGGGTTTGGGTGGGGGTTTAAAACTGGCCAAAATTTCAGCGGGTCGGCAAGCCGGCTCCAACCCATCAACTTCCGCATTTAACTGCAATGCGTTAGGCTGCATGTGTGCAACCTTCTCAGGAGAGGCAGGTCACCTATCAACATATGCTAATCGCCCAATTAGAATGATATTGGCGCAGATTTTTCAGTTTAACGTGTGATCCACAGGTTTCCTGAAGCTCGCCAATGAAAACAAGGCAAGAACACAACGGCAATTGAGGGGAGTCAAACAATCTCAAGGAAATATGGCAATAAATACTCAGCACTCACAGCTGCTTTTTTACTTTCAAGTGGGAATGGCTGTTCACAATACTTTTGCTGAGAGTTTATTTTCTACATGTGTTTCTTCCACACTTTGGAGGTTTGATCTATCAGATTATGCTGCCTGAGATTGGACCTCAGATGAGGACCAGCAACAGCAACAGCCTGTGTCACACACCTGGAGCTGCACAGGAAAGAGGAGAGCTAGCAGGAGGTCATACCAGCAACACAGGGTCTGCAGGCAGAGGATCAGCTTTCTCATCATGTCGCACGTCAGGTGGTGTCAGACATCAGCAGCCTTCTGGAAGAAAACCTGCGCCAGCTGGACCTGGTGGCCACGCTTTACCGGTGGCTGTCAATGTCATAAGAACATAAGAAATAGGAGCAGGAGTATGCCATTTGGCGCCTCGAGCCTGCCCTGCCATTCAATAAGACCATATCTGATCATGGACTCAGCTCCACTTCCCTGCCCGCTCCCCATAACCCTTTATTCCTTTATCGCTCAAAAACCTGTCTATATCCGCTTTAAATATATTCAATGACCCACCCTCCACAACTCTCTTGGGCAGAGAATTCCATAGATTTACAATCCTCTGAGAGAAGAAATTTCTCCTCAACTCAGTTTTAAATGGTCGGCCCTTTATTCTGTGACTAAGTCCCGTAGTTTTAGTTTCCCTATGAGTGGAAATATCCTCTCTGCATCCACCTTGTCGAGCCCTCTCATTATCTTATATGTTTCGACAAGATTACCTCTCATTCTTCTCAACTCCAATGAGTATAAGCCCAACCTACTCAACCTATCTTCATAAGTCAACCCCCTCATCTCCGGAATCAAACTGGTGAACCTTCTCTGAACAGCCTCCAATGCAATTATATCCTTCCTTAAAGACGGAGACCAAAACTGTACACAATACTCCAGGTGTGGTCTCACCAATACCCTGTACAGTTGCAGCAGGATGTCTCTGCTTTTGTCTCTAAGGATAAGGGGGAAGCCATTTAGGACCGAGATGAGGAGGAATTTCTTCACCCAGAGAGTGGTGAACCTGTGGAATTCTCTACCACAGAAAGTTGTTGAGGCCAATTCACTAAATATATTCAAAAAGGAGTTAGATGAAGTCCGTACTACTAGGGGAATCAAGGGGTATGGTGAGAAAGCAGGAATGGGGTACTGAAGTTGCATGTTCAGCCATGAACTCATTGAATGGCGGTGCAGGCTAGAAGGGCCGAATGGCCTACTCCTGCACCTATTTTCTATGTTTCTATGTTCCTATGTACTCTATTCCCCTTGCAATAAAGGCCAACATTCCATTTGCCTTCCCATTACTTGCTGTACCTCCATACTAACTTTCTGTGTTTCATGCACAAGGACCCTCAGGTTCCTCTGTACTGCAGCACTTTGCAATTTTTATCCATTTAAATTATAATTTGCTTTTCTATTTTGTCTGCCAAAGTGGATAACCTCACATTTTGCCACATTATACTCCATCTGCTAAATGTGTGCCCACTCACTAATCCTGTCTATATCCCTTTGCAAATATTTTTCATACTCCTCACAATTTGCTTTCCCACCCATCTTTGTATCATCAGCAAACTTGGTTATAATACACTCGGTCACTTCATTTAAGTCATCAAAAGTAGTAATCTCGGGATTGCTACCAGTGCCACGTGCTAGTCAGAGTAGGAATCGCAGGATAGCTCAGATGAATACATGGCTTGGGCAGTGGTGCAGTAGGGAGGGATTCAAATTCCTGGGGCATTGGAACCGGTTCTGGGGATGGTGGGACCAGTACAAACCGGACGGTCTGCACCTGGGCAGGACCGGAACCAATGTCCTAGGGGGAGTGTTTGCTAGTGCTGTTGGGGAGGAGTTAAACTAATATGGCAGGGGGATGGGAACCAATGCAGGGAGACAGAGGGAAACAAAATGGAGACAAAAGCAAAAGACAGAAAGGAGATGAGTAAAAGTGGAGGACAGAGAAACCCAAGGCAAAAAACAAAAAGGGCCACTGAACAGCAAAATTCTAAAGGGTCAAAGTGTAATAAAAAGGCAAGCATGACAATGCAAGGAGTATTCGGAAGCCAGGAGAGGGCTCTGAGCTAGTTAGAGTGGGTGAGAGCTCAGATGAACAGGACCCCAAGAAAGAATGCAAAGGCAGGAGGCAACAGAGCAGAGTAGCACTGGGGTAAGTGTAAACCACAAGGTGATAGGAAGGGACAATATGTATGAATATAAAGGGGCTGCAGGAGAAGTCAAAACTAAAAATCATGGTTTAAAAACTAGTATTAAAACACTCTACCTAAACGCACGCAGCATTCAAAATAAAGTAAATGAGTTGACGGCACAAATCATTACAAATGGGTCTGATTTGGTGGCCATTACAGAAACGTGGTTGCAGGGGGGCCAAGACTGGGAATTAAACATACAGGGGTATCTGACAATTCAGAAAGATAGACAAGAAGGGAAAGGAGGTGGGGTAGCTCTGTTAATAAAGGATGATATCAGGGCAGTTGTGAGAGACGATATTGGCTCTAATGAACAAAATGTTGAATCATTGTGGGTGGAGATTAGAGATAGTAAGGGGAAAAAGTCACTGGTGGGCATAGTTTATCGGCCCCAAAATAATAACTTCATGGTGGGGCGGGCAATAATCAAGGGAATAATGGAGGCATGTGAAAAAGGAACGGCAGTAATCATGGGGGATTTTAACCTACATATCGATTGGTCAAATCAAATCGCACGGGGTAGCCTGGAGGAGGAATTCATAGAATGTATACGGGATTGTTTCTTAGAACAGTATGTTACAGAACCTACAAGGGAGCAAGCTATCTTAGATCTGGTCCTGTATAATGAGACAGGAATAATAAACGATCTCCTCGTAAAAGATTCTCTCAGAATGCGTGATCACAGTATGGTTGAATTTGTAATACAGATTGAGGGTGAGGAAGTAGTTTCTCAAACGAGCGTACTATGCTTAAACAAAGGGGACAACAGTGGGATGAGGGCAGAATTCGCTAAAGTAGACTGGAAACACAGACTAAACGGTGGCACAATTGAGGAACAGTGGAGGACTTTTAAGGAGTTCTTTCATAGTGCTCAACAAAAATATATTCCAGTGAAAAAGAAGGGCAGTAAGAGAAGGGATAACCAGCTGTGGATAACCAAGGAAATAAAGGAGTATCAAATTAAAAACCAATGCATAGAAGGTGGCCAAGGTTAGTGGGAAACTAGCAGATTGGGAAAATTTTAAAGGACAGCAAAGAATGACAAAGAAAGCAATAAAGAAAGGAGAGATAGATTACGAAAGTAAACATGCGCAAAACATAAAAACAGATAGTAAAAGCTTTTACAGATATATAAAACGGAAAAGAGTGAGTAAAGTAAATGTTGGTCCCTTCGAAGATGAGAAGGGGGATTTAATAATGGGAAATGTGGAAATGGCTGAGACCTTAAACAATTATTTTGCTTCAGTCTTCACAGTGGAAGACACAAAAACCATGCCAAAAATTGCTGGTCACGGGAATGTGGGAGGTAGGACCTTGAGATAATCACTATCACTATGGGGGTAGTGCTGGACAGGCTAATGGGACTCAAGGTAGACGAGTCCCCTGGTCCTGATGAAATGCATCCCAGGGTATTAAAAGAGATGACGGAAGTTATAGCAGATGCATTCGTTATAATCTACCAAAATTCGCAGGAACCGGATCCGCGACCTCATGAACGCGCCTCGGGACCCGACGAGCTGCAGGTCCTTCAGCGCGGCCTTCTTCGCTTCGTACACCGTCCGCAGGGCCGGGTCCTGGACGACTTGACCGAGACGGGATTCCAGGTTGAGCACCTCTTTTTCTAGGCGCCCGACCCTGGCCGCCCGCCTCTTGGTCGACCCCCTCGCGTACTCTTGACAGAAGACGCGGACGTGAAGCTTGCCCACGTCCCACCATAGCCTCAAGGAGGGGAAGCCCCCCTGCTTCCTTCTCCAGTCGGACCAGAATCGACGGAACGAGTCCTGGAACCGCATGTCCTCCAGCAGCCGGTTGTTAAAGTGCCAGTACGCGGATCCCGTCCTCGCGCGGAGCGAAGCAAGCTCCGCCCACTCCAGGTGGTGGTCCGAACACGGCACCGGCCGCATGGAGGCCGCCGGGACGCAGGAGACGTACGCCCGAGACACGTAAAGGCGATCGACTCTAGACCATCCTACTCCAGGCCTCACCCAAGTAAAGGCGCTGGAGTCGGGGTGGAGATTTCGCCAGACGTCCACCAAGTCGAAGGACCCGACCAGGTCCCTCAACTTCTCCATCGCCGTCATGCACTGCGGGGCACCGGAGCGGTCCCTCGCCTCGAGGGTGCAGTTAAAATCCTCCCCGAGGACAATGCAGTCGCCGATGTCGACGGAGCCAAGAAGAGCGGACACCTCTTCAAAGAAGCGCGTCTGCTGCGGGCCGGGCTGAGGGGCGTACACGTTGACGAGATGGAGCGGCACGTCCCCCAGGCGAACCGTTACGTGCAGCAAGCGGCCTGGCACGGGCTCCTCGACCCCCAAGATCTCCGGCTGAAAATGCGGGCCCAGCAAGATGGCCACCCCACTAGAAATGGCGGTGAGGTGGCTCATGCGGACCTCTCCTTGCCATTCCAGGAGCCACGTGGCTTCGTCTCCCGGAACGGTGTGGGTTTCTTGCAGGAAGCACACCGCATATTTCCCCTCCCACAGGAGCGAAAAATTGTTAAATCTACGGCGTGCCTCTCTGCTGCCGTTGATGTTGAGGCTGGCTATGGTTATCTTCATGACTAGAGCATAGTGCAACCTCTACCTGACCTATTGTGCGGGAGGAGTGGAGTCGTTTGTTGATCTCCACTCCTTCAGCAGCCCAGCGAGGAACTTTTTGAGCCGGCGCAGCTCAAGGCCCTGAGCCTTTGATAAGGGCCCGCCCGCGGCTATGGTTTTAGCGGCGGCGCGGACGGACGCGACGAGCAGCCCCGGCTCGGACCATCTTTCCAGGGCCAGACGGGCTTGGTCGCGGCGACCCCGGCACTGGACCAAAAAGTCCCGGAGTTCCTCTACGGGAATGAGGATGGTCTCAGTGGCGGCCACGAGCTGATCCACTGCCTCACTGGCGATGGACTCGAGATCTTCACCCGCGTCCTCCACCGAGTCCCCGTCCCCCTCCGGGAGGTCGCCGCTAGCAGCCGGCCCGTCGACCGCACGAGGTAGGGAAAATGGCCCGGCCGCTCCATCTGGCCCTGGCTCTGCCCCGATCCCACCCCCAGGATCGTCGGCAGAGGAGTCCCCACTGGGCTCTTTTAAAATTGGTGCTGGGTCGGGAAGCGACAGCGGAAGGGGTTCCCCCTCTGCCACAGGAACCGGGGAACAGGGAGAGACCTGGTCAAAGTAATGTTCCAGGTCCTCCAATTCCCCCAGCTCCACAGTAGGGGGCGAGTGTCGTTGTTCTTCTCCCTCACCGCCGCCACCCCCCAGCCCAGCGTGTACGGATTCAATAAAATTGGCATTTACAGTTTCTGCCGAGTCGAGCAAATCCCGGGGGAAGTTGGGTATTGGCTGGGCGGGCTCAGGTTCGGCCTTTTCGGCCCCGCCCACCTCAGTCCCCGGGACGCTCGACCCGGCGGCTACGCATTCTTCCGCTGGCCCCACGCCCCCCACGACAGGCAGATCTTCCACGCCATCCCCAGGAGGCAGCGGCTGGGCAGCCTCGACTGCCTCACCCTCCCCGGGGACAGATTCCTCGTGCCTACAGCGCAATTTGGGGGCGCTGGTGGGGGACGCGGGACACGCGGCGGGCACCGCCTCCTCCGCGGAGGGATGTTGTTCCCCCTCCGCCTCATTGGGGCGGTGCCTCCTTTTGTTCCTGGGGGTGCGCGGAGGCAGGGAGACCTCCATGTCTGCCGAGGCCTCCCGCTCCGCCCCCCCCTTTTCCTTATCTTGCCCTCGCCCGAGCCCCTCTGCGGTATTGGTCAAGGGCTCGGGGCACGGGCTCAGGGCACCCCGCGCTCGCCGGTGACTGGGTTGGGCTGAGCGCGGCGGTCAAACTTTCCGGCGCACTGAGGGGACCCGCCTCTAGATGTCTCGTCTTCTTCCGCGCCTTCTTTTCGATCGAACGCTCTCCCTCCCCCCCCGCCGGAGGCCGTGAAAACAAAGGCCCCCGACGATGCCCGCGCACCTACGGCTCCCGGCACGCGGACGCAACTCGGGGGAGGGGTGGCGGCGGCGCCAGCCTTGGCCACTTTCAGTGGTTTGGCGGCCTTGGAGGCGGGGCAGTTCTTGCGAATGTGCCCCACCTCTCTGCAGGCATGGCACCGCACGCCGTCCGACGTCCAGAAGACGCGGTAGGCAGTCCCCTCGTGCACCAGATTAAAATAGCCCTCCGTCGTCTCCTCCCGCGCCAGCCGGACAAAGAGTTGGCGGCGGAAGGAGAACACGTGGCGCAGGCTGTTCTCCCTGAGGCCGAGCGGTATGGGGTTGATCCCCGACCTTACCTCCCCCAGTTGGTGTAGGTGAGGGAGGAGGAGCTCAGCGGGAACAAAGGGCGGGATGTTTGACACGATGACCCTCTGCGCGGTGGCCTCGAGAGGGTCCACCGGCAGGAACGTCCCGCCCACCGTGAGCCCCTTTTCAAGGGCCAGGGACACCGCCCGCTCCGACCCCAGGAAGAACACGGCCTTCCCAGACATCTTGGAGGCTGCGACAATGGCCGAGGGGCCGACTACCCCAGCCATCGGCCGCACGCACTCCTCAATGCTCATTGTGGGGTGAGTGTAGCTCTTGACCCCGTGTTTCTTTGTTATTAATGTAAAAGGTGGAAGGGCAGTGGGTGGCGCAGGAGGTGCCGTGGAAGCGGTTGCCACCTGCGCATATGTCTTCGCTGGCTCTGCCACCGGCGTGGATGGGGTCGCCATCACGGGGTCCCTTTAAGGGCTACACTCACCCCAAAGTCACAGGCCTTAATGGTCTTAATGAGGCCTCGTTTGATAAGACTGAGCAGAGGAGCTCTTAACGAGGCACACCTCTCCCCTAGTTGGCAATTTGGGAGAGGCCTTGCTCCCACTGCTCAGTTGTCTTAATTGTTTTATATTTTTTTAAATTAGGAGGAAGGGGTCTCAGAGAGAGAGGGGAGAAACAGAGAAAGAGAGAGGGGGGTGGGAAGGGGGGGGAACTGCGAGGGCAGGTCTCCCCTCGCAGCTGTGGGTGGGTGCAATCCCCAGATGGCAAAACACAAAATAGTCTTTGGGGTGGTCTTCGGGTGGGGGGAGAAGATGTCTTCACCTGGGGCAGCTCGAGCCACCAGGCACACACTCCTAACGATGTTTAAATAGGTGGTTAAAGAAATCCTTCAGCCTGGTAGCTCCAGCTATCCCAGGCTAGGCAATTGGGGGGGGGGATTCAATTGTGTGTGGGGCCTAGTTGTAGGCAAGACCCCCACACACACTTCCACACACACACACCCCCCGCGATGTTCGGGCCCTCAGTGGTCTTCTTTCCTCCCCCCACCGATACAACAAAGTCTATTGGGGACTGCACCAATACACCCACCTGTTGAATGGTAGAGTCTCCCTCCTTCCACACTGGATGTTGTTGTTGGTCTTTCCCCCTCTCTCCAACTCTTTGTAGAAATGGTAAAGTGTTCAAAGTTTTCTGCTTCCCTCCTCTCCCTCTGGGTGAAAGTTGGTGGTGAAGCCCCTTCCTTCCTTCTCTTCCTGGGCTGTTCTCAGGGCTCTCCAGGCAGGAGCTAAGGTTGATAGCTGCTCCTCTCTCTGCAGCTCAGCTCCAACTGTGCAGGACACGCCTCCACTGCTCCACAATTGGTCCTTGTGCATGAAACTCTTTTTGGAGTTTATCTGCAAAACAAAAAACATTAAACCGTGCCACCCGACCTGGGTGACACACCAGACATTTACAAGGCCCTTTTTTTACTTTTTTTTTTTGTGTTTTTCTTTTTTTTTTTTTTTTTGGGCACTAAAATCGCAATTTTTCCCCAGTGCCCCCTATAAAAGGGAAGGGGACACTAAAAGCACCGGCAATTAAAACAAATTAAACTTTAAAACGTAAAATCAAATTAAAATTTGGTTGCCGGGCGTGATGATGCACTCCAGTCCCTCCGGTGCCCACCTCTCGCGGAAGGCCGCGAGCGTACCGGTGGACACCGCGTGCTCCATCTCCAAGGACACCCTGGACCGGATGTAAGAGCGGAAGAGAGGCAGGCAGTCAGGTTGAACGACCCCCTCGACCGCCCGCTGCCTGGACCGGCTGATGGCACCCTTGGCCGTGCCCAGGAGCAGTCCTACGAGGAGGCCTTCGGACCTACCCGCTCCCCTCCGCACAGGGTGCCCAAACATCAGGAGAGTGGGACTGAAGTGCAGCCAGAATTTCAGGAGCAGCCCCTTCAAATAATGGAACAGGGGCTGCAACCTTGTGCACTCAATAAAAACATGGAACACGGACTCCTCCAGATCGCAGAAATTGCAGGCGGCCTGGGAGTCCGTGAACCGGCTTAAAAATTTATTGCACGGCACTGCTCCGTGCACCACCCTCCAGGCCAAGTCCCCGATGAATAGTGGGAGGACCCCTGCGTAGAGTGCCCTCCATCGGGGACCCCCGCCTCCTCCGGACGGCAGGATGGTACGCCATGGCGTGTCCGGACGGCAGGCGAGGATGGCAAATTTGAGAGTGTGCAGGAGCAGCCCGTACAGGAAACCCCTCCGCGCGGAATTGAAAGGCACGGAGGGGATTTCCCCGAGGCGGCTCAAGTTGTGAGGCGCCGGCCCCCGAGGGAGGTTCCGGGGTTTGGCGCCGATGAGGAATTCCGTCCGGACGGGGGTCAGTTCGGACGGGATCTCCCCACGTGCTTGAGCCTCCTCGATGCACCTAACGGGGTCAGGGCCCAGAGCTGTTTTTAGCGACTCGATGGCATCGGCCGCGTGGCGGACGTTGGCAGAATTTAGGCGCCACGCCAGCGTGTCTGGCGCCATCCAGCCCGCTCCTCCGCCATCGAGCAGGTCCCTGACCCTGGTCACCTCACCAGCCACAGCCCTCTCTTCTGACCGCCACATAAAACCTCGGTCGTGGAGGTACGGATTCCCGAGCAGCGGCTCCTGCAGGACGGCCGCCACTCCAGCCGGCGGAGAGCTGCGCTTGGTGGAGACTTTGTTCCAGACCCTGATGAGATTCCTTGTAAAAGACAGCCAGCTCCCGGAGGGCGGTCCTGACACCCCCCAAGTTCACAAACAGGAGCTGCGTGTCGTAATTGAGGTCGTGCTGCTGGCGGAAGAAATACGTCGCCAGAGCACACCACCTAGGAGGGGGCTCGCCGTAAAGGTATCTCTGCAGGGTCTGAAGACCCAAAGTCGCGAGCTGGGCGCTGACGCACACCAACGACTGACTGCCCTCCTCAAGCGGGAGACTCAAGATCGCAGCAGAGACCCAGTGCTTCCTGTTGTTCCAGAAGAAGTGCACCAGCTTCTTCTGTATCTTGGCGACAAACGCAGGGGGAGGGGTCAAAGTGACCAGCCGGTACCACAACATTGCGGCCACCAGCTGGTTTATGACTAGCGCTCGACCCCTGTAGGACAGCACTCGGAGCAGTCCTGTCCAGCGCCCTAGGCGAGCGGCGACCTTGGCCTCCAGATCCTGCCAGTTCGCTGGCCAGGCTCCCTCGTCGGGGCTAAGGTAGACTCCCAGATAGAGGAGGTGGGTCGTGCTCCAGGCAAAAGGCCTGAGCTCCTCCGGCAGGGAGTCCACCCGCCACTGACCCACCAGGAGTCCGGAACATTTCTCCCAGTTGATCCTAGCGGAGGACGCGGCCGAGTAAATCTCCTGGCACTCACGCATCCTCTGCAGGTCAGCGGGATCCTCTACCGCGAGGAGCACGTCATCGGCGTAAGTCGAGAGGACGACCCCCACGCCCGGCCCTTGCAGAGCCAGTCCCGTCAACCTCGTCCGCAAGAGGCGCAGGAAAGGCTCCACGCAAACGGCGTATAACTGGCCGGACATGGGGCATCCCTGGCGCACCCCTCTCCTAAAGCGAAGGGGCGCCGTCAAGGACCCGTTAACCTTAATCAGACACTCCGCGGCGGCGTACAAAAGTCGGATCCGGGCGACGAAATGCGTCCCGAACCCAAAAGCGCGCAGAGATCCGAGCAGATAGTCGTGATCCACCCTGTCGAACGCCTTCTCTTGGTCGAGGGATATGAAAGACGACCGACAGACCAGCCTCCTGGGAACAATGGATGAGGTCCCGGACCAGATGGATGTTATCGTGGATTGTCCGGCCCGGGACCGTGTAGGACTGGTCGGGGTGGATCATGTGGTCCAGCACGGCACCAAGTCGAGCAGACATCGCCCTGGCGAAGATTTTGTAGTCCGTGCTGAGGAGGGAGACCGGGCGCCAGTTCTTAAGGAGGCGGAGATCGCCCTTCTTAGGCAGCAGGACGATGACTGCCCTGCGCCAAGAGAGGGGCATCTCCCCGGTCGCCAGACTTTCCCCCAGCACCCGCGCATAGTTGCTCCCCAAGACATCCCAGAACGCCCTGTGGAACTCCACGGTCAGCCCGTCCAGCCCCGGGGATTTTCCCCTCGAGAGCCGGTCGAGGGCACCGGTCAGCTCCGCCAGGCTTAGCGGAGCTTCCAGATTTTCGGCGCCCTCCGGGCTGACCTTCGGCAGGTCTTCCCATAAAACTCTACGCGCTTCCTCGCTGGAAGGATCTGGAGAGAACAGAGCCCCGTAATATTCACGGGCCCTGTTGTTGACGCCCTCCGGATCCGAGACGAGAGAGCCGTCGTCGGCCAGCAGCGTCAAGAGCTGCTTACGGACACTCTGCCTTTTTTCCAGCGAGTAGAAGAAGGGGGAGCCGCGGTCCAGATCCCGCAGGAACCGGATCCACGACCTCACGAACGCGCCTCGGGACCCGACGAGCTGCAGGTCCTTCAGCGCGGCCTTCTTCGCTTCGTACACCGTCCGCAGGGCCGGATCCTGGACGACTTGACCGAGACGGGCTTCCAGGTCGAGCACCTCTTTTTCTAGGCGCCCGACTCTGGCCGCCCGCCTCTTGGTCGACCCTCTCGCGTACTCTTGACAGAAGACGCAGACGTGAGCCTTGCCCACGTCCCACCATAGCCTCAAGGAGGGGAAGCCCCCCTGCTTCCTTCTCCAGTCGGACCAGAATCGACGGAACGAGTCCTGGAACCGCACGTCCTCCAGCAGCCGGTTGTTAAAGTGCCAGTATGTGGACCCCGTCCTCGCGCAGAGCGAAGCGAGCTCCGCCCACACCAGGTGGTGGTCCGAACACGGCACCGGCCGCATGGAGGCCGCCGGGACGCAGGAAACGTACGCCCGAGACACGTAAAGGCGGTCGACTCTGGACCATCCTACTCCAGGCCTCACCCAAGTAAAGGCGCTGGAGTCGGGGTGGAGATTTCGCCAGACGTCCACCAAGTCGAAGGACCCGACCAGGTCCCTCAACTTCTCCATCGCCGTCATGCACTGCGGGGCACCGGAGCGGTCCCTCGCCTCGAGGGTGCAGTTAAAATCCACCCCGAGGACAATGCAGTCGCCGACGTCGACGGAGCCAAGAAGAGCGGACACCTCTTCAAAGAAGCGCTTTTGCTGCGGGCCGGGCTGAGGGGCGTACACGCTCACGAGATGGAGCGGCACGTCCCCCAGACGAACCGTTACGTGCAGCAAGCGGCCTGGCACAGGCTCCTCGACCCCCAAGATCTCCAGCAAGATGGCCACCCCACTAGAAATGGCGGTGAGGTGGCTCATGCGGACCTCTCCTTGCCATTCCAGGAGCCACGTGGCTTCGTCTCCCGGAACGGTGTGGGTTTCTTGCAGGAAGCACACCGCATATTTCCCCTCCCGCAGGAGCGAAAAATTGTCAAATCTACGGCGTGCCCCTCTGCCGCCGTTGATGTTGAGGCTGGCTATGGTTATCTTCATGGCAAAAGCATAGTGCAACCTCTACCTTAACCTATTGTGGTGGGGGGGAGCGGAGTCTTTTGTTGAACTCCACTCCCTCCGCAGCCCAGCGAGGAGTCCCTCGAGCTCGCGCAGCTGAAGGTGTTGCGCCTTTGTCAAGGGCCTGCCCGCGGCCAAGGTTTTAACGGCGGCGCGGACGGACCCCTTGATCAGCTCTGGCTCGGACCATTTTTCCAGGGCCAGTCGGGCTTGGTTGCAGCGACCCCGGCTCTGGGCCAAAAAGTCCCGGAGTTCCTTTGCAGGAATGAGGATGGTCTCGGCGGCGGCCGCGAGCAGATCCACCACCTCGCTGGCGGTGGTCTCTAGATTTTCACCCGCGTCCCCCACCGAGTCCCCGTCCTCCTCCGGGAGGTGGCCGCCAGCAGCCGGCCCATCGACCGCACAAGGTACGGCAAATGACCCGGCCGCTCCAACCGGCCCTGGCTCTGCCCCGATCCCACCCCCAGGATCGTCGGCAGAGGAGTCCCCACTGGGCTCTTTTAAAAATGGTGCTGGGTCGGGAAATGACAGCGGAAGGGGTTCCCCCTCCGCCCCAGGAACCGGGGAACAAGGAGAGACCCGGCCATAGGAAATCCCCAGGCTCCCCAAGTGCTCCAGCTCCAAAGCAAGGGGCGAGGGTGGGTGTTCCTCCCCCTCCCCGCTGCCACCCCCCGGCCCAGCATCTACAGTGTCATAAAAATCATTCGTTTCATTTTCTGCCGGGTCGAGCGACTCCCGGGGGAAGTTGGGTATTGGCTGGGCGGGCTCAGGTTCGGCCTTTTCGGCCCCGCCCGCCTCAGTCCCCGGGACGCCCGGCCTGGCGGCAATGCATTCCTCCGCGGTCCCCACGCCCCCCACGTCAGGCAGATCTTCCACGCCATCCCCGGGAGGCAGAGGCTGGGCAGCCTCGACTGTCTCACCCTCCCCGGGGACAGACTCCTCCCGCCTACAGCGCTGCTTGGGGGCGCTGGTGGAGGACGCGGGACACGCGGCGGGCACCGACTCCTCCGCGGAGGGATGTTGTTCCCCCTCCGCCTCAACGGAGCGGCGCCTCCTTTTGTTGCTGGAGGTGCGCTGAGGCAGGGAGACCTCCATGTCTGCCGAGGCCTCCCGCTCCGCCCTCCCCTTTTCCTTTTCTTGCCCGCGCCCGGGCCCCTCTGCGGTGTTGTTCAAGGGCTCGGGCACGGGCTCAGGGCACCCCGCGCTCGCCGGTGGCTGGGTTGGGCCGAGCGCGGTGGTCAATCTTTCTGGCGCACTGAGGGGACTCGCCTCTAGATGTTTCTCCTTGTTCCGCGCCCTCTTTCCGTTCGGACGCTCTCCCTCCCCCCCGCCGGAGGCCCTGAAAACAAAGGCCTCCGACGATGCCCGCGCACCTACGGCTCCCGGCACGCGGACGCAACTAGGGGGAGGGGTGGCGGCGGCGCCAGCCTTGGCCGCCTTCGGTGGTTTGGCGGCCTTGGAGGCGGGGCAGTTCTTACGAACATGCCCCACCTCCCTACAGGCATGGCACCGCACGCCGTCCGACGTCCAGAAGACGCGGTAGGCAGTCCCCTCGTGCACCACATTAAAACTACCCTCCGTCATCTCCTCCCGCGCCAGCCGGACAAAGAGCTGGCGGCGGAAGGAGAACACGTGGCGCAGGCTGTTCTCCCTGAGGCCTAGCGGTATGGGGTTGATCCCTGACCTTACCTCCCCCAGTTGTTGTAGGTGAGGGAGGAGGAGCTCAGCGGGAACAAAGGGCGGGACGTTCGACACGATGACCCTCTGCGCGGTGGCCTCGAGAGGATCCACCGGCAGGAACGTCCCGCCCACCGTGAGCCCCTTTTCGAGGGCCAGGGACACTGCTCGCTCCGACCCCAGGAAGAACACAGCCTTCCCAGACATCTTGGAGGCTGCGACAACGGCCGAGGGGCCGACTACCCCAGCCATCGCCCGCACGCACTCCTCGATGCTCATTGTTGGGTGAGTGTAGCTCTTGACCCCATGTTTCCTGGTTATAAGTCTGAATGGTGGCAGGGCAGCGGGTGGCGCAGGAGGTGCCGTGGAAGCGGTTGCCACCTGCGCATATGTCCTTGCTGGCCCTGCCACCGGCGTGGATGGGGTCGCCATCACGGGGTCCCTTTAACGGCTACACCCACCCCAAAGTCACAGGCCTTAATGGTCTTTATTGGCCTCGTTTATTGACTGAGCAGAGGAGCTCTTAACGAGGCACACCTCTCCCCTAGTTGGCAATTGGGGAGGGGCCTTGCTCCCTCTGCTCAGTTGTCTCAATTGTTTTTTTATTTTATCAATTTGGGAGGAAAAGGGCTCTCAGAGAGAGAGGGGAGAAACAGAGAGTAACAGAGAAAGAGAGAGGGGGGTGGGAAGGGGGGGGGACTGCGAGGGCAGGTCTCTCCTCGCAGCTGTGGGTGGGTGCAATCCCCAGATGGCAAAACACACAATAGTCTTTGGGGTGGTCTTCGGGTGAGGGGAGAAGATGTCTTCACCTGGGGCAGCTAGAGCCACCAGGCACACACTCCCAACGATGTTAAATGTGTGATTAAAGAAATGAAATCTTCAGCCTGGTAGCTCCAGCTATCCCAGGCTAGGCAATTGGGGGGGGATTCAATTGTGTGTGGGGCCTAGTTGTAAGCAAGGCCCCCACACACACTTCCACACACACACACCCCCCGCGATGTTCCGGCCCTCAGTGGTCTTCTTTCCTCCCCCCACCGATACAACAAAGTCTTTTTGGGAAATGCACCCACACCCACCTGTCGAAATGGTAGAGTCTCCCTCCTTCCACACTGGATGTTGTTTTGGTCTTTCCCCCTCTCTCCAACTCTTTGCAGAAATGGTAAAAAGTAGTAAAAGTTTTCTGCCTTTTCCTCCTCTCCCTCTGGGTGAAAGTTGGTGGTGAAGCCCCTTCCTTCCTTCTCTTCCTGGGCTGTTCTCAGGGCTCTCCAGGCAGGAGCTAAGGTTGGTAGCTGCTCCTCTCTCTGCAGCTCAGCTCCAACTGTGCAGGACACGCCTCCACTGCTCCACAATTGGTCCTTGTGCATGAAACTCTTTTGAGTTTACCTGAAAAACATAAACATTAAACCGTGCCACCCGCCTGGGTGACACAGCAGACATTTTCAAGGCCCCTTTTTTTCCTTTTTTTGTGTTTTTTTTTTCTTTTTTTCCCCTTTTTTTTGTTTTTTTTGGGGGGGTTTTTTTGGGGTTTTTTTGGGCGCTAAAATCACATTTTTCCAAGTGCCCCCTATAAAAGGGGAGGGGGACACTAAAAGCACCGGCAATTAAAACAAATTAAACTTTAAAACGTAAAATCAAATTAAAATTTGGTTGCCGGGCGTGATGATGCACTCCAGTCCCTCCGGTGCCCACCTCTCGCGGAAGGCCGCGAGCGTACCGGTGGACACCGCGTGCTCCATCTCCAAGGACACCCTGGACCGGATGTAAGAGCGGAAGAGAGGCAGGCAGTCAGGTTGAACGACTCCCTCGACCGCCCGCTGCCTGGACCGGCTGATGGCACCCTTGGCCGTGCCCAGGAGCAGTCCTACGAGGAGGCCTTCGGACCTACCCGCTCCCCTCCGCACAGGGTGCCCAAACATCAGGAGAGTGGGACTGAAGTGCAGCCAGAATTTCAGGAGCAGCCCCTTCAAATAATAAAACAGGGGCTGCAACCTTGTGCATTCCATAAAAACATGGAACAAGGACTCTTCCAGACCGCAGAAATTGCAGGCGGCCTGGGAGTCCGTGAACCGGCTTAAAAATTTGTTGCACGGCACTGCTCCGTGCACCACCCTCCAGGCCAAGTCCCCGATGAATAGTGGGAGGACCCCTGCGTAGAGTGCCCTCCGTCGGGGACCCCCGCCTCCTCCGGACGGCAAAATGGTACGCCATGGCGTGTCCGGACGGCAGGCGAGGATGGCAAAGTTGAGAGTGTGCAGGAGCAGCCCGTACAGGAAACCCCTCCGCGCGGAACTGAAAGGCACGGAGGGGATTTCCCCGAGGCGGCTCAAGTTGTGAGGCGCCGGCCCCCGAGGGAGGTTCCGGGGTTTGGCGCCGATGAGGAATTCCGTCCAGACGGGGGTCAGTTCGGACGGGATCTCCCCACGTGCTTGAGCCTCCTCGATGCACCTAACGGGGTCAGGGCCCAGAGCTGTTTTTAGCGACTCGATGGCATCGGCCGCGTGGCGGACGTTGGCAGAATTTAGGCGCCGCGCCAGCGTGTCTGGCGCCATCCAGCCCGCTCCTCCGCCATCGAGCAGGTCCCTGACCCTGGTCACCTCACCAGCCACAGCCCTCTCTTCCGACCGCCACATAAAACCTCGGTCGTGGAGGTACGGATTCCCGAGCAGCGGCTCCTGCAGGACGGCCGCCACTCCAGCCGGTGGAGAGCTGCGCTTGGTGGAGACTTTGTTCCAGACCCTGATGAGTTCCCTGTAAAAGACAGGCAGCTCCCGGAGGGCGGTCCTGACACCCCACAACCCCCCAAGTTCACAAACAGGAGCTGCGTGTCATAATTGAGGTCGCGCTGCTGGCGGAAGAAATACATCGCCAGAGCACACCACCTAGGAGGGGGCTCGACGTAAAGGTATCTCTGCAGGGTCTGAAGACGGAAAGTCGCGAGCTGGGCGCTGACGCACACCAATGACTGACCGCCCTCCTCAAGCGGGAGACTCAAGACCGCGGCAGAGACCCAGTGCTTCCTGTTGTTCCAGAAGAAGTCCACCAGCTTCTTCTGTATCTTGGCGACAAACGCAGGGGGAGGGGTCAAAGTGACCAGCCGGTACCACAACATTGCGGCCACCAGCTGGTTTATGACTAGCGCTCGACCCCTGTAGGACAGCACTCGGAGCAGTCCTGTCCAGCGCCCTAGGCGAGCGACGACCTTGGCCTCCAGCTCCTGCCAGTTCGCCGGCCAGGCTCCCTCGTCGGGGCTAAGGTAGACCCCCAGATGGAGGAGATGGGTCGTGCTCCAGGCAAAAGGCCTGAGCTCCTCCGGCAGGGAGTCCACCCGCCACTGACCCACCAGGAGTCCGGAACATTTCTCCCAGTTGATCCTGGCGGAGGACGCGGCTGAGTAAATCTCCTGGCACTCACGCATCCTCCGCAGGTCAGCGGGATCCTCTACCGCGAGGAGCACGTCATCGGCGTAAGCCGAGAGGACGACCTCCACGCCCAGCCCTTGCAGAGCCAGTCCCGTCAACCTCGTCCGCAAGAGGCGCAGGAAAGGCTCCACGCAAACGGCGTATAACTGGCCGGACATGGGGCATCCCTGGCGCACCCCTCTCCTAAAGCGAAGGGGCGCCGTCAAGGACCCGTTAACCTTAATCAGACATGCTGCGGCGGCGTACAAAAGTCGGATCTGGGCGACGAAATGCGTCCCGAACCCGAAAGCGCGCAGAGTTCCGAGCAGATAGTCGTGATCCACCCTGTCGAACGCCTTCTCTTGGTCGAGGGATAGGAAGGCGACCGACAGACCAGCCTCCTGGGAACAATGGATGAGGTCCCGGACCAGATGGATGTTATCGTGGATTGTCCGGCCCGGGACCGTGTAGGACTGGTCGGGGTGGATCATGTGGTCCAGCACGGCACCAAGGCGAGCAGACATCGCCCTGGCGAAGATTTTGTAGTCCGTGCTGAGGAGGGAGACCGGGCGCCAGTTCTTAAGGAGGCGGAGATCGCCCTTCTTAGGCAGCAGGACGATGACTGCCCTGCGCCAAGAGAGGGGCATCTCCCCGGTTGCCAGACTTTCCCCCAGGACCCACACGTAGTCGCTCCCCAGGACGTCCCAGAACGCCCTGTGGAACTCCACGGTCAGCCCGTCCAGCCCCGGGGATTTTCCCCTCGAGAGCCGGTCGAGGGCACCGGTCAGCTCCGCCAAGCTTAGCGGAGCTTCCAGATTTTCGCCGCCCTCCGGGCTGACCTTCGGCAGGTCCTCCCACAAAACTCTACGCGCTTCCTCGCTGGACGGATCCGGAGAGAACAGAGCCCCGTAATATTCACGGGCCCTTTTGTTGACGCCCTCCGGATCCGAGACGAGAGAGCCGTCGTCGGCCAGCAGCGTCAAGAGCTGCTTACGGACACTCTGCCTTTTTTCCAGCGAGTAGAAGAAGGGGGAGCCGCGGTCCAGATCCCGCAGGAACCGGATCCGCGACCTCACGAATGCGCCTCGGGACCCGACGAGCTGCAGGTCCTTCAGCGCAGCCTTCTTCGCTTCGTACACCGTCCGCAGGGCCGGGTCCTGGACGACTTGACCGAGACGGGCTTCCAGGTCGAGCACCTCTTTTTCTAGGCGCCCGACTCTGGCCGCCCGCCTCTTGGTCGACCCCCTCGCGTACTCTTGACAGAAGACGCGGACGTGAGCCTTGCCCACGTCCCACCATAGCCTCAAGGAGGGGAAGCCCCCCTGCTTCCTTCTCCAGTCGGACCAGAATCGACGGAACGAGTCCTGGAACCGCACGTCCTCCAGCAGCCGGTTGATAAAGTGCCAGTACGCGGACCCCGTCCTCGCGCGGAGCGAAGCGAGCTCCGCCCACACCAGGTGGTGGTCCGAACACGGCACCGGCCGCATGGAGGCCGCCGGGACGCAGGAAACGTACGCCCGAGACACGTAAAGGCGGTCGACTCTAGACCATCCTACTCCAGGCCCCACCCAAGTAAAGGCGCTGGAGTCGGGGTGGAGATTTCGCCAGACGTCCACCAAGTCGAAGGACCCAACCAGGTCCCTCAACTTCTCCATCGCCGTCATGCACTGCGGGGCACCGGAGCGGTCCCTCGCCTCGAGGGTGCAGTTAAAATCCCCCCCGAGGACAATGCAGTCGCCGATGTCGACGGAGCCAAGAAGAGCGGACACCTCTTCAAAGAAGCGCGTTTGCTGCGGGCCAGGCTGAGGGGCGTACACGTTCACGAGATGGAGCGGCACGTCCCCCAGGCGAACCGTTACGTGCAGCAAGCGGACTGGCACGGGCTTCTCGACCCCCAAGATCTCCGGCTGAAAATGCGGGCCCAGCAAGATGGCCACCCCACTAGAAATGGCGGTGAGGTGGCTCATGCGGACCTCTCCTTGCCATTCCAGGAGCCACGTGGCTTCGTCTCCCGGAACGGTGTGGGTTTCTTGCAGAAAGCACACCGCATATTTCGCCTCCCGCAGGGGCGAAAAATTGTCAAATCTACGGCGTGCCCCTCTGCCGCCGTTGATGTTGAGGCTGGCTATGGTTATCTTCATGGCAAAAGCATAGTGCAACCTCTACCTTAACCTATTGTGGGGGAGGGAGCGGAGTCTTTTGTTGAACTCCACTCCCTCCGCAGCCCAGCGAGGAGTCCCTCGAGCTCGCGCGGCTCAAGGTGTTGCGCCTTTGTCAAGGGCCCGTCCGCGGCCAAGGTTTTAACGGCGTTGCGGACGGACCCCTTGATCAGCTCCGGCACGGACCATTTTTCCAGGGCCAGTCGGGCTTGGTTGCAGCGACCCCGGCTCTGGGCCAAAAAGTCCCGGAGTTCCTTTGCAGGAATGAGAATGGTCTCGGCGGCGGCCGCAAGCAGATCCACCGCCTCGCTGGCGGTGGTCTCTAGATTTTCACCCGCGTCCCCCACCGAGTCCCCGTCCTCCTCCGGGAGGTGGCCGCCAGCAGCCGGCCCATCAACCACACAAGGTACGGCAAATGACCCGGCCGCTCCAACCGGCCCTGGCTCTGCCCCGATCCCACCCCCAGGATCGTCGGCAGAGGAGTTCCCACTGGGTTCTTTTAAAAATGGTGCTGGGTCGGGAAATGACAGCCCCAGGAACCGGGGAACAAGGAGAGACCTGGCCATAGGAAATCCCCAGGCTCCCCAAGTGCTCCAGCTCCAAAGTAAGGGGCGAGGGTGGGTGTTCCTCCCCCTCCCCGCTGCCACCCCCCGGCCCAGCATCTACAGTGTCATAAAAAACATTCGTTTCATTTTCTGCCGGGTCGAGCGACTCCCGGGGGAAGTTGGGTATTGGCTGGGCGGGCTCAGGTTCGGCCTTTTCTGCCCCGCCCGCCTCAGTCCCCGGGACGCCCGGCCCGGCGGCAATGCATTCCTCCGCGGTCCCCACGCCCCCCACAACAGGCAGATCTTCCACGCCATCCCCGGGAGGCAGAGGCTGGGCAGCCTCGACTGTCTCACCCTCCCTGGGGACAGACTCCTCCCGCCTACGGCGCTGCTTGGGGGCGCTGGTGCGGGACGCGGGACACGCGAAGGGCACCGACTCCTCCGCGGAGGGATGTTGTTCCCCCTCCGCCTCAACGGCGCGGCGCCTCCTTTTGTTGCTGGAGGTGCGCTGAGGCAGGGAGACCTCCATGTCTGCCGAGGCCTCCCGCTCCGCCCTCCCCTTTTCCTTTTCTTGCCCGCGCCCGGGCCCCTCTGCGGTGTTGTTCAAGGGCTCGGGCACGGGCTCAGGGCACCCCGCGCTCGCCGGTGGCTGGGTTGGGCCGAGCGCGGTGGTCAATCTTTCTGGCGCACTGAGGGGACTCGCCTCTAGATGTTTCTCCTTGTTCCGCGCCTTCTTTCCGTCCGGACGCTCTCCCTCCCCCCCGCCGGAGGCCCTGAAAACAAAGGCCTCCGACGATGCCCGCGCACCTACGGCTCCCGGCACGCGGACGCAACTAGCGGGAGGGGTGGCGGCGGTGCCAGCCTTGGCCGCCTTCGGTGGTTTGGCGGCCTTGGAGGCGGGGCAGTGCTTACGAACATGCCCCACCTCCCTGCAGGCATGGCACCGCACGCCGTCCGACGTCCAGAAGACGCGGTAGGCAGTCCCCTCGTGCACCACATTAAAACTACCCTCCGTCGTCTCCTCCCGCGCCAGCCGGACAAAGAGCTGGCGGCGGAAGGAGAACACGTGGCGCAGGCTGTTCTCCCTGAGGCCGAGCGGTATGGGGTTGATCCCTGACCTTACCTCCCCCAGTTGTTGTAGGTGAGGGAGGAGGAGCTCAGCGGGAACAAAGGGCGGGACGTTCGACACGATGACCCTCTGCGCGGTGGCCTCGAGAGGATCCACCGGCAGGAACATCCCGCCCACCGTGAGCCCCTTTTCGAGGGCCAGGGACACCGCTCGCTCCGACCCCAGGAAGAACACAGCCTTCCCAGACATCTTGGAGGCTGCGACAATGGCCGAGGGGCCGACTACCCCAGCCATCGCCCGCACGCACTCCTCGATGCTCATTGTGGGGTGAGTGTAGCTCTTGACCCCGTGTTTCCTGGTTATAAGTCTGAATGGTGGCAGGGCAGCGGGTGGCGCAGGAGGTGCCGTGGAAGCGGTTGCCACCTGCGCATATGTCCTTGCTGGCCCTGCCACCGGCGTGGATGGGGTCGCCATCACGGGGTCCCTTTAAGGGCTACACCCACCCCAAAGTCACAGGCCTTAATGGTCTTTATTGGCCTCGTATATTGACTGAGCAGAGGAGCTCTTAACGAGGCACACCTCTCCCCTAGTTGGCAATTGGGGAGGGGCCTTGCTCCCTCTGCTCAGTTGTCTCAATTGTTTTTTATTTTATCAATTTGGGAGGAAAAGGGCTCTCAGAGAGAGAGGGGAGAAACAGAGAGTAACAGAGAAAGAGAGAGGGGGGGGTGGGAAGGGGGGGGAACTGCGAGGGCAGGTCTCCCCTCGCAGCTGTGGGTGGGTGCAATCCCCAGATGGCAAAACACAAAGTCTTTGGGGTGGTCTTCAGGTGAGGGGAGAAGATGTCTTCACCTGGGGCAGCTAGAGCCAATCAGGCACACACTCCTAACGATGTTTTATTAGGTGATTTAAAGAAAAGAAACCTTCAGCCTGGTAGCTCCAGCTATCCCAGGCTAGGCAATTGGAGCGGGGGGGGGGGTTCAATTGTGGGGGGGCCTAGTTGTAAGCAAGGCCCCCACACACACTTCCACACACACACACCCCCCGCGATGTTCCGGCCCTCAGTGGTCTTCTTTCCTCCCCCCACCGATATAACAAAGTCTTTTTGGGAAATGCACCCACACCCACCTGTAGAAGATGTAGAGTCACCCTCCTTCCACACTGGGTGTTGTTTTGGTCTTTCCCCCTCTCTCCAACTCTTTGCAGAAATGATAAAAGTTAGTAAAGTTTTCTGCTTTTTCCTCCTCTCCCTCTGGGTGAAGGTTGGTGGTGAAGCCCCTTCCTTCCTTCTCTTCCTGGGCTGTTCTCAGGGCTCACTCCAGGCCTTCCAAACAGGAGCTAAGGTTGGTAGCTGCTCCTCTCTCTGCAGCTCAGCTCCAACTGTGCATGACACGCCTCCACTGCTCCACGATTGGTTCCTTGTGCATGAAACTCTTTTAGAGTCTACCTACAAAACATAAAACATTAAACCGTGCCACCCGACCTGGGTGACACACCAGAAATTTACAAGGCCCTTTTTTTCCTTTTTTTTTGTGGGTTTTTTTTTTGTTTTTTTTTGTTTTTTTTTTGGGCACTAAAATCACAATTTTTCCCCAGTGCCCCCTATAAAAGGGAAGGGGACACTAAAAGCACCGGCAATTAAAACAAATTAAACTTTAAAACGTAAAATCAAATTAAAATTTGGTTGCCGGGCGTGATGATGCACTCCAGTCCCTCCGGTGCCCACCTCTCGCGGAAGGCCGCGAGCGTACCGGTGGACACCGCGTGCTCCATCTCCAAGGACACCCTGGACCGGATGTAAGAGCGGAAGAGAGGCAGGCAGTCAGGTTGAACGACCCCCTCGACCGCCCGCTGCCTGGACCGGCTGATGGCACCCTTGGCCGTGCCCAGGAGCAGTCCTACGAGGAGGCCTTCGGACCTACCCGCTCCCCTCCGCACAGGGTGCCCAAACATCAGGAGAGTGGGACTGAAGTGCAGCCAGAATTTCAGGAGCAGCCCCTTCAAATAATGGAACAGGGGCTGCAACCTCGTGCACTCAATAAAAACATGGAACACGGACTCCTCCAGACCGCAGAAATTGCAGGCGGCCTGGGAGTCCGTGAACCGGCTTAAAAATTTGTTGCACGGCACTGCTCCGTGCACCACCCTCCAGGCCAAGTCCCCGATGAATAGTGGGAGGACCCCTGCGTAGAGTGCCCTCCATCGGGGACCCCCGTCTCCTCCGGACGGCAAGATGGTACACCATGGCGTGTCCGGACGGCAGGCGAGGATGGCAAAGTTGAGAGTGTGCAGGAGCAGCCCGTACAAGAAACCCCTCCGCGCGGAACTGAAAGGCACGGAGGGGATTTCCCCGAGGCGGCTCAAGTTGTGAGGCGCCGGCTTCCTTGTGCATGAATCCCAAAAAGTTAGTTTGCAGGTGCAACAGGTAATCAGGAAGGCGAATATAATGTTGGCCTTCATTGCGAGAGGGATGGAGTGCAAAAGCAAGGAGGTCCTGCTGCAACTGTACAGGGTATTGGTGAGGCCGCACCTGGAGTAGTGCATGCAGTTTTGGTCACCTGACTTAAGGAAGAACATACTAGCTTTGGACGGGGTACAGAGACGATTCACTAGACTGATTCCGGAGATGAGGGGGTTACCTTATGATGATAGATTGAGTAAACTGGGTCTTTACTCGTTGGAGTTCAGAAGGATGAGGGGTGATCTTATAGAAACATTTAAAATCATGAAAGGGATCGACAAGATAGAGGCAGAGAGGTTGTTTCCACTGGTCGGGGAGACTAGAACTAGGGGGCACAGCCTCAAAATACGGGGGAGCCAATTTAAAACCGAGTTGAGAATTATGTGAAACCTTATCGAATGCTTTCTGGAAATCCAAATACACCACATCCACTGGTTCTCCCTTATCCACCCTGCTCATTACATCCTCAAAGAACTCCAGCAAATTTGTCAAACATGATTTCTCTTTCATAAAACCATGCTGATTCTGCTTGATTGAATTATGTTTTTCCAAGTGTCCTGCTACTGCTTCCTTAATAATGGACTCCAGCATTTTCCCAATAACAGAAATCACCACCGCCCTCAACTTTTTTGCCTCTGAATCTTTCCAGGGCTCTTCTGGAGACAGTTGCTGGATCTTCCAGCTGGTGGGCTACAAATGCATAAGATAGCTGATGGCTTGTTTGACAGGGCTGCCAATTATGTCAACTTCGCCTGTTATGACGCCAGTCAGAATGAGTGGGCGCTCAGATTTGTGGGCCTGGCTGGCTTCCCACAGGTGTCATGAACTGCACACACATGGCAATCAGGGCACCTCCAGTGGAAATGTGCTGTGCGCAAATTGACTGCTGCTTGCCCCACATTACTACAGTGATTATACAGTGATTGGCTGTAAAGTGCTTTGGGACATCCTGATGTTGTGAAAGGCGTTATATAAATGCAAGTCTTATTTATCTTAAAACATGGCTGATGACACCTTTCAGAAACCTGAGGAATGAAGCCCAAAAGCGCTACAATCAATGCCATATCACCACCAGGTTTGTCATCGAACAAGCCTTTGGTATGCTGAAGATGCGCTTCAGGTGCCTCAACAGATCTGGAGGAACCCTTCAGTACATAAGGATGTCCAGACTGATCGTGGTATGCAACACAGGAGGACTAAGGAACAGAGCGCAGAACCTCTTCGGATGATTCTGAGGAGGAGGAGGAAGAGGAGGAGGAGGAAGAGGAGGATGAAGAGGAGGAGGGCAATGCACCACCAGCTGCACACATTGCAGTGTATGCAAGCCCTTGCTCATGACCTAGATGGACTCATGTGATTGCCGCATATATGTTCCATGCCGTTGGCTCATCTATCCACGCAAGAAGACAACATCGCAGTGCCGTGTGACATCAACCTCCAATCTCTCTGCAGTGCTTGGAAGGCCTGTCAGTGCATCACAAATTCTCTGCTGCCGCTCAATGATTCTCCTCTTCATCGTCGGCCCCCAGGGTACAGCATCTGTGTCCCGCTGAGCAGAGCTTGGAGAGGGCTGTGCCCTCCAACGTGGACTCTCCACTGCTGTCCCTGGCAACACTATTTGCTTTTGCTCACATGTGAAGTGTGACTTACCAGGTGAAAACCCAACTATCTGCCTATGTGGTCCCACCAATGTGCAAGTATCTGAGCTGGTGCATGGTAAGCATGTCAGTGGATCCTCAGAAGGATTCAGCTCCTCTGAGGAATCATCGTTCCATGACTTCCACATTCTGGCCCTGGCAGAGAGAAAATATATGAATTAATATTGGCAAGGTAAGAATGTTGCAACTTATTATGAAGAAGATCACACTCACAGTTGAAATCAAGTCAACATGACTGAATGCTGTATGACATGTGGGTCGCTGATGTTTAATTATATCATCAGGTAGCTGGGAGCTCCCCATCTCCGATGGCCAGGGTCACTGAAACTCCGCTAATCTCCAGCGCCTCCTCTCTGCACTTGTTAACTGGCAATATGTGGCGGCCCACTTCTAGGTCTCTCCCCCTCATCGTGTTCTGTGCTCTCTCCTCCTGGAATGAAGGAAAGAACAGATGTATGAGTGAGAGTAATGGCACGTGTTCATCCCATAGATGGATTGCATTTGGTGAGGAAGGCTATAAGGGAGAAGCATGAAATAGCATAAGGATGAGAGTGAGTGTGCATGGCGGGTGGTGATGTGAGGAAGTGTATAGAAAGAGAAGGATTGGTGGGAGTGCAAGGGTAAGTGGGTGTGAAGAGTCATGTGATTGGCAGAGTGAAGGGTTAGGGTGAGGCACTCAGCAGGATGTAGGTGCATGTGCAACTGAACTCACCTTTCCTGATCTGGTTCGGTCATTAAAGTGCTTCCTGCACTAAATCCAGGAGCATTGTGCCAATGCTCCTGACCTCCTGGGCCACCTCTAGTCATGCCTTCTTGTGGCAGCAGCAGGTTTTTCCCCTCCAATTGCTGGGGAAGAGTATCTCTCTCCAGCTCCCCACAGCACCCTAAGGAAGTGTTGTTAAAGCAGGACACAGTCGTTCAGCATCCTGATTTCATCTTCTATGATTGCTATCTCTATCCCAAACCTCCCAACTCCTCCAAATACCGGAGTTGAGATTACCTTATCACACCCGCTGCTGCTGATTAGATGGCAAACCCGGAAGTAAAATGCTAATGAACTGGCTGAGTTAAAAAGCCACAGACAGACATGCTGAACTTACTACCGATTTCCCACACGATATCATACCTCCCCATTCCCAACATGTCTCCAAGTACATATTGGGGCCCTAGGCCATTGGCCCCGATGTTAGCTCGGAGACATGGAGTTAGCAGGGGCGGTGGGGATGGCGGGGGGGCTGTTTTGCGTATTTAATGGCAGGACATGATTAACATTTTTTGTCTCCATTTCCCAGCCACAGCCAGCCAGACAGGAAGGTTGGCTGGCTGTCAGGCGGGTAGGCCGGCACCAGGCTACAGCCAGGGAGAGGAGAGGAATCGGAAAGGCCTGAGAGGAGAGCGGAAGAGTAGGCGGAATGGGGCGGGGGTGGAGATCAGAAGGGTCGGGGAAGATCGGAAGGGTCACAGGGATATCGGAGGCCACTGCGGGGAGTGCAGATGAGGTAGGGATCAGAAACTGCAGGGGAAAGGCGAGAGATTGTGGCTTGGGTAGATCGTGGCTTCGGTGGCGGAGTCCAATTGCGGTGTGCAGAGGCGAGCGCAAGCAGGAAGGACACTTACCTGCTGGATCTATCAGTCCTCACCTTCCTTTAGCAGTCAGATTAAATTCGAAATGGATATGAAATCAGAAGCATGCAGCCTCATTATAATATTTAAATGAAGGACTCACCTCCTGGGAGCAGGTTGGTCACCCATGCCCAAAAACTGGACGGGGGCCGGTTCGAGGTGGGTTGGTGTCGGGTTAGAGATTTTTAATATTTTAACATCGCACCTGACCCAAACCCACCCATTTTTGGGGGTTAAAATTCCCCTCGAGTTTCTGAATGAAATTTGCCAATCTGTGCCAAACTGTAGGCAACTTTGTGGTGCAGGAACATGCTCACAAGGATTAGGCTCAGACTGCCCAAGAATAGGGCTTAAAATTATGGTTAAAATTATCCATTCTTATGTATCTAATCATAGCCAGAGAATCATCTGCAATGGCTTCTCTTCCCGCTCCTGCATCGTTACCTCTGGTGTCCCCCAAGGATCTATTCTTGGCCCCCTTCTATTTCTCATCAACATGTTGCCCTTCAGTGACATAATTCGAAAACACAGCGTTAGTTTCCACATGATGACACCCAGCTCTACCTCACCATTATCTCTCTCGACCCCTCCACTGTATCTAAATTGTCAGACTGCTTGTCCATCATCCAGTACCGGATGAGCATAAATATTGGGAAGACCAAAGCAATTGTCTTCGGTGCCCACCACAAACTCCAGTTCCCTAACCACCGACTCCATCCCTCTCCCTGGCGACTGTCGGAGGCTGAACCAGACTGTTTGCAACCTAGGGTTCATATTGAGGTTTCGACCACATATCTGTTCCAGCACTAAGACTGCCGATTTCCACCTCTGTGACAGCTAATCTGCTGCTGAAACCCTCATCCATGCCTTTGTTACCTCGAGATTTGACTATTCCAAAATACTCCTGGCTGACATCCCACGTTATACTCTTCGCAAACTTGAGATCATCCAAAACTCTGCTGCACATCTCCTAACTCGCTCCAAGTCCAGTTCACCCATCACCCCTGTGCTCGCTGACATACATTGGCTCTCGGTTAAGCAAAGCCTCCATTTTAAAATTCTCATCCTGGTTTTGATATTCCTCTCGGGCCTCACCCCTCCCTATCTCTGTAATCTCTTCCAGCCTCACAATCCTCCGAGATATCTGTGCTCCTCTAATTGTGGCCTCTTTAGCATCCATGATTTTAATCTCTCCACAATTGGTGGCCGTGCCTTCAGCTGCCAAAGCCCTAAGCTCTGGAATTCCCTCCCTAAACCTCGCCGCCTTGCTACCTTTCTTTCTTCCTTTAAGACGCTCCTTCGAACCTACCTCTTTGACCCAGCTTTTGTTCATCTGCCCTAATATCGCCAAATTTTGTTTTATAACACTCCTGTGAAGCACCTTGGCCATTTTACTATGTTAAAGGCACTATATAAATGTAAGTTGTTGCTTTTGCTGTGCGGTATTACTGTACAAACAAGTTCATATAAAATTAATTTGTCTGCTTGTTTAAAAGAGGCACTAATGTGCATAGATCCTCTGTTTTTCTTTCCCTGATGATCACTAATATGTTACTATACAACAAATAAACAATTTTTACAGTGTGATGTTTGACACATAATGGATTTGAGCAAAATAAAAAAAACGTTTTAATATGCACAGATTTAAAGAGTGTTAAAAGTTTTTAAAGTAGGTGACTAGAGAAAATATAAGTAAATTCATTTGTGAATGAAACAAGCTGTCTTTACACCCAGAAAAATATGTAAAGTAAAATTAAATAAATATTTATTTGAACAAATTGCTGCTAATCAATCACTAAATCCAGGGGAGCCTCGAATCCTTCAAAAATACTTCCCTGGAGCAGTGGGGGTCATTTTAATCTTCCCTCCAGCAGGAATGTGACAGGATGGATCCTGCCCAAAATTACATTCCAGGGCAGTCAATGGAAAGTAAAATCAGGCGGGATGTAAAACGGGCAGCTGATCTGATCCTGTCAGTTTCCCACCGGGCAGAGTAGGTTAAAACAGTGCCCCCTGCAATCCAGTATGTAAAGATCAAAAAACATGCCTTTTACACTGGCTTTTCTCTGCTTTCTAATGCCAATGATAATCAACCACAAATGGGCCCTGGAGAAGGGCACTTGCATTGACAACATCAAACAAAAAAGTGCACATGGGCTGTAATACTGCAAAATCTATAAATCTACTCTGACTCTGCATTAAGACTGCAATAAATAATAGCTTCCGTATGCCAATAAATGCTGCTGTTGCCAGTATCCAGGAGACTAACTGCAAATTATATTTTCTTTTTGAAGGATTTGGGGCTCTCATGGATTTAGTGATTTGTTCAACTAAATATTTATTTAAATTACTTGACATCGTTTGCTGGATGGAAAGAGAGCTTGTTTCAGTCATAAATTAATTTACTTACATTTTCTCTAATCCACTACTTAAAAAAATTTTTAACACTCTTTTCATCCGGTGTATATTTAAAAAGTCTTTTTCTCTAGCTTACTTCCATTATGCTTCAAACATCGCACTATAAAAAGTGTCCAAAAAAATTTGAAAGGATAAATTAAGCCAATCATTTCCTGTCTGAGAAAATGTAGCCTTTTCCCCAGGGCAGAAGCCAGGGATTCATAAACAGTTGCTAATCTACAGAAATTTTCTTCAGTAATTAGTCTCTAATTGACTTCAGGATTTGCCTATTTTGATCATTACCAACAACGAGACCTTGAGCTTGGCTTTAAGTGACAAGCTAGATAAAGACATTCTCAGCAGCTGAACATCATAATCATGTTCAAGACCCCAGACTGCCCATGAGCTATGTCACAGTACTTGCTGTCGTTATATCCACAATGACAGCAAGAAAATGCACATCCAAATAAAACTCAGCCTTACACTCCAATTCAATAGTGGTAATTTTAACCCCCAAAAATGTGCAGGTTTGGGTTGGGTGGGAAATAAAAATGTTAGAAATTTCAAACAAGAATTCAATCAGCCATGAACCCGCCCACTCCCGGAGCGACCAATCCGCTCTCAGGAGGCAAGCTGGTCATTGAAACCTTTTAAGGATTTCTACTAGCCTCCATTTTAACACGGTGTAATGTATTTGCTTCATGGGTTCTTTGTTTAAGAATTCATAGCAATACATTGCTATTAAGAATGAGTTGGTTTATTAACAACGGTTGAACAATCACACACCACATTACTAGTTCATCCACTCGTGGCTTGTATTTTTTACTGCTGTCGTCCGGGTTTCCCTGGCCTTGGGAAAACTGGCAGGTAAAAGGAGGCGAGAAGGGCTGGATCCATGAGGTAAATGCTTTTATATAACTGCTTGTGGGTCAGGAGGAGCAGGAGTGTTTCCTTCCGGCCCAACAAGCTATCCTGTAAACAACCCCACCCCCCCACCTCCACAATCTCCACCAAACACTGACTGCCCGATTTCCACATGACATCCCTCCTGCGATCACCGACCCCCGTGGTTAACCCCGAACCCCCTCACCATGCTCTCCCCACCCCACCTCACACGATCTCCCAAACACACCCACCACCCCCCAACCACTGATCGTACCAGCTCCTCAGCTGCGGCCTTTTCTGGAGCCTTCCTCACCCAGCCAAGCCAACCAATCAGGCTGGCCTTTGGACGGGAAGCCTGGAAAAGAAATTCACATCCACCATGGAACTAAAACTCTCGCGTTCAGGGAAAATCGCACTTTCGGGTTTCCCAATCAAAACTCCTCCCTCCACTCCAAAACCCCGGCTCAGTAAACATCAGAGCTGTTCCTGCCTCCCATCTAGCCACAGGAGTAGTGATTATGTCGAAATAGAGTTGCCATCTTTTGCTTAATTCAAAACTGAACAGAAAAAGGACATTTCAACAACTGTTGTGCAGGTATGGAACCAACTCCTCTCCATAGGCCATGCAGCTTACTTTAATGATGGCAGTAGCTTGTCCAAGAGGAGCAGCCACAGCATAGTTCAGTTCACATAGAAACATAGAAAATAGGTGCAGGAGTAGGCCATTCGGCCCTTCTAGCCTGCACCGCCATTCAATGAGTTCATGGCTGAACATGCAACTTCAGTACCCCATTCCTGCTTTCTCACCATACCCCTTGATCCCCCTAGTAGTAAGGACTTCATCTAACTCCTTTTTGAATATATTTAGTGAATTGGCCTCAACAACTTTCTGTGGTAGAGAATTCCACAGGTTCACCACTCTCTGGGTGAAGAAATTCCTCCTCATCTCGGTCCTTAATGGCTTACCCCTTATCCTTAGACTGTGTCCCCTGGTTCTGGACTGCCCCAACATTGGGAACATTCTTCCTGCATCTAACCTGTCTAACCCCGTCAGAATTTTAAACGTTTCTATGAGGTCCCCTCTCATTCTTCTGAACTCCAGTGAATACAAGCCCAGTTGATCCAGTCTTTCTTGATAGGTCAGTCCCGCCATCCCGGGAATCAGTCTGGTGAACCTTCGCTGCACTCCCTCAATAGCAAGAATGTCCTTCCTCAGGTTAGGAGACCAAAACTGTACACAATACTCCAGGTGTGGCCTCACCAAGGCCCTGTACAACTGTAGCAACACCTCCCTGCCCCTGTACTCAAATCCCCTCGCTATGAAGGCCAACATGCCATTTGCTTTCTTAACCGCCTGCTGTACCTGCATGCCAACCTTCAATGACTGATGTACCATGACACCCAGGTCTCTTTGCACCTCCCCTTTTTCTAATCTGTCACCATTCAGATAATAGTCTGTCTCTCTGTTTTTACCACCAAAGTGGATAACCTCACATTTATCCACATTATACTTCATCTGCCATGCATTTGCCCACTCACCTAACCAAGTCGCTCTGCAGCCTCATAGCATCCTCCTCGCAGCTCACACTGCCACCCAACTTAGTGTCATCCGCAAATTTGGAGATACTACATTTAATCCCCTCGTCTAAATCATTAATGTACAGTGTAAACAGCTGGGGCCCCAGCACAGAACCTTGCGGTACCCCACTAGTCACTGCCTGCCATTCTGAAAAGTCCCCATTTACTCCTACTCTTTGCTTCCTGTCTGACAACCAGTTCTCAATCCATGTCAGCACACTACCCCCAATCCCATGTGCTTTAACTTTGCACATTAATCTCTTGTGTGGGACCTTGTCGAAAGCCTTCTGAAAGTCCAAATATACCACATCAACTGGTTCTCCCTTGTCCACTCTACTGGAAACATCCTCAAAAAATTCCAGAAGATTTGTCAAGCATGATTTCCCTTTCACAAATCCATGCTGACTTGGACCTATCATATCAGCTCTTTCCAAATGCACTGCTATGACATCCTTAATAATTGATTCCATCATTTTACCCACTACCGATGTCAGGCTGACCAGTCTATAATTCCCTGTTATCTCTCTCCCTCCTTTTTTAAAAAGTGGGGTTACATTGGCTACCCTCCACTCCATAGGAACTGATCCAGAGTCAATGGAATGTTGGAAAATGACTGTCAATGCATCCACTATTTCCAAGGCCACCTCCTTAAGTACTCTGGGATGCAGTCCATCAGGCCCTGGGGATTTATCGGCCTTCAATCCCATCAATTTCCCCAACACAATTTCCCGACTAATAAGGATTTCCCTCAGTTCCTCCTCATTACTAGACCCTCCCACCCCTTTTATATCCGGAAGGTTGTTTGTGTCCTCCTCAGTGAATACCAAACCAAAGTACTTGTTCAATTGGTCCGCCATTTCTTTGTTCCCCGTTATGACTTCCCCTGATTCTGACTGCAGGGGATCTACGTTTGTCTTTACTAACCTTTTTCTCTTTACATATCTATAGAAACTTTTGCAATCCGTCTTAATGTTCCCTGCAAGCTTCTTCTCGTACTCCATTTTCCCTGCCCTAATCAAACCCTTTGTCCTCCTCTGCTGAGTTCTAAATTTCTCCCAGTCCCCGGGTTCGCTGCTATTTCTGGCCAATTTGTATGCCACTTCCTTGGCTTTAATGCTATCCCTGATTTCCCTTGATAGCCACGGTTGAGCCACCTTCCCTTTTTTATTTTTATGCCAGACAGGAATGTACAATTGTTGTAGTTCATCCATGCGGTCTCTAAATGTCTGCCATTGCCCATCCACAGTCAACCCCTTCAGTATCATTCGCCAATCTATCCTAGCCAATTCACGCCTCATACCTTCAAAGTTACCCTTCTTTAAGTTCTGGCCCATGGTCTCTGAATTAACTGTTTCATTCTCCATCCTAATGCAGAATTCCACCATATTATGGTCACTCTTCCCCAAGGGGCCTCGCACAACGAGATTGCTAATTAATCCTCTCTCATTACACAACACCCAGTCTAAAATGGCCTCCCCCCTAGTTGGTTCCTCGACATATTGGTCTAAAAAACCATCCCTTATGCACTCTAGGAAATCCTCCTCCACCGTATTGCTTCCAGTTTGGTTAACCCAATCTATGTGCATATTAAAGTCACCCATTATAACTGCTGCACCTTTATTGCACGCACCCCTAATTTCATGTTTGATGCCCTCCCCAACATCACTACTACTGTTTGGAGGTCTGTACACAACTCCCACTAACGTTTTTTGCCCTTTGGTATTCTGCAGCTCTATCCATATAGATTCCACATCATCCAAGCTAATGTCCTTCCGAACTATTGCCTTAATTTCCTCCTTAACCAGCAATGCTACCCCACCTCCTTTTCCTTTTATTCTATCTTTCCTAAATGTTGAATACCCCTGGATGTTGAGTTCACATTGTAAGGTCAGCTCAGTTTGGCTGTGTTTGTCCTATTCATACTGTTATTGATTCAATATTAAATACATTTTTTAATTGGATTTATTATAGTTGAAAACAATTTTACATTTCGACAACATTCCGCAGCTCAACCTTTGCTTAAACTTCTATCTCGCAGACTTGATAAATCCAAATACCTATGGTATGTGAATGTGCAGAATAAATCGCCCACACATTTGTAGAGCACTGTTTTTCTACTTTTGCCATCCGGTTTTTGATATAACCCTATTTCACAAATGAACTAAAAAAGCTTCTAACTTAATTCTCCATTTAAAACTCACAAAGAATGTGCAGAAATAGCACAAATTACAAATTATAATATAAAAAAAGAACAATTGTTGGATTACAAGAGAAAAGAAACTAAAGTAACTTTTGATGTTAAATAACTTAAGTCACTGCCATGCTTACACTGAGGTATGCAGCCCACCATTACTGTGTTTATTTTTCTATATTCATTGAGCCTTATCATGTATGTTGAACATATACCTCACATTTCATTCTCAAACGTTAATGTGCCATACCATGCTGTGTTGCTGTCAGTTGACTTGATTCAGTGGATGATGTCATCAGGTAACAAGATCGCAGAGAGAAGCCCATTCATGGCGTTATTGACAATCATACAAATTCAATCATACACACTGTACCTTAAACAAGAAAAGAGAGAACTTGCATTTATAGAGCACCTTTCATGACCTCAGGACGCCTCAAAGTGCCTTAAAGCCAAGTACTTTTTTTGAAGTGTAGTTACTGTTGTAATGTAGGAAATGCAGCAGCCAAATTTGCACACCATCGCCATTGACTACAGCTTGGATTCTAGTGAAGTAATTCAATTCAGAACAGAGGAGTACTTACATTTAATACTAACACCTAAGTGAGATCAAGCAGTATTTTGAACTTGTGAACACTCGGTTTAAATTAGGGATCGGCTGCTTGTCAGAATTTAGAAAACATGCTGTTTCTGTCAGAAATGGTTTCTTGAACCAATGTTGCAAAACACCTGATGCAGCAAATATAACTTTACGGTTGAAAGCATCTGTCATTATTTAATAAGCCATTAACTGAAAGAAAGACATGGGAAAATACTTTTACCATGTCATAATTTCCATTATTCCCTGCTGTATAAGCTTTCACACTAATACAAATTTTCCATTTCATTTTTATTTTTCCCATCTCCTACTCTCAGTACCAAACACAGAAAATAGATCTTAGTCCACATAAGTACATATTTCAAATAAAGCAAAGACCTTTACCTTTGCCCCAGCACAAGTTGGTTCTATTAAAGACAAGAGTGTTTTAGCAACATGATCAGATAGTATACTGAAGCTCCAACAGACTACATTGCTAAGTAGTGAGATTAAGGTTTGTACTTAAGATTCCCCACGAGGTATTGCTGGACTCAATGGTGCTACCGCTGAAGTAGGTTGCCATGGTGTTCAGGTACTCTCCATCAAGGAAGGAGGAAATGTCACAAAAAGTTGCACTCCCACAGACAGATATAGAGCAGCATTGTAAAGGTCAAAGGGCAGGTGTTCAACCTGTCCACTCACCCAAGGAAGGCATCTGGAGAGGTCAGGGGAAAAGGGGAGAAACAAATTACTGCTCCATTTAGTTTTGGAGATTGCTGATCTGAAAACCTTCTGAAACCTATATCCTGATTGCAGTATAAATACCTCAAATTTTGCATTCCAAATCAATTGGATTAATTAAATAAAAAGAAACACTAACAAGCCATATAGAAATATGTCACATGGAGAAATTACTTTGTCACACAGTAGTCATGAGCACAGCACATTGAGAATAGATTGGAATGTTGGGGATGGTTTTTCAGGTTTTTTATAAACCTAATGGGCTATGACAAATGTGGAAGGGCTGGTAAGATGTATCTATATTGCAAAACATTAGTCCAACAGATATTCGCCACAAAATAAATCTAATAAAATGTAGTCCAGTATCTCTCCTGTCAAATAAGCTTAATTATCTGACCATCAGAGAACTAATAACATTGAACAGCATGGACAGAAAAACAGACAATATCGAATTACCACACACAGCAATCAAGGGAGCTGGATTGAAAATGATCATACTTACTTCCCTGTAATATGGTTTAAAATGCTATCATTCAATAAATAAAATTAGTGCTTGCAAATTAGATGGATTTCTTTCAGAAAATGACATTTTGGGATACAGTATATGAGTAATTTGAGACATGTGATAAGTGTAGGATGCTTGGGAGGAAAATGGTGACTTTGGACCTGTGGTTTCTAAAGCTGTACATTGCTGGACATAATTTCTGTGTCTGCTGTAGACTAGTTGCTAGAGAATGATTGGTATGATTAGTCAACAACTCCATTATCATTGTATCATGTGACTACCGGGATGGTAGAAGGAGAACTAGGTGGACCGTGGTCTTTTTTTCATCTAGCAATTCCTATGTTCCTGTGTTCAAAAGTGTGTGGAGAGATGCATAGTTGCATACTCAGGAGGGGAGAAAATGAGGAAGAACAGCAGATGATCTCACATATTTTTACAAAAATGAAAATTTTTGAAAAATAAATTCACCTTTGCACTCTGATTTTAATGACTTGAGGACAGAAACTGTTCAGTAGCTCTCTCATACAGTAAAGACTATCATGTGCATCATTTGCAGTGGGACAGAATACCTTTACCCAATACAGCTTTCTTTTGCTGGTGATGGCTTTTGCTAAAAAAGTATTTTATTTCATGATTTCTTTCATAAGAGCTTAGGAAGCTGCCATGCTCGATGTCCTAAAGTGATATTCTGTCAGAGAGATAAGTAATTTAAACAACAATACCATCAATTTCACTGCCAACCTCTGCCTTTCCTGTCCAGGATCCAACTCAAAACTAAAGGCTTAGTTTAGATATCTGTTGATCTCCTATTTGAAGAATATTACTTACCTTGTGATGTGTACCTTTACTGGGATTCACTATGCCATCCAAAGAATCCAGTTGCAATGCTCAAGTGAAGAAATCCCACAAATGATTCAAAGCACCTGTTAACAAATATTGGTATCTGGTCCACATTTTCTTCCAACATGCTCTAGCTCGCACTTGCATAAAATAAAATAACGCGAATAGCTGCTGTTTCATAAAGGCTTGTTACAATAGTTGTCTCACCACACATATTGGAACTAAGTAAAGGCCCAGGACACAGCTGGTCTCAGACAAGGGGCTAGAAATTTGCTTCTTGGCGATAATTGTATTTTTTCGCCAAAATTATTGTTATTGCATCACTATCGCTATGAGGCCGTAAATTCAAGCTTTAATTTGCGCAGCGGTAAAAATCAGCATTGCACAAGAATTTGCGCCGCAAACCGCGATCCTTGCCAACTTTAATCCGAGGCCAATACTACTGCAAGTTGGGCCTAGGAAGGGCAGACTTGCAGTAAAATAAATTGGAAAAAAGACAAAAAAAAAATTCACAAAACATTTACAAGTCTATTGAATTGCTGCAAAAGAATGAAAAAATAAAAACGTTAACTTACCCTTTTTGCAGGTCTTCATTCCTACTGCTGATCCAAGGGCTGCAACGCAGCTTTTTCCTTGGCGTTTTTTTTCATCCTAAATACAGGTGCAGTCAGTGAGAGCCAAATTTTTGACAAAAGAGATATTTCGAGTCTTGCCCGGCGACGCTCCTCTCTCCAGTGGTATTTGAAAAATGCTGCTGCAAAACTTCTCCAAATTTTCCGCCGACCGGGTTTTCGCCAAAAAAAGGTGAAATAGCACCAAAAACCCAGTTGCAAAATCGCTGAATTTCAAGCCTAATTTCTTACTAAGATCATTTGTTTTGAGAGAAGATCCCCTGCAGGTGTGAATTTAGGTACATTTCAATGGCCTTTGACCGAGATTGAGATGTCACTGGGCAGCTGGTTGCTTGGGCTTCAGTATGTCGGCCTCACATTTTAGAAATGGAGCTGTCAAAATCAGATTTCTTTGTATAAGAACATAAGAATTAGGAGTATGTGGGCCATGCATCCCTTCGAGTCTGCTCCGCCATTCAATAAGATCATGGCTGATCTTCGACCTCAACTCCACTTTCCCTTCCGATCTCAATATCCCTTGATTCCTTTAAAGTCCAAAAATCTATCTATCTTAGCCCTGAATAAACTCACTGACTCAGCATCCACAGCCCTTTGGGGTAAAGAATTCCCAAAGATTCGCAACTCTCTGAGTGAAGAAATTCCTCATCTCAGTCTTAATAGGCTGACCCCTTATCCTGAGACTATGCCCTCTAGTTCTAGACTCTCCAGCCAGGGGAAATAACCTCTCAGCATCTAACCTGTCAATCTCCCTCAGAAACTTATATGTTTCCAAGAGATCACCTCTCATTCTTCTAAACTCCAGAGAGCATAGATCCAATCTACCCAATCTCTCCTCATAGGACAACGCTCTCATCCCAGGGATCAATCTAGTGAAGCTTTGTTGCTCTGCCTCTAAGGCATGTATGTCGTTTCTCAGATCAGGAGAACAAAACTGTGCACAGTACTCAAGGTGTGGTCTCACCAAAGCCCTGTACAATTGCAGCAAGACTTCCTTACTCTTGTACTCCAACACCCTTGCAATAAAGGCCAACATGCCATTTGCCTTCCTAATTACTTGCTATACCTGCATGCTAACTGTCTGTGTTTCCTGTACAAGGATTCTTAAATGTCTCTAAACACTAACATTTAATAATTTCTCACAATTTAAAAAATATTCTGTTTTTCTGTTCTTCCTACCAAAGTGAATAACCTCACATTTCCCCATATTATACTCCATCTGCCACCTTATTGTCCACTCACTTAACATAGAAACATATAAAATAGGAACAGGAGTAGGCCATTCGGCCCTTCGAGCCTGCACCACCATTCAATAAGATCGTTCACCTCAGTACCCCTTGCCTGCTTTCTCTCCATAGCCCTTGATCCCTTTAGCCGCAAGGGCCATATCTAACTCTCTCTCGAATATATCCAATGAAGAGGCATCAACAACTCTCTGCGGTCGGGAATTCCACAGGTTAACAACTCTCTGAGTGAAGAAGTTTCTCCTCATCTCAGTCCTAAATGGCTTACCCCTTATCCTTAGATTATGTCCCCTGGTTCTGGACTTCCCCAACATCGGGAACATTCTTCCTGCAAATAACCTGTCCAGTCCTGTCAGAATTTTATATGTTTCTATGAGATCCCCTCTCATCCTTCTAAACTCCAGTGAATACAGGCCCAGTCGATCCAGTCTTTCCTCATATGTCAGTTCTGCCATCCCGGGAATCAGTCTGGTGAACCTTCGCTGCACTCCCTCAATAGCAAGAACGTCCTTCCTCAGATTTGGAGACCAAAACTGAACACGATATTCCAGGTGAGGCCTCACCAAGACCCTGTACAACTGCAGTAAGACCTCCCTGCTCCTATACTCAAATCCCCTAGCTATGAAGGCCAACATACCATTTGCCACCTTCATCGCCTGCTGTACCTGCATGCCAACTTTCAATGACTGATGTACCATGACACCCAAGTCTATTGCACCTCCCTTTTTCCTAATCTGCCGCTATTCAGGTAATAGTCCTCCTTCGTGTTTTTGTCACCAAAGTGGATAACCTCACATTTATCCACATTATACTGCATCTGTCATGCATTTGCCCACTCACCTAACCTGTCCAAGTCACCCTGCAGCCTCTTAGCTTCCTCCTCACAGCTCACACCGCCAGCCAGCTTAGTGTCATCTGCAAACTTGGAGATATTACATTCAATTCCTTCATCTAAATCATTAATGTATATTGTAAATAGCTGGGGTCCCAGCACTGAACCCTGCGGCACCCCACTAACGGCGGCTATAAGGCTCAACCTCATCCCACATTTCCCTGCCTATATTCCTTTGCAGTGTCTTTGTGTCCTCCTCACAATTTACTTTCCCACCTAGCTTTGTATCATCAGCAAACTTGGATACACGGCACTCGGTCTCTTCCTCTAAGTCTTTCATATAGATTGTAAATAACTAAAGCCCAAGGATTATGCCAATTTGCAGCACCCCACTAGTTACAGTGTGCCAACTGGAAAATGACCTGTTTTTCTGTCCTTTAACCAATCCTTTATCCATGCTAATATATTATCCCCCAACCCCATGAGCCTTTATCTTGCATAAGAACCTTTTGTGGCACCTTATGGAAAGCCTTTTGGAAATCCAAATAAATTACCTCCACTGGTTCCCCATTATCTACCCTGTTAGTTATATCCTCAAAAAATTCTAATAAATTTGCTAAACACGATTTCCCTTTCATAAAACTATGTTGACTCTGCCTCATCATATTATGATTTTCTAAGTGCCCTGTTATCATTTCCTTAATAATGGATTCACGGATTTCTCTATGACGGATGTCAGGCTAAATAGCCTGTAGTTCCCCATTTTCTCTCTCCCTCATTTCTTGAATAGCAGGATTACATTTTCTACCTTCAAATCCACAGGGACCATTCTAGAATCTAGGACATTTTGGAAAATAACACCAATGTATCCACTATCTCTGCAGCCACCTCTTTTAGAACCCTAGGATGTCGGCCATCAGGTCCAGGGGATTGTTGGCTTTTAGTCCCATTAGTTTCTCACATGCTTTTTTCTCTACTGATATTAATTACTTTAAGTTCCTCACTGTTATTACGCCCTTGGTTCATCACTATTTTTGGTATGCTTTTTGTATATTGTACTGTGAAGGCAGATGCAAAATATTCATTTAATGTCTCTGGCATTTCCTTATTCTCCATTATAATTTCTCCTGTCCCAGCCTCCAAGGGATCAATGCTTACTTTTGCTACTCTTTTCCTTTTTATACACTTGTAGAAGCTCCTACAATCTGTTTTTATATTTCTTGCTAGTTTACTCTCCTATTCTATTTTCTCCCGTTTTTATCAATTTTTTTGTCATCCTTTGCTGGTTTCTAAAACCCTCCAACTCCTCCTGCTTACTACTATTCTTCACAATATTATAAACCTCTTCTTTTAATCTAATACTATCCTTAACTTCTTTAGTTAGCCATGGATTGATCACTTTCCTGTGGAGGATTTATTTCTCAATGGAATGTATATTCGTTAAGAATGTTGGAATATTCCTTTAAATGTTTTCCACTGCTTATCTACTGTCCTATCTTTTAATCCAATTTCCCAATCTACCTTAGCCAACTTGCCTATCATATCTTTATTTAAGTTTAAGACTCTTGTGTTGGATTTAAGTATTTCATTCTCAATCTCAATGTGAAATTCTATGATCACTCTTCCCCAGACGATCCTTTACTAGAGATTACTAATTAACCCTGTCTCATTACACAATACAAGGTCTTAAAGATCCTGTGCCTTGGTTGGTTCTATGATGTATTATTCTAGGAAACTGTCTCGAATTCAATCCATGATCTCGTCCTCCAGACTACCTTTGCCAATTTGATTTGCCCAGTCTATATGTAGATTAAAGTCCCCCATGATTATTGCATCACCTTTGTTAAAAGCTCCAATTACTTGTTGATTAATATTCTGTCCAACAGTACAGCTACTGTTTGGGGGCCTATAAACTACTCCCGCAATATTTTCTGCCCCTTGTTATTTCTTATCTCCACCTATATTGATTCCACTTCCTGATCTTCTGAGCTAAGATCCTTTCTCACTACTGTCCTTATTAGCCCTTTATTATCAGGGCAAATACCCTCTCATTTTCCACTCTGCCTATCTTTTTGAAACATCAAGTACCCTGCAATATTTAATTCCCAACTTTGGTCACCTTGCAACCTTGGCCAGAATCTTTACCTGAGCATTGGGGAGGGTATGTGTGGGCCCCGTAGCGGGTCGCCATCCCGAAAATTTTCAACAGCGCGTTCTGCATTGCACGTTTTACTCAATTGCATCAATTGGATCATTGAAACAGTCATGCTGGTTTCTGGCCCAATTAAATGGAGTGCGTCTGCTGACGTCACTGATGACTCGTTTTCAGTGCGGATATTTAAAGCAGGATACATACATCCCAGTTGAAGGTTGTTATAGGAGAGATAATGATGTTTGGGAGTGCTATAAATTGTTGCATATTATTGGGTCATGGAGTCACATAGACAGAAGGCTGCGCCCAGATTCCCTGATATCTTGCTGGAAGTGTTAGTCCAGGGAGTCAGAGCACTCAGGGAGGTCCTCTTCCCTGCGGATGGCAACAAAAGACCAGCCAGAGACACGAAGAGGGCATGGCTGGAAATCACAGAGGAGGTCAGTAGCATGGATGTCGTCAGGAGGGTGTGGATCCAGTGCTGCAAAAGATTTTATGATCTCATGAGGTCAGGAAATGTGAGTGCGATCCCACATTCAACTACATCCTGATGCGCGTGTCACCCCAACCTCATCACTCTGCCTTACCAAACCTGCTCCTGAATGTCAATCCTCACACTAAACCTCACCCATCCCGCTGTTTATGCAGCTACTCACATCCCCATCTGACTGACAACCCCTGACACTCACCCTCAACCTAATGCAATCATGGGAAGTAACATCACAGAAGGAGGCCATTTGACAATGTCATGCCACTCCCTCAGTCACCCTCTGCAGATGTAGCCCATCCATTCCTTACACTCATTCCATCACTTTCACTAAATGTTTTCTTCTTTCCCTCCTTGCAGGAGAAGAGAGCCCAGAACAACAGGGAGAGGCAATGAACCGGAGATGACCCTCCAATATTCACCGATTTGACTCCAGCAGAGGAGGAGGCGCTTGACATCTCTGTAGCTGCAGAGCTACTGTTGGTGAAAGACAGAGCGAGGGGGACCATCCCAGCAACCTGGTGACAGAATTACATTTCATATGACCACATGGTGACTGATGTCAGCAGCCAGTGAAATGTCATCATGTGTATAATGGTAATGTTACAGATTCATATCACAAGACTTCTAACTCATCTCTTTACTCTCCCACGGGTCCAACAAGTGTCCCCTCCACACCCCCACTGTCCAGCCTGAGGAGGAAGACGACTCCTCAGAGGAAGCTCCAGCCTCTGAGGGTGCACCATCAACAGACCCAAGTGCACCCAGCACCAGCGCAGATAAGCGCACCTCAGTGGGTCCTGTACAAGATATAGCAGTGTTGTCACCTGGTATCTCACAGATCACGTGAACAAGAGTAGGTGATGGAGACAGAGACAGCAGTGGAGACTCCTCGCAGGATGCTCCAAGCTCTGCTGAGCTGTATGCAGATGCTGAACCTCGGAGGCCATCGAGAAAGAGGGCGATCTTGGAGGATCAGCAACAATTGCATGAGGCTCTGGCAGTTTTTGCAGCTGCAATGTGTGACTGTACAGAGAATGGAGGAGTCCATCTCCAACATGAGCACCACCATCTCTCAGGCGATGGCGATGATGTGCTGTTCCATGGAAAGGATGGCCTTCTGCTTGGAGCAGAAAATGCTCCAGTCCAACGAGAATATGCTTGCTGCGAACAACAGATTGCAAACACTCATTGACCTCATCTTGAGGAGGGATACTAATGTAAACTTGTATTTCCTCGAGATGTAGACACTTACTGCTTATGTTAGCTTCTGAACAGCTCATCATATTCTGTACTGTGGTTTGATTATTCTGGATTAAAAAAATAATTTAATACATCCGAGTCACCACATTAACAGTAAGATGAGAGTTAATCTAGTAGGATAGTTTCCTGAGCCAAAAGCTCTATGTTTGAGAAAAATAACAAGCGAGAGAGAGAGGGTCTCTGTCATTGGCCTTGCAAGGCTAGGGAGTTGGAGAGCATTTCACTGGTTTTTATCTGCCAAATGAACTCTTCTTATAAAGGCTAAATTTATATAAGGCAAGAAACGTGTCACATATCGAAGACTCGCTTTGCATTTAAAGAGACTGTCATTATATGTTATTGCTATATTAAAGATCATGGTCAAGATCACACTACATCTAAGGTTTTCTACTGAAAATTATTACTTTACAAACCTAACCTGATCTGGGTGTATTAAAATCCTAAAATAATATACAGTCCCTGGCTATTGTTTTATCATATCTAATATTTTAAAATAAATATTTTAAAAGAGACAAGCCTTAATTGAAATATAGATAAAGGGGGAAAAATTGTTCCTTTTTTGCACCCTGTGAGCGCCGCCACGGGGCACTTTTTGCATGGGGGCGATACCGCCTCCCGGGAATTTGCCCCAGGAAGGCGCTGTCCCAGAAGTGCCACCCCGCCGCGGTTAGCGCCCCAGGTTGCCGCGCAACCGGCAATGACGTCATTGACGTGCGTCACGACCCATTACCACCCCACGCCGACCCAGTAACACCCCACGGGGGAAATTGCCCCATGGGCTGTGAGGCTGGCAGACATCCGCTCTCGGTGTGCTGTTTAAAGAGGATGCCTGTAGCGCCCCGGCCGCCATCTTTGTTGGTTGGCTGAATCTTGGGTCGACCCAACCATGACAGCCCTAGCGTGGACCGCGTCACCATCATGCAACCCGGCATTCAGTCTTGGGTGCTGGGCTGCTGACCCGGTCTCACGTGTCTCTGGTGGCCCAATGGTGGCCACCAAAGGGCCATGCAGAGTGCACAGCAACACTCCCCTTTAAAGGGGAGGGGCATTGTAGTGCTGGACTCAGCGCTGCGCTACCGCCCCGGCACTGCCCCCAAAGGAAGTGGAGCACCGGAGACAGTGCTCCATTTCCTTTGAGGGGCGAAAGACCCAATTCCGCGTCGGGGGCGGGACCTCTGGGCCGGGTGACAAAAGGCCCGGCCCTGGAAGGTTACCATCCCCGATCGGGTCGTGAGGCAATTTCGCCCCCAATGTCTTTTTGGCCACAATTCAATGGAACAGATATTGATGCTGGGCCCAGATTTGGCGCAGACTCTCTGCAGAAAAGAGATGGACTGAACATTTCCCAATGTTCTGCCTTCCTTCTTTATACCAGTGGGACGTGGACTCGAAGGAAAAACGCTTACTGTAAATGTTAGAGAGAAAGAAATAACAAAGGGTAAAATTGAGAAAAGAGAAAAATGCTCATCAGCCAAATCTCCACAGGGGCTGCTCCGGCAGCAGAAGAGTAGCGGAGCAGAACACCGGCTGCCGACATAGTTGGCTTCAACCCTCCATAAAATTGAGCTCATCCAAAACTCTGTTGCCCGTATCCTTACTCATAACAAATCCCGCTCACCGATCACCCCTGTCATGCATGTAACCACAATGTAACACCAATTTAACCTAAATGCACACCTTGACCACAAGGAGTGAACTTGTGGGAGATACTCCTTACCTGATCACACAGGTATAAAAAGGGAGGTCCCATGCAGAATCATCACTTGAGGTCCTGTGAATAAAGAGTTAAGGTCACAGAGTGACTTTGTTCCCAGAATGTACCTCGTGTGGTTTCATATTGTAGAATAAGGACTTTACATTGGCGATGAGAAACGGGAATTCATGACGCACGAGAATAGCCACCAGTAGCACAGAGGAACGGTACTGTGTTGGGGAAGACTGGGACAATTTTGTCGAGAGGCTTCAGCAAAGCTTCATTATGAAAGAATGGCTGGGGGATGCAGCGATCGACAAGTGAAGGGCTCATCTTTTGACCAGCTGCGGACCAAATACTTACGCGCTCATGAAGGACTTACTAGCATCCGAAAAGCCGGCGGACAAAACCTTTGAAGAACTTAGCAAATTGGTCGGGGAGTACCTCAAACCGGTGAGTAGCATACATATGGCCCGACACAGATTCTACACCCATAGACATCAGGAAGGACAAAGCATACCGGACTTCGTAGCGGGCCTCCGGCGTTTGGTCAGCCTCTGTAAGTTCACAGACGCCTGCAGGGGGCAGATGCTAAGAGATTTCTTTATCGAGGGCATCGGTCATGCGGAGATTTTTGGCAAATTAATTGAGACCAAGGATTTGATCTTGGAAGCGGTGGCGTTGCTAGCTCAAACTTTCATGGCGAGGGAGGAAGAGACGAAAATAATATACGCGCGCAATTCTGCCTCTAATGCGGCGATGGATCAGGGAGTCAACATCATCAATGCGACTTAGAGCCCCGCAGGCAGGCAGGGGCAGTTCAACACCCCCTAAGCAGCAATAGACCCCAGAGTCGGAATTCAACAGAGACAATGGTAGGCTGAACAGACATTCATGCCATCACAGCAGACAATGCGGCCCGGGATGGGGCCATTGACACCCAATAATAGGGTACTTAAGAGCAGTCCAAGGGACAGTCAGCGCAGAATGCCTGGCCATAGTCCCTTTGTTCCCAACAATGGAAACTTTAACTCATGCTGGAGGTGTGGGGGAAAACACTCAGCCAGATCTTGCAGATTTCAACAGTTTGTCTGCAGGAACTGCAATCTCAGTGGCCATTTAGCTCGATTGTGCAGGAAGTCTGCAACCAGACTAATATATGAGGCGGATGGGCCAGAAGAGGGTCCTCTGAGGCAGGATGACTTTTGGGGCGAATCGATGGACGCAGAGGTTCAGCGGATCCATGTGGCAAATATTCACAGTTCATAGACCAAAACGCCACCCATGATGTTAAGTGGTATCCCTGTAAGCATGGAGCTGGACACTGGGGCCAGCCAGTCACTCATGGGCGTTCAGCAATTTGAGGAGCTATGGCCATTTAAAGCCAGTAGACCAAAATTAGAACTTGTTGAGACACAATTACGGCCTTACACTAAAGAAATCATTCCGGTGCTAGGCAGTGCAATATTGGCTGTCACACACAACGGGTTAGTGAATCGGCTGCCGCCCTGGATTGTCCCTGGCAATGGTCCCATACTGTTGGGGAGGAGCTGGTTAGCCGAGATGAACTGGAAATGGGGGGATGTTCATGCAATGTCATCTGTGGAGCGCAGTTCGTGCTCACAAGTTCTGCAACAATTCGATTCCCTATTCAAACCTGGCGTCGGGACTTTCAAAGGCACTAAAGTAGTAATACACATCACCCCGGACGCCAGACCAGTGCACAACAAAGCCAGAGCGGTGCTGTATGTGATGCGGGAAAAGATAGAGAGCAAGTTAGACCGGCTGTTGAGAGAGGACATTATCTCGCCTGTTGCATTCAGCGACTGGGCGAGCCCCATCGTTCCCGTACTAAAAGCAGATGGCTCTGTCAGAATCTATAGCGACTACAAGGCCGCCATCAATCGGGTGTCCCTACAAGATCAATACCTGCTCCCGAGAGCGGAGGACTTTTTCGCCATGCTGGCAGATGACAAGCTGTTCACCAAGTTGGACCTCACTTCAGTCTATATGACCCAGGAACTGGCTAACGAATCTAAACTACTGACCATCATCACCACGCACAAGGGACTGTTCGTTTATAACAGGTGCCCGTTCGGCATTCGATCAGCGGCCACTATTTTTCAACGAAACATGGAAAGCCTGCTTAAATCCATTCCTGGAATAATTGTATTCCAGGACGACATCCTCATCACGGGTCGAGACACCGATGAACACCTCCACAACCTGGAGGAGGTGCTACACCGACTGGACCAGGTAGGCATGCGACTCAAGAAGTCTAAATGTATGTTCTTAGCTCCTGAGGTTGAGTTTCTGGACAGGAGGGTTGCTGCAGATGGGATTCGGCCCTCCGAATCCAAAACAGAGGCGATTGGACGAGCACCCAGGCCCTGCAACACATCGGAGTTGCGTTCATTCCTGGGACTGTTGAACTATGTCGGGAACTTTCTGCCAAACTTGAGCACGTTGTTGGAGCCGCTACACGTGCTCCTGCGTAAGGGTTGTGATTGGTTTTGGGGGGACTGTCAGGAACGGACTTTTGATCGGGAGCGAAACCTACTTTGTTCAAACAAGTTGTTGACCCTGTACGACCCCTGTAAAAAATTGGTTCTTACATGTGATGCATCGTCCTATGGGGTTGGGTGTGTGTTGCAGCAGGGCAATGCTGAGGGTCAACTACAACCTGTGGCTTATGCCTCCAGGTCGCTCTCACAAGCAGAACGGGGATATGGCATAGTCGAGAAGGAAGCGCTTGCATGTGTCTATGGTGTAAAAAAAATGCATCAGTACCTCTTTGGCAGGAACTTTGAATTAGAGACGGACCACAAGCCATTAACATCCCTGTTATCAGACAGCAAGGCTATCAATGCCAACGCATCAGCTCGCATACAGCGATGGGCTCTCACACTGGCTGCTTACGACTACTCCATCCGGCACCGGCCCGGCACTGAAAATTGCGCTGACGCGCTCAGCAGACTTCCGCTGGCCACCACTGAGGGGGCAGCGGAGCAAAGCGCCGAGATGGTCATGGCTGTCGATGCCTTTGACAGCTCAGGCTCCCCCATCACAGCCCGTCAGATCAAAATCTGGACAAACAGAGATCCCCTCCTATCCCTGATTAAGAAATGTGTCCTAACTGGGGATTGGGCGCCCGCACACGGAGCATGCCCTCAGGAGGTCAGACCTTTCGACAGACGATGGATGAGCTCTCTATCCAAGTCGACTGCCTACTATGGGGCAGCCGGGTAGTCATGCCCCAGAAGGGCAGGGAGGCATTCATCAGGGAACTCCACAGCGAGCACCCAGGCATTGTGCGATGAAGGCCATTGCCCGGTCACACGTTTGGTGGCCTGGAATTGATTCAGACCTGGAATACTGTGTTTGCAGGTGCACGACGTCTGCCCATCTGGGTAATGCCCCCAGAGAGGCCCTGCTCAGCCCGTGGCCCTGGCTCACCAGGCCATGGTCACGCTTTCATGTTGACTACGCGGGCCCGTTCATGGGTAAGATGTTCCTTATTATAGTAGATGCGTACTCGAAATGGATCGAGTGCATCATTCTGAATTCATGCACGTCATCCACCACCGTGGAAAGCCTCCGTGCGATCTTTGCAACCCATAGCTTGCCGGACATCCTGGTTAGTGATAATGGCCCATGTTTCACAAGCTACGAATTCCGAGAGTTTGTCCAGTAATGGCATCAACCACGTCAGGACTGTGCCGTTCAAGCCGGCCTCCAATGGCCAAGCGGAACGTGCGGTCCAAATCATTAAGTAAGGTATGCTCAGGATTCAAGGACCCTCCCTACAATGCTGCCTATCGCTTCTCCTGCTGGCCTATAGATCCTGACCGCACTCGCTCACGGGAGTCCCGCCTGCAGAGCTACTAATGAAACGGACACTCAAAACTCGGTTGTCCCTCATTCACCCAGTCCTGACCGACATAGTTGAGGGCAAGCGCAAGTCACAAAATGAGTACCATGACCGTAATGCAAGGGGGAGATGTATAGAAATAAATAATCCTGTATTCGTCCTCAATCATGCTATGGGGCCCAAATGGCTTGAGGGCACTGTAATTGACAAAGAGGGGAATAGGGTCATCGTGGTAAAACTCAACAATGGTCAGATATGCCGTAAGCATCTGGACCAGGTAAAAAAAAGGTTCAGCATCGACACGGAGGAACCTGAAGAAGACCATGAGATGGAGCTCACAACACCACCAGTGAATGAGCAACAAGAGCATTCAGAAGAATGCACAGTCCCTGCGGTCAGCCCGGACAGACTGGAGTCACCACAGGTGACAGACACTCACGTTAGTGTCCAACAACCAGAGCCCCAACTGCGGCGCTCCACGAGGGAGCGTAGACCACCTGAAAGACTAAACCTATGATCCCAATCAGACTTTGGGGGGGAAGGTGATGTCATGTATGTAACCACAATGTAACACCACTGTATTACTGTCTAAACTCAACCTAAATGCACACCTTGACCACAAGGGGTGAACTTGTGGGAGACACCCCTTACCTGATCACACAGGTATAAAAAGGGAGGTCCCTTGCAGGATCATCACTTGAGGTCCTGTGAATAAAGAGTTAAGGTCACAGAGTGACCTTGTTCCCAGAATGTTCCTCGTGTGGTTTCATATTGTAGAGTAAGGACTTTACAAACCCTGTGCTCGCTGACCTACATTGGCTCCCAGTCCGGCAACACTTCGATTTTAAAATTCTCATCCTCATGTTTAAATCCCCTCATCGCCTCGCCCCTGACTATCTCTGTAACCTCCTCCAGCCCCCAAATCCCCCGAGGAATCTGTGTTCTTCCAGTTCTGGTCTCTTGTGCTTTCCCCAATTCCTTCGTCCCACCGTTGGGAGTCGTGTTTTCACCCATCTAGGCCTTAAGCTCTGGAATTCCCTCCGTAAGCCTCACCGCCTTTCGACCACTATCCTCCTTACAGATGCTGTTTAAAATGTATCTCTATGACCAAGCTTTTAGTCAACCATCCTAATGTCATCTTCTTTGGCCTGGTGACAATTTTGATCTGATTACACTCCTGTGATGCGACATGGGACATTAAAGGTGCTATATAAATGCAGGAATCATAGTGGGCGAAATTGCCCCGTGCCCCGATTGGGGGCGGTAAACTGCTGGGGCCGGGACCTTTTTCACTCAGCGTAGAAGTCCCGCTCCCGACGCTGAATTGCCCATACCGCCCCTCAAAGGATGCAGAGCGCAATCTCACGAACTCCACTTCCTTTGGGGCGGTAATTTGATCATGGGGGGACGCCCAAGAACGCGCTTTCAATAAGGCACGCAACCTTCTGTGTTCCAACAGTGTTTTAGCCTTTTTTGACCCAGGTAAAAAGCTAGTTCTTACATGTGATGCCTCAGCGTACGGGGTCGGGTACGTTTTACAGCACGTCAATGACGCGGGTAAATTACAACCCATTGCTTATGCCTCCAGGTCACTTTCGCGGGCGGAGCGCGGGTACGGTATGGTTGAGAAGGAGGCGCTCGCGTGTGTGTTAACATAGAAACATAGGAAATAGGTGCAGGAGTAGGCCATTCGGCCCTTCTAGCCTGTACCGCCATTCAATGAGTTCATGGCTGAACATGTAACTTCAGTACCCCATTCCTGCTTTCTCACCATACCCCTTGATTCCCCTAGTAGTGTCAAAAAGATGCACCAATACCTTTTCGGGGCCAAGTTCGCATTAGAAACCAACCACAAACCCCTCACGTCCCTGCTATCCGAGTGCAAGGCAATAAACGCCAATGCCTCGGCACGCATTCAGCGGTGGGCACTCATGCTGGCGTCTTACGACTACACAATAAAGCACAGACCGGCACAGACAACTGTGCCGACGCGCTTAGCAGGCTATCCCTGGCGACCACGGAAGGGTCCGATGAACAGGACTGTGAGATGGTCATGGCAATCAATACCTTTGAATCCATAGGTTCGCCCATGACGGCTCACCAAATCAGAGCCTGGACAACCAGCGATCCGACGTTATCCTTAGTCAAAAGATGTGTTTTAACTGGTGACTGGGCAGAGGCTCGCGATGCCTGCCCCGAGGAGATCAAACCTTTCTATAGGCGCATGCATGAACTATCACTACAGGCAGACTGCCTGATATGGGGCAAACGAGTAGTTATGCCTTTGCGAGGCAGAGAGGCGTTTGTCTGGGAGCTCCACCGCGAGCACCCGGGGATCGTCCTTATGAAGGCCATAGCCAGATCCCACGTCTGGTGGCCTGGCATTGACGCGGACCTGGAGCTCTGTGTCCGGCGGTGCACCATTTGTGCCCAGCTCAGCAATGCCCCCAGGGAGGCCCCCCCTAAGCCCCTGGGCCACCAAACCGTGGTCGCGGGTGCATGTAGACTATGTGGGCCCATTCATGGGCAAAATGTTCCTCATAGTCGTCGATGCATTTTCAAAGTGGATTGAGTGCACCATTTTAAACTCGAGCACCACCTCCACCACTGTAGAGAGCCTTAGATCCATGTTTGCAATGCACGGAATTCCTGACATATTGGTCAGTGATAATGGTCCATGCTTCACCAGTGCAGAATTTCAAGATTTTATAGTTGACCACGACATAAATCACGTTAAGACAGCACTGTTCAAGCCAGCCTCCAATGGCCAGGCGGAGCGAGCAGTGCAAATCGTTAAACAAGGCATGCTAAAAATCCAAGGTCCCACGCTGCACAGCTGCCTGTCGCGACTGCTGCTGGCATACAGATCTCGTCCGCATTCGTTGATTGGGGCTCCCCCCACGCAACTATTGATGAAACGGACCTTAAAGACTAGGCTCTCGTTAATCCTCCCAGACATGCATGAAATTGTTGAGGCAAAGCGCCAGAAGCTAACTGAGTACCATGACCGAAATTCTAGGGGGAGATGGAATGAGATAGGGGACAAAGTGTTTGTGCTAAACTATGGCAGGTGTCCCAAATGGCTGGCAGGGACAGTAACAGGCAAGGAAGGAAACAGGTTACTGGTTGTACAAATGGACAATGGCCAAATCTGCCGGAGGCATGTAGACCAAGTAAAAAGTAGATTCACCAACAACACTGCAGAAGCAGAGGCAGACTACAATGTGGAACTCACACCACACCTGGTGGACAGACAGAGGGAACAACCTGAGGAAAGGGCAGTCTCAACAGACAGCCCAGGCGAGATACCAGCAATCATACTGAACGAAACAGACAGCCCAGGCGAGATACCAGCAATCACACCGAAAGAAAAACAGGCGGCACCAAGGCAAACAACTGAACCACAACTAAGATGCTCCACACGAGAGTGTAGACCACCTGAGAGACTGAATCTATAAAGACAATAAGACTTTGGGGGAGGGTGATGTCATGTATCTCACACTACTGTATATAACTGTATCTTACCATGCTATACATGACTGTAACTAGATATGACCTGTAACCACAAGCATATGTTACCACCAGGGGTGCACTTGCAGGAGACACTGCATACCTGTTCCACACAGGTATATAAAGGCAGGTCTCAGGCAAGCGTGGCACTTGAGAGCTGTGAAATAAAGGTGCAGGTCCAGAGTGACCTTGACTTCAGCATGTGCCTCGTGTCAGTCTGTACTGCAGGGTCAGGACTTTCCACAATCAATAAAAGTAAATAGGGTACTATTATTGCAACTCTGGTTAACATCAGTTCTTATTGCAAAGTTTTAGCTTTCTATACATCTTTTGACTTTTACAGTTTAAGTACAGTTTCCCTTGAGGTAGCACTCCCTTGAGTATTTGGCCTGTAAAGATAGCCAGTGTTTCATGTTTCCAATACATTATAATCTTTACACAGATCAATGATGAGGATGTGCATTGTCATCTATACCACCATCACTCTTAAAATGAAAATGCAATCCTCACAACAGCAGAATGAAATTACTTTTTGAATATATTTACAATTTGTCATATCAATGTCATGTACCTTTTAAACCCCAATATGATTCTACAAACACACAGTGTATCAATGAGGTGATGTACAGGTTGTTATGCACCTACAAAAAAGATTCTTTCACTCAATTACTTTTGAAACTATTACTGTTATTATGTCTGCAATTACCATCGAATAACTCCACGAGACCTTGTACTGTGAGTAAGAGCTGTGTGACTTCAGTCCATTTAATACGACTGCAAAGTGAGGAGCAGCATGGCTGGCTGCCTTTTATATCCCCTGCACACCAGGGCAGGAAACCCCTGGGCCTCCAACAGCAGCGCCCTCAGGTGGTACATCGTACATAATTACATAGTGAATACAAAGAGTTTGTATACATGACAACATGAAACATATTGGGAATTTATTTTCAAATTAATTGTGGGGCTCTCAAGTCACTTCTGTGTCTTGTTTCACTGGTCACGATGTTTGCACCATTTATGCTTTTGTTTTAGAAAATCTAATGGAACAATTTTAATCCTGCTCGCCCGGCAGAAACTGGATAGATGGACAGTTAAAATCGCTGCTGTGATTTACCACCTCCAATCCTGCTGCCTTGCTGTGGGTCCTGATATTAACCTGCACTTTTTACCAGGCAAGAAGGACACCCATGGGAAAGCAGCGGGTCCTGCTGTAAATAGGCAGATAGGGCTTCGATGATGTCGTCAGTTTCTGGCTGCAAACCTAACTGTAGGGGGAAGCTATTGTAGCTTCCCTGTCAGGCCAACCAAGCAACAAGAGCAGAAGGGGCCCAGAAATGTAAGTCATTTTTAATTGGTCTTAGCTTCCTTAAGGGCCAGCTTGAGAATAAGTAATCCTCCTAGCCACACAATGAAACCTTGGGCTTCCCCTGCACCAGGCTTCCTTCCCCCATCACTTGACTGTGATACCTTCTTGAACTCCCTCCCAACCACTTAACCTGAGCGCCGGTGACTGTTTATTTGAGTTGCTGGTAGCCGCCTCCTCGAATCATAGAATAGTACAGCACAGAAGGAGGCCATTTGGCCCATCGTGTCTGCGCAGACTCTTTCGAAGAACAATCCAATTAGTCCCACTCAACTGCTCTTTCCCCATATCCCTGCAAATGTTTCCCCTTCACGTATTTATCCAATTCCCTTTTGAAGGCTACTACTGAATCTATATCCACCACCCGATCAGGCTGTGCATTCCAAATCCTAACCATTCCAGCAATCCACACGTCCACTGGCCAGCTGCCCCTTCCCACCGGGTTTAGGTGGAAGACTGATTGTAAGCATGCAGATGAGGCCCGAGAGTTAAAATCTCCTGGGCCTCATGCTGCGGAGGGCTGTATGGCTTCCTATCAAGCATGGTATCTGGCAGCACAGTTACCGCTCACTGTCAAAATCGTCCCCTATTGCTGATCCCCAGCACTTTTATATTGGATTCACTTGTGCCATGAAGTTAGTCCCTCAATTTAGGAGTGAGGTTGTATTATTTGTACTTAATCAGAAATGGCACACTTTTCACTGGTTGCAACATGCCCCATCTGACACTGCTGTCAAATTAATGGTGTTGCAAAATCATTAGTAGATTATCTGTTCCAATCTATGCCTCAACACCAAAGTAGAATCAAAGCTAAAGCACAAAATGAAAAATGTTGTCCCCTAATATATGTCATATGTTAAAGATATAAAACCTATTAATTCTTTCCCTGTACAACTTGGTTTTATTCCATGAATAAAACAATGTTTATTTAGGCTCATTTTTAATTTTAAAAAGAGGGGAGCCGTAAGGGTTTGAATATCCCAAAGGGAAATGGCTTCATGAAAACAGACATGGAAGCCAGTTAAGCCAAGGTACACATTTACTGATTTCCAGTTAAATTTTGATTCTGATTTTGATCTGGTAATGTGCTTACACTGAGAACTTGTGAAAATCTGGAGAAGGTTTAGACTCTGGAAAAAAAACAGAGGCCCTGTGGACATTAGCATTCAAACATTTAACGTCTTTGTCTGAAGTTCTCTGCATTATTTTTCCGCTGTAAGAAGCTTCTTTCCTTCTTAGTATCGCATAGCTTAATTTCAGGGCCAAAGATTCTTGAAAGGTTTTTTTATACTGGAATGAAATAAAATATTAGAAGATTCTATTTCCCTTCTGAACGATGAGTCTTATCATGTGATGCTCAGTGTGAATAGTACTAGTCTGTATTGGGCATGGACGACCTATATTATAAGACGTGGGGAGAAAATCGTGTGGTTTGGGTCACACATTATCGCCATTCAGAGCTCTAACCTGACGCCGGTTCCAGGGCCACATGTTATATCAGTTTTCCCGTTGAACTCAATCACCGGGGACCTCGCCATCACAGAGATAGTGATATCAGTGACCGTGCAAAGCTCACTTGACGCCTGATTTCCCAACTTCGTTACAGCCAATGAACTCACCAGCTGGAGAGAACACCGACAGCTTCAGGTGGCACGCAGCCACAGGAAGCCGGCTGCAGCAATGCTATTTAAAGGGATCAACACCCATCATTCGCACCTGACAGGGGTTTGAAGATTGAGTGGCTGTGTGATACTTCCTCCTACTGCCAGAGTTTTCTTTAGTCATTTCAAGGTTCTTTGGTATCAGGGAGTGTTCTGGCAAGTAAAAAACTCCATCATTATTCTTGAAAAGCTTCAACCTACAACACTTGCTAAAAGTCATGGACGTGTACTGGCAGTGGACCTCACCCTCCAGGATCTACGGCGGAGGAAGCAGAGGCAGTGAGGAAGACGGGAACATGTGAACAGAGGGAGGAGGAGGGCCATCATGGCTCTCAACAGGGGGCCTTACCCTCCTAGGGTCTGCTGACATCATTTCTCCTACTTTTAATTAAGTGAGGAGCAGTGTATTAGGAGGCTTCACTTCACCAAGGAGGTGGTCACACAACTCTGCCACCACCTGCAACCAGAAATCCAGCCTCAGACCAGGGTGACCACGGCTCTGCCAGTGGCAGTCAAGGTCACCGTGGACCTCAATGTCTTTGCCAATGGATCGTTCCAGTTTGCAGCAGGAGAGATACCTAACATCTGACAGTTCGCCGTCCATCGCTGCACCCAGGAGGTCACTGAGGGTCTCTACAGCAGGAGAAGGGACTACATTGGCTTCCCGATCACCAGAGAGAAGCAGGACTATAATGTCTCTAAGCTTGTAATGTTTGTGGATGTGGACGTATTATGTACTGCAACTGCAGAGTTAATAATAAACAGAACCAGGCAGATTCCGGAGGCTTCCGAGAGGGAGCTGTCATGTTGGAAGCTGTGTGTGCTTGTGCTCTGTGAACATATCACATTTGGCGATGAGATGGAATTTTTCGGATAATTTAAAGCTTAAATTTTGTTGGGGAAGGATTCAGCCAGCCGACAGAGAGACTTTGGAAGTTTCTGTCTTTGGAAAAAAGCTACAAAATCCGAGGTAAAATACAGCACACAGTGTGAACAGCTAGAGATTAAAATGGCAGGTGTAATCGGACATTTGGGGGAATATAGACACGACTGGGAACGTTTTAAAGCGTATGTGGATCGGCTAGAAATGTATTTCACTGCAAATAATATAATCGAAGTTCCAGACAATGCAGTCCAGAACCGGGCTGTGTTGGAACGTAAGAAAGCGATCTTCTTATCGGAGGTGGGTCCGGCATTGTATGAAACCCTTGTAAATCTGCTTGTGCCTGATGAGCCAAAGGACACAATGCTTAAAGAGATTTTAACGAAGCTGGAGCAGCACTATTACCCCAAACGGTTAGAAATTGCTGAAAGCTATCGTTTCGGGATTCGGAATCAAAATGCTGATGTAAGTATCAGTGATGACATCGTAGCATTAAAAAAGCTATCGATGCACTATAATTTTGGAAACTTTCAAAACCGAGCATTACGGGATCGTTTTGTTTGTGGGGTGAAAAATGATGCGATCAGAAGGAAGTTATTGATGAGATTGCTTGTCAGACAGCAAGGTCGATGGGCATGGCAGAACAATATTCCCGAGAATTAAATAATAATTACGGTCGTCAGTCAACCGAGGTAAATCACCAGCAGGTTCAAAGTAAAAGACGGTGGCGGCCCAAAGTCTCAGAAACTGGAAATTCTAACAGAGCGTCGAAGTCATGCTATAGGTGCCTGGGACAACACATTGCTCAAAGTTGTCCATACGTGAAGGCAAAGTGTTTCTTCTGCAGAAAGACTGGGCATCTTGCGAAGGCATGCCGACTGAAGGGTAAACCAGCTTCCAAAGCTATGCGTCCAGCATTCAAAGCTATGAGTAGAAATCCCAAGAGACTACATAGCATGGAAGAACAACAACAGGACGAGGAGATGTTAGAGTTACACGTCATCAGGAGCACGAGGTTAACGGACAGCGATTCGGAAAGCATCAAAATCCACATAGATGTTGCGGGATTCAAGATACCAATGGAAATTGACACAGGTGCATCCGTGAGTGTAGTACCGGAGTCGCTGTACCTCGACAAATTGCGTGATTTCCAACTGGAGAAATCCAAGATAGAGCTGCAAGGCTACTCGGGAGAGAAAATTCCTGTGGTAGGTCGTATCACCGTACCGGTGAAATATAAAGATCAATTTCAGAACTTTCCTCTAATAGTAGTGAAAGGAGACAATTCTGTCTTACTAGGAAGAAATTGGTTGAGCTCACTGAAGCTGGATTGGAGTAAGATTTTCTGTGTGGAAGTGAGATTTTCATCAACGGATGAGGTTATCAAGAAGTATCCGAAGGTGTTCTGCGAAACGGGCAGTCCGATCCAAGGCTTCAAGGCGAGTGTCAGGGTACAGGAGGACGCTAGATCAGTTTACTACAAGCTACGTTCCGTACCATATGCACTCAAGGAGAAAGTTGAGCAAGAACTCAAAAGACTAGAGACTGAGAACATTATTTGTAAGATAGATCGATGTAATTGGGCTACACCCATTGTTGTTGTAAATAAGTCCGATAGTAAGGTAAGATTGTGTGGTGATTATAAAATAACCGTAAACCAAGTTCTAGAGGGTAATGTCCCCAATACATTGCCGAATATAGAAGATTTGTTCACAACACTGACAGGTGGTCAGATCTTCTCAAAACTGGATCTTACGAATGCCTACTTACAGCTTGAACTAGATGAGGAGTCCAAGTCATGTTTGACTATAAGTACTCATTTAGGCTTATATCAATTTAATAGGCTACTGTTTGGAGTGTCTTCCGCCCCTGCCATATTCCAAGGGGTGATGAACCAGATTTTGCAAGGTATTGAAGGGGTAGTATGTTATTTGGATGACATACTAATTTCAGCACCAAATAGGCAAATTCATAATAACATGTTGAATGAAGTCCTCAAACAGCTAGAGAAGCACAGAGTACGAGTGTCTGCTCGTAAGTGTGAGTTATTTCAAAACTCAGTGGAGTACTTAGGGTACAGAGTAGACAAAGATGGTTTACATCCAACCATGGAAAAATTGGATGCAATTTGAAATGCACCCACTCCCAGGAATGTCACTGAACTTTGTTCATTCTTGGGTCTTTTGAACTATTATGGGAAGTTCCTACCAAATTTGGCTACAGTATTACATCCACTGAATGAACTATTGAAAAAACAGGTCCATTGGAAGTGGTCAAAAGAGTGCGATACAGCATTCAAGGAGTGTAAAAGCAAATTGGTAGAGAGCACCATGTTAATTCACTATGACATATCTAAGGAGATTAAGCTAGCATGTGATGCCTCTCCATATGGAGTTGGGGCAGTAATCTCTTATGTATCACGTAGTGGGGAGGAGAGACCAATTGCTTTTGTTTCACGCACTCTCAGTGCCAGTGAGTGTAATTATGCGTAAATTGAAAGGGAAGCTTTGGCATTAATTTTTGGGGTCAAGAAGTTTCAGAAATACTTTTATGGTCATAAGTTTACCATCGTTATGGACCATAAGCCCCTAACAGCAATCCTCCATCCAAAGTTTCCAGTTCCAAAATTAGTTGCAGCCCGAATATAGAGATGGGCTTTGATTTTGTCAGCATATACATACGATATTGAATACAGACAGTCAGCTTGTCACAGTAATGCTGATGCAATGTCTAGATTGCCTTCCCTATCACAAGTTACACCCGATAGGGAAGAAGTGTTTTATTTTTCATACATTGATGAACTGCCAGTCACAGTTGAAGAGATTGGTAGAGCAACCAAACGTGACCCAGTGATGTCAATGGTGTATGATTATATTGCAAATGGATGGCCAAACCAGGTAACAGATAAAGATACACATCCATTCTTCATTCGTAGGAATGAATTATCAGTCGATAAAGATTGTATCATGTGGGGTGCAAGAGTGGTTATAGCAAATAAATTCAGGTCCAAATCATTAGGAGACCTCCATGACCAGCACCTGGGAATGTGCTTGACCAAGAGTTTTGCACACAGTTATTTATGGTGGTCAGGTCTTGATAAAGATAGAGTACATCGTGAGTCAGTGTACGACATGTCAATCGGTAAGCAAGCAACCACCACCAGTACCATTACAGCCATGGAAATGACCTCCAGGGTGTGGCAAAGGCTACATTGATTTTGCTGAGTTAGAAGGACAACAATTGTTCATTGTGATTGATAGCCATTCGAAGTGGGTTGAGGTGTTTCCAATGTGGAAAATAACAACAAGTAAAACATTAGACATTTTGCGAAAATTATTTTCTTCATTTGGCCTCCCTGAAGAGATTGTTTTGGATAATGGACCACAATTTCGTTCAGAATAATTTGCACAATTCACGAGCAAAAATGGTGTGAAACATACCAAGGTTCCACCATACCATCCTGCTTCGAATGGTGCAGCAGAGTGCACTGTACAAATTGTAAAACGTGCCCTCATAAAACAAATGTTAGATCCAAATCCAAGGAAACGACAGTTGTCATTTGATCACAAATTGGCTAATTTTTTGATTACATATCGAAATACTCCTCATACAACTACTGGTAGAACACCAGCAGAGTTATTTCTCAAACGACAGCCACAAACCAGATTCTCGTTGTTAAAACCAAATTTGGCACAGTCTGTAGAAGAGACACAATTAAGACAGAAAGAGAATCATGATAGAGGTAGAGTAAAAGAGAGAAGTTTGAAATTAAACCAGAAGGTGAGAGTGAAGAACCATCACCATAAATGGTTAAAGTGATTACCAGGAAGAGTGGTGAAGATGTGGTCCTTGCACATATTTGGTAAAGATGTTTGATAATGGACAGGTTAGGTTTGTTCATATTGATCATATTTTACATACAGACATGGAAGGAGTTGAAGGTGAGAATGATTCAATTACTTCTGACTCATCAGATAGTTTTGATGCACCAATAGCAAATCCTAAATCCAATGTGCTGGAAACAAATCCAGGAGAGAATCAGAATGAAAGTCTGAGTCTGAGTCAGGAAAACAAAGAGCCTGAAGTTAAAGTGAGTTCAAATGAAAATCAAGGAAATTCCATGGAGGAAAACGTTCCTCAGGATGAGCTTCGAATGAGTGTGAAATCGACACCAGGTTTGGAAGGTTCTGTTCGAGAGCGAAGGTATCCTCTTCGAAACAGCAAACAAGTGGTAAAGTTAAATTTGTAAATATGGAAAAAAATAAGTTTATATCCTGTGTTAGGTATAAACATGAAAGTTATGTATGATATTTGTTATCATAACTTCTTCATTAAGGAGGGAGAAGTGTAATGTCTGTAAGCTTGTAATGTTTGTAGCTCCACACTGGATGTGGACGTATTGTGTACTGCAACTGCAGAGTTAATAATAAACAGGACCAGGCAGATTCTGGAGGCTTCGTGCTCTGTGAATATATCACAAGGACGAGCATGCATGTGGCTTTGCCAGGATAGCGGGCTTCCCCATGGTGCAGGGCGCTATTGACTGCACCCATGTGGCTTTGCGGGCACTGCATAACAATCCTGAGATCTTCTACAACCACAAAAGCTACCACTCACTTAATGTGCAGTTGGTGTGCGACCACACACAGCGAATCCTAAACGTCAATGCCACTATCCTGGCAACAGCCACGATGCCTTCACCAGCTTTCTTCCAGCCACCACGTCAAGCTAACAGCTGGCTGCTCGGAAACAAGGACTATGTGCTCACCACCTGGCTCATGACTCCGCTCTGTAACACCAACACTTGTGCTCAACACTCATACAATGAGAGCCATGCTGCCACCAGGAATATGACTCAGCAGACCGTCGGCCTAATGAAGCAATGGTTCCGCTGCCTTGAACGCTCGGGAGGAGCCCGCCAGTACTCGGTAGAGCGGATGTCCCATTTTATGGTAGTCTGCTGCATGCTCCACAATTTGGTCATCATGAGAGCACAGCCCTTGTCAGCAAGGATTGCAGGACCACCTCAGGAGGACAACAAGGCAGAGGAGGATGAGGACCAGGACGGAGGGCAGAGGCAGTGAGAAAATAGGCCTTCCGGACGGGCTGTCTGTGACTGACTCATCAGACTCTGATTTACATGAATGAAAGCTCAAATCCCCATAGCTCACCACATCCCCATGCTCACCACATCCCCGTAGCTCACTACATCCCCATCATACAATACCTGTCTCACACCATATCACAGCATCCTCCTGGGCACAAAGGTAAAATGAGAGAGACCACAAAATATTCAAAACACATGTAATAAATGTATTTATAAACATATCATACATATCACATGAATTCTAATAATTAATGACCCTTGTGCCTGCCATAGTTGAGTAGCTGTCATTGTGTACAAAGTGTGAGATGTGGGTGTGAGTGTTGCTGGGTAGAGATTGTTGGTGGCTGAGTGCTGGGGGTGTGGTGCTTTGGGCAGTGTGTGAATCTTGTGCTACAGATGGTGGTATGCAGCATTTGTAAAGCCTTCACTCACCCTGAACACCCATGTGAGCTCCTTAAACTCCCCCCAGCACTGGGTGTGGGACCTGGGGACCGCAGTGCTGCCCGTGATGTGGTGTGCCACCTCCCTCCACATATAACATAAGAACATAAGAATTAGGAACAGGAGTAGGCCATCTAGCCCCTCGAGCCTGCTCCGCCATTCAACAAGATCATGGCTGATCTGGCCGTGGACTCAGCTCCACTTACCTGCCTGCTCCCTATAACCCTTAATTCCCTTAGTGGTTAAAAATCTATCTATCTGTGACTTGAATACATTCAATGAGCTAGCCTCAACTGCTTCCTTGGGCAGAGAATTCCACAGATTCACAACCCTCTGGGAGAAGAAATTCCTTCTCAACTCGGTTTTAAATTGGCTCCCCCGTATTTTGAGGCTGTGCCCCCTAGTTCTAGTCTCCCCGACCAGTGGAAACAACCTCTCCACCTCTATCTTGTCTATCCCTTTCATTATTTTAAATGTTTCTATAAGATCACCTCTCATCCTTCTGAACTCCAACGAGTAAAGACCCATAGTGCGGCAGACTTGTGATGAGGGCCCCCTGCCAGTTGTCAGATACAGGACCGCCAACCTTGTCACCATTGCTAAAACCAATGCTTCCAAAGCTTCATCAGTAAACCTCCATGCTCTCGCCCTGGGGTGGCAAATGTCGTCGTCGTCGTCGTCGTCGTCGTCGTCGTCGTCGTCGTCGTCGTCGTCGTCGTCGTCGTCGTCGTCCCACACACAACAATGCTGAGAATGAGGTGCTGCAGCATCATGAATCTCCCCTATAAGTAGTGAAAAAAGCTAGTGGCAATCATTATTTGCCCCCGATATTGGTCCATCTTTTCAGTGCAACGCCAATGAGCATGAGTTTTTAAATGAGATAATCATGATAGCAATCAACTTAATGAGAAATGAGGACTAATTTTGCAAGCATCCGAGACAATTTTCAGGTGGCACTACTAAGGGTGTGCACATCTAGCATGCAGTCGTGCTTGGAATTTCCTCACGGATGCTCCCAACCGGCCACGATAAGATCAGTGGAGACCCTATTTATGTATCAATCAGGGGTCTCCACTGATTCTTACGCCAAAGTAACAGCAGCCAATTAGAAGGACTTCCAAGGAAATTGCCAGCATATTTGTCTTAAGGCCTCAAAAAAAAATGTTAATGGGATCATGGCCCCATAATATGCTCTCATTGTCTCACTTGCGGGTATCCTGCTGGTTCTGCAGGTGGAAGGGCATGTTCAGAGAAGGCATATAGTACAGGCAGCCTAGATAGGCAAGATGTTTACCATCGGATGCACCTCACAAATGCAATAGGGGTGAAGCAGAGACCCCGCTTCAACCCCAGTGGCAGAACCCTGGCCATTAGCCATCATATATGTGACTTTTTTCCGGCTCCTCCTGGAGTCACAGTGCAGATTTCATCCCCTACGGTGAACATGATTTTTGCAGCGTGACAGCTACAGAAAAAATCCAGGAAACAGCACCAGCCCTTATACATGGCCTTCTTCGACCTTACAAAGGCCTTTGACACTGTAAACCGTGAGGGTCTATGGAGCATCCTCCTCCATTTCGGATGCCCCCAAAAGTTCGTCACCATCCTCCGCCTGCTCCATGACGACATGCAGGCCGTGATCCTTGCTAACGGATCCATCACAAACACAATCCACATCCGGACCGGGGTCAAACAGGGCTGCGTCAACGCCCCAGCCCTCTTCTCAATCTTCCTCGCTGCCATGCTCCACCTCACAGTCAACAAGTTCCCCGCTGGAGTGGAACTAAACTACAGAACCAGTGGGAACCTGTTCAACCTGCGCCGTCTCCAGGCCAGATCCAAGACCACTCCAACCTCTGTCGTCGAGCTACAGTATGCGGACGACGCCTGCACTCCAGGACATAGTCGACGTATTTACTGAGGCATACGAAAGCATAGGCCTTACGCTAAACATCCGTAAGACAAAGGTCCTCCACCAGCCTGTCCTCACCGCACAGCACTGTGCCCCAGTCATCAAGATCCACAGCATGGCCCTGGACAACGTGGACCATTTCCCATATCTCGGGAGCCTCCTATCAACTAGAGCAGGCATCGACGACGAGATCCAACACCGCCTCCAGTGCACCAGTGCAGCCTTCATCCACCTGAGGAAAAGAGTGTTTGAACACCAGGCCGTCAAAACTGCCACCAAGCTCATGGTCTACAGGGCTGAAGTAATACCTGCCCTCTTGTATGGCTCAGAGACATGGACCATGTACAGTAGACACCTCAAGTTGCTGGAGAAATACCACCAATGATGTCTCCGCAAGATCCTACAAATCCCCTAGCAGGACAGGAGCACCAACATCAGCGTCCTCATTCAGGCTAACATCCCCAGCATTGAAGCACTGACCACACTCAATCAGCTCCGCTGGGCATGTCACATAGTCCGCATGCCAGAAACGAGACTCCCAAAGCAAGTGCACTACTCGGAGCTCCTTCACGGCAAACAAGCCAAAGGTGGGCAGCGGAAACGCTACAAGGACACCCTCAAAGCCTCCCTGATAAAGTGCATTAACCCCACTAACACCTGGGAGTCCCTGGCCCAAGACCGCCCTAAGTGGAGGAAGAGCATCCGAGAGGGCGCTGAGCACCTCAAGTCTCAACGGCGAGAGCATGCAGAAATCAAGCGCAGGCAGCGGAAAGAATGTGCGGCAAACCAGTCCCACCCACCCCTTCCCTCAACGACTATCTGTACCACCTGTGACAGAGTCTGTGGCTCTCGTATTGGACTGTTCAGCCACCAAAGAACTCACTTCAGGAGTGGAAGCAAGTCTTCCTTGATTCCGAGGGACTGCCTATGATGATGATGATGTGACGTTGCCGTGTGCGGATACCTTGTGCTGGCTGAATGCTTTTAGTTTGCCCTTTGCCATATTTTGTAGGCTACAGAGCAACTACAGTGGCCTGGCCATAATACAGAGTGCATTTGCTAGGTTTACCTGTCGCTGTTCTGGGCGCAGCGTAGGGGTCGGGAGAGGGCCGAAACTCGGACGGTAACGCAATCCACATCGTTACACGTCTGGTGCAGCTCTCCCTGGCTCTCCCCGGCAGTACGTCCCATCGCTGCCGCAAACAGCCCATAAGCCTGCTGATGCTTTTGAAAAGTAGGTGAACAAATGCCAGAGTTCTGTGCATTCTCACTTTGAGATATTGCATGACGTGAAGTGCTGTTAAGGTATACCTGTAAGAACATTGGGAATGATGCCCTAACAATAATATTCATAATGTGCACTAGACAAATCCTTAAACCCTTCACTTTAACTTCCTTTCAAGGAACCATATGGATTGTTTGCCAAGGAGTTAATGATATCTAAAGTCAGGAAGACTGCAGTGCTTGGAGCTGATCGAGCTGGATCGCAGCTGCCGTTGGGGACCAGCGAACTGGCCCCAGTGCAGAGCCTGCAGCGAGGGCCCTTTCCCTTTAAGGGAGGGAAGAAGCCTCGGATCCCAGTAGCGCTGCACGGGACATTGTGCAGCGCTGCCCCACTACCACCCCGCCTGTGTCCTTTAACGGTCCAATGGAAGTGATAGCGTTTGATTTACTTCCTTCCTGGAGCACTAACAATCAATTTAGAGAAAGCTGAGAATCATCAGCGCCTGCGCAAATGTTTCTAGCTTTCAAAAGTTAGTGTCCCTTTTGATTCCTTAGATAGCTGACAAGTTAATAGCCAGTGCATTGAATATATTAAAATCAATCTGCATGTAGTTAACAATGTTTTCAGAACTTAGACAAACTCATCCTTATGAGCTGGCATGGATGAACTGGTTGCCTCTATTCCTCTCGGTGAATGACAACCTTTCGAGACTTCCAAGTGATGAATCTCCATCTGTAGAGGTGCTATCTGAGATTTTCTGATCCACCTAGGTAGCTGTCTCGGGATTAAATCCTTTAAATCTTACCTTCCTTAATCTCTGAGTAGTTTGTACGTCTAAGTGATAAATTTATATCTGCCTATATCTGGCTGATGTTGCCATGCAATCTTAACTTCTGTAACCTCTCTCTATTTTTCTCTCTCAGTTAGAGATGTTCTTTACAATTTTACAGAGACACCATTCTGTGTATATACAACAAAGTATTACTACACCTTCTACTACAAAGACTGCTACAAGAATTACAACTAAACGAAGAACTAAGGGGGAGAAATTCGTACCATGCACTAATGGTTTTCATCTTTTTTAAAATTTAGTGGTTAAGCTCCAGGAAGGAAGAAAAAAGCTGCGTCTATTTGTACGAACTGAAATGCAACCATTTCTCTCTCTACCCGGACCACTCCCTCTGGCCTCTTACCCTCTCTAGCCCTCTTCATTGCAAACTGCCGACAGGACATCGGCCGTCTCAATTTCTCTGCTCCCCCTACTCACTCCAACCTACCTTCCTCTGAATTCGCTCAGATCCAACCCCAACCTTGTCATCAAACCTGCTGATAAGGGTGGCGCTGTTGTTGTTTGGCAAACCGACCTCTACCTTGCAGAGGCTGATTGCCAACTCTCTGACACCTCCTCCTACCTGCCCCTGGACCATGACCCCTCCACAACCACCAGCCTCATAGTTCCCCTGTTATGTATGTAAACATTATAATTGTGTAAAACTTGCCAGCAGAGGGCACAACTGTTGGAGGATCAAGGGTCACCTGCACACCTCATGCAAGCGTGTATAAAAGATTGTGTCTTCCATGCTGCTTTGGCACTCTGGAGTTTTATTAAAGAGACTAAGGTCACATCAGTTCAAGCTTACAGTACTCAGTCTTGTGGAGTTATTCTGAACATAACAATTGGTGACGAGTAACAGATCACGAACTTTCACGCGGTTATGGCTGCAGTTGGTATTCTTGAGCGATTTGTAGAGGGTGATGATTGGGAAGCCTTTATTGAACGTCTCGACCAATACTTCGTGGCAAACAAGCTGGATGTGGACAATAAAGTGATCAAGTGCAGGGAGATTCTTCTCACCATTTGTGGGTCTACAACATACGGCCTCATCAAGCATCTGCCAACTCCGACGAAACCAACAGAAAAGACATATGCAGAGTTGTGTACACTGGTTCGGGAACACCTCAAGCCGAAGGAGAGCATCTTAATGGCCAGGTATCGCTGCTACACGCACCATCACTCCGAGGGCCAAGATGTGGCGAGTTATGTCGCCGACCTAAGACGCTTTGCAGGACCGTGCGATTTTGCTGGATATTTGGGGGAAATGCTGCCGGACTTTTTCGTGCTTGGAATCGACCACGAGGTCATTCTTTGCAAGCTGCTGTCTGCCGAATCCCCAGACCTGAACAAGGCCATCACGATAGCCCAGGCTTTCATGTCTACGAACGATAATACTAAACTGATATCTTCTCAGCATCAAAGTTCACCGGCAAGTACTGTGCATAAAATAACGGCATTATCAGGCAGAACTGTATGTGGCAGTGCCTACACGTCATCCTAGCTGCAAGACCGAGGATGACTCAGAGTCCGCCGTGGGGCATAAATGCGAATCTATTAACACCATGTTGGCGCTGCGGGGATAATCATAGAGCCCATCAATGTCGATTCAAGCACTACATGTGCAAAGGCTGCGAAACAATGGGTCACCTCCAGCGAATGTGCAAACATGCTGCGACTCACCACTGGCAGAGTCGGCTGAAGATGGTCGATCTAAAGCAGATCACGCAGAACGAGTAAGAGAGGCAACTCAACCCAAGGCCAAGGAAGAAGTGTATAGGGTATACACCTTCACCACCAAGAGCAATCCTGTAATGCTGAAAGTCAAATTAAATGGCATTCCAGTTTCCATAGAGTTGGACACGGGGGCGAGTCAGTCAATTATGAGCCAGAAGGCTTTTGAGAAACTGTGGGGCAACAAGGCACAAAGGCACAAACTGAGCCCAAAGCTGCGCACTTACACCAAAGAGCTCATACCAGTCATTGGCAGTGCGGCAGTGAAGGTATCGTACGATGGAGCTGTGCATGACTTATCACTGTGGATTGTACCAGGCGATGGCCCAATGCTGTTCGGCAGAAGCTGGCTAGGAAAGATTCGATGGAACTGGGATGACATCAAAGCAGTATCTTCGGTGGATGATGCCTCATGCGCTCAAGTGCTGAGCAAATTTCTGTCACTATTTGAACCAGGCATCGGCAACTTCACAGGCACCAAGGTGCAGATCCATCTAGTCCCTGATGCACGGCCTGTTCATCATAAGGCTCAAGCGGTTCCATATATGATGAGGGAGAAAGTCGAGATCGAACTGTACAGACTTCAACGAGAGGGAATCATATTGCCAGTTGAGTTCAACGAGTGGGCCAGCCCAATTGTTCTGGTGTTGAAAAGCGATGACACGGTCAGAATCTGCGGAGACTACAAGGCAACGATCAACCGAGTCTCGTTACAAGACCAGTATCCACTACCCAAGGTGGATGACCTGTTCGCAACATTAGCACGGGGGAAGTCGTTCACCAAATTGGATCTAACCTTCGCTTACATGACACAGGAGCTAGCTGAATCTTCGAAAAGATTGACATGCATCAACAGTCACAAAGAAATGATTATATACCACAGATGTCCTTTTGGGATTCGCTCGGCTGCTGCCATTTTCTAGAGGAACATGGAGAGTCTGCTGAAATCGGTTCTGTGCACCGTTGTGTTTCAAGACGACATCCTGATCACCGGTTGTGACATCATCGAACACATGCACAACCTGGAAGAGGTTCTAAGTCGACTAGACAGAGTGGGACTCAGGCTGAAATGCTCCGTGTGTTTTCCCGGCGCCAGAGGTTGAATTTTTGGGGAGAAAGATTGCGGCAGACGGCATCAGACCCACGGACTCAAAGACGGAGGCAGTCAAGAACGCACCCAGATCACAGAATGTGACGGAGCTGCATTCGTTCCTGGGACTTCTCAACTATTTTAGTAACTTTCTACCCGGATTGAGCACTTTGCTGGAACCATTGCACATGTTGCTATGTAAGGGTGACGACTGGGTTTGGAGTAAATTTCAAGAGACAGCCTTTGAGAAGGCCAGAAACCTGCTATGTTCTAACAAGTTACTTGTATTGTATGACCCATGTAAACGTTTAATGCTAGCTTGTAATGCATCTTCGTACGGGGTGAGGTGTGTGTTACAGCAAACCAATGTATCAGGCAAACTGCAACCGGTTGCATATGTGTCCAGAAGTCTATCTAAGGCTAAAAAAGAGCCTACAGTATGGTCGAGAAAGAGGCATTAGCATGCGTATACGGGGTTAAGAAAATGCACCAATACCTATTTGGACTCCAGTTCGAGCTTGAAACCGACCACAAACCGTTCATTTCGCTGCTTTCAGAAAGGAAAGGTATAAACACCAATGCTTCGTCCCGCATCCAAAGATGAGCCCTAGCATTGTCCGCTTATGACTATGTTATCCGCCACAGACCAAGCACGGAGAACTGTGCTGATGCCCTCAGTCGGCTACCATTGCCCACCACCGGGGTGGAAATGGCGCAACCTGCAGACTTGCTTCTGGTCATGGATGTTTTTGAGAGCGAGAGGTCTCCCGTCATGGCTCGCCAGATCAGGACCTGGACTAGCCTGGACCCTGTGCTATCACTACTAAAAAGTTGCGTCCTCAATGGGAGCTGGTCGGCTGTTCCCGGGAAAATGCAAGATGAAATTAAGCCGTTTCACCGACATAAAGATGAAATGTCCATCCAGTCGGATTGTCTCTTATGGGATAATCGCGTGGTTTTGCCAAAAAAAGGCAGGAAAACATTTATATGTGACCCACACAGTACCCACCCAGGCATAGTCATGATGAAGGTTATCGCCAGGTCGCGCGTTTGGTGGCCGGCATTGACTCGGATTTGGAGTCATGCGTACACCAATGTTACACTTAGTCACAGTTGAGCAATGCACCAAAGGAGGCTCCACTGAGTCTGTGGTCATGGCCCTCCAAACTGTGCTCCAGGATCCATGTAGATTTTGCTGGCCCCCTTCGAGGAAAGATGTTCTTAGTAGTAGTGGACGTTTACTCTAAATGGTTTGAATGTGTAATCATGTCATCCTGTACATCCACTGCCATCATTGAAAGCCTCTGGGCCATATTCGCCACCCATGGCTTGCCTGACGTCCTTGTCAGTGACAATGGACCGTGTTTCACCAGCTCGGAATTCAACGAGTTTATGACCTGCAATGGCATTAAGTATTTCAGGTCTGCCCTGTTTAAGCCCGCATCCAACAGTCAAGCGGAATGGGCAGTCCAAACTATCAAGCAGAGGTTGAAACGCATGACGGACGGCTTTCTGCAGACCCGTTTATCTCAGGTTCTGTTCAGCTACCGGACGCAACCCTACTCGCTTACCGAGGTTCCCCCGGCAGAATTGTTAATGAAGGGAGTACTCAAAACCAGGCTCTCCTTAGTCTACCCGGATCTTAATGATCATGTGGAAACCCGGCGTAACCGGCAAAACATGTACCATGATTGCGCGGCTGTATCGTATGACATTAATGTAAATGACCCTGTGTTTGTCCTTAATTATGGTCATGGTCCCAAATGGGTTGCTGGCACCCTCTTGGCCAAGGAGGGGAATAGAGTGTTTATTGTCAAACTATGTAATGGACAATCATGCAGTAAGCATTTGGATCAGACTATACTGCGATTCACTGACAACCAGGAACAACTTGAAGAGGACATCACCATCATCGATCCACCAACACACACCCAACCAGCAATCGACCTCGCCATCAATCAAGAGGATGAACCCACCATGCCCAATAGTCCGGTCAGACCAGCCGCGCTGCAGTGCAGCAATGGCCTGACCAACTCACCCTTGCCAGGGTTCGAACTCAGGCGTTCAACCAGGGAGCGAAGGGCCCCGGACCACCTCAACTTTTATCAAAGACTTTGGGGGGAGTGATGTTATGCATGTAAACATTGTAACTGTGTAAGACTTGCCACCAGAGGGCACACCTGTTGGAGGCCCAATGGTTACCTGCATACCTCATGCAATGATATCTAAAGTCAGGAAGGCTGCAGTTCTTGGAGCTGATCGAGCTGGATCGCAACTGCCATTGGGGCCAGCGAACTGGCCCCAGTGCAGAGCCTGCAGCGAGGGCCCTTTCCCTTTAAGGGAGGGAAGAAGCCTCGGACCCCGGCAGCGCTGCACGGGACATTGTGCAGCGCTGCCCCACTACCACCCCGCCTGCGTCCTTTAACGGTCCAATGGAAGTGATAGCGTTTGATTTACTTCCTTCCTGGAGCACTAACAATCAATTTAGAGAAAGCTGAGAATCATCAGCGCCTGCGCAAATGTTTCTAGCTTTCAAAAGTTAGTGTCCCTTTTGATTCCTTAGATAGCTGACAAGTTAATAGCCAGTGCATTGAATATATTAAAATCAATCTGCATGTAGTTAACAATGTTTTCAGAACTTGGACAAGCTCATCCTTATGAGCTGGCATGGATGAACTGGTTGTCTCTATTCCTCTCGGAGAATGACAACCTTTCGAGACTTCCAAGTGATGAATCTCCATCTGTATTTATGAAAGGAAAATCATGCTGGACAAATCTTCTAGAATTTTTTGAGAATATAACAAGTAGAGTGGACAAGGGAGAATCAGTGTATTTGGACTTTCAAAAGGCTTTTGACCAGGTCCCACACAAGAGATTAGTATACAAAATTAAAGCACATGTTATTGGGGGTAATGTATTGACGTGGATAGAGAACTGATTGGCAGACAGGAAGCAGAGAGTAGGCATAAATGGGTCCTTCTGAGAATGGCAGGCAGTGACTAGTGGGGTGCCACAGGGCTCAATGCTGGGATCCCAGCTATTTACAATATACATTAATGATTTAGATGAAGGAATTGAGTGTAATATCTCCAAGTTTGCAGATGACACTAAGCTGGGTGGCGGTGTGAGCTGTGAGGAGGATGCTAAGAGACTGCAGGGTGACTTGGACAGGTTAGGTGAGTGGGCAAATGCATGGCAGATGCTGTATAATGTGGATACATGTGAGGTTATCCATTTCTGTGGCAAAAACATGAAGGCAGAATATTACCTGAATGGCAGCAGATTAGGAAAAGGGGAGGTGCAACGAGACCTGGGTGTCATGGTATATCAGTAATTGAAAGTTGGCATGCAGGTGCAGCAGGCGGTGAAGAAAGCAAATGTTGGCCTTCATAGCTAGGGGATTTGAGTATAGGAGCAGGGACGTCTTAATGCAGTTGTACAGGGCCTTGGTGAGGCCTCACCTGGAATATTGTGTTTAGTTTTGGCCTCCTAATCTGAGGAAGGACATTCTTGCTATTGAGGGAGTGCAGCGAAGGTTCATCAGACTGATTCCCGGGATGACGAGACTGACGTATGAAGAGTGACTGGATTGTTTGGGCCTGTATTCACTGGAGTTTAGAAGAATGAGAGGAGATCTCATAGAACCATATAAAATTCTGATGGGACTGGACAGGTTAGATGCAGGAAGAATGTTCCCGATGTTGGAGAAGTCCAGAACCAGGGGTCACAATCTAAGGATAAGGGGTAAGCTATTTAGGACCGAGATAAGGAGAAACTTCTTCACTCAGAGAGTTGTTAACCTCTGGAATTCTGTACCGCAGAGAGTTGTTGATGCCAGTTCATTAGATATATTCAAGAGGGAGTTAGATGTGGCCCTGATGGCTAAAGGGATCAAGCAGTATGGAGAGAAAGCAGGAAAGGGGTACTGAGGTGAATGATTAGCCATGATCTTATTGATGGTGGTGCAGGCTCGAAGGGCCGAATGGTCTACTCCTGCACCTATTTTCTATGTTTCTATGTTTCTATGTAGAAGTGCTATCTGTTCCTCTGAGATTTTCTGATGCACCTAGGTAGCTGTATCGGGATTAGATCCTTTAAATCTTACCTTCCTTAATCTCTGAGTAGTGATAAATTTATATCTGCCTATATCTGGCTGATGTTGCCATGCAATTTTAACTTCTGTAATCCCTCTCTATTTTTCTCTCTCTGTTAGAGATGTTCTTTACAATTTTACAGAGACACCATTCTCTGTATATACAACAAAGTATTACTACACCTTCTACTACAAAGACTGCTACAAGAATTACAACTAAACGAAGAACTAAGGGGGAGAAATTCGTGCCATGCACTGATGGTTTTCATCTTTTTTTTAATTTAGTGGTTGCGTTCCAGGAAGGAAGAAAAAGGCTGCGACTATTTGTACGAACTGAAATGCAGCCGTTTCTCTCTCTACCTGGACCCTTCCCTCTGGCCTCTTACCCTCTCTAGACTTCATTGCAAACTGTCGACAGGACATCGGCCGTCTCAATTTCTCTGCTCCCACTACTTACTCCAACCTACCTTCCTCTGAATTCGCTCAGATCCAACCCCAACCTTGTCATCAAACCTGCTGACCAGGGTGGCACTGTTGTTGTTTGGCGAACCGACCTCTACCTTGCAGAGGCTAATCACCAATTCTCTGACACCTCCTCCACCTGCCCCTGGACCATGACCCCACCACTGAACATCAAGCCATAATTTTCTAGACCGTCACTGACCTCATCTCCTCTGGAGAACTTCTCTCCACAGCCACCAGCCTCATAGTTCCCCAATCCCGCACAGTCCGCTTCTACCTCCTTCCCAAGATCCACAAACAGGACTGCCCTGGTAGACCCATCATTTCTGTCTGTTCTTGCCCCACAGAACTTATTTCGTCCTATCTCGACTCTATTTTTTCTCCCCTTGTCCACTTTCTTCCCATCTACATCCGCGACTCCTCCGACGCCCTCTGTCATTTTAACAGTTTCCAATTTCCCGGCACCAACCTTCTCCTTTTCACCATGGACATCCAATCCCTCTACACTTCCATCCCCCACCAGGATGGCCTGAGGTTGCTCTGCTTTTTCCTTGAGCAAAGGCCCATCCAGTCCACAGCCACCACCACCAAACACCGCCTGGCTGAACTTGCTCTCACATTGAACAATTTCTCCTTTAACTCCACTCATTTCCTCCAAGTTAAAGGTGTTGCTATGGGAACCTGCATGGGTCCGAGCTATGCCTGCCTTTTCGTGGAATATGTGGAACAATCTTTGTTCCAGTCCTACTCGGGTCCCCTCCCTCACCTCTTTTTCCAGTACATTGATGACTACATTGACATTGATGACTATATTGGTGCCGTTTCCTGCTCGCGCCCTGAACTTGAAAATTTCATTCACTTTCCATCCGATTTCCACCCTTCCCTCACCTTCACGTGGTCCATCTCCGACTCTTCCCTTCCCTTCCTCGACTTCTCCGTCTCCATCTCTGGGGATAGATTTTCAACCAATATCCACTATAAGCCCACTGACTCCTGCAGCTACCTGGGCTACAGTTCCTCCCACCCCACATCCTGTAAGGACTCCATTCCATTCTCCTTGTTTCTCCGTTTCCGTCGCATCTGCTCTGACAACCGCCACCTTTCACACAAGTGCCTCTGACATGTCTTCCTTTTTCCTCAGCAGAGGATTTCCCTCCGCCGTGGTTAACATGGCCCTCGACTGTGTCCGTTCTATTTCCCACACCTCTGCTCACACCCCTTCCCCTCCCTCTCAGAACCAGGACAGGGTTCCCCTTGTCCTCACCATTCACCCCACCAGCCTCCACATTCACTGGATCATCCTCCGCCATTTTCGCCACCTACAACGTGATCCCACCATCAATCACTTCTTCCCCTCCCCTCCTCTCTCAGCATTCCGAAGGGCCCGCTCACTCCACGACACCTAGTCCATTCCGCACTCACCCCCAGGATCCCCTACCCTTCCCACGGCACCTTTCAACTATTAATAATCTATATTAATTACTTGGATGAAGTGACCTAGTGTAATGTAACCAAGTTTGCTGATGATACAAAGATGGGTGGGAAAGCAATTTGTGAGGAGGACACAAAAAATCTGCAAAGGGATTTAGACAGGCAAAGTGAGTGGGCAAAAATTTGGCAGATGGAGTATAATGTAGGAAAATGTGAGGTTATCCACTTTGGCAGAAAAAATAGAAAAGCAGACTATAATTTAAATGGAGAAAAATTGCAAAGTGCTGCAGTACAGAGAGACCTGGGGGTCCTTGTGCATGAAACACAAAAAGTTAGTATGCAGGTGCAGCAAGTAATCAGGAAGGCAAATGGAATGTTGGCCTTTATTGCGAGAGGGATAGAGTATAAAAGCAGAGAAATCCTGCAACAACTGTACAGGGTATTGGTGAGGCCACACCTAGAGTACTGCGTACAGTTTTGGTATCCATATTTAAGGAAGGATCATCATAGGCAGTCCCTCGGAATCGAGGAAGACTTGCTTCCAATCCTAAAGTGAGTCCTTTGGTGGCTGAACAGTCCAATGCGAGAGCCACAGACCCTGTCACAGGTTGGGCAGACATTCGTCGGGGGAAGGCCAGGGTGGGACTGATTTGCCGCATGCTCATTCCGCTGCCTGTGCCTGACCTCTTCACGCTCGCGGCATTGAAATTCGAAGAGCTCAATGCCCTCCCGGATGCATTTTCTCTACCTAGGGCGGTCTTCAGTCACGGACTCCCAGGTGTCAGTGGTGATGTCGCACTTTACCAGGGAGGCTTTGAGGGTGTCCTTGAAACGTTTCCGCTGCCCACCTTTGGCTCGTTTGCCGTGAAGTAGCTCCGCATAGAGCAATTGCTTAAGGAGCCTCGTGTTTGGCCTGCCCAGCGAAGCTGATCGAATGTGGTCAGTGCTTCAATGCTGGTGATGTTAGCCTGGACAAGGACACTGATGTTAGTGCGTCTGTCTTCCCAGGGGATTTGCAGGATCTTGTGGAGACATTGTTGATGATATATCTCCAGCGACTTAAGGTGTCTTCTGTACATCGTTCATGCCTCTGATCCATACAGGAGAGCGGGTATTACTACAGCCCTGTAGACCATGAGCTTGGTGGTAGATTTGAGGGCCTGGTCTTTGAACACTCTTTTCGAAGAGGGCTGTGTAGGGCTCTCATAGCTGTGTCTTTAAGTGACCCGGCATTAACTTTTTTGTGGCACTACTTCAGAAGTCCCCTCTGCTTTTGGGGTATGCTTATATTGGAGATGGATCGGATTAGGCAATCGTTCGTCCAGCAGTCACCAGCTCCTATCATGGCGCAGGTGATGCACACATCCTTGCGATCCCTGGCTCGGACGATGACGTAGTCGAGCAGGAACCTCCTAGCCCAAGTTCTGAGTGACATTCCAATTTGTAATTTGATCCATTTTGACTTCAGAAGCCACAGAGGATAGATCTCCCCATAAGCCTCCAAGTTCCAGCCGAAGTCCATTAGCCCAGCATAAGTGTATCCCTCCTCCAGTCGAAGTCCCTTACCCAAGTGCAAGACCTTAACCCACCCCGCCCCCCTCAGCCGCCCCCCACCCCGCATAGATGGAGCATTGTATGTGGATTGTTAACAAGTTTATTGGGTATGAAGCGAATAGTGACAGTGTCATGACTTCTGAATTTCATCCACCCCAATGATGTCCCTTGTAACACACGCACCAAGCTTGTACACACCAGGGGGTTGGAAGAACGTGATCTGTCTTTTCTGAGTTCACTCTCTCCCCTCCGATCTCCCCCGACCAGTGTCTCTTTCCCCCCGCCCACCCCTCCAAGCTCTCCCTCTCTCTCCCCCACAAGCTCTCTCTCCCCAGGCTCTTGCTCTCTTCCCCTCCCAGGCTCTCTCTCTCTCTCTCTCTCTCCCCGCCCCCTCCAAGCTCTCTCTCTCCCCAAGCTCTCTCTCCCCCCAAGTTCTCTCTCTCCCCAGCCCCCCGCCTCCCCCAAGCTCTCTCTCTACCTCCACCAGCCCCCCCACCAGGCTCTTTCTCTCTCTCCCCCCAAGTTTTCTCTCTCTCTCTCTCTCTCTCTCCCCAAGCTCTCTCCCTTCCCCCCCCACCACCGCTGTGAGGTTCTCTCTCCCCCCCGCCGCCCCCAGCTCTCTCTCTCCCCCCCCCAAGCTCTCTCTCTCTCCCCCAAGCTTTCTCTCCCCCAAAGCTCTCTCTCTCTCACCACTTCCCCACCCCGCCCAAGAACTCTTTCTCCTCCCACAAGCTCTCTCACATTAGCACATTAGTGCACAGCTGCAAATCACATTACAGTTACTCCACATTACTGATAGTGCTGAGCTGTAATAGGCTATTGTCTTCTGTCCTGTCCACATCTGGATTTACAATCCTTGGTTGGTTCTGTATTTCTGTAGGATAAAATGTTAGAAAGATGTTAGGAAGTTGAAACTTCCTTTATTAATTGGAACATTTCCTTCCAGAAATGGAAGCTGTTCTCAGTCAAATGCAAAATTATCTCACGACACCAGGGTCCCCTTTAAGAATCAGTAGCAATAGGATCACAGTGTGAGAAAACATTTTGTTTTAGTAAGAATTATTGCTGTTGGGCAGCCTCTCCCAGTAACAGTAATTAGCTTCCATGACTTGTTATTTACCAAAAGTCTGGGGAAGTCGACTCATGGCTTTAGTTTAAGCCCAGCCTCACACAACTAGTCAAAGCTTTGTAACTGCACTGACATATAAATGTGTGTGTGTATCTAACAAGCAAAAATGGACTTAGAAATATTTATATTCTTTTGACAAGGTCCCGCACAACAGATTGGTGTGCAAAATCAAAGCGCATGGTATTGAGGGTAATGTACTGACGTGGATACAGAACTGGTTGGCAGACAGGAAGCAGAGAGTCGGGATAAACGGGTCCTTTTCAGAATGGCAGGCAGTGACTAGTGGAGTGCCGCAGGGCTGGGACCCCAGCTCTTTACAATATACATTAACGATTTGGATTAAGGAATTGAGTGTAATATCTCCAAGTTTGCAGATGACACTAAACTGGGTGGCGGTGTGAGCTGTGAGGAGGACGCTAAGAGGCTGCAGGGTGACTTGGACAGGTTCGGTGAGTGGGCAAATGCATGGCAGATGCAGTATAATGTGGATAAATGTGAGGTTATTCATTTTGGGGGCAAAAACACAAAGGCAGAATATTATCTGAATGGCGGCAGATCAGGAAAAGGGAAGGTGCAACGAGACCTGGTGTCATGGTTCATCAGTCATTGAAAGTTGGCATGCAGGTACAGCAGGCGGTGAAGAAGGCAAATGGTATGTTGACCTTCATAGCTAGGGGATTTAATTATAGGAGCAGGGAGGTCTTACTGCAGTTGTACAGGGCCTTAATGAGGCCTCACCTGGAATATTGTGTTCAGTTTTGGCCTCCTAATCTGAGGAAGGACGTTCTTGCTATTGAGGGGGTGCAGCGAAGGTTTACCAGACTAATTCCAGGGATGGCTGGACTGTCATATGAGGAGAGACTGGATCAACTGGGCCTTTATTCACTGGAGTTTAGAAGAATGAGAGGGGATATCATAGAAACATATAAGATTCTGACGGGACTGGACAGGTTAGATGCAGGAAGAATGTTCCCGATGTTGGGGAAGTCCAGAACCAGGGGACATAGTCTTAGGATAAGGGGTAGGCCATTTAGGACTGAGATGAGGAGAAACTTCTTCACTCAGAGAGTTGTTAACCTGTGGAATTCTCTGCCGCAAAGAGTTGTTGATGCCAGTTCGTTGGATATATTCAAGAGGGAGTTAGATATGGCGCTTAAGGGTAAGGGGATCAAGGGGTATGGAGAGAAAGCAGGAAATGGATACTGAGGTTGTAAAGTCCTGTCCCCTCAGTACAGATTCACACGAGGCATATAGTGAAGTCAAGGTCACTCTGGACCTGCACCTTTATTTCACAGCTCTGGAATACTGCACTTGCCTGAGACCTGTCCTTATATACCTGTCTCTTGCAAGTGCACCCCTGGTGGTAAGGTATGCTGGTGGTTACAGGTCATATCTTATTACAGTCATGTATAGCATGTTAGGATACAGTTATATATAATAATGTAAGATACATGACATCACCCTCCCCCAAGGTCTTATTGTCTTTATAGGTTCAGTCTCTCAGGTGGTCTACGCTCTCGCGTGAAGCGTCTGAGTTGTGGTTCAGTTGTTTGCCTTGGTGTCTGTTTTTCTTTGGGTGTGGTTGCTGGTATCTCGCTTGGGCTGTCTGTTTCGATTGGTGTGATTGTTGTTGACTCGCCTGAGCTGTCTGTTGGGATTGCCCTTTCCTCAGGTTGTTCCCTCTGTCTGTCCACCAGGTGTGGTGCGAGTTCCACATTGTAGTCTGCCTCTGGTTCCGCAGTGTTGTTGGTAAATCTGCTTTTGACTTGGTCTACATGCCTCCGGCAGGTTTGTACTACCAGTAGCCTGTTTCCTTCCTTGCCCGTTACTGTCCCTGCAAGCCATTTGGGACCCCTGCCATAGTTTAGTACAAACACTTTGTCCCCTATCTCATTCCATCTTCCCTTCGAATTTCTGTCATGGTACTCAGTCAGCTTACGGCGCTTTGCCTCAACGATTTCGTGCATGTCTGGGAGGATTAATGAGAGCCTTGTTTTTAAAGTCCTGTTCATCAACAGTTGCGCAGGGGGGATCCCAGTCAGTGAGTGCGGACGAGATCTATATGCCAGCAGCAGTCGCGACAGGCGACCCTGCAGCGTGGGACCTTGGATTTTAAGCATGCCTTGTTTAATGATTTGCACTGCTCTCTTCGCCTGGCCGTTGGAGGCCGGCTTGAACGGTGCCGTCTTGACGTGATTTATGCCGTCGTCAATTATAAAGTCTTGGAATTCTGCGCTGGTGAAGCACGGACCATTGTCACTGACCAATATGTCAGGGATTCCGTGCGTTGCAAACATGGTTGCGAGGCTCTCCACAGTGGTGGAGGTTGTGCTCGAGTTTAAAATGGTGCATTCGATCCACTTTGAAAATGCATCTACAACTACGAGGAACATTTTACCCATAAATGGGCCCACATAGTCTACGTGCATCCGCGACCACGGTTTGGTAGGCCAGGGCCAGGGGCTCAGTGGAGCCTCCCTGGGGGCATTGCTGAGTTGGGCACAAATGATGCACCTTCGGACGCAGAGCTCTAAGTCCACGTCAATACCAAGCCACCAGACGTGGGATCTGGCTATGGCCTTCATGAGAACGATCCCCGGGTGCTCGCGGTGGAGCTCCCGGACAAATGCCTCTCTGCCTCGCAGAGGCATGACTACTCGGCTGCCCCACATCAGGCAGTCTGCTTGTAGTGATAGCTCATGCATGCGCCTGTGAAAGGGTTTTAATTCCTCGGGGTAGGCATCGCGAGCCTCTTCCCAGTCACCGGTTAGGACACATCTTTTTACTAAGGATAACTTGGGGTCGCTGGCTGTCCAAGTTCTGATTTGGCGAGCCGTCATGGGCGAACCTGTGGACTCAAAGGCATTGATTGTCATGACTATCTCACAGTCCTGTTTGTCAGACCCTTCCGTGGTCGCCAGGGGTAGCCTGCTGAGTGCGTCGGCACAGTTGTCGGTGCCTGGTATGTGCCTTATGGTATAGTCGTAGGATGCCAGCATGAGTGCCCACCGTTGAATTCGCGCCGAGGTGTTGGCGTTTATTGCCTTGCTCTCGGATAGGAGGGACATGAGGGGCTTGTGGTCGGTTTCTAACGTGAACTTGGCACAGAAAAGGTATTGGTGCATTTTTTTGACACCATACATGCACGCGAGCGCCTCCTTCTCTACCATTCCGTACCCGCGCTCTGCCCGCGAAAGTGACCAGGAGGCATAAGCTATGGGTTGTAATTTGCCCGCACTATTGACATGTTGCAAAACGCACCCGACCCCATATGCTGACGCATCGCATGTGAGAACTAGCTTTTTACCTGGGTCAAAGAAAGTCAAAACACTGTTGGAACACAGAAGGTTGCGTGCCTTATTGAAGGCGCGTTCCTGGGCATCCCCCCAAAACCAATCGCACCCCTTCCTGAGTAGCACGTGGAGAGGCTCCAGCAGCGTGCTTAAGTTCTGCATAAAGTTCCCAAAGTAATTGAGTGGCCCGAGAAAGACGCGCAATTCTGAGACATTCCGGGGCCTGGGTGCCAGGCAAATTGCTTCTGTTTTGGACTCTGTTGGGCGGATTCCATCAACAGCAATCCTTCTGCCCAAAAATTCAACCTCAGGTGCGAGAAACAGGCACTTGGATTTCTTGACTCGTAGGCCAACCCGATCCAACCGCTTTCGTACTTCCTCCAAATTACGGAGATGGGAGTCGGTGTCCCTGCCCGTGATAAGTATGTTGTCTTGAAATACAACCGTCCCCGGGATGGACTTGAGCAGACTCTCCATGTTGCGCTGGAATATGGCAGCTGCTGACCTGATGCCGAATGGGCATCGATTGTACATGAAAAGGCCTCGATGTATGTTAATGGTGGTGAGTAGCTTGGATTCCTCGATCAATTCTTGCGTCATATACGCAGATGTGAGGTCTAATTTTGAAAAAAGTTTACCTCCAGCCAATGTGGCATATAAGTCCTCCACTCTGGGCAGCGGGTACTGGTCCTGTAGGGAGACTCTGTTTATGGTAGATTTGTAGTCCCCACAGATTCGTGCGGATCCATCAGGCTTCATGACTGGGACGATGGGACTTGCCCAGTTGCTAAATTCCACAGGTGATATAATGCCTTCCCGCAGAAGCCTGTCTAGTTCGTGTTCAATGTTTTCCCTCATCACATAGGGTACAGCTTTGGCCTTATGATGGACCGGTCTAGCATCCTCTGTGATGTAGATTTTGACTTTAGCCTCTTTGAAAGTGCCCACACCTGGCTGAAAGAGATGTTCAAATCGCTTTATAACTGTTGAGCAGGAGGTCCGTTCCTCTAATGACATGGCATGGACATCATCCCATTTCTAGTTTAGTTTTGCCAGCCAGCTTCTCCCCAGCAGTGTTGGGGGGGTCTCCGGGGACAATCCACAGGGGAAGTCGGTTCACTGTCCCTTTGTGTGTGACAGAGAGCATGGCGCTGCCGAGGACTGGTACGATTTCTTTGGTATAGGTCCTTAGTTTGGTGTCAACCCTAGTGAGTTTTGGTCTGTCTCTTTTATGCGGCCACAGTTGTTCAAATTGTTGAGCGCCCATGAGAGATTAACTCGCTCCCGTATCCAGCTCCATGTTGACAGATATCCCGTTGAGTAGGACCCTCATCATTATAGGAGGCATCCTGTTGTAGGAGCAGCGGCCATTGATCGTGTTGACCCGCTGTACACCGTGTCCCGGGTACTGTCCCCACCATCTTCTTGTCCGCTTTCCGACCCATCCGATTCGTATACCAGCCGAGCTGCCGTTTTTTTGCGCATGTGGGCCAAATGCCCTGTAAATTCACAATTTCTGCAAACAGCCTGCTGAAATCGACATCCCCTTGATGAGTGCCCACCCCCACATCTCCAGCACAGACCTGTTCCATTGTTCAAAGTGTTTCCAAAGAATGAGCTGCATGTGGCTGATCTCTCTTGAGCTTCTCTCAGTTTGTAGTTGATTGCTCGCATTGCGGGTTGATGAGGTGTGAACGGCTGTTCCTGTGGCTCTTGATGGCTTCTGCCTGCTGTCGAGAGCCTGTTCTGCCGGTTTTATCTGTGTGTGGGGGTAGCAGCTTGTTTAGTGCTGTGAACTTCTTGTTCCGCTATTTCGTTAGTTGTCGTACCTGCATTGTGAATCAACCTCGTTTCTTCTTCCCCTACCAAGAATGTCTGTGCAACCAGTGCTGCTGCCTCTAAGGTCAGGTTCTTGGTCTCTATGAGCTTTCGGAATATGCCTGCGTGGCCTATTCCTTCAATGAAAAAGTCTCTCAGCATTTCTCTCCTCAGTTCATCGGAGAACTCACATAAACTAGCCAACCTCCGAAGTTCCGCCATGAAGTCGGGTATGCTCTAGCCCACACAGCGTCTGTAGTTGTAGAACCTGTGTCTGGCCATGTGTAGGCTGCTCGCTGGCTTCAGGTGGTCTCTTACCAGTGTGCTCAATTCTTCAAACGACTTGTTTTCTGGTTTCTCGGGTGCCAGCAGATCCTTCATTAAAGCGTATGTTTTCGAGCCACAGCTGGTCAAGAGATGGGCTCTTCTCTTATCTGCCTTATCGTCACCTAACCAGTCTTTGGTTACAAAGCTTTGCTGGAGCCTTTCTATAAAGTCCTCCCAATTGTCTCCCACATTATATTTTTCATCTGATCCGTTGTTCGCCATTCTGTGGATTCTGTAATCCTGTAACTCGTCGCCACTGTAAAGTCCTGTCCCCTCAGTACAGATTCACACGAGGCATATAGAGAAGTCAAGGTCACTCTGGACCTGCGCCTTTATTTCACAACTCTGGAATGCTGCACTTGCCTGAGACCTGTCCTTATATACCTGTCTCTTGTAAGTGCACCCCTGGTGGTATGGTATGCTGGTGGTTACAGATCATATCTTATTACAGTCATATAGCATGTTAGGATACAGTTACATATAATAATGTAAGATACATGACAGAGGTGAATGATCAGCCATGATCTTATTGAATGGCGATGCAGGCTCGAAGGGCCAAAAGGCCTACTCCTGCACCTATTTTCTATGTTTCTATGTTTCGATAAAATATTGTTCTGAAACAAAGCAATGCAGGATGGGAGCTAGTGAGATGAAGTCATCAGTATCATTTGGTGCCTCATGTACTTTGTTTTCAGCTTGTCAAACCTGGAAAGCTGTTCACCTCATCTAAGTGGAATTTTCCAACAGGCAAATTTTATATTGAAATGGATCCTCAGATGGTTTCTAAGATGGAAAATTACATCAAGATATACAATTGTGACTAAAGAATTAAAGTGAAATATTTTGGATATCAGAAATATCTGGCACACTGGAAAAGAAAAGAACAATGAGCATTTAAAATAGTTAGTCCACAAGACGATTGGATAGGATTTTTGGCTGCTCCATTATGGAAAAGACAGCCTACAGCACAGATTCAGCAGTGTAAGAGCGAAAAACCTTAATTAGGGGTAAAATAATTCGGTGTAATTAAAATACAAAGTAATAAAGGCAGAGAAAGGTTTAAATACGTTCATGGTAGAATAGCTGAATTCCACATCCCAGCAATTAGGCAGAACATAGAAGGTCAGAGAAATTCTCTTCGGAGATAAGAACACCCACATGATTTATGTAGACAGCTCACAGTAATAATGTAAGGAGGCCATGATGTTCCAGCCACATGAGATCACAATGCCTCCTTTAAGCAGAAGGTAGCCATATGTCTGCCAAGGACATTAGTCTGAGAATTAGCCTGGGAAGACGTTCCCAGAAATGTAACACATAACCTGTAGGGGACTTTTCCCTAGCAACAGTCGTCAGAACTGAATGTATGAATGGAATCATTAGAAATTACTGTAACCAATAAAATTAATGTAACTGTACCACCCAATGAAATTGCGGTAACCTGTATTAACCAATGGAACACTTCCCCACGTAGTTCCACCATTTTGATTGTATCTGAACTGTATAAGAATGTAACTGCGCAGCTTGTCCCATGAGATCGACATTGAGAGCACTCAGTAACGGTACTGATGAGGCCGGATCTCCCTTGATTAATCAGGTTTTAATAAACAACTCTTTTCTCTATAAAAGACCTTTTGTGTGAGTGTTATATTTTTAATACTCCAGAGCAAGCAGGATGACACCAGGGATGTGAAACTGTAGTTATAAGGAGAGACTTGGGATACTGAGATTATTTCCACTGGAGGAGAGAAGGCTAAGTAGAGATTTAATGAAGGGGATAAAGCCAATTTGCCTCTGGAAGCAAAGGCTATGGAGCGAAAGACAAGCAATGGCATTAGAACTTGCATTGTTCCAGCAAAGAGCCAGCACAGACACGATGGGCTAAATCCTTCTGTGCAGTTAAAGTCTATGATTCTATGAACTTTATTGGTTCTAGCTAAAGATTCATTACCATCAAAATGGGGAACCACTGAGGTCTGGAAATTTATATTGCCGTCCTAATTTTACAAAAATTATCTTTAATGGATGGTAATATTTTTAGTAATAAATACGTGCAAAAATTTTTTACAACAAAATTTCTATTCTTTGACATTAAATAAATCTGTTCTAATTTTTATATTACACTTTATTTGTGAGTCCCGTGATGGATGTATAAAAACATAAGAACATAAGAAATAGGAGCAGGAGTAGGCCATACGGCCCCTCGAGCCTGCTCCGCCATTTAATATGATCAAGGCTGATCCAATCATAGATTCAGGTCCACTTCCTTGCCTGCTCCCCATAACCCCTTAATCCCTTATCGGTTAAGAAGCTGTCTATCTCTGTCTTAAATTTATTCAATGTCCTGGCTGCCACAGCTCTCTGAGGCAGCGAATTCCACAGATTTACAACCCTCTTAGAGAAGAAATTCCTTCTCAGCTCAGTTTTAAATGGGCTGCCGCTTATTCTAAGATTATGCCCCCTAGTTCTAGTCTCCCCTATCAGTGGAAACATCCTCTCTGCATCCACCTTGTCAAGCCCCCTCATAATCTTATACGTTTCGATAAGATCACCTCTCATTCTTCTGAATTCCAATGAGTAGAGGCCCAAACTCCTCAACCTTTCCTCATAAGTCAACCCCCTCATCTCCGGAATCAACCTAGTGAACCTTCTCTGAATAGCCTCCAAAGCAAATATATCCTTTCGTAAATATGGAAACCAAAACTGTACACAGTATTCCAGGTGTAGCCTCACCAATACACTGTATAACTGTAGCAAGACTTCCCTGCTTTTATACTCCATCCCCTTTGCAATAAAGGCCAAGATTCCATTGGCCTTCCTGATCACTTGCTGTACCTGCATACTAACCTTTTGTGTTTCATGCACAAGTACCCCCAGGTCCCGCTGTACTGCAGCACTTTGCAATTTTTCTCCAATTAAATAATAACTTGCTCTTTAATTTTTTTCTGCCAAACATTATACTCCATCTGCCAAATTTTTGCCCACTCACTTAGCCTGTCTATGTCCTTTTGCAGATTTTTTCTGCCCTCCTCACACATTGCTTTTCCTCCCATCTTTGTATCGTCAGCAAACTTGGCTACATTACATTCGGTTCCTTCTTCCAAGTCGTTAATATAGATTGTAAATAGTTACGGTGCCAGCACTGATCCCTGTGGCACCCCACTAGTTACCAATTGCCAACCCAAGAATGAACTATTTATCCCGACTCTCTGTTTTCTATTAGTTGGCCAATCCTCTATCCATGCTAATATATTACCCCCAACCCCGTGAACTTTTATCTTGTGCAGTAATCTTTTATGTGGCACCTTGTCAAATGCCTTCTGGAAGTCCAAATACACCATATCCACTGGTTCCCCTTTATCCACCCGGTTCGTTACATCCTCAAAGAATTCCACCAAATTTGTCAAACATGACTTCCCCTTCATAAATCCATGCTGACTCTGCCTGACCGAATTATGCTTTTCAAAATGTCCTGCTACTGCTTCTTTAATAATGGACTCCAGCATTTTCCCAACCACAGATGTTAAGCTAACTGGTCTATAGTTTCCTGTTTTTTGTCTGCCTCCTTTTTTAAATAGGGGCATTACATTTGCAGTTTTCCAGTCTGCTAGGGCCTCCCCAGAATCCAGGGAATTTTGATAAATTACAACCAATGCATCCACAATCCCTGCCGCTACTTCTCTTAAGACCCTAGGATGCAAGCCATCAGGTCCAGGGGATTTATCCACCTTTAGTCCCATTATCTTACTGAGTACTACCTCCTTAGTGATTGTATTAAGTTCCTCCCCCCCCCCCATAGCCCCTTGACTATCCATTGTTGGGACATTGTTTGTGTCCTCTACTGTAAAGACTGATACAAAATATTTGTTCAGAGTTTCGGCCATCTCCATGTTCCCCATTACTAAGTCTCCGGTCTCCTCCTCTAAGGGACCAACATTTACTTTAGCCACTCTTTTCCTTTTTATATACCTATAGAAACTCTTGCTATCAGTTTTTATATTTTATGCTAGTTTACTTTCATAGTCTATCTTCCCTTTCTTAATCATTTTTTTAGTCATTCTTTGCTGGCTTTTAAAGCTTCCCAATTTATGCAAATGTAATATTAGGTCAGGACAGAATAAGGCTCAATTTTAAAGCCCTCTATGGATGAACATTCCCCCACCTCCAGCCCAACAGCCACTGCCTAGGTTCGCACATGACGAGTGGCCCAAGGAACCAGGGGCTAGAATTTACGCAAAGAAGGATATCACTGTTCTTTGGCGTTATTTGCAATTAACGCTGTTTTTTGGTCACCGAAATAACGCAAAAATAAAATGCTTAAATTTCCCCCAACGATTTGTAACTTTTGGTGAAGCATTTAAAAAGTGCTGATTTTAGGAACAAAAATTAAATTTTTCACGACAAAAAAAACACCCATTCTGCGCATGCGCAGAAAAAAAAATTGTCCGTTTTTCATGTGACGTGCATGTGCAGTACACTTCAGCCATTTTTACAGGGAATTGAAAGTTGCAGGAGAGTTCTCAATACTTACACACAAGTGCTGCAGGAACAAAAATGCAGCTTGATTCGGGAAGGAAGAGGGCTAGAAAGTTTAGTCAGGACGCAAATGAAGCCCTGGTAGACTGTACCCTTCTGTAGAGAGAGGATGGGGCCAGATTTGGAAGAAAGGTCCTGGTAAACTGTACCCTTCTGCAGTGGCTGAAGTATGGCGATGCGTTGCCGAGCAGTTTTCCTGGATGGACTCCATCAGGAGGATTTATCCGCAGTGCAGGAAGAGGTGGCATGACCTTTGTGTTATGTATGTAAGCCTGCAATTACTATGTCTATCCACCAGAGGGCTTATCCCCTGGAGTCCCAAGAGATCCCACAATCCCTTGGGAGTACCTGTATATAAGGAGGCCGCACAAGCTGGAGAGGCACTCTGAGATCTGTAACAAAGGACTACGGTCACACTTACTTTGAGCTTGCAGTATCTAGCCTGACTCTTTATCCAAGACATAGCAACCGGCGACGAGATACGGATAACGAACCCCAATGCAACAATGCAGCGAACTGTGGGCATCCTGGAGAAATTTTCGGGGGGAGATGATTGGGAAACCTTCGTGGAGCGACTTGACCAATACTTCATGGCCAATGAGCTGGAAGGGGAATGAACGCTGCCAAATGAAGGGCGATCCTCCTCACTGTTTGCAGGGCACCAATGTATGGCCTCATGAAAAACCTGCTCGCTCCAGCAAAACCCACAGACAAGTCATACGATGAGTTATGCACACTGGTCCAGGAGCATCTAAACCCGAAGGAAAGCGTTCTGATGGCGAGGTATCGGTTCTACACGTACAAGAGGTCTGAAGGCCAGGAAGTGGCAAGTTATGTCGCCGAGCTAAGGCGCCTTGCAGGACATTGCAAATTTGAAGGACACTTGGAGTACATGCTCAGGGATTTCTTTGTACTTGGCAATGGCCATGAGGTAATACTTTGCAAACTTTTGATTGTCGAGACCCCAACCTTGAGTAAAACCATAGCGATAGCCCAGGAGTTTATCTCCACCAGTGACACTAGTGCTGTTGCAAGTACTGTGAACAAAGTAACATTGTTTTCGAATCAAAATGTACATGGCAGGACTTACACGCCTGTAGCTGCATGTCCGCAGATGACTCAGAATCCACCATCAAGGATGGTGAATACAAAGCAATTAACACGTTGTTGGCGCTGCAGGGGTGATCATCGATCCAATTCATACCGCTTCAAAGGATACGTTTGCAAGGGCTGTGGAACAATGGGACACCTCCAATGCATGTGCAGGCGAGCTGCAAACCCTGCTAATCCTGCAAACCACCATGTTGCAGAGGAGGACAGATCCACGGTGGATCATGACGAACCAGAGCCTCAGACCGAGGAGGCAGAGGTATATGGGGTGCACACATTTACCACAAAATGTCCCCCGATAATGCTGAAGATTGAATTAAATGGACTCCTGGTGTCCATGGAGCTGGACACGGGCGCAAGCCAGTCCATAATGAGTAAAAAAACATTCGATAAGTTGTGGTGCAACAAGGCCTCAAGGCCAGTACTGACTCCCATTTGTACCAAAGTTAGAATGTACACAAACTAACTGATTCCCATAATTGGCAGTGCTACCGTAAAGGTCTTCTACGATGGAGCGGTGCACGATTTACCACTCTGGATGGTACCGGGCGATGGCCCCACGTTGTTCGGCAGGAGCTGGCTGGGAAAGATACGCTGGAACTGGGACGACGTCCGAGCGCTTTCGTCTGTCGACGACATCTCATGTGCCCAGGTCCTAAGGTCCCCTCGCTGTTCAAACCAGGCATTGGGAAGTTCCAAGGAGCAAAAGTGCAGATCCATTTGCTTCCGGGGGCGCGACCCATCCATCACAAGGCGAGAGTGGTACCTTACATGATGAGAGAGAGGGTGGAGATCGAGTTGGACAGGCTGCAACAAGAAGGCATCATTTTGCCGATCGAATTCAATGAGTGGGCCAGTGCGATTGTTCCAGTCCTCAAGGGAGACGGCACCGTCAGAATCTGTGGTGATTACAAAGTAACTATCAATCATTTCTCACTGCTGGATCAATACCCGTACCAAAGGCAGACGACCTATTTGCGACGCTGGCGGTAGGAAAAATGTTCACAAAGCTGGACTTGACCACGGCCTACATGATGCAGGAGCTGGAGGAATCTTCGAAAGACCTCACCTGCATCAACATGCACAAATGTCTTTTTGTTTACAACAGATGCCCGTTTGGGACTCGATTGGCCGCGGCGATATTCCAGAGGAACATGGAAAGCTTGCTGAAGTCGGTCCCATGCACCGTGGTCTTTGAGGACGACATCTTGGTTACAGGTCAGGACACCGTCGAGGAGGTTCTTAGTTGGCTTAACCATGTGGGGCTCAGGCTAAAATGCTCGAAGTGTGTTTTCCTGGCGCCTGAAGTGAAGAAGAACCGCGGCGGGACGGTATTAGGCCCACCGATTCGAGGACAGAGGGAATCAAGAACGCACCAAGATCACAGAACGTGACGGAGCTGCGGTCGTTTCTAGGACTTCTGAACTATTTTGATAACTTCTTACCGGGTCTTTGCACATTGTTAGAACCCCTGCACTCTTGACTGCGTAAGGGAGATGAATGGGTATGGGATAAAAGCCAAGAAAATGCCTTTGAGAAAGCTAGGAAGCTGTTATGTTCAAACAAATTGCTTATGTTGTACAATCCATGTAAACGTTTGGTACTAGCATGTGATGTGTCGTCGTACGGGGTCGGGTGTGTATTGCAACAAGCTAATGAATTTGGGAAATTGCACCCAGTTGCTTATGCATCCAGAAGTCTGTCCAAGGCCGAGAGGGCCTACAGTATGATCGAAAAAGAAGCGTTAGCATGTGTTTACGAGGTAAAGAAAATGCATCAATATCTGTTTGGGCTCAAATTTGTATTGGAAACCGACCATAAGTCGCTGATATCCCCCTTTTCTGAAAATAAGGGGATAAATACGAATGCATTGGCCCGCATCCAGAGATGGGCGCTCACGTTGTCCGCATACAACTACGCCATCCGCCACAGGCCAGGCACAGAAAACTGTGCCGATGCTCTCAGTAGGCTACCATTGCCCACCACCGGGGTGGAGATGGCACAGCCAGCAGATTTAGTTATGGTAATGGAAGCATTCGAGAGTGAGCAATCACCTGTTACCGCCCGACAGATTAGAACCTGGACGAGCCAGGACCCCTTACTGTCCTTAGTAAAAAAAACTGTGTGCTCCACGGGAGTTGGTCTAGTGTCCCGTTAGAGATGCAGGAAGAAATAAAGCTGTACCAGCGGCGCAGAATGAAATATCCATACAGGCAGACTGCCTCCTATGGGGTAAGCGGGTAATGGTGCCAAAAAAGGGCAGGGACACTTTCATTAGTGATCTCCACAGTACCCACCCAGGCATTGTAATGATGAAAGCGATAGCCAGATCACACGTGTGGTGGCCCGGTATCGATGCAGACTTAAAGTCCTGCGTGCACAAATGTAATACATGTTCCCAGTTAAGCAATACACCCAGGGAGGCGCCACTAAGTTTATGGTCTTGACTCTTCAAACCGTGGTCTAGGATTCATGTTGACTATGCAGGCCCATTCTTGGGAAAAATGTTTTTAATGGTTGTAGATGCGTACTCCAAATGGATTGAATGTGTGATAATGTCGGCAAGCACGTCCGCTGCCACCATTGAAAGCCTACGGGCCATGTTTGCCACGCTCGGCCTGCCTGATGTCCTTGTAAGTGACAATGGGCCGTGCTTTACCAGTGCCGAATTCAAGGAATTCATGACCCGCAATGGAATCAAACATGTCAAGTCTGCTCCGTTTTAACCAGCGTTCAATGGTCAGGCAGACCGAGCAGTTCAAACAATCAAGCAGAGCTTGAAAAGGGTAACTGAAGGCTCACTGCAGACTCGCTTATCCCAAGTCCTGCTTAGTTACTGCACAAGACCCCACTCGCTCACTGGGGTCCCTCCCGCTGAACTGCTCATGAAAAGGGCACTTAAGACAAAGCTCTCGTTAGTCCACCCTGATCTACACGAACAGGTAGAGAGTAGGCGGCTTCCACAGAATACATATCATTATCGCGCAAATGTGTCACGTGAAATTGAAGTAAATGATCCTGTATTTGTATTGAACTATGGACAAGGTCCCAAGTGGATTGCTGGCACTGTTTTGGCCAAAGAGGGGAGTAAGGTGTTTGTGCTCACACTCGCAAATGAACTCACCTGCAGAAAACACTTGGACCAAACCAAACTCAGGTTTACGGACTATCCAGAACAACCCACAATAGACTCTGCCTTTTTCGACCCTCCAACACACACACAAGTGGTAACCGACCCAGCGCTTGACCACGAAGCAGAACCCATCACCTGCAGCAGCCCAGCAAAGCTCACCACCCCAAGCAGTCCAGCAAGGCCAGTTGCACAGCAGCCCAGCGAAAGCCCAACAAACGACTCACCAACATCAGCATTTGCACCGAGACGATCAACCAGGGAAAGGAAGGCCCCAGATCGACTCATATTGTCAATAGTTACACTATTGACTTTGGCGGGGAGTGTTGTTATGTATATGAGCCTGTAAATACCATGTCTAACTACCCGAGGGCTTATCCCCTGGAATCCCAAGAGATTCCACTTTCCCTTGGGAGCATCTGTATATGAGGAGGTCTCACAAGCTGGAGAGGCACTCTGAGATCTGTAATAAAGAACTACGGTCACACTTACTTTGAGCTTGCAGTATCTAGTCTGACTCTTTATCCAAGACATAACACTTTGCAAGATAGTTAGAGTAAGTAATATTTTTATTTATGCACTCCAATTACTTGAATTGTAAATGTGATCCATCTTGGTATCGCTAGGCTTCTGAACGTCACACATTATAAAGATTGCTTTTTTTCTGTACTGCACTTCGATATTTTCATGATTAACAACATGCAAGTAAAGGGACCTTATACAGATCACTTAATTAAATGCACACAGTATGGTATAAGTGCTTTGATGACTATCTGTGTGTGCCACGACAGCAGAAGGCTCCTCTCTTAAAAATGTCTATTGTCATCTTTGCAGAGAAAGTTGTCCCAGAACCGACGACAGCAGCGGAAAACTGGCGGGGGTCTGGCAAGACTGCTCCCACTCACAGCCCTGGAAAGTCGGATTGCAGATCTGATTGGTGCGTTGAAGAGATCGACCACCTGTACGGATGCTGAGCCCAGGTTCGAGAGTAAGTCCTGCAAAATCCATAGTCTGGGTTGGCTCAATGTTAAGTACTGTGTGGGCTACGCTTCGGTTTATGCGATGTATTCTTCATCGGCTAGGCTTCGGTTTATGCGATTTACTATCATTCGTCATGGTACTTCAAATGAGTCTGCGCTATGTGAGCCCACTCATGTCACCTTACCCCCTCCCCTGCTGCTAACCAGTGGTCTGTTCTTTTATATTTTGTCGATGTTTCAGATACATCCAATAATGGAGAAGACCCTGCCAGCTCGCCACAAGTGGAAGTAGAAGACACCGAACTCAGCCATCCTGCAGAACCTCCACAGGAGGAGGAGGACGATGCACCAATTGATGTTTTTGGGTGGGGGAGGGTGGGGGGGGGGGGGGGGGGGGAGAGGATGATCAGACAGTGGTATTGAATTTGGAGGAGGTCGACGCCATGGTGGTAGAAAGGGTTTTAGCCTGCCCTGCGTAGGGGACATATGTCAGTTATGCACCATCCGGGGTCCCGGGTCCCAGTGGGTTGCAGGAACCCACACCCAGGGCAGCAGCAGGCCCGTCTATACGGAGGCGGAGACGAGAAGAGCACTCTCCCAAGACAGTCTCGAGTGATGTCACACCAATCCCCAGACACCCTCAACAGTCAGTGTACAGGTTGATCCACAGGCTGAAGAGTCCGAAGCCAGGCCTTCCGCAGCCAGAGGTTTTCAAGGGCTTCCATTGACGTCTCCTTCGTCTGTCCCCCAACAATCGGAGCGCCGTACCCGGGAGGTGGTAGAGCTGATAGGAATGACTGGGGAGAGTGTCCAGCTCACCAAATCACTCCTTGATGCCAAGGGTGGGATCTCGGCAAGCATAGCAGCAGTATCTGCTGACATTATGGGGGCATGTCTGAAATATTCGCTGCAACTTGGGAAAACACTGAGGCTGTCATTGCCCAGCGGCAATTGACGGTCTCGAGTGATGCCACACCAATCCCCAGACCACCCTCAACAGTCAGTGTACAGGCTGATCCACAGGCTGAAGGGTCCGAAGCCAGGCCTTCCGCAGCCAGAGGTTGTCAAGGGCGTCTCCTTCGTCTGTCCCCCAACAAGCGGAACGCCGTACCTGACAAACTAATAAGAACCTTGGTCTCACCAATAGGGCTAAGCCTGTGATAATGGGCACGGCTAATGGCAAGGGAAAGGGCAAGAAGGGTAGGCAGTGTGACGGTGTTTAAATAAAGGAGGGGGTGGGGGAAGAGAGATGGTTGCAGCTGAAGTTTGTTTGCTGCTGTGGTAGTTGTTGTTTTTGTTGTTTTGCTGTTCTTTTGTTCTTGTGGTTGGTTGTTTGCTTTATTGTTATTTGAGTGACGTTAATTTAAAAGTTTAATATAATACCGAAATTTTTTATTAAAGTTAAGTACAAATGTACAAATGTTAAATAAATTTCAAATTATTTTTTCAACAAAACGAACTTATGCAGTGTCTCATTTGCAGAATAACTCAGGGAAATAGTCAACATGGTGGGATACAGTGGGCAGTCCATGATGAAACGTGCTGTTCAGCCTTCATGCAAAACGGTGAAGTATTAACTGCTGATGCAAGGTTCTTGCAATGGTGTAAGGTCAACAAAGCCTCCTCCCATGTCCTCCTGGGGTTAGTAATGGTGGCATGGGTTCCTCGTCCTCCTCCCACCGCCCTCTCTCCTAAGGTCGTTCTGCAATCCCCAGTGGCAAATCCTGTACCCTCATGCTGAGAGGAGTATTGCAGGGAGCCTCCAGAGTGGTCCAGGCATCAAAAACGCTGCTTTAGCACTCCAATTGTCTTCTTGACGATGTTGCATGTGGCTATATGGCAGATATTGTCGCGACGCTCGCCTTCTGTCTGCGTTTTATGGAGGGGTGTTCATGAGCCAGGTGTCGAGCCCGTAACCTTTGTCCCCCAGCATCCAGCTCTGGTCTGCTGGCTTCTCCTCAAAGCTGTGAGACAGTGCTCGGGATTGCTACCAGTGCTACGTGCTAGTCAGAGTAGGAATCGCAGGATAGCTCAGATGAATACATGGCTTGAGCAGTGGTGCAGCAGGGAGGGATTCAAATTCCTGGGGCATTGGAACCGGTTCTGGGGGAGGTGGGACCAGTACAAACCAGACGGTCTGCACCTGGGCAGGACCGGAACCAATGTCCTTGGGGGAGTGTTTGCTAGTGCTGTTGGGGAGGAGTTAAACTAATATGGCAGGGGGATGGAAACCAATGCAGGGAGACAGAGGGAAACAAAATGGAGACAAAAGCAAAAGACAGAAAGGAGATGAGTAAAAGTGGAGGGCAGTGAAACCCAAGGCAAAAAACAAAAAGTGCCACTGTACAGCAAAACTCTAAAGGGTCAAAGTGTAATAAAAAGGCAAGCATGAAAGCTCAGTGTCTCAATGCGAGGAGTATTTGGAACCCAGGAGAGGGCTCTGAGCTAGTTAGAGTGGGGTCCTGCTCAGATGAACAGGACCCCAAGAAAGAATGCAAAAGGCAGGAGGCAACAGAGCAGAGTAGCACTGGGGTAAGTGTAAACCACAAGGTGATAGGAAGGGACAATATGTATGAATATAAAGGGGCTGCAGGAGGGGTCAAAACTAAAAATCATGGTTTAAAAACTAGTATTAAAACACTCTACCTAAACGCACGCAGCATTCGAAATAAAGTAAATGAGTTGACGGCACAAATCATTACAGATGGGTATGATTTGGTGGCCATTACAGAAACGTGGTTGCAGGGTGGCCAAGACTGGGAATTAAACATACAGGGGTATCTGACGATTCGGAAAGATAGACAAGAAGGGAAAGGAGGTGGGGTAGCTCTGTTAATAAAGGATGATATCAGGGCAGTTGTGAGACGATATTGGCTCTAATGAACAAAATGTTGAATCATTGTGGGGGGAAATTAGAGATAGCAAGGGGAAAAAGTCACTGGTGGGCGTAGTTTATAGGCCCCCAAATAATAACTTCACGATGGAGCGGGCAATAATCACGGGAATAATGGAGGCATGTGAAAAAGGAATGGCAGTAATCATGGGGGATTTTAACCTACATATCGATTGGTCAAATCAAATCGCACGGGATAGCCTGGAGGAGGCATTCATAGAATGCATACGGGGTTGTTTCTTAGAACAGTATGTTACAGAACCTACAAGGGAGCAAGCTATCTTAGATCTGGTCCTGTGTAATGAGACAGGAATAATAAATGATCTCCTAGTAAAAGATCCTCTCGGAATGCGTGATCACATTATGGTTGAATTTGTAATACAGATTGAGGGTGAGGAAGTAGTGTCTCAAACGAGCATACTATGCTTAAACAAAGAGGACTACAGTGGGATGAGGGCAGAGTTGGCTAAAGTAGACTGGAAACACAGACTAAACGGTGGCACAATTGAGGAACAGTGGAGGACTTTTAAGGAGCTCTTTCATAGTGCCCAACAAAAATATATTCCAGTGAAAAAGGGCGGTAAGAGAAGTGATAACCAGCCGTGGATAACCAAGGAAATAAAGGAGAGTATCAAATTAAAAACCAATGCATATAAGGTGGCCAAGGTTAGTGGGAAACTAGAAGATTGGGAAAATTTTAAACGACAGCAAAGAATGACTAAGAAAGCAATAAAGAAAGGAAAGATAGATTATGAAAGTAAACTTGCGCAAAACATAAAAACAGATAGTAAAAGCTTTTACCGATATATAAAATGAAAAAGAGTGACTAAAGTAAATGTTGGTCCCTTAGAAGATAAGAAGGGGGGTTTAATAATGGGAAATGTGGAAATGACTGAGACCTTAAACAATTTTTTTACTTCGGTCCTCACAGTGGAAGACACAAAAACCATGCCAAAAATTGCTGGTCACCGGAAAGTGGGAAGGGAGGACCTTGAGATAATCACTATCACTAGGGGGGGGGGGTAGGGGGGCGGGTAGTGCTGGACAGGCTAATGGGACTTAATGTAGACAAGTCCCCTGGTCCTGATGAAATGCATCCCAGGGTGTTAAAAGAGATGGCGGAAGTTATAGCAGATGCATTCGTTATAATCTAACACAATTCTCTGGGGAGGTACCAGTGGATTGGAAAGCAGCCAATGTAACGCCTCTGTTTAAAAAAGGGGGCAGGTAACTATAGGCCGGTTAGTTTAACATCTGTAATGGGGAAAATGCTTGAAGCTATCATTAAGGAAGAAATAGTGGGACATCTAGATAGGAATAGTGCAATCAAGCAGACGCAACATGGATTCATGAAGGAGAAATCATGTTTAACTAATTTACTGGAATTTTTTGAGGATATAACGAGCATGGTGGATAGAGGTGTACCGATGGATGTGGTGTATTTAGATTTCCAAAAGGCATTCGATAAGGTGCCACACAAAAGGTTACTGCAGAAGATAAAGGTACGCGGAGTCAGAGGAAATGTATTAGCATGGATCGAGAATTGGCTGGCTAACAGAAAGCAGAGAATCGGGATAAATGGGTCCTTTTCGGGTTGGAAATCGGTGGTTAGTGGTGTGTCACAGGGATCGGTGCTGGGACCACAACTGTTTACAATATACATAGATGACCTGGAAGAGGGGACAGAGTGTAGTGTAACAAAATTTGCAGATGACACAAAGATTAGTGGGAAAGCGGGTTGTGTAGAGGACACAGAGAGGCTGCAAAGAGATTTAGATAGATTAAGCGAATGGGCTAAGGTTTGGCAGATAGAATACAATGTCGGAAAGTGTGAGGTCATCCACCTTGGGAAAAAAAACAGTAAAAGGGAATATTATTTGAATGGAGAGAAATTACAACATGCTGCGGTGCAGAGGGACCTGGGGGTCCTTGTGCATGAATTCCAAAAAGTTAGTTTGCAGGTGCAGCAGGTAATCAGGAAGGCGAATGGAATGTTGGCCTTCATTGCGAGAGGGCTGGAGTACAAAAGCAGGGAGGTCCTGCTGCAACTGTACAGGGTATTGGTGAGTCTGCAGCTGGAGTACTGTGTGCAGTTTTGGTCCCCTTACTTAAGGAAGGATATACTAGCTTTGGAGGGGGTACAGAGATGATTCACTAGGCTGATACGGGAGATGAGGGGGTTACCTTATGATGATAGATTGAGTAGACTGGGTCGTTACTCATTGGAGTTCAGAAGGATGAGGGGTGATCTTATAGAAACATTTAAAATAATGAAAGGGATAGACAAGATAGAGGCAGAGAGGTTGTTGCCACTGGTCGGGGAGACTAGAACTAGGGGACACAGCCTCAAAATACGGGGGAGCCAATTTAAAACCGAGTTGAGAAGGAATTTCTTCTCCCAGAGGGTTGTGAATCTGTGGAATTCTCTGCCCAAGGAAGCAGTTGAGGCTAGCTCATTGAATGTATTGAAATCACAGATAAATAGATTTTTAACCCATAAGGGAATTAAGGGTTATGGGGAGCGGGTGGGTAAGTGGAGGTGAGTCCACAGCCAGATCAGTCATGATCTTATTGAATGGCGGAGCAGGCTCGAGGGGCTAGATGGCCTACTCCTGTTTCTAATTCTTATATTCTTATGTTCTTATCATGGATGCTCCCTGGAAATTTTGCATTTACTGTCATGATACGTTGAGAATGGTCGCAGTTGATCTGTACGTTCAGCAAGTGGAATCCCTTTCGGTTTCAGTAAATCTCTGGATTCTCAAAAGGTGCTCGCAGGGCGATGTGCCTCCAGTCAATGGCAGCCTTTACCTTGGGGAAGCCAGCAATTTGTGCAAAGCCTATAGCTGTCTCATTCTCTGCCTCCCTCGTCATTGGGAAGTTGATGAAGTCCTTCCTACGTGCAAACAGTGCAGTAGTCACCTGGCAAATGTAGCGATGTGTCGCTTGCTGCGAGATGCAGCATATGTCCCCTGATGCCTGAAAGGTGCCGCAGTCACCTTGACCTTGACAGTCAGTGCAGTCCTCCTCAAGCTTGTAGGCTGTGTGTCTACCTTTGTGAGCTGGCATATCTCTGTGACCACCTCTATTTGTGAAAGCGTAGCCTTCTAACGCACTCTGCCTCAGTCAAGTGGAGGTATGAGTGATGTTCCCTGTAAACTCATTGGGGGTAAGGCCTCCTCCCCATAAGTCTGCAACCTCTTTGATTAAGCTGATACTGCTGTCGAATAAGCCTTCTTCTATGATTATTCTGGATAGCATAAGCAGTCACCAAATATGGCACAGATAGAATAGGCCCCATTCTTAAAATATCCTTAAATGCCTTAAATGTCCTTAAAAACAAATCATAAACTCAATCTCTAAATGCAGCCTTCCCTCTAAAATCTTTAACTCAGCTCCGTCTTCCAAGATGGCACCGTTATCGCCGATTTCGATCCGACTCAACCAGGTAAGACAAGCTTTTTCAGTTCAGTATTTATTACTGTCCTTAAAAATGTCGTTATTGGCCAAATTCACAAAAACGGCACTATGGTTCTTTTTGACGTCACAAAAACGGTTTGTAAAAATGGTGGTCATTATTTTTTAACAACAGCATTAAACCACTAAATTTGAAAAATGTCCTTACATTTTTTCAACGACATAAATAACAGTGCCGAAATCCCGGTCTCCCGGGTCCATACGAAGTTTCTACGGACCGGGGAAGGCAACGGAAAAGCCAGTTTTCAGCATGCAATCAACTTGACAGATCATCCACAGATCATGAGCGAGGACATTTGCTTGGGCAAGATTGCGGGATTTACGCATATCTTGCCCAGCAAATTTCCTCAAAACTCTTGCGCCTGATAAAAGCAAGCGCACAGCCTACTTTTACAGGCGTAATTGTTTTAAAACATACATAAACACAATAAAATTAAATAAACACATTTTATTGTTTAAAAACTCTGCCCATCACGGTAAATTTATTTAAAACCATAATTAAAAAAACTTTTTTAAAAATTAGATAAATATTGAGGCAGAATTTCAGATGTTCCGGGCCCGTATGAAGTTTCTACGGACCCGGGAGGGCATCGGAAAAGCCGGTTTTCAGCGCGCAATGCACATGTGTTGAAAACCGCCTTTTCCGATCTGTCAAGCTGGTGCTTAACAGATCACCTGCAGATCGGGTCGAGGACATTTGTATGTGGAAGTTTGGACTATTTACCCATATCTTGCATGGCTCTTGCTCAAAACTCTTGCGCCTGAAAAAGCAGGCGCATAGCCTAAGTTTACAGCATCAAACAAGAAATAAGGGATGGGTGCAATAAAGGTACAGCAGTAATCATGGGCAACTTTAATCTACACATTGATTGGGCTAACCAAACTGGGAGCAATGCGGTGGAGGAGGATTTCCTGGAGTGTATTAGGGATGGTTTTCTCGACCAATATGTCGAGGAACCAACCAGGGAGCTGGCCAACCTACACTGGGTATTGTGTAATGAGAAGGGACTAATTAGCAATCTTGCTGTGCGAGGCCCCTTGGGGAAAAGTGACCATAATATGGTAGAATTCGTTATTAAGATGGAGAGTGACAAAGTTAATTCGGAAACTAGGGTCCTGAATTTAAGGAAAGGTAACTTCGACGGTATGAGGCGTGAATTGGCTAGAATAGATTGGCAAACGATACTACAGTGGATAAGCAATGGCAAACATTTAAAGATCACATGGATGAACTTCAGCAAATGTACATCCCTGTCTGGAGTAAAAATAAAACAGGGAAGGTGGCTCAACCATGGCTAACAAAGGAAATTAAGGATAGTGTTAAAGCCAAGGAAGAGGCATATAAATTGGCTCGAAAAAGCAACAAACCTGAGGACTGAGAGAAATTTAGAATTCAACAGAGAAGGACTAAGGGTTTAATTAAGAAGGGGAAAATAGAGTATGAGAGGAAGCTTGCAGGGAATATAAAAACTGACTGCAAAAGCTTCTATAAATATGTGAAGAGAAAAAGATTAGTAAAGACAAACGGAGGTTCCTTGCAGTCGGATTCAGGTGAAATTATAATGGGGAACAAAGAAATGGCAGACCAATTGAACCAATACTTCGGTTCTGTCTTCATGAAGGAAGATACAAATAACCTTCCGAAGGTACTAGGGGACAGTGGGTCTAGTGAGAAGGAGGAACTGAAGGATATCCTTATTAGGCGGGAAATTGTGTTAGGGATATTGATGGGATTGAAGGCCGATAAGTCCCCGGGGCCTGATAGTCTGCATCCCAGAGTGCTCAAGGAAGTGGCCCTAGAAATAGTGGATTCATTGGTGATCATTTTCCAACAGTCTATCGACTCTGGATCAGTTCCCATGGACTGGAGGATAGCTAATGTAACACCACTTTTAAAAAAAGGAGGGAGAGAGAAAACGGGTAATTATAGATCGGTTAGCTTGACATCAGTAGTGGGGAAAATGTTGGAATCGATCATGAAGGACGAAATAGCAGCGCATTTGGAAAGCGGTGAAAAGATCGGATCAAGTCAGCATGGATTTATGAAAGGGAAATCAAGCTTGACGAATCTTCTGGAATTTTTTGAGGATGTAACTAGCAGAGTGGACAAGGGAGAACCAGTGGATGTGGTGTATTTGGACTTTCAGAAGGCTTTTGACAAGGTCCCGCACAAGAGATTGTTGTGCAAAATCAAAGCACATGGTATTGGGGGTAATATACTGATGTGGATAGAGAACTGGTTGGCAGACAGGAAGCAGAGAGTCGGGATAAACGGATCCTTTTCAGAATGGCAGGCAGTGACTTGTGGAGTGCCGCAGGGCTCAGAGCTGGGACCCCAGCTCTTTATAATATACATTAACGATTTGGATGAAGGAATAGAGTGTAATATCTCCAAGTTTGCAGATGACACTAAACTGGGTGGCAGTGTGCGGAGGACACTAAGAGGCTGCAGGGTGACTTGGACAGGTTCGGTGAGTGGGCAAATGCATGGCAGATGCAATATAATGTGGATAAATGTGAGGTTATCCATTTTGGGGGCAAAAACACGAAGGCAGAATATTATCTGAATGGCGGCAGACTCGGAAAAAGGGAGGTGCAACGAGACCTGGGTGTCATGGTTCATCAGTCACTGAAAGTGGGCACGCAGGTACAGCAGACGGTAAAGAATGCAAATGGTATGTTGGCCTTATAGCTAGGGGATTTGAGTATAGAAGCAGGGAGGTCTTACAGCAGTTGTACAGGGCATTAGTGAGGCCTCACCTGGAATATTGTGTTCAGTTTTGGTCTCCTAGTCTGAGGAAGGACGTTCTTGCTATTGAGTGAGTGCAGCGAAGGTTTACCAGACTAATTCCAGGGATGGCTGGACTGTCATATGAGGAGAGACTGGATCAACTGGGCCTTTATTCACTGGAGTTTAGAAGGATGAGAGGGGATCTCATAGAAACATATAAGATTCTGACGGGACTGGACAGGTTAGATGCGGGAAGAATGTTCCCAATGTTGGGGAAGTCTAGAACCAGGGGACATAGTCTTAGGATAAAGGGTAGACCATTTAGGACTGAGATGAGGAGAAACGTCTTCACTCAGAGAGTTGTTAATCTGTGGAATTCCCTGCCGCAGTGAGTTGTTGATGCCAGTTCACTGGATATATTCAAGAGGGAGTTAGATATGGCTCTTATGGTTCAGGGGATTAATGGGTATGGAGAGAAAGCAGGAAAGTGGTACTGAAGGAATGATCAGCCATGATCTTATTGAATGGCGGTGCAGGCTCGAAGGGCCGAATGGCCTACTCCTGCACCTATTTTTCTATGTTTCTACAAGCGTAAGAGTTTAAAACATAGAAAAAACATGATTAAAATAAACATTTGAAAAACACATTTATGTTAAAACCCTGCCCACTCAGATAATGTTATTTTAAACTCTAACCCTAACTTTTTTTTAAATCGGGAATTTTTTTTTCTTTAAAAAACATGTGTAACATTTTTAATTTTTATTAGTTTATTATGTGAGGTGTTTTTTAAATGTTTTATGTAGTATTTGTGCATTTTGGGGTTTTTCTCATTCATTGTAATAGGAGTTTCGTAACTTATGTTTCCAGGCACATGTGACTCCTGCGGACGTCCTGACATGCATGCGCTGCGTGTCGCAGGGAGAGGAGGGCTGTGGATTGGGAGTCCCAGCGGGCACAGCAGCTTCAGCTAAGTGTGCATTTTATTCCTATTTTTTATTGATTTGCCCATGGGAAACCCCTTGGAATTTCTGCCCCTTTTTTTTAATAAGACATTAATAATGAATTTAAATGAATCTTAAATATGTAGTGCATATTTTCTATTTTTTATTAGTGTTTTGGGTGTTTGGTGGGGGTTCTCATTTATAATAATGGGAACTCCAACTTATGGAGTGCCCATTATTATGAATGAAAAAATACTGTACCTTGATTGGGTGCCCAGAGCCATGTGATTCCAGCTCCAGCTTCCAGACATCTCAATGTGCATGCGCTGCGACGCGCAGGAAATGAAGGCCTCAGGACCGGGATCTCGAGTGGGCGCAGCAGGAACAGGTAAGTGCGCATTTTTTTTTCCTTTTTCAGACATCGACCGGGATTTCTAGGCCATTATTTTAATGTGAAAAAATAGAGTTAAAATGTGCGTTAAGCTGGCTAATTTCTAGCCCCAGGGCTCAATACAAGGCTGATGCTGAAAGGCAAAGTGAACAAAATAAAAATGATGAATCCCCATTGATGATGAAGGAAACTCCTGATAATTCTGCAGGGAAAGGGTTAAGCAAAACTCTTTTCATTCAAAGTTTGCAGTCGTTCAGCTATATAAATCCAACTCAATATTGGAAAACAGTGACACAGAAATATGTGACCGGAAAACGCTTGGATTAATCATGATGCCCTCATCTCTATTCACAGATTTGAATATTGGAGAGGTCAGGTTCAGTTTGCAGTCAAAAATGATTAATAAGCTGGAGTTTTTGCTGGTTAGAAAGAGACACTGATGGCAAATAAATAGCTTTGTTTTGATATGGACTGCAAAGATCATCTCTCATTTTAGCTGGAATGCTTCCAGTGATTCCTTGATGCCTGATACTGGCCTATTATCTGAACCTTGACGTATTAGTTGTCAGATATCCAACACAAAGACAGAACAAATCTATCTACTGAAAGTGATATCTGCAAAGTACCTTCAATGCTATTTAGCTTTGACTTATAAATTCCAGTGTAAATATTTTCACACAAGTATAATTTGAGAATGCTTTTTTAAAATCCTTTGAAGCCAGTTGAACAGTTTTTCAGACGACATCATAAGTTGTTCTATTCCTCTTTCCCTGCTTGTTCTCTTTAGTTTCCCACTATTCCAATTATATGTCGACGATAGGAATGTCTGGATCTACAAACCTCTCCATGCCAGAAGAGGTTGGGTTATGGAATTCTTTATATCTCTGTCTGAGCAGCAAGAATACATGGATGAGGAGGAAGATGAGGATGTGTAAGATCTCGATGAAGTCTTGTTCCACAGACCAGGCATTGATGCCTCTTGGCGAGTATCTGCTCAAATAACTGGTAACCACCAATACACAGCTGCCACTACATGTGCCATATTTTCCTTTTTATCTCCGATATTTCCATATTCTACAGAAAGCTCCTCCGACCCTTTAGGCTCATTCTGTAAAAAGAAAAAAGATCATTGTGCGAACATGACTTTGATGCTCTGCATTTTGGGGCATCACTATAATCACATGCTCTGAACCGCGTGGGGACTGCAACTATCTGTATGATCAGTGGTGATGAATTGTGTTACCAAAGTGAAGAAACTAGCAGTTCACACACAAACTCAAGGTTCAGTATCCAGCACTCCCTGCAGTCCCAATGCCAATGATGTCCATGCTGGAGTCACTGAAGTGAGGTAGGAGTTTCAACTATGATGAACATTCACCTGGCTGTTTTCATTCAGCAATTATTGCAGGCCAATTTCTGCAATTAGTGTAATTCTATGTGTTAAATTACATATAATTGGAACCTATATAACATAAGCATGCAACATTCTTTGCCTTACTGCACATGTACTGTATAACATAAGTGATGTATGTATTGCTATTGTGATTGCAATATTATTACATTCTTGATGATTGTTTATTTATGCTGCTCCTCCACATGTTCATAGTCAACAGGCTGAGAAATCTTTCTTTCTTGGATGCTCAGATGTGTAACAAACTTTGTCTATTTAGGGTAGGAATTCCTGAATGTGCCCGATTCTGGTGGGAATGGTTAATTGCAGAAGATCCCACTGACTTTTAACATACACTTATTCCTGCCAGAATTTCTGGAATAAATTATATTTTGTATTCAAGTCAATCTCTCATCCAGATTACAGGCCATCTGGAAGATTGTGCCCACTGACCAGGAAATTTAAAGCGCTGCTGCAGCTAATTAAAGGGCTCCCATGTAAAATAAACCAGAGGGAACAGAATTACAGCTCTTCACTATTCCTGCCCAATACAGGATTATACATATAGGGCTAGATTTTCCACTTTTTTTACATGCTTAACGACCACTTAACGCCCATTTAGCCACAAAATGGAAACTGACGGGCATTTTTCGGAAAATTATCGGCGAGCGTTACTTTCCCCGTGATCATAATGCCGGGAAAAAATAATACTGCCCGCCCACTTTTTTGGGGCGGAATCATCAGAATGGGCGAAATCAATGCCCATATCGCCCAGTGTTACTTTCCACACGGAATCAACGGCGAGATTCAATAATGCCACCCGCCCACTTTCTTTTGTCGTAAAGATCATATTTCCCAAAACTAGCGGCCATGAGATCACCAAGTGTCACTTTCATCACCTCGCACACATATCGTCCACAATATCGCTCGCCTAAATAACCACCCAGAAAAAGTGGAATTAACCAGAACTAATCACAGAGTTATGGATGCCATGTTTTACATCACATGTTGTGTCCTTTAAAAGGCTGCTGTGCTTCAAACTTGGGGGAGTTCGGATGTACTCTGGAGGTCGTTGGAGTTGATGTGAACATCTATACAAACATCTTGACCATACTGTGACTGATTGGAATTTAATAGGTGTCTTCATCGGGACATTCATTGTTTGTGACCAATCGGTGGAAAACAGAGAGCTATTGCAATGGGGCCTGTCCTTTTTCCACCCTCCCTTGATGACCAACTACATGCTGCAGACTCGAGATGGCCGAAGGTACACTCCACAGCATTATGTGCCCAATGTAAGACGTACCAGACTGATGAGGACCAGATGTTACACCGCCCGCAAGTATAGGGACAAGCGGTCTTACCTCGACCTGCCCGACACCACCTGCCTTCAGAGACTGCGCATCTACAAAGAGGTTATCACTGAGGTATGCCAGCTCATAAGGAGAGATCTTTCAGCCTGCCAGCACCATCAGTACTGCACTGTCCGTCAAGGTCAAAGTCACCGCGGCACTGTCGTTCTATGCGTCGGGTTCTTTTTAGGCCTCAGCTGGCAACATTTGCGGTCTGTCTCAGCATGACACACATTGCTGCATTAGACACGTTACTGAAGCTCTGTACGCACGTAGGAGGAACTTGATCAGCTTCCCTATGACCAGGGAGGCAGAGTGAGAGGGCTCTAAGATTCTCCAGAATTTCAAACTTATCCAAGGTGCAGGGAATAATAGACTGTACGCACATCGTGATGCGGGCACCTTTTCAGGATGCAGAGGTTTTCAGGAACTGCAAGGGATTCCACTCCCTGAATGTCCAACTCATTGTCAACCACCAGCAAATTATAATGGCAGTGAATGCTAAATTTCCGGGCAGCATCCATGATGCTCACATCCTGCATGAGAGCACTGTATCTGACTTGTTTAACAATCAGCCACAAGTTCAATGCTGGATGCTTGGTGACAAAGGATTTGACCTCGCCACCTGGCTGATGTCCACCCTGCATGACACCCACACCGAAACTGAGAGGTGATACGAGAGCCACAGAGCCACTCAATATCGTGGAGAAAACCATTGGAGTGCTTAAGCAGCTCTTTACATGCCTGGATCAGTCAGGAGACGACCTTCAATATCACCCTGAGCAGGTAGCTCAATTCATGGTGGTGTGCTCCATGTTGCACAACTTGGCTATCAGGAGGGGACAAGAATTGCCGAATGAGTCTGACAGTCCACCTTACCAGAGAGAGGAAGAGGAGGATGAGGAGGCAGACGCTGACATCGGCCCATACAATCAGGCTGATGCTGAAGCCATGCCCCTGCTCCACTGTAGATCGCATGGAAGGGCCCGTGGTGGCATGATAGCTGCAAGAGCCTTACGTCAGGAGCTCATCAATGAGCGCTTTGCCTGAAATTTGTTATTTACAAGGCTGACACACTGCTGGGTGTGCAGGTGATACATCAATGGTGGGCATCACCTTGGTGACAGTTAAAGTTTAAGTTGATTGAAGTTAAGTGTCATTATACCCTTTGATTTAAGCACCAGCGCGTAATGGTGCAGCTATCTGAGCCAATGCACAACAGGGTTTTGTTAAATAAAAAACATTTAAACCGAACAGTTGTCTGAAATCATCAGTATTTCTGTAAAAACCAACCCCTCCCCCCCACCCCTGCTTCTCCTCCCCACCTGTACCTCTTCCCCTCCCCCTCCTGACTCCAAGCCACCTGGCCGAGGAGCACATCAGGCGAAGCTTCATTGTGGAGGGGAGGGGGGGGGGGAATGACGGCCGAAGTGCTGCTTGGATGGATACCGGAGAGGATGGTCCCAAGATGGGAACGTGCTACGAGCCAGAAGCAAGATGTTAATCCTGGCTCTCGTGTGGTTGGCAATGGGGGTGCAGTGCCGCGTTCCAGGACCACTGGGTGCCCTCTGCCACCAGTGTTCCTGGCTACCTGCTCCAGGGCCTCCACCATCCCTTTCATGTTATATCTTATTTGTTGGACAAAAACTCGGTACCAACTATGTTCTTGGTGCTTAGCAGGCTTTTTGCTGCTGGTGAATCTCCCTCGTGCCTCCCACAAGAGCCAAACAAGCACACACCACAGCCACACATGCTTTCAGTCCCTCTCAGCTCCCTCTCTCTGTCTCCTCTTCTGTACGTCATAATGACCCTTGACCTCCTGAATCACGGGAATCGTGCATTGCCATGCCATTGCTAAGGACAGTGACACTTTATGGCAGAAGGTCAGCGAGATTTAACGCTAGCGCCCATTTCATATCGCTTGCGGTAACACCCAATTTCAAAAATAGAGACTAGGTGCTTTGAGAATGGACGAAAAGCCAGTGATCTGAAACCGCATTTTTACCATCCATGCCGGAAATAACGCCCATTTTTGGGCGATATGCACAAAAGTGTAAAACCTAGTCCATATTATCTGGTACAAGGGAACAATTATGGATGTTTCCCATGTAGGGCTGGTGTCTACTACTACTACTGCAATTTGCATTTATATAGTACCTTTAATGTGGAAAATATCATAAGGTGCTTCACAGAGTTGTAAGGAAAAAATGGACACCAAGCCAAAGAAGGCGAGATTTGGAGGAATGCCAGAGGAGATGGGGAAAGATCAATGTGAGACTTAGTGATAAGGGCCTCATTATCACCATGAAGTCAATGGGAATCAGGGGATAGCTTTCCACTGGCTGCAGTCATATCTAGTACAAAGGAAGATGGTTGTAGTTGTTGGAGACCAATCATCTCAGCCCTAGGATATCGCTGCAGGAGTTTCTCAGGGCAATGTCCATCTTCAGCTGCTTCATTAATGACCTTCCCGCCATCATAAGGTCAGAAGTGGGGATGTTCGCTGATGATTGCACAGTGTTCAGTTGCATTCACAACTCCTCAGATAATGAAGCAGTCCATGCCCACATGCATTGTGGCCTGGATGACATTCAGGCTTGGGCTGATAAGTGGCAAGTAACATTCACATCACACAAGTGACAGGCAATGACTATCTCCAACAAAAGAGTCAAATCACCGACCCTTGACATTTAATGACATTACCACCAATGAATCCCCTACCATCAACATCCTAGGGAGTCACCATTGAACAGAAACTTAACTGGACCAGCCACATAAAAACAAGAGAATGTCAGAGGCTGGGTATTCTGCAGTGAGTGTCTTACCTCCTGACTCCCCAAAGCCTTTCCACCATCTACAAGACACAAGTCAGGAATGTGATGGCATACACTCCACTTGCCTGGATGAGTGTGCAGCTCCAACAACACTCAAGAAGCTCAACACCATCCAGGACAAAGCAGCCCACTTGATTGACACCCCATGCACCACCTTAAACATTCACACCTTCCATCACTGTGCACCGTGGCTGCAGTGTGTACCATCTACAAGATGCACTGCAGCAACTCGCCAAGGCTTCTTCAGCAGCACCTCCCAAACCCACGATCTCTACCACCTAGAAGGACAAGGGTAGCAGGAGCATGGGAACACCACCACCTCCAAGTTACCCTTCAAGTATCACACCATCCTGGCTTGGAAATATATTGCCGCTCCTTCATCGTCGCTAGGTCAAAATCCTGGAACTCCCTCCCTAACAGCACTGTGGGAGTACCTTCACCACACAGGCTGCAGTGCTGCAAGAAGTTGGCTCACCACCATCTTCTCACAGGCAATAAGGGATGGGCAATAAATGCACACATTCCATGAACGATTAAAATAGCAGCTTCTATGCTTAAGTGTTCGACTAGAATGATTTCTTCCAGTCATGGAAGAATAACTTCAATTCCACCCCTCCCATTTACTACTGAATTTAATTAAGACCAGTTGTATTTTAGCTCAAATCTGTTAACATGCTTTATTGTCACTGTGAACATTATTTTCTAATCTAAAATCTGTGTAGGGATTTCACTAATACTATATGATATGCTTTATGTGTTATTTTGCAAGAAACAGACTTAAAATATTTCTGGCTGTTGAATCCTTTTAGGTTGTTCAGTATCTTTACCATTTTTCCTTGCATCCTCCTATACATGTTTATACTATCAGAGTGCATATTGTAAGGAATATATGTGGTAAGGGGAAAGAAGTGGCCCATTTCCTGCTTTACTTGGAATCTTTTATTTTATTCCACGATCAAATCCCTCAGATATTTGAACTAACATTTCCTATGCCGCATGAGTCAATATAATACTACACTTGGATATACATCAGATAACTCACTCAAACAAATCAGATTCACAAACAGGAAAAGAAACAGCCACTGAGATTTGCAAATGTTTCAGCAACTCCAAGCTCCTGTAAAACTTTGCTAGTTTTACTGTTACTGAGGGTAATGAGAATTAGTCTCTATAAATTATGTTAATTCCACTATTATCATCACAATGAGGTTTGTAGCTAAGTACTGTAATGATGGAATTAAAAACGTTAATAGACATTCCCTTACTTCAGTAAACATCAATATTTTACATCAGTTAGAGTAGGAGCATTTATGGTCAGTCCTTGAACAATTGGTATCAGACATCAGTCAGCTTCACCAGCTAGAATTAGACTGGAGCAATCAGTTAGTGTGCAAGATAATGTTTTTAAGTTGGCAGCAGTTGCTAAAGCTTATTTAAACCTTAATTCATCTATTCCTTTATCATTCAATCTTAAAATTGAATTAACTGTAAAACAAATTCAACCTAAGAACAATAAATATACCATTAGATGAAAACTGAGTCTTAGTCCTTTGCCGTATCTACATTTTCTAGTGCTGAAACAAAACTATTTTATTTTAGAATTTTTGTTGTTGTACTTAAACTTAGCTGAATATCTTTATTTTGCAACAGTAACTTGTGTTTAATCTTTTCCCACTTAAAAGTTTGAGAAACGTCCATTATTTTCAATGGGATTTCATGGCTGTTTTGCCCAGCTCAGCTGAGAAAATCAATCCTATTTATCTATGTATTTGTCACCTGTGTCTATGTATCACATATAAATTATACATGCGCTTAACAGCTCCAAGCGCCTTTGCCAAAGTTTTGTTCAGATTAAAATAACATACACTTTAAACATCTGGAATCCAGAAATGTAAAGAGGAAGTTACACCAGCAGTTAAGAGAATTAAGCCTCTGTGAGGGATGTCACACATTATTCCAAATGGCTTTCCAATTTCAAACCAGTTATGACATGCTACAAGTGAGATGTTAGAGAGACATACATGAACCAGAGACCAGGAAGAGGTGGACATTGGGGGATGTGAGAGCAGGTAAATCTATTATAAGAGAGTAAATATTCATTGAAGGAGTTACATCAGAGTGGATGCAACTACTGAGTGCGATGCCTCAGGGCTTAGTGTTGCGACCAATAATGTTTATATTTACATAAATAACATGAATTCAGTAATTCATTGCAAAGCGGTCAAATTTGCAGATGAGAACAAACTGGAAGAGGCAGTGCAATCAGTGGAGAAGGCAGTTCAGAAATTACACAGTGAGTTGGACAAAATATGTAATTGAGAAGAACAATGGCAGATGAAATTTAATGTAGACATGTATAAAGTACTGCACATATGAAGGAAAAATAGACAATATGCATTTCATGAATGGTGTTGTAATATCTAAGGGCGAAACTGAAAGAAACGTAGGAGTCTTAGTATGTCCAACCAATGCAGAGCAGCAATCAACAAAGCACATTGAACTACATAGTTAAAACAGTAGAATGAAAGTTAGAGGAGGTGAAGAGCACACTGCATGGTTATTTCATCGGACCATACGTTAAATACTGTGTAGTCTGGATGCCAAAAATGAAGAGACATTCAAGCACTGCACAAAGTGCAGAGAACAGCCACAAGACTGATCTCCAGTTCTGGAGACTGAATTAGCAGGAAGGACTGGAGAATCCTGGGCTTTTCAGCCTTGGAAAGAGGCATCTGAGTGATGATCTTATAGATATATAGCATGTTAAGGGAATAGAAAAAGTTAACCTGGTATAATATTACTTTAAACTGCGTAAGAAAAACTAGGGGGTTGAAACCAGTAAAAGGTAACCTTAGGACTGATATCAGGACATTCTTTTTCACATAAAGTGTGATCAATGTGTGGAATAAACTTCCAGATGGAATAGTGTAGCCAAACAACCTGGAATCGTTTAAAAAACAATTGCATGCTACAATGAGGAGGTTAGGTTTTCTCTGAATCGATTAATTGGGACAAGTGGCCTTCCTCATTTGTAACTATCTTGTGAGAAGAAGGAAAGAGAGAGCAAGAGAAGACCAATCATTTATATTTTAATATCTTTATTGTCTTCTTGAACTACATGCCTACCCAGAGTGAAATTGTGAGGAGGACACAAACAATCTGCAAAGGAATACAGACAGGCTAAGTGAGTGGGCAAAAAATTGGCAGAGGAGTACAATATGGGAAAATATGAGATTATCCACTTTGACAGAAAAAATAGAAAAGCAAATTATAACTTAAATGGAGAAAAATTGCAAAGTGCTGCAGTACAAAGGGACCTGGGGGTCCTTGTGCATGAAACACAAAATGTGAGTATGCAGGTATAGCAAGTAATCAGGAAGGCAAATGGAATGTTGACCTTTATTGCAAGGGGGATAGAGTATAAAAGAAGAGAAGTCCTGCTACAACTGTACAGGGTATTAGTGAGGCCACACCTAGAGTATTGCGTACAGTTTTGGTCTCCATATTTAAGGAAGGATATACTTGCATTGGAGGTTGTTCAGAGAAGGTTCATTAGGTTGATTCCGAAGTTGAGGAGTTTGACATGAAGATAGGTTAAGTAGGTTGGGCCTATACTCATTGGAGTTCAGAAGAATGAGAGGTGATCTTTTCAAAACATATAAGATAATAAGGGGGCTCGACAAGGTGGATGTAGAGAGGATATTTCCACTCAAAGGGGAAACTAAAACTAGGGGGCATAGTCTCAGAATAAGGGGCCACCCATTTAAAATTGAGATGAGGAGGAATTTCTTCTCTCAGAGGATTGTAAATCTGTGGAATTTTCTGCCCCAGAGAGCTGTGGAGGCTGGGTCATTGAATATATTTAAGAACATAAGAAATAGGAGCAGGAATAGGCCATTTGACCCCTCGAGCCTGCTCCGCCATTTCATTCTATCATGGCTGATCTGATCATGAATTCAGCTCCACTTCCCTGCTCGCTCCCCATAACCCTTTATTCCCTTATCACTCAAAAATCTGTCTTTCTCTTCCTTAAATATATTCAATGACACAGCCTCCACAGTACTAAAATGTTTATGGTACTAGGGTGGGCGGTAAAGAGCGAGAATTTTAAATGAGAGATGAGAGGGTTGGAATAAGGTGAGATGCTCAAAGGAGGAGAACGTGTGGGAGGAATAGGGGGACAGACCAAGGTATGATTGCTGATGAGAGCCACACCACCACCACAACAGTCTGAGCGGGGCAAGTGGTGGAAGTATAGCCAGGCAGGGAGGCTTCATTTAAGGCTAAGGTGTCATCGCCCCTCAACCAAGTTTTCAGTCAGGGCCATGATGTTGATGCCATCATCCATGATAAGCTCATGGAACGGAAGGGCCTTGTTCGCAAGTGAACGGACATTCTGGAGGGGGATGCGGAGAGAGTCGGTGATGGCTGGCCCACTGCGTGCGTCCACAGGGTCAGTGCTGGGTCATTACCTGAAAGGGCTGACTGAAGGGCTTGCTTCTCCTGTCATGTAACTGGTACTGGACCCTGATTCTGGCTGGCCACTGATCAATACTAGGGAATCCACTAAGAGCCTGGAAAATGCTTACATGGATCCAAACCCCGAGAACTTAAAGGGCTGATGATGCCAGTTTGTTCAATCTACCCTACAATGGCCGCAGACTGTAAAAACAAGGCAAATACACTGACTTGTCTTAAGACCTTTGTGATGGGGGATGATACTTGCAGATATACTTGGAACTGCCAGGCACTCCTGGGCACGCTGCACTATCGACAAGCCTTCCTTTATGGTGCCAGTTACAATGCCAGTGGTCGTCTTCCATATGGCTCAAACATGCTCTGTGCTTCACTTTATGTAATATCATTGTCTATATTATCTATTTCTTGCAGATTTATCTCTCTGTGCTGGTGAGTGGAAGCGACAGAACAAAAGGTGATGTAGTATGCAGAGGGGACTGGTAAATTTTCCTCCTCCAATTCTGCTTTGTCTTGTGTTTAATCCAGAAGAGAAGAGAAAAAGAGGTTATAATGGGTACTGGGCAAATTGAGATGTCATGTGTTGCAGAAGAAAAAATAATGAGTTTGTTTTCAAGAAGGTTGACTATAGTCCTGTAGCAGGAGATGGAAAAGCAACAGACTGCCTGGTCAAACCGACATCCAGCAGGGGCCATCTGACTTCCCTGTTCCTGATCACCTCTGCTGTGTGCTTTCCCAGGAGTTCCATTACCTGGTCGCAAAGGGCGTCAGAAAGAGATTGGGGCTGCTACCCAGTAGCCTATCTCTCGCAGGCCACTGAGAACCATTTCCTCCTGCAAGAAGAATGTGGACCTTGTGACAATCCTAGGTTTGGCACAAAGACTATGACTGGAATTTTCCGGGCAGTCAGCGGGTGGGATCGGTGGCGGGTCGGGTGGGAAAGTGTTTATTTTTTGACAGCGAGTCAGGACCTGCTGTCAACCTGCTGCTAAGCGCCTTTCCCAATGTCAGTTCTGTCAGCGCTGAGCAGATCCACCAGGCAGCGGCAGGGGACCCAATTAATCTCAATATTGCCTTGCTGACAGATCATTAATGGGTTTTTTTAACTTACCTTTTCACTTTAACTTAATGGCCACGGGAACCATGCTGTTTGAGGACCATGGCTGTCAACCTGAGGCAGGAGTTCAGTGGCCATTGCTCCAGCTGATTACTTGACAGCTTCAAATGTGCAGCAAAAGCTCCCACCTGACAGATCTTCACTTTCCTCTGCCACAAGTTTTTCATCAGTCAATTTTCAGTACAGATTCTGCAGGCTTTCCACTTTCCATCCAGTCTCACCTCTTTGGACCTCTCTTAGCCTTGACAGAATGCTTCTGTCATCTGTACTTCACCTGCCATCTATTCCATCAACATTGGTGTGCTTTATAGTGTCTCATCTTGGTCCTCAGAATCCACCCATAATCAGTCCCAACATCAGCAGCACCACACACACCAGCAGCACCAACAACACGAACCTTCTCTGCAATCACCTGATGTTACACAGGGCAGAGGGCATCAGCGCCCAAGCACATTCCTGCCCAGGAGGCCAAGGATGGCCTCACCATGGCCAGATTTACTTCACTGGATGCTGTACACCCTGGCTGCCGCATGATCTGCCAGGTTGCCACCATCCCACACCAACACCAAAAAGCATCCCTACAATGTCCAAGCCATTCCTTTCACACTCACCATCATTACAGGGGTAACGTTATGTCTCACCATTCACTGCAACTCACTAAGCCACTTCCAAAGGTGCACACAAATCTGTCCAAGAACGCAAATTGTTGAAAATAAAGTTTTCAATATTTGACAGCACATTATCACAAACTTTACATGAACGTTGGATAAAACATCCAAGTGAATACCCTTGTGTGTTGTTAGTTAGTATGATTGCACTGGGATGAGAGTGAGTATGAGGGGCGGCTAGTAGGATGGGGATGTGATAATGTAGATAGAGAGGGATGGGTGGACGTGCAAGGTAAGTTGGTGTAAGGATGTGCAGGGGTAGGGTAAGGAAGGCAGAGTGATGGGGATGTGATGAGAGGCACAGGAGGATGAAGGTGAGTGTGGCTTTGTACTAACATTTCATGATCTACTGAGATCATTGAAAGGTTTGCGCCACTGCACCCAGGTCCTCCTGACCACATTCTTGCTTGTACCCTCCTGTCCAATGTGCAACCAGGCTGTGTTGGTATCTTGGGGAGGTATCTTCCATCCATCGGAAGGAAAAAGAACCGCCCTGCATGCTCTGACTCCCTCGATAAGCATATGGAGGGAATCATGGGAGAACCGGGGTGCAGCCCTGCACTTCTGTGCAGTCATTGTCAGTGTTTGCAACACTTCAATGCTGCAGAACACTGACAGCACAAATGTCAAAATAAAGTTGGCTATGATCCTTTTAAGGAAACTGGCTGATGACATGTCATGAAATGATGTCACTTCCTCTAATTGGCCCAAGAAACATGCTAGGCAGGCTTAACAAGCCCTATGAATGGAAAGTCATTTCACACAGCGGGATGGAGCCAGCAGCGAAGTCAGGACCTGCCACTGACATCGCTCGCTACGGGCCCGCCGAGGTCAGCAAAATCGCAGCCTATGTAATCAAGATGTCATATAAGAACTTGAAGAAAAATTCCATGGTCGATAAACCCATCACCATCATAGGCAATCCCACGGAGTTGAGGATGACTTGCTGCCACACTAAAAATGAGTTCTCAGGTGACTGAAGCATTCAATGTGGGACCTAGAGTCTCGGTCACGGGTGCGGCAGACAGTGGTTGAAGGAACGGGTGAGTGGGGGGGCCTGGGTAGCCGTGCACTCCTGCTGTCTACACTTGGCTTCAGCTTGCTCTCAGCGAAGAGACTCGAAGTGTTCAGTGCTTTCCCCGATGCTTTTCCTCCACTTTGGCCGGTCTTGGGCTAGGGATTCCCAGGTGTCGGTGGGGATGTTACATTTTTTCAAGAAGGCTTTGAGGGTGTCCTTGAAGCGTTTTCTCTGTTCACCTGGGGCTCACTTGCTGTGTTGGAGCTCCAAGTAGAGCGCTTGTTTTGGGAGTCTCATGTCAGACATGCAGACAATGTAAACATTACAGGGCATACTACCGACAAAAGGACCAGATAAAACCATAGCCACATCATCTTATTTCCTCAACAAAGAGCTGGAGGGAGTAACTATCCATATCTCGGGGATTATCAGATGCCTAAATTCATCTCTCTCTTACAGTTAAAATTATGAAAGGATGGTACAAGGTAGATAGAAGCAGATTGTTTCCAGTTGCTGAGTGGAATAGAACAAGAGGCCATAGAATCATTAAATGTAAGGAATTTAGAGCAAAGGGCAGGAGAAACTCATTTACACGGAGCGTTGTTAGGCTGTGGAATTCACTTCCAGGGATAATGGTTGAGACAGACACGAAGTCAACATTGAAGATTAGATTGGATAAGTGGATGAAGGAAGACGGTTTGAAAGGGTATGAGAACAGGGTGAATAAATATGATTAGAACTGTTTGCTCATGTGGCAGGCAAACATTGACACATACTGCTTGGACCAAATGGCCTGTTTCTGTGTTATAACTCTTAAGAGAGCCAGAATACTTTATAGTTAAGGATAAACAAGCCACTCCGGATTTCTAGGCAGCCTCTGGCTTCAATGAAACACATGCTATCATAAACTAGCAGGAGTTCCATTGAGGCTTAATAAAAGCATCCTGAGCAAATTTTCCAGGATGGCCTGGGAACTCCTCAGACATACCCCCTTGATGTAGTTGGTAGGATGGAAGACTCACTTGTTCACTCCTACTGGAATTTATGATATCACTTGGAATGAATCAGAATCCTGACATGCTAGATCCTGCCCCAAATTTGACCCTCCTTTGTGGGATTCTGCCTGCTCTCCATCTTCACCCAAGATTGGAATTTGGTATCATAGAGTTTAAACAGTACATACTTGGGAAATCTTTCTTATTGGGCAACCTGGGTGGCATAATAGAACAACACAGTGGGTTTACCCATGGGATCTGGGTTTAACTTCAGCCAACACTGGTGGGAAGAATGTTGTGAGTTATAAGGAACTTAAGTGAAATGCATTGGGTGGTTATTCTTTGTTCATCTGCAGTTCAGCACTCACTCAGAAACCAAAAAGATGGCTGGTACAAAATATGGAAATGTTATATTGGCACGGCACTGGGAATGATTTACTGCAGTTTGAGTTGAACAATAACAGCTTCACTCTACATCTGATCTGCACTTCACGACACTGAGTGAAAATGCATTCTTTTCAATAGCAGTAATATCCCTCGTAATAATGAGCGTAATTCTTATGCGTACGTGTATACACATATATCAAAAAATCTTGCTGTTTTTCTGAGTAATAAATCTTCCTGTTCTCCTGCACTTCATTGCTTGTTAAGTCTGTTGAGACATCTTGATGTCCTGAAAGGTGCCATATAAATCCAAGTTATTGCTTTCTTTTCACATAATTCTTTACTGCAAGCCTTATGAATAATGAGATTGTCGACCAAAGCATCATCCCTACTATTAAATGACATAATGTGCCTTTATTAGCCAGTTGTTGAACATTTCTTTCAATTAAAATGACAGTATCATTATCATTTCCAAAAGTTCTCAGACAGGGTCAGACTATGGAACAGTAAGGAATAACCTGTTGAAAAATATTTGTGATTACATACATCTGCTGCAACATTAACTTTTGCGACATGATTATACTTGTTAAAACACATAGCACAGGCATGATGTGTGATACTATATTACACTGAGCCACCAATTATGACATTGCACATTTCTGGTTACAAACACTTGGTAAAATTATTATACAATCATTTTCCTGGGAGCATAATGCTTCTTTAAATTCTATTTCATCATATTATTAGAGTAGAGTGACATCTAGTGATGACAGATACAACAGCAATGCACTAAAATAAACTTTCCATGATACATGATAAATGTTTTACACATAAGGAGGTTTCACTGCACAATATTTCAGATACAAAGAAGCATTTGGAAGTTATTTGGAATTTTATGTTAAGTGAACTTTATAGGACTAATTTGGTAATGCTCCGCTCCCAGCATGGAGCCCCATTTGATGGGAGTGTGGTTTGGAGATTCAGACATGGAAGTTAACATGCCAACAGAAAATCGGAAGCACCATGAATTGGGGCAGCTGACCTCCATGCCCAGTTCTCCGATCGTATACTCTTATCAATTAAGGCTCCATGCTAGAAGTGGAGCCTGGCTAAATTTACTCTATACAGTTAACTCAATGTACATATTCCAAATATTTATTTGTATCTGAAACATTATATGATAGAACCTTATCTGCCTATCCACTAAAATTTTCACAGAACAAAGTCTTATATAAAGACACTGCCTTAATGCTCAGGCTGCTAGCACCAACCTCCTCTTGTCTGATTTAAATCAACTTCTGAGTGAAAGGGAATAAACCTCTGGTCTTCATGACCACAAAACTTCAATATTGGCTCGGATTTTGTGGTCAGTGGCAAAATGACGGCACTCGTCGCTGACCTCGAAGAAAGCTGTCAACAAAGTTTTAGCGGGCTCCGTGGCACTGATTTGCCCTTTTCTGACGTGACTTTCCATCTGATGCCAACTATAGAGGATTTGTGGCATCCAGCAACAGTGATGTTATCAAGCAGGTTGAGCAGCTAATCACATTGAAGAATTCTCACAGACAGCAAACCAGGAAGTAAAATCAGTTTTTATCATTCACTTTTAAAAATTTTTCCAGAAAGCAAAATAAAGATTGAGATATATACATGGGATTAAGATAGAAGCTGAAATATCATAAACAAACTTAATTTTTAAAAATTATTTTAAAAATCTATGGAAATTTTATCATGCAATGGAGGAAATGGGACTCCACGATATAACATTTGTTTTTCAAGGCCAGTGAGGTTGTTCAACAGTACTTATGACATAGTATGCTGGTAAAAACTCAGTTACACCTCATTCAATAAGGCTTAACATTTTCAAGGGTTTTTACAGCGAGAATATTGTGTAAAAAGTTGAAACTCATGTCAAATTAGTGGTTTCTAATTGATTCCATCTGCGAAAGACTGCAACAGCCTGTGGAGGAACAGGGCATCACTGACAGCAACTTTCGGATTTCCGCAGTTAACAGTGCATGTGTGGATGCCAGAAGTTGTTGTCAGTTTTACACAGTAATGACGGCAAACACTGAGAGTTTCGCCATCATTACAACTGCAAATTCTGGGTCATTAGTAGCATGGAGCTGAAATTGCCCACCGCTGGAAATGAGGTGCACGCACCCAGTTTCTAGTTTGTTAACCGCGGTGGATGCCGTGGCCTCTTGAGCGAAATTCAGCTCTTTGACTTTTTTTCTCCGGCTAAAAGTCGGTCATAATGGGGGCAGATATGCAGCGGTGAGTACACTAGAGGGGTGGAAGTTGGGGGCGGGCAAGTGTCCGCCACTGTCACTCATCAGTGTAGCGCTGATAATGTCATCACGACACCGCGTCACCACGGCTCTCCCCTTCACTTAAACAGGAGAGCCCGCGCGATTTTTAAAGTTAGGTCCACTGGACCATCAGGGAGGGTTTCAGCCAGGCCAAAGGCCTGGCACCTAAGAGGAAGTGCCTGGCTCCTTGTTGGCAGCCCGGCTGAACCCGGGGGCATAATTGTCGGCCCAACATGGCAGTTGGCCACTAAAAAAAAACATGGCGGCAGCGGCAGTGCGTCCTCCCCTTTAATGGGACCACAGCCTCACTGCACCGCCTGAGAAAAGCAGCTTTTGGCACCGTCCGGCGGAGGAAGAATTCCACTGTTGGGGGTGGGGCAGCAGTGGTGCGCACTCTGATGACGCATTTAGGACGAACAGCGGCAGTGGAAAGGTAGGGGGGGGGAGGAGCGGGTCACCGCCAGGACACAGCAGGAGCGGGATTTTTAAAATGGCAGCCATTACAGGAAAAATCGGCGGCCATTGCACCCCACAGCTTGGCCGCCAATTTCTGCTGATAACAGGCCTTGAGGGAAGGGGCAATTTCGGCCCCATCTTTCTCATCAAATGTTGCCATAAGAAGGGAGTACATATTAAATGTTATTTGAGCAAAGAGAACAAAATAAAGTTGTGGGAAGGAGGATGTATAATCCAGACACAGAAATAAATCAATGTGCCATTAAGTTTCTACTATTGGGTTGGGATAGGAGAAAAGATGAACCTCAGGTAAAATTATTGCTGTGTTAACAAGTTCCTGTTAAGGAATTATGATTCACATGTAAAGATATATGAAAACACTGTACCCACTTCTATGCAGACTGCACTTTTTCCTCTTGTATTTTTTCTGCATTCTCTTCTGTTTTCCTGTATAGACACTTGCAAATAAGCCAAGAACAAAATATAGAAACAATGAAACCGCTTCCATACTTTTCTCTGTCTGCTTGCTTTTGTGAATATATAGGCCTAGAACCCCCACTTTTTTTGCATGCTTAACGCCCATTTTACCGTTGAAATGACGTATAACACCCATATATTGCCCATTTTGGCACAAAATGGAAACTGATGGGCTTTTTTAGGAGACTTATCGCCGAGCGTTATTTTCCCAATGGGCTTAACGCTGAGAAAAAATATTATCGCCCGCCCATTTTATGGGGGCGGAATCAGCAGAATGGGCGATTTCAACACCCATATTATCGCCCAGTGTTACTTTCCTCACGGAATTAATGCCGAGATTCAATAATAACGCCGGCCGACTGTTTTTTGTCATAAAGAGCAAATTTACCCACACTTGCGGCCATGGAGATCGGCCACCATCAATTTCACCACCTCGCACACATATCGCCCAGAATATCGCCCACTCAAAAAAAACGCCCACAAAAGATTTGCCTGAAAGAGCACTGGTGTGAGTGACAACGCTGACACACTGCTGTGTGTGTGCAGCTCAGACATCAATGGTGCCCATCACCTTGTTGCCAGTTAAAGTTTACGTTGATTGATGTTAAGTTGTACGGTAAGGAATCACCAGTGTGTAACGGTCCAGTTATCTGAGACAATGCGCAACAAGGTTATGTTCAATAACAAAAATTTAATAGCAACATTGGTCTAAAATCATAAGCATCACAGCCAATAACACCCAACCCCCGCCCACACCCAACTTTTCCCACCATTGACATAAATCACATGTTCAACATGTCATAGAAACATAGGAACATAGAAAATAGGTGCAGGAATAGGCAATTCGATCCTTCGAGCCTGCATCACCATTCAATAAGATCATTGCTGATAATTCACCTCAGGACCTCTTTCCTGCTTTCTCTCCTTGATCCCTCTAGCCGTAAGGGCCATATCCAACTCCCTCTTGAATATATCTAACGAACTGGCATCAACAACTCTCTGCAGAAGAGAATTCCACAGGTTAACAACTCTCTGAGTGAAGAAGTTTCTCCTCATCTCGTTCCTAAATGGCTTACCCCTTATCCTTAGACTGTGACCCCTGGTTCTGGACTTCCCCAACATTAGGAACATTCTTCCTGCATCTAACCTGTCCAGTCCCGTCAGAATTTTATATGTTTCTATGAGATCCCCTCTCATCCTTCTAAACTCCAGTGAATACAGGCCCAGTCGATCCAGTCTCTTCTCATGTGTCAGTCCTGCCATTCCAGGAATCAGTCTGGTGAACCTTTGCTGCACTCCCTCAATAGCAGGAATGTCCTTCCTCAGATTAGGAGACCAAAACTGAACACAATATTCCAGATGAGGCCTCACCAAGGCCCTGTACAACTGCAGTAAGACCTCCCTGCTCTTATACTCAAATCCCATAGCTATGAAGGCCAACATGCCATTTGCCTTCTTAACCGCCTGCTGTACCTGCATGCCAACTTTCAATGACTGATGTACCATGACACCCATGTCTCGTTGCACCTCCCCTTTTCCTAATCTGCCGCCATTCAGATAATATTCTGCTTTCGTGTTTTTGTCACCAAAGTGGATCACCTCACATTTATCCACATTATACTGCATCTGCCATGCATTTGCCCACTCACCTAACCTGTTCAAGTCACCCTGCAGCCTCTTAGCATTCTCCTCACAGCTCACACCGCCACCCAGCTTAGTGTCATCTGCAAACTTGGAGATATTACACTCAATTCCTTCATCTAAATTATTGATATATATTGTCAATAGCTGGGGTCCTAGCACTGAGACCTGCGGCACCCACTAGTCACTGCCTGCCATTCTGAAAAAGACCCGTTTATCCTGACTCTCTGCTTCCTGTCTGCCAACCAGTTCTCTATCCACGTCAATACATTACCCCCAATACCATGTGCTTTAAATTTGCACACCAATCTCTTGTGTGGGACCTTGTCAAAAACCTTTTGAAAGTCCAAACACACCACATCCATTGGTTCTCCCTTGTCCACTCTACTAGTTACAGCCTCAAAAAATTCTAGAAGATTTGTCAAGCATGATTTCCCTGTCATAAATCCATGCTGACTTGGACCAATCCTGTCACTGCTTTCCAAATGCACTGCTATTTCATCTTTAATAATTGATTCCAACATTTTCCCCACTATTGATGTCAGGCTGACCGGTCTATAATTCCCCATTTTCTTTCTCCCTCCTTTCTTAAAAAGTGGCATTACATTAGCTACCCTCCAGTCCATAGGAACTGATCCAGAGTCGATAGACTGTTGGAAAATGATCACCAATGCATCCACTATTTCTAGGGCCACTTCCTTAAGTACTCTGGGATGTAGACTATCAGGCCCGGGGATTTATCGGCCTTAAATCCCATCAATTTCCCTAACACAATTTCCTGACTAATAAGGATTTCCTTCAGTTCCTCCTTCACGCTAGACCCTCGGTCCCCTAGTATTTCCGGAATGTTATTTGTGTCTTCCTTCGTGAAGACAGAACCAAAGTATTTGTTCAATTAGTCTGCCAGTTCTTTGTTCCCCATTATAAATTCACCTGATTCTGACTGCAGGGGACCTACGTTTGTCCTCACTAATCTTTTTCTCTTCACATATCTCTGGAAGCTTTTGCAGTCAGTTTTTATGTTCCCAGCAAGCTTCCTCTCATACTCTATTTTCCCCCTCCTAATTAAACCCTTTGTCCTCCTCTGCTGAATTCTAAATTTCTCCCAGTCCTCAGGTTTGCTGCTTTTTCTGGCCAACTTATATTCCTGTTCCTTGGATTTAACACTATCCCTAATTTCCCTTGCTAGCCACGGTTGAGCCACCTTCCCCGTTTTATTTTTACTCCAGACAGGGATGTACAATTGTTGAAGTTCATCGATGTGATCTTTAAATGTCTGCCATTGCCTATCCACTGTCAACCGTTTAAGTATCATTCTCCAGTCTATCCTAGCCAATTCACGTTTCATACCATCGAACTTTCCTTACTTTAAGTTCAGGACCCTAGTCTCTGAATTAACTGTGTCACTCTCCATCTTAATAAAGAATTCTACCATATTATGGTCACTCTTCCCCAAGGGGCCTCGCACAACAAGATTGCTAATTAGTTCTTTCTCGTTACACATCACCCAGTCTAGGATGGCCAGCCCTCTAGTTAGTTCCTCGACATACTGGTCCACCAACACAGAAGACAAAGGCAAAGCAGGAGCGTGGTCCCCAGCCCCCATACATTGCAACAAATTGCATACACCCAGATGCAGATCTAACACAGCCATTACCTGCGCACATGCACCTCACTTTCCTTCCCCCCTCTCCTTCTCCCCACCTCTACCCCTTCCCCTCCTTGCTCCACGGTACCTGGCCGAGGAGCTCCTCATGCGCTGCCTCCTTGGGGGGGGGGGGATGAAGGCAGATGCGATGCTTGCAGGGATACGGGAGCGGGGGGTGCCGAGGGGGCAACATTCTCTGATGCAGAAGCAGGATCTTGATCCTTGCTCTCATCTGTCATTCGCAGTGGTGGGGCGGAACCTAGGGATGGAGTGCCGCACTCGGGGACCACTGGGAGGCCTGTGGCAGCAGTGTTCCTGGCTATCGCATCCAGGGACACCGCCATGCGCGGAATGTACTCGGTCATGGTAGCCAGTTGTCGGGATATACCCCCCAATGCCTCGATGAGCTGGTCACCAATGTCTACAATCCTCCTGGACAACTGTACCATCTCTCCGCTGTTATGTCGCGCTCATGGAATAGACCTGCCGCATCCACGAAGCCTCCACCGAGTCGGCGCCATCCTGGGAACAAATAGGGTGCCCTGTGGAGAGGTGCTTGGGGCCGGCACCTCTAGAGTGGAGGCAGGAATGACCGGAGGACCACTAGATGGCCTTGGGGTGGAATGGGTTCTGGAGTGTGGTAATGCAGGTTCTTCGAAAATCGCGCTCTCATCCGTCGAGAACAGACCCAACGGATTGACGGGCGACAATCGGAGCTCCTTAGCACCAGATGTAGTAGGATCGTCCGCCGACTCCTGCTCTGCCCCCCCACCTTCTGGCCTCTGTGGCCTTGACTGGGGCCGCGCTGCTGGCTGAGCTGCAAAACACAAATGGGGTTATTAGAGGAGAAGTGGGTGCTAGGGTGACAAGGTGAGTCCAGCGCTACACACAGCATATGCATGACAAAAGCACCACTGCTCTCAAAATCATCGCAGACATCACATTTCATGACCATCAACACATTGTGCATTGCAATGATTTTCATGAGGCGAGCATTATTTATATGACACTTTTAGAAATCATCTATCATATATGATTGTTCGGATATGAGTTGGTGTGCCATTTATTGAATTTAGCTCACGCAATGGTGTAAGCTTTACTCACATGGCATCACTTCAGGGTCTGCGGATGCATCCGTGGCTTTCCAGGGGTGCTTCCATCTCAGTGATGTCGCTGGGGACTGGTGGCCCCCCACCCGTTCGCCTCTGCTCAGACCTCATCGTCGATAGCTTCTTCTGTAAAAGGTACCAGGACAACATGACGTGAGATCATTGCGTGATGTCATTGCTAGGTACTGTCACAGACACTGATACAAGACATAACCAACTGATGTAATCATTATTATTATGATTATTATCATTCTTTACGTAAAGACGTACACCATGACCGCAGACTTTGAGTAAAACATTCCTGGTAAAAGTGCAAGACCTCACATCTGTTGATAGTCACTCATGACTGTTACAAATTAAATTATATTAATACGTAAGTACATGTAAATCAATGTAATACTTTACTCTTGCGGATCCCACAAGGTCGTTCCATCATTTGTGGCATTGATTGCCCTCACGCACCTCGTTGGTCGCCGACGAGACCACCTCTGCTATCTCGGTCCATATCCTCTGGTAGGCCTTTGGGGTGGGGTTCCCACGCTCTCCCTGTGTCAAATCACACCAGCGTGACTCGACCTCCTGCAGGAGGGAGGCAGTTGCCTCATCCGAGAACCTCCTGGCTCTTTTGCGGCCTCCAATGTGCTTCTCTCCCATCTCATTGCTCTCTCCAGCGTCAGTCTCCACAGCGTGCTGTGATGCCTCCTCCTCTCTCGCCATTATAGGGCAAGTTCAGTCAAATATGTGGCTGCTAAGAGCTAATTTTTGTTTGCCTACTTGCTGTGAAGCTCTAACGTCTCCCTCCTTCCTCCCAAAGCAGCCACATCACACACAGACACGCCTTCAGTCCCTCTGAGCTCCCTCTCTCTGTCTCCTCTTCTGCGTATGTCATGGTGACCCTTGATCTCCAAAATCGCGGGATTCGAGCGTTGTCATGCCATTGCTAAGGACGGCCACACTTTACGGCAGAAGGTCAGAAAAATTTAACGCTGCCGCCCATTTGACATCGCTCGCGGTAACATCCATTTTCAAAAATGTAAACTAGGTGTTTTAAGAATGGGCGAGAAGCCGGCGATCTGAAAACCCTTTTTTACCACCCACGCCAGAAATAACATCCATTTTTGGGATAACCACAAAGGTGAGGGTTCTAGCCCACTTTTTAAACCTAAGATTATATTACAATATTTATTTTTTAATGGCACTTTTCTAAGAGCCATTTTCTCTCTCTCTGCTATTTTTTTTTCTAATTCTGTTTTTCTCCTTGTTAAATGTTTCTCTTTGTTTTAAAAAAAAGGATGAATAAACCTTTGTAGTTATTTACTAATGGTGGATGCGTACAATTTTAGAACAGGCAATTTCACACAATACAATTTATTTAGCGAAAACGTCAACAACAGCCAGGCACAAATGAATGCATCTGTAATATTGATGCTTTATACTCTCCTAAGAGGCAGAGTTCATAATTGGTTTTGTTTCCCAGTTTAGGATAGCTCAATCTCTCCCATAGCAGTAGGAGAGATTTATACTGATTTTTTTAGTTTATGTTAAAGCTGCATGGGTGGGAGAGGGCGTATAGATTATAAATACTATTAATCTAGAAGTCAACTTGTGAAATATGGTCAAATAAAAAAATAATAGTATCCCAAGCCCCTAACAGAAAAGCACCCGTTTTATTGATCCAGCATTTTTTGCTTTTCTTCCTTAAGTTTTGCTCTGTCACATACAAGTCTCAAGCCTTTTCTGTTGGCAGGAAGGGTATTATGACTTCACATTTTAGTCTTGGCTCCAGGAGTCCCTTGAGTCGAGGATGACCCACTTCCACACCAAAAATGGATGAGTTCACTGGTGTTTCAATGAAGGACCTGACATTCCAGGTCCCGAACTACATCCTGACGGGTGGAAGATGCCTGTGCGTGAATTCTTTAACATGAAGTGGCCGTCGCACAACAGCCACCACACGGGCTTGACAGAGCAAGGCCTTGGTCCAGTGGGAAGGGTTAACCAAGACGACTGGAGACCAAGCTCTGCTGCATGGACCTAGTACGCACATATACGTCTACTGTCCATAGATCAGTGTGGGCTGGCCCGTGCTGCACCTTCCCTGGGCCCTGACACCGCTGTTGTTATACAGTGCGCCGCTCCTGGGCCTCTGCCTCACTGCTGAGCTCCTCGACTCCAACCTTGCTGCACCACGCCTCCAACCTCGCCGCTCATTGATTCCGACCCCACCGCGCCTCGACTCCGACCTTGCCGCTGCTGGGCCAGGACCTCGCCGCTCCTCGACTCCGACACAGCCACTCCTGGGCCACAACCCCACCGCTTCTCAACTCCGACCTTGCCACTCCTGGGCCACGACCCCGCCGCTCCTCGACTCCGACACAGCCACTCCTGGGCCACAACCCCACCGCTTCTCAACTCCGACCTTGCCACTCCTGGGCCATGACCCCGCCGCTTCTCGACTCCGACCTTGCCACTCATGGGCCACGAACCCGCCGCTCCTCGATTCCGACCACGCCTCTAACCTCACCGCTCATTGACTCCAACCCCACCGCTCCTCGACTCCGACACCACCGATCCTGGGCCACAACCTCGCCGCTTCTCGACTCCAACCTTGGCTCTCCTGGGCCCCGAACTCTTGCTTCTCCTCAGCCCTGATCATGCCGCTCCTGGGCCCCGATCACGCCTCTCCTCCTGCAACTGGGTCCCAACCCCGACGATGATCCCGCCCATGCTCCAATTGGTGACCTGGATTTTAGTGATGTCAATCCAGCCGCCCTCCCTGAATCCTTCGCCCTCCTGGAACAGCTCACGCCGCTACCTGCAGAGGCTAGCTCCAGTTCTATTTATAGTCCAGGACTAAATATAGCCATAGGGTACATGTTTATTGTATTCATTAATAAACTTTCTATTTCCTTAACGTTGCAAGTTGCATCCCCTAGTTTAATTCAAAAGATCTGTTCCCTATATATCTGTGAGATTTTTCTCCCGTGGACAATAAATAACAAGAAAACTACAGCATATATTGGCAATCACTCAGATAGAAGTCAAAGCATTTAACATTCACCAGTGCCCTGCACCTCCTCATAGGATTATTCCCCTATATCACTACAACAACATACGGTGGAGTTGGCAATCTGTAGGATAGAGGGCAAAATATATTTAACATTCACTAGTATCCTGACTCCCAGTTTATATCAGAAATATCAAAATGTTATTTTATACAAACAAGCCAGACAATTAATCATCCAGCTGCTATTGTCCCTGGTATGTTACAAACATTGCAGATTCTGATCCTAACATGTGGAGATGGGGGGTCGATTTTAACTCCTACCCCAACCGGCAGAAACCAGGCAGAGGGCAGTCAAAATTAAACGGAAAGCTTATCCACTCTGTTTCCACCCCGATGTGGCCGATTGCAAACAACATCAACTGGAAGCTGATGCGGTCCTTCTTTAAATATGCAGATTGGGCTCCGATAACATCCTTGGGGTTCGATTACATTTTTTTACCTGAGGCCTGATTGATGGCTTTGCAGCCAGCCCAAAGCTATCAAGAGCTGCACTGCATTGAGGGCCAGAAGAGGCGCGATTACTAAATTTTTAAAAGGCTTAATTCTCTGATTGGCAGCATTCAACAAGTGATGTTCCCCAGGGATCTGTACTGGGACCTCAGCTTTTCATCATATATATTCATGATTTGGATGAAGGAATAAAGCATTGTATATCCAAGTTTGCAGATCAAGCTAAGTTAGGAAGCACAGTAATTTGTGTGAATGGGAGCCGGAAGTTACAAAGGGACATAGACAGATTAAATGAGTGAGCAAAACCAGGGCAAATGGAATTCAATGTGGGGAAGTGTGAGGTTATCCGCTATTGGAATATTTGCTTAATGGTGAAAGATTAGGGGCCCGAACTTGGTGAAGGCCTCCGCCCGCCCAAGTTCTGCCCAAAGGACTGCTGATGGCCGCTGAGATCCCTGACGGTACTTTGGGCGGGATTTTCATCTGCCAGGTCCCTCGAAGGTCAGTGGGCGGCAGCCGGCGAGAGCTCTCATTCTCGGCGGCAGAGGCGCTTGCCGCCCAAGTGCCACCGAGGATGGAGTCAGACCCAGGGAGGGTTGAAGAATTAAAAATAAAAAGCATCAAAAACAAAAACAAAATCTGACGACCTTCAGGAGACCCTATCCAGGTAAGTACCTGTAAAGAAATGATTTAAATAAACGTCACTAACTTTTTTTATGGCATCTTCACACTTACCGTTGAGGACAGAGTTGCCTTCACTCAGCGGTCCACTGCCATCCTGCCACCAACTCCCGCCCGCATGAATAGGGCATCTCGGCGGGCGGGAGTGTACTTATACGCATCAGCTGTCTGCTGACGTCGGCGGGCTCTTCCTGGCGGCTCTCCCCTCCCGCCCGCTCCAGGCCACATCGTAAGTGGCACTGGGCGGTTCAATGAGAGGAATGTTGGCAGCAGTGGGCGGTAAGTTCTCCAATTTCGGCCCCTAGGAGCTGTGGAGAAGCAAACAGATTTAGGTATCTAGGGGCTAAATAGCCTGTTCCTGTTCCTATGTTCCTTTAGGTCATTGCTGATGGGTGATGGGAAGACAAGAGGCTACCAGAGGTAGGAAACAAGAACATCAGAGTTAGCTGTGTCAGGGAACATAGTTTGTTATGGTCCATCCACGAATACAACACAGAAAGATAAGGCATGTGCAGTAGCCCCAAAAGCATTGTAAAGGAATGCCCAAGTGAACAACAGCAACCATGAAAAGTAAGCTCAATTTACAACTCCTCCAAAAATTAAGATGCTCAGGCAAGCCTACAGCATGACCTGTGTAGCATCCAGGCTTGAGCTGACAAGTGGCAGGTAACATTCACACCACATAAGTGCTACGTAATGAGAAAAAGGCTCAACCACTTTCCCTAACCTTCAATAACAACACTAACCCCAAGTTTTCCCCCATTGTGGAGTCACCATTGGCAAGGATATAAACTGGATCAGCTGTATAAAAAACATGGCTACAAGAGCAGAGCAGAGGCTTGTACTCTGCAATGAATAGCTCACCTCATGACCCCGCAAAGCTTCCCACCAACTAAAAGGTTCAAGTCAGTAGTGTGATGACCACTCACCTGGATGGGTAAGCTTAACACCATCTGCCTCAGCTCATCTGTTGCTGAAACTCTCATCCATGCCTTTATTACCTCTAAACTTGACTATTCCAATGCACTCCTGGCTGGCATCCCATTTTCTATCCTCCGTAAATTTGAGGTCATAACATAAGGACATAAAAAATAGGAGCAGGAGTAGATCATTTGGCCACTCGAGCCTGCTCCGCCATTCAATAAGATCATGGCTGATCTGGTCTGGCTCAACTCCACTCTCCTGCCCACTCCCCATAACCCTTGACTCCCTTATCATTCAAAAATCTGACGATCTCCACCTTAAATATATTCAATGACCCAGCCTCCACAGCTCTCTGGGGCAGAGAATTCCAAAGATTCACGACCCTCTGAGAAAATAAATTTCTCTTCATCTCTCAATTAAATGAGTGACCCCTTACTCTGAAACTATGCCCCTAAGTTCTAGATTCCCCCACGAGGGAAAATATCCTCTCTGCATCTACCCTGTCAAGCCCCCTCAGAATCTTATATCATCCAAAACTCTGCTAGAAATATCCTAACTCACACCAAGACCCTTTCAACCATCACCCCTGTGCTCACTGAACAACATTGGCTCCTGGTTAAGTAACACCTCAATTTTAAAATTCTCATCCTTGTTTTTGAATCCCTCCATGGCCTCACCCCTTCCTATCTCTGTAACTTCCTCCAGCCCTCCAACCCTCTGAGATATCTGCACTCCTCCAATTCTGGCCTCTGGAGTATTCACGATTTTAATCGCTCCACCATTGTCGGCTGTGCCTTCAGCTGCCAAGGCCCTAAGCTCTGGTCATGATCGGGGCCCAGGAGAGGTGAAAGTACGGGGCCCAGAAGAGGCAAAGGCCCAGAGGCAGCACCAGTCTGCCCACACTGCGATATGTGTATGCACTGGGTCCATGCAGCAGAGCTGGTCTCCAGTTGACTTGGTTAATCCTTGCCACTGGACCAAGACCTAGCTCTGTCAAGCCCATGTGGTGGCTGGGATGCAACAGTCACCACATGTTAAAAAAATCCACGCACAGACGTCTTCCACCCTTCAGGATGTAGTTTGGGATCCGGAATATCATTGAAACACCTGTGAACTCATCCGTTTTCGGCATGAAAGCAAGTCATCCTCGTTTTGAGGGACTGCCTATGATGATATGAAGCTCTGGAATTCCCTCCCCAAACTCCTCCGCCTCTCAACCTCACTTTCCTCCTTTAAGACGCTCCTTAAAACCTACCTCTTTGACCAAGCTTTTGATCATCTGCCCTAATATCTCCTTATGTGGTTCGGTGTCAAATTTTGTTTGATAACATTCCCCTGAAGTGCCTTGAGACATTTTCCTATGTTAAAGGTGCTATATAATAACTTTTATTTATATAGCGCCTTTAACATAGTAAAACATTCCAAGGCACCACAACAGTGTTACAAGACAAACAGATAAATTTGACACCGAGCCACAGAAGAAGAAATTAAGGCAGATGACCAAAAGCTTGTTTAAACAGGTAGGTTTTAAGGAGCATCTTAAAGGAGGAACGAGAGGTAGAGAGGCAGAGAGGTTTAGAGAGGGAATTCCAGAGCTTAGGTCCGAAACAGCTGAAGGCACGGCTACCAATGGTTGAGCAGTTATAATGAGGGATGTTCAAAAGGCCAGAATTTGAGGAGCGCAGACATCTTGTGGGGTTATGAGGCTGAAAAAGATTACAGAGAGATAGGGAGGGGCAAGGCCATGGAGTGATTTGTGAACAAAGAAGGGCGGTAACAGAAGGGATAACCAGCCGTGGATAACCAAGGAAATAAAGGAGAGTATCAAATGCGTATAAGGTGGCCAAGGTTAGTGGGAAACTGGAAGATTGGGAAAATTTTAACCGACAGCAAAGAATGACTAAGAAAGCAATAAAGAAAGGAAAGATAGATTACGAAAGTAAACATGCGCAAAACATAAAAACAGATAGTAAAAGCTTTTATCGACATATAAAACGGAAAAGAGTGAGTAAAGTAAATGTTGGTCCCTTCGAAGATGAGAAGGGGGATTTAATAATGGGAAATGTGGAAATGGCTGAGACCTTAAACAATTATTTTGCTTCGGTCTTCACAGTGGAAGACACAAAAACCATGCCAAAAATTGCTGGTCACGGGAATGTGGGAAGGGAGGACCTTGAGACAATCACTATCACTAGGGGAGTAGTACTGGACAGGCTAATGGGACTCAAGGTAGACAAGTCCCCTGGTCCTGATGAAATGCATCCCAGGTATTAAAAGAGATGGCGGAAGTTATAGCAGATGCATTCGTTATAATCTACCAAAATTCTCTGGACTCTGGGGAGGTACCAGCGGATTGGAAAGCAGCTAATGTAACGCCTCTGTTTAAAAAAGGGGGCAGACAAAAGGCAGGTAACTATAGGCCGGTTAGTTTAACATCTGTCGTGGGGAAAATGCTTGAAGCTATCATTGTGAATGTTTAAAAATGTATAGAGACATTGAAGTTGAGAACGTGGGAATTGTATAGGGACAGTATAAGCTAACAAACAATTCATGGAGGAATAGCCATGACATCTCAGACTCGAGACTGCGAAATGTTACAACACTAACACATATTGAAACAAAACCCACAACTTGCAGAAAAACCTCAAGGTCTTATTAAATCATGTTATTAACCTGAAACATTGACAGAAGGTCTTTGTTTAAAATCGGACCATGCTTGGGTCGGCTTATGAGTGGACAAAGGGAAGGAGGGATCAAAAGAGATGGGCTGAGCTAGGATGTCACTCTGGCCCTATCTTGTTATCTTTTGCCGAAAATGTATAACCATCGTCCCTTTACAATGTAACGTCACTTTGTCCGTAGGAAGTGAGTGCGTTCGAACAGACTTGCTTTCCTTCTGTCTGATAAAGTCCCCGATCGGGATTTGCTTTTTAAATAAAAGCTTGCTTTGTTTAAAGCACAAACGGTATTCGTTTCAGTAATTTTGCTGAACCAGATTGAGGTAAAAGAATCCAGGAATCAACATTTGGTGTCAGAAGTGGGATCTCAACGGACGACTGCCGAAAACTTGCGAATTAAGAGCCAGACTAGCCTTGGACGAGACGAGGGGAAAGTGGCCACTGGAGTGAGTATGATTTCAATACTGCTCCAGTTTCCCCTGGTTTCAAAAGTCTGAGGAAAGTTTAGCCACTCGCTGGTTCTCAGGTAGTGTCTGAACGAGATCCAGGACAATCTGGTGAATACCTTTCAAACTTAGAATAGGGATAGAGATAGGGAAATTGCGCGATGACGCAAACCAAGCAGCGACTTGGAAAGATAGGTTATAGTTAGAGCTAGATAGGGATAGGTGATCAATCATGGATCCAAAAATTAATAGGAAAGAAAACAGACTCTTGTGAACGTCTGTTTAAATGAGAAATGCTTCTGTGATTTTTACTGTAAAAAAAAAAGCCGGGGAGTTGTGATTTGTTTTATCTCCACCTACTTTTTCAAACAGAATGAAAGTTTTTTTTAACCCTTCGTAGTGTTGTCCTGTATGTGGGAAGTTTAAGAGTGTGAACCTTATTGAATTACGTATATTCGGATGATAAGTTACGGAGCCAGGGAATGCACAAACGATAGGTTTGTTGAAAAAAAAAGAAAAAATTACATGGTCCCGGTGGTTAAAAAAAAAGGATTTAACATGCTCACTTACTTGTCGAAAGAAAACATTCAGAGAAGGCACAGCAAAACAACTGAGATGGATTCAAAAGGATTCAAAAAAAAAAAATATTATATTAAATAACACGACCTTGAGGCTGGAACAATTGAGATAACGAAAAGCAGTCCACAGCCTATGTGCCAGACTTCTCTCTAGTTATGGAAAAGACAAAAAAAAGTAACGTACTAAATAGGTGCTGAAAAAAAAATGTTCTGAGATTTTAAATTATGAGAAAAATTCTACTGCAGTCTAAAAGAAAAAAATCACTCCTGTCCAGTTGGCAGAAAAACTCCATTAAATTAGGGCTTTCGTTGACTGATTGGATTTAAACTGCGCAGTGACGCGAAAGGATAGGGACATTTGGAGACTAAAAGAAATTAAATAAGGCTCATAAGAAATCAAATTTAGAAAATTAGGCTCACAGGGAATTAAGTAAGGCTTATGGGGAATTAAATAGAGGATAGGTGTTCAAGTCAGGTGTGACGTCGACCTCGTATATCACTTGGCCCGTCTAGGCACTGATTGAATTTAAATCACGTAGCAACTCGAAAGGTAGGGTCGACGCGGACGCGCAGCGGCGTGAACGCGCAGCGACGCGAGACGTGCGGCGGCGCGAGCGTGCGGCCGAGTAAAGGAGGGCTGACGCAGACGCGCAGCAGCGTGGAACGCGTAGCGACGCGAGACGTGCAGCGGCGCGAGTGTGCGGCCGAGTGAAGGCGGGCTGACGCAGACGCACGGCAGCGTGAACGTGTAGCAGCGTGGGACGCGCGGCCGAGTGAACGTGGGCCGACGCGAACGCGCAGCGACGCGAACCGCGAAGTGATATCAAAGTCAGTGCTGGTTTCAGAAAGTCTGTTTATTTTAAGTCTGTTTGTTTTAAGTGTTTCAAATCGCGCGGTGACGCGAACCGCAGGGCGACGCGGCTCAGTGTTAGTTTAGTAAAGTCTGTTTATTTTAAGTATTTCAAATCGCGCGGCGACACGGCTCAGTGTTAGCTTTAGTAAAGTCTGTTTATTTTGAGTTTGTTCAAAGTCAGTGTTAGTTTCAGTAAAGTCTGTGTTTATTTTAAGTTTGTTCAAATCGCACGACGACGTGAACGCGTAACAACACGGTAATACGAGGGACAGCGTGAAAATGGGTAATCAGTTGGATAAAACAACGGATGCGGATAGTCCGCTACAAAAGCTATGTGAGGAATTCCCTGAAAGAGCTGAAGACTTTAGAAAATTATCAGGAGCCCTGAACAAATTATTAGGAGATGACCAGTGGCCTCTAGGTGGCACTAGAAGCGTAGAGGTAGCAAAAAAAAAAGCACAGGGATTGTCAAAAATTAAAAGATGCATCACTTCTGTCAAGTTGGCAAATAAATGCTATTAAATTGGGACTCTCATTGACAGAGGGAACACATGTTAAAACTGTAGACGTCTTAAAAAAAAGAATGTGCGCACGAGAAACTTACTAAGAGATCCTCTGGGACCTCTGAGAAAGGTATTGACCGATTACGTAGTCAAATGGCTGGCTTTGTGTTAACCGAAGCTGATGATGAAATTGATGAGCGGTCACTGACTCAGCGCCCAACGGCGCCTCCCGCACCCCCTGGCCCCTTGCTCCAGTCCTCTTCCCAACACCCTCCACCTTGCACTCCGGCGAGAGGAGTTAAAAATAACCCCATACCACCAAAGCAACAAACCCAAACTGACTCCTCATCCTCTGATAGCGATTCGGATCCCCAGTTCACAAGCAATATAGCCGAAAGGACCAGATCTCACACTCGAAAGGGCAGAACTATATCTCGATATCACAGACAGTCCCGTAAATCTTCTAGTCAATCTACCAGTCCAAGTTGTGAAAGACACAGCAAACACCCCCGCCGATCGAGACGCAGAACTGTCAAGCAGTCAGACAGCTCCGAAACATCCTCCGACCTCGAAATGATTTCCAAGATCCCAAAATCCCGACACCAATTCTCTGTCAGACCAATCCCAAACCCTGATGCACAACAAGCTGCAGACCACCCCACTATAGATGTCTATGTAATCTTCGAACAACTATTCGATTGCTCACGCTATCCGGACAAATGGAAAGGGCAGTTAGATATTATTGGCAGGAAAAGAAAGGGGAGGGGGGAGGTGCGCCCCCAACCCTGGTCAAGGCTGAATATGTGACTAGAAAGGAAGAGCCATCTCGGAAGGAAGGATCAATAGAACCGCAGTGTTGCATACAGGATTGGATGGATAAGCAAGGATACGGTTATAGACGAGGCTGACCCTACCAGCCGGGATGTGCAAATTCCACGGGGACCCCGAGAAGGTCTTAACGACTCTGCAGCATCATACTGGCTCTGACATACCTGACTATGTGGATCCTCATGTGTGGGCAGAGGACCCCTCCCAAGTGGGTTATCACAGGCAATACCAAGTATCCACCGAGCTTTGGAGGCTAGCCGAGTCGAACCAATTTGCCAGTTTCCAGTCCCTAGCACGGCTAAACAAATGCGACAGTGTTTGGGGATGATCAATTACTGCAGATCCTGGATCCCTAATGTTGCTCTGATGACTAAGCACCTCACCCCGTATACAAATAAGTAAGGCAGCTTTGAAATAGAAACCGTAGACGTCCAAGCCTTTAAGGAACTAAAGACAGCCCTGCTGCAAGCTCCGGCTTTGGGCCGGCCCCTCTATGACCGGCCCTTTCAACTGTATTGTACAATTCTGAAAGACTGTGCTACCATTGTCTTAACACATCTCACTCCGTAGCTGCCCTCCTGGGCCAACTGCAGACTCAACACCTTACCATGGCCAGGCAAAGCAGATATGAGATCTACTTACTAAACAATCCTAAGCTGACCTTTCGGCACTGTACTGCAATTAATCCGGCCTGTTTTCTTACTGAGCCACCCCAAGATGAGGAAGAACCCAGTCATGATTGTTTATCTTTAATTTAAGAGGCCACATCAGTCAGGGAAGATTTTGTTGATGTACCAATTGAAGATCCAGACTGTATTATGTATGTTGACGGAATTAATCCAGAAGGTACACGAATCTCAGGATACGCCATAGTAAACCAGGAGAATCAGGTCTTGGAATCTGCCGCTTTTGAAACTGTCTATTCTGCTCAACAAGCTGAACTATTCGCCCTCACCCGAGCCTGTATCTTGGCCAAAGAGCTCAAAGTCAATATCTATACTGACTCTAGGTATGCCTTTGGGGTGGCCCATGATTTCGGACAATTATGGAAAAATAGGGGATTCCTAACCTCACAGGGGAATGAGATATCCCATAAACAGCTAGTATCTGATTTGTTGCAAGCCCTCATGTTCCCCAAACGCATTGCCATTGTCAAATGTACTGCCACACACTACCGGAAATTCTCTGGTTGATAAAGGGAATCGTTGTGCTGACCAAGAGGCCAAACAGGCCTCTCGTGACCAACAGATGGTAGTGCCCAAAATTATGAGTCAGACTAAAAATCCTGCAAAGGATAAGTTAGCCTCGGAAAAACCAATGCCAACCATCCAAGATGTTATAAAAGCACAGGAGGACGCTCCTGAAAAAGATAAACTGTTGTGGAAATATTATGCATGTACTTATGACAATGTTTCTAAACTCTGGACCACTCCCGCAGAACAGACTTGCATGTCTGACGAGTTGGCTCTATGGGTTATTGAATGTATGCATTTTGCTACTCATTGTGGAGCAAGGACCACGAGTGACACACTTTTGGCTACTTGGTGGCACCCTAGACTCCAGGCGGTCACCCAGAACATCAGTAGTCGTTGCCTGGTTTGCCAGCAACATAATCCAGGGAAGGGAGTCCCCTGTGATTGGGGTAAAACGCCCCTACCCGAAGGTCCCTTTGAGACATTTCAGTTGGACTACATTGAGTTGCAAAAAGTTCAGTGTTACAAATATGTGTTAGTAATAGTAGATGTGTTTAGCAGATGGATTGAAGCCTACCCTACCCTGGACAATAAGGCTCAAACTGTTGTTAAGGTGTTAATGAGGGAAATTGTTCCTAGATATGGTATCTCAGCTCGACTGATGACCACCTATGTTCTTTCTCTGACTCAGGCTCTGCGACTAGTTCACAACCAGGTTCAAGATGCTCACCTCGACCTCCCAGTTTTACCCGAATTGTCCCTCGTGACACCAGGGAAGTATGGATTCGGAAGGGATTAGAGCCACAATGGGAGGGGCCTTTTCAGGTGTTACTCACTACCCCCACTGCAGCCAAGGTTGAGGGGAAAAGTGCCTGGGTTCACCGGCACCACTGCAAGCTCACCACCCTCTAACGAACCTATTTTACTGGTTATTCTAACTCCTGTTTCTGTTCCAGACTTCCTCTTCTCCATAGCTGAACAAGGCCGTTGGCATCCTAATTGGAACGTGGACCAGTTTGAACTTTTACCCATAGTGATAGACAGCCAGCTACACCGACGGTGACCTGAGAAGAGAGATGGGAAAACTGAACTCTTTTAATCAGCAAAATAATTGGGAGCGCAATTTATGGCGGGGACCAAAGATAATGGCTTCGGTCTTCCCAATATTTAATTGGAGAAAATTTCTTCTCATCCAGTACTGAATGTCGGACAAGCAATCTGACAATTTAGATCCATCATCAGTCCTTTGAAATCGAGGAAGACATGCTTCCACTCTAAAAGTGAATTCTCAGGTGGCTGTACAGTTCAATGCGGGAATTACAGTCTTTATAACAGGTGGGGCAGACAGTGGTCGAAGGAAAGAGTGGGTGGAGAGCCTGGTTTGCCGCACGCTGTCTGCACTTGGTTTCTGCATGGTCGCGGCGACAAGACTCGAGGTGCTCAAACAATTTAGATACCAAGCAGGGGTCGACAGAAGTGGTGGAGAGGGAGAGCTGGGTGTCATCTGTGTGGATGTGGAAACTGACTCCATGTTTTCGGATGATATCGTCAAGGGGCAGCATTTAGGTGAGAAATAAGAGGGCACCAAGGACAGATCCTTGGGGGACACCAGAGGTAACGATGTGGGAGTGGGAAGAGAAGCCATTGTAGGAGATTTTCTGGCTATGATTAGATAGATAAGAATGGAACGAGGCGAGTGCAGTCCCACCTAGCTGGACATTGGTGGAGAGGCGTTGGAGCAGGATGGAGTGGTCAACTGTGTCAAAGGCTGCAGACAGATCGAGAAGGACGAGGAGGGATAGTTTACCTTTGTCACAGTCACAAAGGATGTTATTTGTGACTTTGATGAGAGCAGTTTCGGTACTGTGGCAGGGGTGAAAGCCAGATTGAAGGGATTCAGACATTGAATTCATGGAAAGATGATCATGGATTTGGGAGGCAACAACACGTTCAAGTACTTTGGGCAGGAAAAGGAGGTTGGAGATGGGGCGATAGCTAGCAAGCAAAGTGGGGTCAAGGGTTGGTTTTTTGAGGAGAGGGGTAGTGACAGCAGATTTGAAGGAGAAGGGAACAGTATCTGAGGAGAGAGAACCGTTAACCATGTCGATTAACATGGGAGCCAAAAAAGGAATTTGGGTGGTCAGCAGTTTAGTGGGAATAGGGCCAAGGGAGCAGAAAGTGGGTTTCATGGACAAGATGAGTTTGGAGAGATTAAGAGTGGAGATCAAAGAGAAACTAGAGAACGATATGCGTTTAGGGCTAGGGTAGCAAGGAGCATTAGATGAAGTTTGGCCCTGTGGGCTAGGTGAAGGAAGGGAACTTGCAGAAGCAGCTGATCGGATGGTCTCAATCTTTGATACAAGGAAATCCATGAGCTCCTCACACTTGTTGTTGGAGGTTGAGTGTGGCGGAGACAGAGGAGAGAGGTTTAAGGAGACGGTTAGCAGTAGAGAATAGTAGCCTTGGGCTATTTTTGCAATCCAGAATAATCCTGGAATAGTGAGAAGTTTTTGTAGACAAGAGTAAGAACCGATAGTGTCTTATGTGTTCGAGCCAGATCTGGCGGTGAATGGCTAAACCAGTTATCCGCTACATCCGTTCACGTCTGCACCCTTTTGACTTGAGGGAACGAAGATGAGGGCTGTACCAGGGAGAACAGTAAGGGTGGGAGAGAGTAATCATTTTAATAGGGACTAGGGCATCAAAGATGGTCGTGAGGATGTGGTTCAGCAGATCGGTGGCTGAAGAAATGCCATTTTTAAAAGAGGGCCAAAGGTTGGACAGTTTCAAGTTGATAAGTGCAGTTGTAATAGAGTTTGGAGAGTTTTTTCCAGGGGCGGATGCAGAAGGAAATAAATACAAGTTGTTGTTGTTGTTGTAAGACAGAGCTGTTCCCTTGATCATTGCCCTTGCCACTTGATTCAAAATCACCATAGGCACACCGTGACTTAGTATGCACTATCTACAGGATGCACTGCAGCAACTCACCAAGTTTACTTCATCAGCACCTCTTAGTCCCTTGACCTCTATCACCAGGCAGTAAAGGAGTAGCAAGACAATGAAAACACCATCACCTCACACCCCGACAAGTTCCTTTCCAAGTTAAATAGCATCCTGACTTGGACATAACTGCCATATCTTCACTGCTGGTGAGTCAAAATATGGAATTCCCTATTTAATACTACTAAAACGTGGCCCACCATCAGCTTCTCAGGGCAACTTGGGAAGGGAAATAAATACTGCTTTGCTAGTGTTGCCCACATCAGGAGAACATTTTTTTTTTAATTCATTTTTGTGCCACTGGGTGCCTTTATTTGCATGGTGGGACTTCCACTCATCCCAAAGGGTAACGCTGGGCACCAAGGATGGATAGGCATCCTTTTCATCAAGTGCTGCTATAGTGCAAATGATGGAATATACATTGGATGGCATATTTCCATCATTAACATATTGTTTGAACACATCTGCCTTTATATGGGAAAATGTATTGTAAGCCAGAAAATCTCAGAAGCGGTAGGGAATAATGTAGGCAGTAGAGAGGCTTAGAAGCAGTTTCCTACCCATGTCAACTGGAGGTAAACTGCAGTGATTTCTTGTACGTTTTTCTGTGAGCAAAATAGGATAAGCCGGAACACTTTTTCACGCACCTTTCAGTTCAAAGTGTTTTTGCCCAGTAAGTTGCTGGAAGTGCAAGCTGATAACGGCGCAGTAGGGCAACAGGGCATCTGGGACATTGGTGAATGATGGGACAAACAGTCGATCTCCTTAACCAATGAAATTAAAGGATTGAGAAATAAACAGAGGAAGGACTGAGAAGGAGGGTGAATTAGAGTGGGTGAATTCATTGTCAAATCAGGTACAGAAAGAGGAATAAAGAGAGGGAAAGAAAGATTGGATTACGAGAGAGAAAAAAGAGACCGAAAGGAAAAGTAAGAAAAACATATAAAAAAATTCAAATTTGACATTTTTTAAATCTCCAACAACAATTCACTCCAGCTGAAGTAATGAGACTCTACAGTTTAAATTATTCACTTTCTGGGCCAGAGAGTTTGATTGGCAGTCATTAACAAGTATCACATTGTTAAAAGGGTACTTACGTTATTAATTACTATACTTAGCTTTCTGTAGTGAGTTTAATGGTCAATTAATGTACAAATGCAGCATCTTCATGAAACTGATGGGGAGGTTAAGGATGAGATACCATTTTTGAGACAAACTTTTGGGGGCAGCCGAAACGGAGGAGGACGCTCCATAGTCCTCATGGTTAACAGTCAAAGGCCTTTGTGAGGTCAAAGAAGGCCATGTACAAGGGTTGGTGCTGTTCCCTGTATTTCTCTTGCAGTTGTCGCGCCATGAAGATCATGGCCATTGTACTCTGTAGTGGAAGGAATCTGCATTGTGACTCTGGGAGGAGCTCTTCAGCCACAGGGAGAAGACGGTTGAGGAGGATTCTAGCAAAGACTTTCCCAGTGGCCGACAACAGGGAGATTCCTCTGTAGTTGCTGCAGTCGGACTACAGGGCTATAGTGATACCCGCCCTCCTGTATGGCTCAGAGACGTGGACCATATACAGTAGACACCTCAAATCACTGGAGAAATACGACCAACGATGTCTCCGCAAGATCCTGCAAATCTCCTGGGAGGATAGATGCACCAACGTCAGTGTTCTCGATCAAGCCAACATCCCCAGCATCAAAGCACTGACCACACTAGAATAGCTCCGTTGGGCGGGCCACATTGTTCGCATACCCAACACAAGACTTCCAAAGCATGCGCTCTACTTGGAACTCCTACACGGCAAGCGATCCCCCACGTGGAAAGAGGAAATGTTTCAAGGACACCCTCAAAGCCTCCTTGATAAAGTGCAACATCCCCACCGACATCTGGGAATCTCTGGCCAAATACCGCCCTAAGTGGAGGAAGAGCATCCGGGAGGGCAGAGCACCTCGAGTCTTGTCGCTGAGAGCATACAGAAAACAAGCGCAGGCAGCAGAAGGAGCGTGCGGCAAACCAGACTCCCCAACCACCCTTCCCTTCAACGACTGCCTGTCCCACCTATGACAGAGACTGTAATTCCCGTATTGGACTGTACAGTCACCTAAGAACTCACTTTTAGAGTGGAAGCAAGTCTTCCTCGATTTCGAGGGACTGCCTATGATGATGACCATTTTTTGAGAAGCTAAAGGTGGAGCTGCGCAAATCATCAAATAACGTGTGGCAATTCGCAATTCACGGGCAATCTCTTCCTTGCCACAAGTTGCTAGCTGATTTACACATTAATAATGCCGTTATTTTTTCAACAAATTCCGACTCACCTTTTTTTTATGGATCTGTGCCCCAGATCTTTCCAGTTGCAATATTTCCAATGGAAAAGGATTTACTTCTAGTGGGGTATTAAAGAATGTGTTTGTTGTATTTTCATATTCATTCATTAAGATCGTCCCATTTCCTTGATGCATTCAGAGAAGTTGTTCTATGGGTTCATGGTCAGGCACCATGGGTCATATTGTCCCCTGTGCATTAATTTTGATGAGAAACTAGACGTATGTAAACAGAAGTTGAAGATCAGCAGAAAGATGACATATCATACATTTCCACATTACCAAAAATAAATTGAATCATTCATCTCAAAATTCACAGCAACAGATAGAGGTCATCCCATCATCAGTAACCTTCCTGAGTTTGCACCATGGAAGGGACTGTCACGGGGACAACATATTTCTGAACCAAATGTGGTGATTTTTGTATAATGACATAGGTGAGATTTAGGAGGTATGAAATGATTCAAACAAATTGTTAACCAAAAGAAAGTACAAACGCTAGATGAGCAGGCATCCAGACAAGACATTTTACTAGCTAAGTAAAAGATAAGTAGATAGAAAATATACCATACTTTCCTTATTCTGAATACAGTTTACTGCTTGCTGAAACATACTAAAAAGGATAATGACCAATTGGTTAATCAAACCTATACTATATAGTTGTGGCATAACTTCTGCACAGTATCACCCCAATCTGTATCCTGCTCCCACAGTTAGCAGCCATGTAATCCCCGAGACAGGTAAAAAGACATTCAGCCAGTCCAGGAAAAAAAGTCTCTGGGAAATTTATTTTTGACTCCCTAAAGGCAATCAAACAAGTTCCAGAAGACCACAGCGACTGGGAGATACATACCCCAGTGACTCACTTACTTTCTATGTGCAGTTACATTGACCACTCTCAGAAACTCATCCAGTTCCCTTTAGAGTACTTGCAGCAAATCCGCACTCAGTGCAGATACCGGCAACTTATTCCAGAGGTCGATAACTCTTTGTGAAAAGAACTATGTCCTAACATCTAACGGTTCTATGCTTATGCAAGTTATACTTATGTCACCTGGCCTCCCTAACCTAGCTAGCTCAAATAGACTATCCAAATGGATTGAGTTGGGACAGTTGCTCTTCAACTTTATCAATGATCTGGATGAAGGTATTGGCAGATCTGTCTGTAAGTTCATGGATGATACAAAGAAATGTGCATGTATAAGGACTCAAGTAGTGACGAGTACCCACGTGGTATCATTACCATTGATAACTACCTTCTGTCTACGAGAATGAAACCAGTTCCTTATGTGATGCAAATCTCCTTGCCAATACCAAAGGACTCAACCTTATTTAATAGCCTTTTATGTAGCACCTTGTCAAAGTTCTTTTGAAAATCAAGATACACAATGCTGATCAGATTTTTGACATCCACCAACTCAGTAACTTCCTCAAAACAGGTTGGTGAGACAGAACCTTCTTTTCCAGAAGTCATGTTGCGATTCCTTAGAAATACTTCCTCTGCTATATAGTGTATCTTGAATGATCACTTCTAGCAACTTGCCTATATAAAGTCAAACTAATGGGCCTGTTGTTAACAGAATCTAATTTATCACCCTTTTTAAATATAGACACTACATGGGTCTCTCTCCAGTCCATGAGAACAATCCCAGACCTCACTGGGGAGGGGGGAGGGGGGATAGTTCGGGGGGTGGGATGGGTAGGGATGGATGGGGGAGATGGGATGGAGGTATGGGATGGGGGGAGGGATTAGGGGAGAAGGGGTGGGGATGGAGGGGATGGGATGCAGGGGATGGAATAGAATGGGTATGCAGGATGGGATGTAATGTAGTAATATTAATGGAGGGGATGTGAGATGGGATGGGGGAATAGGATGGGAGGGGGCCGGGTTGCGGGATGGAATGGGGGAGGAGTGGGACGGGATGAGGGAATGGATGAGATGGGTGAGATGGGATTTGGGGTGGAATGGAATGCGGAGATGGGATGGGATAGGATGGAATGTTGGAGATGGGATGCGATGGAAGTTGATGGGTGCTGGGATACTGGAGATGGGATAGGGATGGGATTGGGGATGTAATGAGGTGGGGGTGGAATGGGGAGATGGGATGGAGCTTTTTATATATGCAACCCTATGTAACCAGCATTCTACCACCACCAGAGGGCGTATCTGTTGGAGTCCCAAGGGATCCCAGCATCCCTTGGGAGCATTGTATATAAGCAGGCCTCCCATGCTGTACCAGCACTCTAGAGTTAGAATAAAGAAACTAAGGTCACACTTACTCACGTCTACAGTACTCAGTCATATTGCTTTAGTCAAGACATAACAACTGGTGACAAGATAACGAACCATGCAGAGAATGCAGAGAACTGTTGGTATCCTGGAGAAATTCTCAGAAGGGGACGATTGGGAGGCCTTTGTGGAGCGACTCGATCAATACTTCGTGGCCAACGAGCTGGGAGTGCGAACGCTGCCAAACGAAGGGCAATCCTCCTCACCATCTACAGGCAACAACCTATGGCCTCATGAAGAATCTTCTTGCTCCGATAAAACCAACAACCAAATTGTATGAAGAACTGTGTACGCTGGTCCGGGAGCACCTAAATCCGAAGGAGAGCATTCTGATGGCAAGGTATCGATTTTACACATGTCAACGGTCTGAAGGTCAGGAAATGGTGAGCTACATCGCCGAACTAAGCAGGACATTGTGAATTCGATGAATTCCTGGAGCAAATGCTAAGAGACTTTTTTGTGCTTGGCATTGGCATAGGTTATCCTTCGCAAACTATTGACTGTGAAACACCGAACCTGAGCAAAACCATAACGATAGCCCAGGCATTTATGTCCACCAGCGATAATACCAAATTTCGCAGCATAAAGATGTTTCGGCAAGTACCGTACACAAAGTAACATCGTTTTCAGGCAGGAATGCATAGGGCAGAACGTACACGCCTGCAGCTGCACGACCTCAGATGACTCAGAATCCGCCATCAAGCGTTAATGCGAGGCAATTGACACCTTCATGGCGCTACAGTGATGATCATCGAGCCCATCAATGCCGCTTCAAACACTATGCGTGCAAAGGCTTAGGAACAATGGGACACTTCCAGCGAATGTGCAGACAAGCTGCAAGCCCTCCAAAACACCACGTTGCAGAGGAAGACCGATCCATGGCGGATCAAACTGAACTAGAGACTCAAACCGAGGAGGCAGAAGTGTACGGGGTATACACCTTCACCACGAAATGTCCACCGATCATGTTAAAAGTCGAACTGGACAGAATTCCAGTATCCATGGAATTGGATACGGGTGCGAGGCAATCCATCATGAGCAAAAAGACCTTTGACAGGCTGTGGAGCAACAAGGCACACAGGCCCAAGCTGACCCCTATTCATAGCAAGCTGAGAACTTACACTAAAGAGCTGATCCCTGTAATTGGCAGTGCAGCAGTAAAAGTCTCCTATGATGGAGCAGTGCACGAACTCCCACTGTGGATTGTACCAGGATGGCCCCACACTGTTCGGCTGAAGCTGGCTGGGAAAAATCCGCTGGAACTGGGACGACATCCGAGCGCTTTCGTCCGTCGACGATGCCTCATGTGCCCAGGTTCTGAGCAAATTTCCGTCATTGTTTGAGCCAGGCATCAGAAGTTTCTCAGGGGCGAAGGTGCAGATCCACTTGATTCTCGGAACACGACCCATCCACCACAAGGCACGAGCTGTGCCATATATGATGCGAGAGAAAGTGGAGATTGAGTTGGACAGGCTGCAATGAGAGGGCATCATCATGCCGGTGGAGTTCAACAAGTGGCCCAGTCCGATTGTTCCAGTTCTCAAGGGCGATGGCACGGTCAGAATTTGTGGGGACTATAAAATAACGATTAACTGCTTTTCGCTGCAGGACCAGTACCCACTACCCAAGGCAGATGACCTATTTGCAACGCTGGCAGGAGGAAAGACGTTCACCAAGTTGGACCTGACCTCGGCCTACATGACGCAGGAGCTGGCGGAATCTTCAAAAGGCCTCACCTGCATCAACACGCACAAAGGTCTGTTCATCTACAATAGATGCCCATTTGGGATTCGATTGGCTGTGGCTACTTTTCAAAGGAACATGAAGAGTCTACTAAAGTCGATTCCGCGCACCGTGGTTTTCCAGGACGACATATTGATCACAGGTCGGGACACCATAGAACACTTGAAGAACCTGGAAGAGGTTCTAAGTCGGCTAGATCGTGTGGGACTCAGGTTGAAACGCTCGAAGTGTGTTTTCCTGACGCCAGAGGTTGAGTTCTTAGGGAGAAGAATAGTGGCAGATGGCATCAGACCCACCGACGCCAAGACGGAGGCCATCAAGAACGCGCCGAGACCACAGAACGTGACGGAGCTGCGGTCATCCCTGGGACTCCTCAATTATTTTGATAATTTCCTCCCGGGTTAAGCACCTTGCTAGAACCTCTACACGTGTTGCTATGCAAGGGAGATGATTGGGTATGGGGGAAATCACAAGAGACAGTTTTTGAGAAAGCCCAAAATCTGTTATGTTCCAACAAACTGCTTGTCCTGTATGATCCTTGCAAATGTTTAGTGCTAGCTTGCGATGCGTCTTCGTACGGGGTCGGGTGTGTGTTACAACAAGCAAACGAATCGGGAACATTGCAACCGGTCACTTATGCGTCCAGGAGTTTGTCCAAGGCCGAAAGGGCCTACAGCATGATTGAAAAAGAAGCTCTGCATGCGTTTATAGGGCAAAAAAAATGCATCAGTATCTGTTTGGGCTTAAGTTCGAGTTAGAAACTGACTATAAGCCACTCATATCGCTATTCTCAGAGAGCAAAGGTATCCATACCAATGCCTCTGCTCGCATCCAAAGATGGGCGCTCACGCTGTCTGCATACAACTATGTAATTCGACACAGGCCAGGCACAGAGAATTGCGCTGACGCCGTCAGTCGGCTACCATTGCCCACCACCGGGGTGGAAATGGCACAGCCTGCAGACTTGCTCTTGGTGATGGATGCATTTGAAAACAAAAAGTCACCCGTTACGGCCCGCCAGATCAGGACCTGGACCAGCCAGGATCCTTTACAGTCCCTTGTAAAAAACTGTGTCCATGGGAGCTGGTCCAGCGTCCCAGCGGAGATGCATGAAGAGATCAAGCCGTTCCAGCGGCGTAAAGACGAAGTGACCATACAGGTGGACTGTCTTTTGTGGGGTAATCGCATGGTTTTGCCCAAGAAAGGCAAGGAAACGTTCATACGCGACCGACACAGGCATAGTAATGATGAAAGCTATAGCCAAATCCCATGTGTGGTGGCCCAGCATCAATTCAGATTTGGAGTCTTGTGTGCGCCAATGCAACACTTGCCCTCAACTGAGCAATGCACCCAGGGAGGTACTGCTAAGTTTGTGGTCATGGCCCTCCAAACCGTGGTCTAGGATCCACATTGACTTCGCTGGCCCGTTTCTAGGCAAAATGTTTTTGGTTGTTGTGGATGCTTATTCAAAACGGATTGAGTGTAATAATGTCTGTAAGCACGTCCACTGCCACCATCGAAAACCTACAAGCCATGTTTGCCACGCACGGCCTGCCTGATGTCCTTGTCAGCGACAACGGGCCGTGCTTCACCAGCGCTGAATTCAAGGAATTCATGACCTACAATGGGATCAAGCACGTCACATCTGTCCCGTTCAAGCCACATCCAGCAGCCAGGCAGAACGGGCAATCCAAACCATCAAGCAAAGCTTGAAACGCGTGTCGGAAGGCTCCCTACAGACCCGCCTATCCCAAGTCCTGCTCAGCTACTGCGCAAGACCCCACTCGCTCACTGGGGTTCCCCCAGCTGAGCTGCTCATGAAAAGGGCGCTCAAAACAAGGCTCGCTCTCGTCCACCCTGATCTCCATAATCACATCGAGGGCAAGCGGCATCAACAAAGCATGTACCATGATCGCGCAAATTTGTCATGCGATATTGAAGTCAATGACCCTGTATTTGTACTCAACTATGGACATGGTCCCAAATGGCTTGCTGGCACTGTCATAGCCAAAGAAGGGAATAGGGTGTTTAGGTCAAACTCACAAATGGACTAACTTGCAGAAAGCATTTGGACCAAACCAAACTGTGATTCATAGACAGTCAAGAGCAACCTGAAGAGGACACCACCTACTTCGACCCTTCTACACATACACAAGTGACAACCGACATCACAGTTGACGACGAAGCTGAACTCATCATCCCCAGCAGCCCAGCAAGGCCAGCTGCACAGCAACCCAGCGACGAACCAACCAACTCACCTGCATCTGCATTTGTACCGAGACAATCGACTAGGGAGCGAAAAGCCCCAGATCGTCTCACCCTGTAAATAAGTGTACTATTGACTTTGGGAGGGAGTGATGTTATGTATGCAACTCAATGTAACCAGCATTCTACCACCAGCAGAGGGCATATCTGTTGGAGTCCCAAGGGATCCCAGCATCCCTTGGGAGCACTGTATATAAGCAGGCCTCCCATGCTGCACCAGCACTCGAGTTAGAATAGACTAAGGTCACATTTACAGTATTCATTGCTTTATTCAAGACATAACAGAGGGGTTTGGGATAAAATGGTGAATGGAATGGGATAGAATCGGGAGATGAGATGGGATGAATTGAGATTGGGGAGGTGAGATGGGATGGGGGGGAATGGGATGGGGGAATAGATGGTATGGGGATGGGAGGCATGTTCCCATGAGAAATGTCAACATTTCCCTTAAAAAATTATGCATTCTGGTTTATTTTAAGCACTTTATACTTCACAACCGATATATTTTTAATCTAAAAAAAGCAAAAGGAAAGTGCTATTTGGATTTTCAATACACCAATTAGGCTTTCCTTCTCCTTCATCCCAGATCTTTGATCTGGCTCAAGACCACAATGCATTGTGTGCTTTTGCACGGGTGACTTGCGAGCTCAATGCTCCTCGCTGCTGTTTTATTTTGCCTTTCAGCAGCACGTGTATGTATAATTGGATTTTTTTGTTGTTATTGTAATGGTTTCGTGGTCTTCTGCCAATACCTGCTCACGTGCTCTTGCATTTCACATCATCTCTTAATCCATCTGGACAACAATGCAATCCCAAAATCCGGTAACCTGCAGTGAGCTCAGCCCTGGTGTCAATGTCTGCTGAGCTGTCAATAGTCAAGTTTTACCGATTTGTTGTCCCCCCGGAACGAAGCTCAGCGGGAGGGAGAGTAAATTCATGACCGGCAAAAGCCGAACAACTGTTATCTCAAACTCTGAAGGACGATTGGCCTTCCGCCGTCACGTGATGAGGCCGACCAGCGACCAGGCTGGTTCGGAGATTGTGACGCGTTTCCGGACTTCACATGGTCACCGGAGCATCCGATTTGAATTTTAAAGCGGCCGTGGGCTGGCGCGTGACCTGGAGCGCGCGTGTGCGCGCACCGGCCGGTAGCAGCTGGCAGTCACTCCGCGGTACTCGGCCATGACCTTGGCTGGAGCTGCCCCTTGGCGCATGTTCCGAGGCGCTGTCATGGGACCGGCTGCCTGGTCCTCTTCCTCGTCGTCGCCCCTCCGCTTGCTGCAGCAGTTATCCGGACCCGGGATTCAGTGTCATTCCAGAGCCACAAGGTGAGCCGAACCGAGCCGTATTTTGCTCTATTCTTGCCTTCCTGAGCCTCTCGCCCATCATGACTTCGATATGTCACCCGTTCTACTGCATGAGCCTGGCTCCATGTGGGTAAAGTTGGAGTACGAATGCCAAAAGTTTTACTTTGCACAACACTCAAAGTGTAAATTCAACTGAAATCTTGAGTCAGGGAGCCTCGTTCAGCTTCACTCTGCAGTCAGATTCAGCCTGGATTTACACTACACAAGTTTAGTGTAAAGTAAACTGCTTTGCGCCAACTCTAAACTTGCAGTGTAGCTTTTTGTGGGTTTGTGATCGGTCTAACTCTTTAAATCGCAGTTCTAAACAGTTGAGATAAGAGGAAACATCATCAATGTTGAAAATCTGAAGTTAAAGTAGAAAATACTAATCGCTTTCTGGGCTTGACCACTACTTTCTTTGCTGGAGTGCTGAGCTGCATGCAATCCTGACCAGTCCAAAGTACCTCAATGGCAGTGATTAAAAAATGTGACCTTATCTTGCTAACATCATTGATGAAAACAAAGCTTAGTGAATAAATGCATTGCAAATTCTCCAATTAACTCTTATTGAGTGTGGCACCCTTATGAATATGCCACTCTTGTATCATTGTATGTTGCCTGTATTTTTTATATACATATTACTAAAAATACCCAACCTTGTACTTCACTTTCTGGAGGGTGGCCTTCAGTCACAGTGGACATGGTGCAACATTTTAATGCAGTGATGGGAGAAAGGTTAGGGATGTCACCAAAGGCATGGTCAAAGCGATAGATTTTGAGGAGTTGTTTGAAGGAGAAGTAGAATCGTGGAGGGATTTAGGAAGAAGTTATAGATTGTGGGTGGAGGAACATAGAAAAATAGGTGCAGAAGTAGGCCATTCGGCCCTTCGAGCCTGCACTGCCATTCAATAAGATCATGGCTGATCATTCCTTCAGTACCCCTTTCCTGCTTTCACTCCATACCCCTTGATCCCCTTAACCGTAAAAACCATATCTAACTCCCTCTTGAATATATCCAGTGCACTGGCATGAACAACACTCTGCGACAGGGAATTCCACAGGTTAACAACTCTGAGTGAAGAAGTTTCTCCTCATCTCAGTCCTAAATGGCCTACCCCTTATCCTAAGACTCTGTCCCCTGGTTCTGGACTTCCCCAACATCGGGAACATTCTTCCTGCATCTAACCTGCCCAGTCCTGTCAGAATCTTTTATGTTTCTATGAGATCGCCTCTCATTCTTCTAAACGTCAGTAAATAAAGGCCCTGTTGATCCAGTCTCTCATATGACAGCCCAGCCATCCCTGGAATCAGTCTGGTGAACCTTCGCTGCACTCCCTCAATAGCAAGAATGTCCTTCCTCAGATTAGGAGACCAAAACTGAACACAATATTCCAGGTGAGTCCTCACTAAGGCCCTGTACAACTGCAGTAAGACCTCCCTGCTTCTATATTCAAATCCCCTAGCTATGAAGGCCAACATACCATTTGCCGCCTTTACTGACTGCTGTACCTGCGTGCCCACTTTCAATGACTGATGAACCATGACATCCAGGTCTCATTGCACCTCACCTTTTCCTAGTCTGCCATCATTCAGATAATATTCTGCCTTCGTGTTTTTGCCCCCAAAATGGATAACCTCACATTTATCCACATTATACTGCATCTGCCATGCATTTTCCCACTCACCGAACCTGTCCAAGTCACCCTGCAGCCTGTTAGCGTCCTCCTCACAGCTCACACCGGCACCCAGTTTAGTGTCATCTGCAAACTTGGAGATATTACACACTCTTCCTTCATCCAAATCGTTAATGTATATTGTAAAGAGCTGGGGTCCCAACACTGAGCCCTGCGGCACTCCACTAGTCACTGCCTGCCATTCTGAAAATACCCGTTTACCCCGACTCTCTGCTTCCTATCTGCCAACCAGTTCTCTATCCACATCAGTATATTACCCCCAATACCATGTGCTTTGATTTTGCACAACAATCTCTTGTGTGGGACCTTGTCAAAAGCCTTCTGAAAGTCCAAATACACCACATCCACTGGTTCTCCCTTGTCCACTCTGCTAGTTACATCCTCAAAAAATTCCAGAAGATTTGTCAAGCATGATTTCCCTTTCATAAATCCATGCTGACTTGATCCGATCCTGTCACTGCTTTCCAAATGCGCTGCTATTTTGTCCTTCATGATCGATTCCAACATTTTCCCCACTACTGATGTCAAGCTAACCGGTCTATAATTACCTGTTTTCTCTCTCCCTTTTTTAAAAAGTGGTGCTACATTAGCTACCCTCCCGTCCATAGGAACTGATCCAGAGTCGATGGACTGTTGGAAAATGATCACCAATGCATCCACTATTTCTAGGGCCACTTCCTTGAGCACTCTGGGATGCAGACTATCAGACCCCGGGGATTTATCAGCCTTCAATCTCATCAATTTCCCTAACACAATTTCCTGCTTAATAAGTATATCCTTCAGTTCCTCCTCCTCACTAGACCCACTGTCCCCTCGTACCTTCGGAATGTTATTTGTATCTTCTTTCGTGAAGGCAGAACCGTGGGGGAAATGTTGGAATCAATCATGAAGGACGAAATAGCAGCGCATTTGGAAAGCGGTGACAGGATCGGATCAAGTTAGCATGGATTTATGAAAGGGAAATCATGCTTGATGAATCTTCTGGAATTTATTGAGGATGTAACTAGCAGTATTGGCCTGCAATTTCTTTGTTCCCCATTATAATTTCACCTGAATCTGACTGCAAGGGACCTATGTTTGTCTTTACTAACCTTTTTCTCTTCAAATCTATAGAAGCTTTTGCAGTCAATTTTTATATTCCCTGCAAGCTTCCTCTCGTACTCTATTTTCCCCCTCTTAATTAAACCCTTAGTCCTCCTCTGTTGAATTCTAAATTTCTCCCAGTCCTCAGGTTTGTTGCTTTTTCTAGACAATTTATATGCCTCTTCCTTGGCTTTAACACTATCCTTAATTTCCTTTGTTAGCCATGGTTGAGCCACCTTCCCAGTTTAATTTTTACTCCAGACAGGGATGTACGATTGTTGAAGTTCATCCATGTGATCTTTAAATGTTTGCCATTGCTTATCCACCGTCGACCCTTTTAGTATCGTTTGCCAGTCTATTCTAGCCAATTCACGCCTCATACCGTCGAAGTTACCTTTCCTTAAGTTCAGGACCCTAGTTTCCGAATTAACTTTGTCACTCTCCATCTTAATAAGGAATTCTACCATATTATGGTCACTTTTCCCCCAAGGGGCCTCTCACAACAAGATTGCTAATTAGTCCCTTCTCATTACACAATACCCAGTCTAGGATGGCCAGCTCCCTGGTTGGTTCCTCGACATATTGGTCTAAAAAAATCCCTAATACACTCCAGGAACTCCTCCTCCATCGCATTGCTACCAGTTAGGTTAGCCCAATCAATGTGTAGATTAAAGTCGCCTATGATTACTGTTATATCTTTATTGCAAACATCCCTGATTTCTTGTTTGATGCTGTCTCCAACCTCACTACTACTATTTGGTGGTCTATACACAACACCTACTCGCGTTTTCTGCCCTTTGGAATTCCGCAGCTCCACCCATACCGATTCCACATCATCCACGCTAATGTCCTTCCTTACAATTGCATTGATTTCATCTTTAACCAGCAACGCCACCCCGCCTCCTTTTCCTTTCTGTCTATCCTTCCTAAATGCTGAATACCCTTGGATGTTGAGTTCCCAACCTTGGTCCCCCTGGAGCCATGTCTCCGTGATGCCAATCACATCGTATCTGTTAACTGTTATCTGCGCAGTTAATTCGTCCACCTTATTCCGAATACTCCTCGCATTGAGGCACAGATCCTTCAGGCTTGTTTTTTTAACACACTTTGCCCCTTTAGAATTTTGCTGTAATGTGGCCCTTTTTATTTTTTGCCTTGGGTTTCTCTGCCCTCCATTTTTGCTATTCTCATTTCTATATTTTGCTTCTGCCTCCTTTTTATTTCCCTCTGTCTCCATGCATAGGTTCCCATCCCCTGCCATATTAGTTTAACTCCTCCCCAACAGCACTAGCAAACATGCCCCCTAGGATATTGGTTCTAGGTGCAGACTGTCTGGTTTGTACTGGTCCCACCTACACCAGAACCGGTTCCAATGTCCCAGGAATTTGAATCCCTCCCTTCTGCACCACTCCAAGCGACGTATTCATCTGAGCTATCTTGCAATTCCTTCTCTGACTAGCACGTGGCACTGGTAGCAATCCTGAGATTACTACTTTTGAGGTCCTACTTTTTAATTTAGCTCCTAGCTCCCTAAATTCGCCTCGTAGGACCTCATCCTGTTTTTTACTTATGTCATTGGTACCTATATGCGCCACGATAACTGGCTATTCATCCTCCCTTTTCAGAATGTCCTGCACCTGCTCCGAGACATCCTTGACCCTTGCAACAGGGAGGCAACATACCATCCTGGAGTCTCGGTTGCGGCCGCAGAAACGCCTATCTATTCCCCTTACAATTGAATCCTCTATCACTATCGCTCACCCACTCTTTTTCCTGCCCTCAAGTGCGGCAGAGCCAGCCATGGTGCCATGAACTTGGATGCTGTTGCTCCCCCCTGATGAGTCATCCCCCTCAACAGTACTCAAAGCGGTGCATCTGTTTTGCAGGGGGATGACCGCAGGGGATCCCGGCACTACCTTCCTTGCACTGCTCTTCCTGTTAGTCTTCCATTCCCTATCTGGCTGTGTACCCTTTACCTGCGATAAGACCAACTCACTAAACGTGCTATTCACGTCATTCTCAGCATCGTGCATGCTCCAGAGTGAATCCAACTGCAGCTCCAGTTCTGCAACGCTGTTCGTCAGGAGCTGGAGGCGGATACACTTCCCGCACACGTAGTCGTCGGGGTGATTTCCCACATAGTACAGGAGGAGCATAACATGTGTCTGAGCTCTGCTGCCATGACTTAACCCTTGGATACACTTAAATTGGCAACAACAATGCTAAATGTTACTCACTGATATAGAAACGAAGAAAGAAAAACTACTTACCATTCACTTACTCCCTTGGCTGTGACGTCACCTTTCTATTTCTTTCTACTTTTTTGCCTTCTCCCTGTAGCTGCACAAGCTGGCCTTTATAGGCCTCTTATCGACCCCGGACTCACGCCTCAGTGACGCACCTCCTGACTGCTGAACTCGCGGCCTTTATAGGCCTCTTGCCGACCCCGGACTCACGCCTCTCCATGCACCCTCCCGACTGCTGAACTCGCGGCCTTTATAGGCCTCTCGCCGACCCCGGACTGACGCCTCTCCACGCAGTGGGAGGATACAACAGAAGCCAGAGCTGGCAGAGCAAATGCGTACACTAACATTCAAGTGTGGTGGAGTTGTGGAGGTAGAGAGGAATGGGATTGTACAGGGACTTGTAGATGAGGATAAGAATTTTGAATTCAATGCTAGGAGGGATGGGGATACATTGGAGGGCAGTGAGCAGGGATTGGGACTCTCTGCAAGATAGGATTTGGGCAGTGAAGTTTTATACTAAAATGAGTAAATGTTACTGTCAAGGAGCTGCACCTCACAGATCAGGGTGTACTGGTCTCAGCAAAACTGCTCCATTGTCACCTCTTGTGTTAGGCTGGTTGTATTTTACGCTCAAAAAATGCTTCTATGATATAGCTAGAAATCTCTCATTTTTCAGTTTCTGGCATCCAGATTGCATACAGCATTAACCAAAGCAGATTGTAAAGTTTCATCTGGCAGACTTAAATACCTCCCCCTGCACTGGATTTTTCTGCTTCAACACCAGTCAACTCATTGACCTCTGAATGAGATTTCTAATAAACTCTAAGCATTTTTGTGCTGTGGAACTATGTTGAGATTGGTTGTGCATCTTTCTTTAGGATCCTTGCAAGCAACGTAAGGAATATGTTCCTCCCATTAGTCTAGGATAGGTTGCAAATATGAAAGGACAGTGTGCCAATCCACAGCAGCACACAGTCCTCCATCAATAGTTCTCTAGCACGTAACTGAGATGCAAAGCTCTGAAATAGAATCTTTTTATATTAATTATGAGTTTAGTTCTCATAATTCTCAGTTCTCATATCTGGAGGACATAGAGATATGGATATATTGAGTATGTAGTTTTTAATAACAAAAACGATATAAATATTGAAAATAACAAAGGAAAAAGTACCTGAATAAATATAGCCTTGTTGCTTAATATTGACCACTCATCGAGCATAAATTTTTGATCAAGAAAGGGCGTTCAGGCCATCAAATCCATTTCCTTCAATAGATGGCATATAACTTGCACTAACACAGACTCTACCTGATTTATTTTAATCTCCTGCAGGAGGTCATGACAGGTAAAACTTAAATATAATTGAACTTGGTGAAACCTCTCCCTTTCTAACCAATGAAAGCAGATATCATTCTACCACTGCAATTATCATTATTTGGTTGTGTTCCACAGATGGCATTTCCAAGTCCCAGCACCATGGAAATCATTGTGTTTCATAGAGTATGTAATCATCTATGCCTGTACTTTTCCTTATAATTTTCAATCCCATTTCTAATAAAGCATTCATGCATAATTTATTGTATTACTACTCAGCAATATTCCCCTTTAAGCTGATGTCCTGCCTGCCTGTTCAGTAGTTCAAATGGTCATAAAGATCCCATGGCACTATTTGAAAAAGAACAGTTTTCCAGATTCATAGTGAATCACTTACTGATACCAACCATTTAAAAAAAAAACTGAATTCAAATTCTCAAACTGCCATAATGAGATTTGAACTTGTGTTCTCTGGATTACTAGTCGAATAACATAACCGCAACATTACTGTACTCCACCTTGCCAACAACTCCTCGCCTACATTCCTCAATACACATAAGAAAAAATCAGATTACAAAAGCAAAATACTGCGACTGCTGGAAATCTGAAATAAAAATAGAAAATGCTGGAAATACTCAGCAGGTCAGGCAGCATCTGTGAAGAGAGAAACAGAGTTAACATTTCAGGTCGATGACCTTTTGTCAGAACTGAAGGAAAAACAGATTAACTGGTCATTTGGCTTATTATTCGTTGAGGTTTTGATATGTACAGTTAGTTGTCAACCGTGTCTCAGTGATAGCACTCTCACTTCCTGAGTTAGAAGGTTGTAGGTTCCACTCCATAAATTTCAGCACATAATCTAGGCTGACAGAGGGAGTGCTGCACTGTTTGAGGTGCTATTCTCAGATGTGATAAGCTGAGGCCCCATCTTGAGTGGACGTAAAAGACCCCATAGCACTATTTGAAGAAGAGCAGGATCTTGGCAAACATTTGTCGCTCAACCAGCACGTTGGCCTTTATCTCGAAGGTTGGAATTCAAGGCCCCAAGTTTCCACATGATTTGCTCCTGATTTTTAGGAGCAACTGGTGCAGAACGGTGTATCTTCGAAATCGGAATTCTCCACATTTAGCTTGCTCCAGTTCTAGTCAGGTAGAACAGTTTCACTTTGGAACAGAATTTTTTTTTCAAAAGGGGGCGTGTCCGGCCACTTACGCCTGATTTCCAAGTTTTGTGAGTGAAAACTTACTCCAAACTAACTTAGAATGGAGTAAGTGAAGATTTTTGTACGCTTGAAAAAACCTTGTCTACACTTTAGAAAATCAGGCGTAGGTTACAAATTAGGCATAGGGAACGAGGTGGGGTGAGGGGGGGGGAGGGAAGTCATTAAATTCTACAATCAATCCTTAGTTATACTTATACAAATATTATACAAATAAATCCAACCTGAATAAAAATTTATAAGCAAAGAAAAGATTAAATAAACCATGTTCCTACCTGTGTGAAAGTGCTTCAGGCAGGCCTTTCATGTTGGAGACAGGCAGCGGTGTGGCGCAGTGTCTCGACGGCAACGGCAGCAAGCTTCGAGCTGAGCTGCAGTGCTTGAGGCAGGCCTTCATTCTTTTCGTGGCTGGCCGCGAAGAAGCAGCACCGGACGGACCTGAGGCCATTCGGCCATGAGATATCAGCAGCGTCAGTGGCTGGCCGGCAGCCGAAGAATCAGCGGACCGATGTGAGGCCATTCGGCCATGAGATAGCAGCGGCGTCAGTGGCTGGCCGGCAGCCGAAGAATCAACACAGGACACACGCAGCTCATTAAGGTTCTTGAGGGCATTCGGCCACGCTTTAGGGGCGGCGTCCAAAGATACAGCAGCAGCCTTCGAGCTGTGAGGGGGACTGAGGCCATTTGGACGAAGAGGCAGCCACATCGACAGTTTTATATTTAAATTTGCAGAATGGGTGCTGCATTGTCAACACCACATATTATGCAATGGTTTGTCATCAATTCACTGCATAGGAGAGAATTGATTGGAGCTCACCGCACCAGGAACGTCATAGCCCGTAGGTTGATGGGCAGGAGACCTTACCCACTCGACAATATCGAACCAGGCGCTCGTACCTGGACATGAGCGAGGCTGATTGTGTGAAAAGGCTGCGTTTTCGCAGAGAAGTTGTCACTGAGATCTGTGATATGGTGAGAGCAGATTTGCAGCCCAGAAGCAGAAGGACAACTGCCTTGTCTGTTGAAGTGAAGGTAACAGCTGCACTTTCTTTCTATGTCTTGGGATCGTTTCAGGCTACAACTGGAGATGTGTGTGCCATCTCTCAATGTGCAATACATGCCTGCGTTTACCAGGTCACGACTGCACTTTATGCGCGAAGGAATGACCATCAATTTCCCAATGACCGCACAAGCGATCCATGAGAGGGCTGTGGGCTTCTTCAGGATTGCCGGCTTCCCAAAGGTACAGGGCTGCATTGATTGTACCCACATAGCCTTGCGAGCACCCGTGGAGGAATCTGAGCAGTACTGAAATAGGAAAGGTTTCCACTCTATCAATGTGCAGCTCGTGTGTGACGACAAGCAGCGCATCATGTCAGTCGATGCGAGATACCCTGGCAACACCCACGATGCGTTCATCCTACGCGACAGCGTTCTATCTGACATGTTTGAGCAGCAGCCAGAAGGGTAGAGCTGGCTATTGGAAGACAAAGGGTACGGCCTGACCACCTGGCTCATGACGCCCATACGCGTGACAGGGACAGAAGCTGACCGTCAATACAACATGGCGCACATTGCGACGCGCAGCATCATTGAGAGGACCATTGGCATATTGAAACAGCGATTCCGATGCCTGGACCATTCCGGAGGACAGTTGCAATACTCTCCTCAGATTGTCGGTCACTTCACTGTTGTGTGCTGCATGCTTCATAACTTAGCCATCATGAGGCAGCAGGAGCTGATAGTGGAACCCGAAGACCGACGTAAGGGTCCAGTGCATGATGATAGTATTACGGAAGACCAGGATGTGGATGATAACGACAATCAGGAAAGCATGCAAGTGCCTGATGCCGGAGCACGAGGTCGGAGGAGGGCCGTCCATCGTGCCCCTTTAACGATTGCACGAGACTTGCGCCAGCAGCTCATCCGTGAACGCTTCAACTACTGATGCCTGAGGGCTCTGCGACCACTTTTGCATATGGACATGTTTATTCTTTGCAGTTGTTCCTATGTTGTGTTGTGTTAATGGAACATGAAACAGTTTTAATGAAAAAATATTTTATTGAAAAGTTAACGTCACTAATAAAATATTTGTTGTATCAAACTATACTTTTTAATATGACTCTTGAAGATCACTTAAAAACCATAAGATCCCTTATAAGTTGTAAAGTTACAAAACTTACAAAACAATTTCAATTTGAAAAACGCTACTACAGCTACATCAAGAACAAGAACAAAAGCAGCAAAGAAAGGCTGCAACCATGTCTCATCCATATTTCAGTGAATATTCACTTCCTCATGGGGGTGTCATTTGATTGGCTGGGCTGTGTGCCCTTATTGCAGCAGCTACCTCAACCAGGCCCTCCCTGACGGCCTGTGCCGACACTTGCATGCCCTCCCTGATGGCCTGTGCCGTAATTTGCATGCCCTCCCTGACGGCCTATGCCGTCGATTGCACTCCCTCGGACATTCCCTCCCGAAGTTCCCGTGTCATTACTGCTATTTCTTCCGTCAGGACCGTCAACTCTTCACCTACTGCATTGACGCCACCGATGTGTGATCGGGTAAGCTCATTGGTCTCCATACCCAATGCCACAACCTGAGTCGCATCTGTTGCACGCTGCATCTCAGGAGATCGTGTCTCCAATCTCCTCCTCTGCCTGGGTCTGCCTTGTGGCACCACTACACAGGGAGGCGCGGGCACGGACGGTGGGACGCTCTGTGTTGCAGACGGCAGAACTAGAGGGAGAGGCTCGGGCTGGAACGGTAGGACGCTCGGTGTTCCAGACGACAGCACTCAAGTGCAAGCCGTGGGCTGGGATGTTGGATGAATGGGTGTAAACTGCTCCATGATATCAGCAGCAACACTGGGACCCGAAGCGTCGGAATCAAAACCATTGTAGGTGGAACCAGGACCTATGCGAGAGGGAGGCGCAGGCTGGGACGGTAGTGCACTGACTGTAGAATGCTGCATTATACCAGCAGCACCACTGGGACCTGCAACATCGGAAGCAAAACCATGGAAGGTGGAACCAAGACCTATGCTCGGGGTTGAAACTCTGATGCTCCTTGATGGGGGCTCATAAACATTAAATTGGAAGCTCTCCCCTGCAGACATTTCAGTCATCGCTGCCATCATCCAGTCTGGATCGTCCGCAGCTGGTTATACTGGTTCTTGTTCAGGACCCTCAGGGTTGGCAGCAGCAGCATCGTCATCATCATCATCATCATCATGTTCTGCAAAATACATCAGAACAGTCAAATGCTTAACAGCAAGGGAGTGGGCGGGGTGGGTGGCATGAGTACTCTCTCATATAGCAGGCCAGGCAGCAGATTGATTTAAAGGGCCATGATGCATTTTCAGGACTTGCCCTCTTCCTCGCGTGCAGGCCCAGCTTGTGCTGTACTAATTGCTTTTCTCCATGTACGACGACTCACAGCAGCTACCCTTTGTTCCAAGGGTGTCAGTGGATGCAGATTGGGCACGCCTCCTCCTGTCCGATTTGCCTCCCTTTTGTTGTGGGCCAATTTCTTCTGCAAAGAGTAAAATATAACTTTTTACAGAGTGTGTCAGTCTGCAAGGTGGGACATACAGATAGCCAGGTTACAATTACGATTAAATTAAAAATGGGAAATATTACTTACACTAACTACTTGACCAAGGTCCTGCCATTTTTTTTTACACTGACTTCCAGATCTCCTGGTATGCACCACTGCGCAGTAATCTTCAACTTGGTTCCAGCCTTTCTTCATTTCTTTTGGTGGCACTTTTATGCGACCTCTGTTGCTGGTATCTAGCTCCTGCCATCTCTGCTCAATTACGTTGACTAATATTTCCACTTCCTCATGCAAGAAATTCTTTGTTCTTGGTGGACATTGATCCATTGCAAAGTTGAATTGGCACTCTTATTTCTCCAAACACAGTCCTGAATTTGCATGCACCAATGCAGCACCGGTTCTGCAAGTTTAGCAGTGAAAAGCTGAACTCTCTGATTTCAGCAGGTGATTTATTCACCAGTGCTGCTAAAAGCACTCCCTCACACACAGAAATATCAAAAAAAATTAAATTACAAGCCTTTGCAGGGGTCCAAGAAACAAATCTTCACTTTTTCTGCAGTATTTTTAAAAATGGCCGAGTGCCAATGTTTGTGTGAGACTGCGCATGCGCAGGGTTGCCGGCACCACGAAGGCTAATTTAAATTGTACCCGCCCCCTGCTGCTTCGAAAATCGGTGCGAATGTTAGGCTCCGCCCCCTGCTGCGAAGAGCGCGCCGCACCGCGCCAAGCAGACATCGAGCTCCAAGGAGCTCGAGAATATCGGATTTTTTTTTAGGCGCAGTTTTCGGCGCGAAAAACAGGCGCCCAGCTCGGAGGTGCACCGTTTTTGCCGCGGCACGAAACTTGGGGCCCAAAAGTGGAGTGCTGCTTCAGTTGTACAGGGCCTTGGTCAGACCCCATCTGGAGTACTGCGTTAAGTTTTGGGCACCAAACTTCAGGAAAGATATATTGGTCTTGGAAGGGGTACCGCACAGATTCCATTTCCTCCTGTAGAGAATCCAGAACAAGAGGGCATAATCTTAAAGTCAGAGCTAGGCTCTTTAGGAATGAAATCGGGAAGCAATTTTTCACAAAGTATAATGGAAATGCTGTTGATGCTGAATCAATTGAAATGTTCAAGACTGAGATCGATAGATTTTTGTTAGGCAAGGGTATCGAGAGTTATGGAGCAAAGGTGGGTGAACAGAGTTGAGGTACAGATCAGCCATGAACTAACTGAATGGTGGAGCAGGCTCGAGGGGCTGATTGGCCTACTTTTGTTCAATGTTCTTATGCTAAGTTGAATATTTTCTTGTCAGTAAATGTTTGGTACCACCAAATCAATAAAAACCTAGAAATTTAATGAATGTTGCATTTTGATGCATGTTTTGTATGTTTAAATACAAAGCTGTTAATTTGTAACCTAACTGAAATGGCATCCAAAATATGGGGCTGCAACTTGCACCCTGGAATTGAAGTTTTAAATGTAAAACTTAGTTTTTATGTGGTTGTCTTGGATTATCACAAGCTCAAATCTTTTTAGGAAACATTTTGTATTTAATTGAGTTTGCATTAATAATGTAAAAATGTTTTTCTACAAAATTCTACTTTTGTTAAAATAATTTATGCTTCTCCCCCTTCCCCCTCCCCCCCCCCCTCCCCCCTCCCCCCCCATGAGGTTTTTTATGTGGCTATATTATGCTGATTCTTAATACCATACTGTCGGGGAAAATGCATTTTGTAATATCTTATCACTTTCTTTGGACATCCCAAAAGTATTTTGCAATCAATTGGTTACTTTTGAAGTACAGTTACTTCAGTCAGAGATTGTAGCTAGGTGAGTGAATGACAAGATCATCTACTTTTGGCAGTGCCGGTTGAAATTAGATTATTTTACTCTTCTTTGAATATTGCCACGGAATCTTTTACATACACCTGAGTAACTTGGTTTAATATCTTGTCCAAAAGGCCGCATCTTCAACAAATGTAGTACTTCCTCAGTACTTCCCCAAGTGAAGTATCACCCAAGATTATGTGCTCCAGTCTATATATGACTTCATTGCAAAGGTTTGGTGATAGGAATCAAGAAGAATATAAACAAGATTGTTTCTATTAAATAAATATATTCTTTGTTGTAAACTGGGGCATTGTGTTTACTTTTAGCAGGAATATGTCATCAAGAAGGAAAGCAGACCATCTGGCGAGAACGGTCAACAATTTCCGCCAAGAGGTCGGTATAACTTGCATATTGGAGTGAAGGGGAAGATCTTACTTGTCGGGGAGCTTGTTGAATGTAGATTTCAAACTTCTGCTATCATTCTAGTGTGGAAGTCAATGCTATTGATTAGCACTGTATTGTGTTTTACTCGTAGTTTGTCAGGACAGATGCACCAACGTTGGCGTCCTCGACCAGGCCAATATCCCCAGCATCGAAGCACTGATCACACTTGATCAGCTTTGCTTGGCAGGCCACATTGTTCACATGCCAGACACGAGCCTCCCAAAGCAAGCGCTCTACTCTGAACTCCTTCATGGCAAATGAGCCAAAGGTGGGTAGCGGAAACGTTCCAAGGACACCCTCAAAGCCTCTCTGATAAAGTGCAACATCCCCACTGACACCTGGGAGACCCTGGCCAAAGACCGCCCTAAGTGGAGGAAGCGCATCCGGGAGGGCGCTGAGCACCTCGAGTCTCGTCACCGAGCGCATGCAGAAATCAAGCACAGGCAGCGGAAAGAGCATGTGTCAAACCAGTCCCACCCACCCCTTCCCTCAACGACTATCTGCCCCACCTGTGACAGAGACTGTGGTTCTCTTATTGGACTGTACAGCCACCTAAGAACTCCCTGCTAAGAGTGGAAGCAAGTCTTCCTTGATACCGAGGGACTGCCCATGATGATGTTCAGGGCAGTGAAACAAATTTGATCACCTGACATCATAATACCATCAGTTTTTCACCACTGTTATTTCATTGTTTGCTGCCACCTTTTGTACATGTGACATAAAGGCCAGTTTATGTGATGCTGATGCGAGGCTTTGGAAGAAATACTAAAAATTGAACATGTAAGATTTATAAACCTTTTTTTATATTAAAAAAAAGAATTTGAATCGAAACAAAATATTTCCTGATTTCAGAAATTTGATATTGTGCTCTGTCTGATGGAATTGTTGTCTGATATTTAGTCCAAGTATTTAGTAACAACCATATGGAGTTCCCCAATTAAGTTAGTGTATATAAAGGTTCATTTTACATAGAACGATGTTACGAAGCATAGTGCATACATTTGCAGATGTTAAATGGTTCACTTTATTTGCATGAATCTATTTGAATTACCTGTTGTATTGCACAGATCCTTAGGAAATATATTAGTTTATTACAGTAACAAATTGTATAATTTGTTTTCCTCAAAGCTATAATTTTATTTCTCAGATGTGTACATGCCAACTTGGGGGCACAATTTCTTCAATTCAATTTACGCTGGTCTCTACACCTATCTTGCCAGCGACAGCCTGTGTCACAATTTTCTGAGATCTCATCAGCATATGCCTGAATGTAAAAAGCATAGAACACGCTCCATCTATCTTCAAGTCCCTCTTTGTCTTATTGATGTTATGAAAATTGAAATTTGAAGCTATCAAATCATAATTTATGCACATTAAATGCAATATGTTTAAGAAAGTGCAATTCTAGAAGCCACAATTGAAGTGCCACAAATTATCTTGGCACCTTTGGGCTGGCCAAAGAGAAAAATCAATAAATGCTGTTCCTAGAAACATAGAAACATAGAAAATAGGTGCAGGAGTAGGCCATTCGGCCCTTCGAGCCTGCACTGCCATTCAATGAGTTCATGGCTGAGCATGCAACTTCAGTACCCCATTCCTGCTTTCTCGCCATACCCCTTGATTCCCCCTAGTAGTAACGACTACATCTAACTCCTTTTTTAATATATTTAGTGAATTGGCCTCAACAACTTTCTGTGGTAGAGAATTCCACAGGTCCACCACTCTGGGTGAAGAGGTTTCTCCTCATCTCGGTCCTAAATGGCTTACCCCTTATCCTTAGACTGTGACCCCTGGTTCTGGACTTCCCCAACATTGGGAACATTCTTCCTGCATCCACCCTGTCTAAACCTGTCAGAATTTTAAACGTTTCTATGAGATCCCCTCTCATCTAAACTCCAGTGAATACAAGCCCAGTTGATCCAGTCTTTCTTGATATGTCAGTCCCGCCATCCCGGGAATCAGTCTGGTGAACCTTCGCTGCACTCCCTCAATAGCAAGAATGTCCTTCCTCAAGTTAGGAGACCAAAACTGTACATAATACTCCAGGTGTGGCCTCACCAAGGCCCTGTACAACTGTAGTAACATCTCCCTGCCCCTGTACTGAAATCCCCTCACTATGAAGGCCAACATGCCATTTGCTTTCTTAACCGCCTGCTGTACCTGCATGCCAACCTTCAATGCCTGATGTACCATGACACCCAGGTCTCGTTGCACCTCCACTTTTCCTAATCTGTTCCTGATTGTTATTCAATGACTCCAGCTGGAAAGTGCACAGGTGTGGATGTTTGAAGTTATCAGACTTAGCTTTGCACCCGCCACCCCCCCGCAATTGGTTGAATAGGCTGTTGAAAGTCACTGTCACACATGAAGAATGGCCAATGATCAGGCAGCAATAAGGTAGATCTCCTATACAAACTGACTGCATTTGCCTGCAAAAGAATAATTTGCATTTATGTAGTGCCTTTAACACAGAACATGTCCAGGGTGGTTCAGAGTCTTAACGAAACATCGATCCAAGGAAGGAGAGATTAGGAGGGGTGACCAAAAGCTTAATCAGAGATGGGTTTTGAGAAGGGCTTTAAAGGAGATGGAAAGGCAGAGGAGTGTAGGAAGGGGATTCTTGATTGTGGCTCCCAGAAGGCTGAAGGCACAACCACCAACGTTGGACCGAAGGGAGGGGGATATACAAGAGGCAAGAGGAATGGAGAGCTGGGGGATTGTAGGGCTGGGATAGGTTAGAGATAGAGCAGGGACACACTTGGGTTTTAAATTTGAAGACTAGAAGCCAATGTAGGACTGGGATGATGGACAAATGGTAGGATACTGGCAGGAATTTTGGATGAACTGAAGTTTATGGAGCATGAAAGATTGGAGGCTGGCCAAGAAGAGCATTGGAGTCGATGTGTCTGGTCGCATCAGAGACGTGAATGAGGGTTTCAGTGGAAGATGAGCTAAGATAGGGACAAACGTGGGCAATGTTACAAAGGTGAAAATAGGCAGTCTTTTGTGATGGTATGGTTTTGGAAGCTCAGCTTAGGGTTGAACAGGATACTGAGGTTATATACAGTCTGGTTCAGCCTGAGAAAGTGCCAGAGAGGAGAGAGGAGGATGGAACCCATGGTAAAGATATGTGCCCCGAATTTATGGTGGGTAATAACAAACTAACACAATTCGCTGTTATTACTCCTTACAAACTGACCAAGTTCAGGATTTAGCCGGCAATTGGTATAGTCATGAAAATCGGTGAAACTGACGACAAACTTAGGCTCTTCCGCAGTAATGTCGGTGTTAAATACCCCGTTAAAAGTTAGACCCTTTTGGATTAGGTGTAACTGGGGTTTTCTTTTTTAAGAGTATTGTCTGCTAAAAAAATGTTATTATCCAGAAAAATGATTATTAATTCTGGCATGTCAAATGTATCCATTTTAATAATGTAACATTTTTAAGAAACTTTTTTTTTATAAAAGTTTACAATTTTTTTTTAAGTTTGTTCATCTTTATTTCAGGTTTACCTTTTCCCCATGAGAGCCCCAATCTTTGTTTTGCTCTAACATTTTCAAAATGTTAGAATTTTAAGAGCTTCTTTGTCTGAGAATTTTGCCTTTTGATTGGCTGCTTCGACAGCTTGTTGACATCACTGCAGTTCACGTTAGGAATTCCCCATTAACTTGCACTGATCTCAACTGAATGTCTGAAAAGCCAAACTACTTGCTACAGAAATCGCAAGATCTTAGTGAGAAGCTTACTTCGGGGCCAGTGGCGAATGTCTGCTTCGCCGCTGACCGCACATTACAGGTCATGGATTTTGTGGCAATGACCACAGATGATGGCAATGCTTAGCTGGACAAAATTACACAGCATCCAGCACTAAATGTTAAACAAGCAGTCTTACTCGGAGGCAGTGGAGGGCTTGAAGAAGATGGCCAAGAGGTAGAACTGTTAATGTACGTATGGAAGCTAACCCACATCTGTCGATTGTCACCAAGGGGATAGCATACAGATGAGGAAGAAGAAGGGGCCGAAGCTGGATGTTTGGGGAATTCTGGAGATAAGTGTGGTGTGCTGAAAGGAGAAACCATTGCTAGAGATACTTTGCCTACAGTCAGCTAAGTATGAGTGGAACCATCTGAGGGCAGTCCCACAGAGCTGGATAATGGAGAAGTGTTATAGGAGGATGGTGGATAAAGACTGCAGAGGGGTTGAGGAGAATGAGGGGTGATAATGCATCATCTATAGAGAATGTCATTTGTTACTTTGATTAGGGCCGCCTTCTGCAATTGGAGGGGCAGAAAGCTGATTTGGAGAGATTCAAACAGGAAATTGTGGGAATGATAGACACTGATTTGGGAGACCAATAAAGTCAAGAACTGGAGAGGAAAAGGATGTTGGACATGGGGTAGTAGTTAGCCAGGACAAAGGGGTCAAGGATGTATTTTTTGAGGAGGAGGAGGAGGAGGAAGATGACAGTGGCGATGTCACTTAAAGTAATTTGCTGATTAAGGCACTGTGATTTGTTGACATGAAAGATGCTATATAAATGCATAGTCGTTTTCTTATGTGACAAATTGGTTACCCTAATCAAATCTGAAACAAATTAGACTGGAAATGTTTGATGAGAGAGTGCAAATAATCAGAAGGAATAGCTCTGCTAACTTGAAAATGTGTATTGTATGGGCTGATGCATTTAGGGAATGTGTAAAGCAAAGGAGTACTGCTTTTATGATATTGACTGGCACAGAGCCATGAAATGCAGTATATTCCTTTAAATTTGTAAATATGGTTAACTATTGTGAACAGAATGAGATGACATTTTCTTGGTGTTATTGTAAAAGAAATTGCTTAAAGCAATTTGTAATTCATGCAAGCTGATCTTGCAGTAGCCCACTGGAAATGTTATATTGGTTTTATTTTGAGGGTAGGCAATTTCTACACATAAATAGAATGTCTAATTCAGTATGGAATATTTATCTATACTTTACATTGGGAAAAAAAACCTCCCTCAATATAGAGACTGCAGTTAAAGTAGGAACAAAACAGAAAATTAATGCAATTACATACAACAGATGAAACCTGCTAATAGACATGTAGAGGAATTAATTTTGATTGTCAATACAATAAACTTTTATTTAATTTAGATGATTGCTGAAGCAAAAGTCTGTGGAATAGTTCATGAATCTGAAACCGTTAAAAGACTGCGCCTCGTGGTGATGAACAAAGATTTTTCCTTCAAAGCAGGACAGTGGTAAATAATCTTCAATTCAACATGAGAAGACTATGGGTCCGAAATTGAGCCTTTTATCACTGCAAATCACGTGGCCCGCCAACTTTTTGTAAAATGACCGCTGATAGCCCAATTGCCCTTTCGAGGTTTCCCAGCGGTGCCCCGATCCTCCCCCTACTGTTCCGCTGCTGCCGATCAGTGTTAATGCGTCATCACCGTGCGCATCGATGATCTTAACCCCCGACCCCTGGACAGCAAACTTCCGCTCTGAAAATCTTCGGCCCGCCTGGCGGTGCCAAAACGAGCTTTTTTGCAGAGGTCCATTGAGGCTGTGGACCTTCTGCAATGGCGGCGTGGCTCCCCTTGAGGCTCCGACCTACTGCCGCTGCAGCCATGTTTTTTTTCTCGGCCGACTGCCATATCGGCCCGACAATTATGTCCCTGTGTTCAGCCGGCCCGCCAACAGGCAACCTGGCACCCCCACTTGGGTGCCAGGTTACTGGCCTGGCCGAAACCCTCCCTGGTGGCCCAGTGGACCGAAGTTTTAAAAGTGCAAAGGCTCTCTCCTTTAAGTGAAGGGGAAAGCTGTGGTGACATGCTGACACCCTCAGGTGTTGCCACCGCCCCCATTTAAGAGCGATTTCCGGATCCAAATTTTTAAAAAAACAAAGCTCTAGAGGTGCCCTCAACCAGCATGGCAGTGAAAACACACAAAACAGGATGGGAGTGCCCCGTTTTGGGCGGGGGCCATTTCGGCCCCTATATCTTTTAATTAGGAATTCTTGTATAGCATGAATTCTTTTGGAGTTCAAAATACATTTAGCTTCAATGTCATCATCCTCCAACACACTGTACTAGAGCTACTGGTGTATAAACATCTGGGTGCTGACTTAAGTAGGTAAATATTACTCCAAAAAAGAATATTTATATTTTTTTAAATGCGGTTGTGATGTTAGCCTATAGAGTAAGCTTTGATCCACTAACACAATATTTGGGCAAGTCTCAATATTAATTTGATCAAAATAGTAGTTGCATTTCTTTGCGATGTTTCTGAACTGTTGTAGTTGGGGTGACCCCTCCTTTCTCCCACCTGATTTTGCATTGGCGGCGGGGGAGGGAAGGGAATGGAGGGAAGTGGGAAAGAGGAAATAAGGCTCAAGAATGCTTGCCAATAAAAGCACTGTCAGTAGAAAAAGTCAAGTTTTTACAAAATGGCAAAAATAAGCTGAGCCAAGGAAAACTAAAACCATCTTTCAGCTTCCACAAACACCTATGCATACATAACTGAAGTTAGCACCATTTAATCTGCTCAGTTGTTACCTCCGGCTAAACATAGAAACATAGAAAATAGGTGCAGGAGTAGGCCATTCGCCCCTTCGAGCCTGCACCACCATTCAATAAAATCATGCCTGATCATTCACCTCAGTACCCCTTGATCCCTTTAGCCTCAAGGGCCATATCTAACTCCTTCTTGAATATATCCAATGAACTGGCATCAACGACTCTCTGGTAGGGAAATTTCATAGGTTAACAACTCTGAGTGGAGAAGTTTCTCCTCATCTCAATCCAAAATGGCTGACCCTTTATCCTTAGATTGTGACCCCTGGTTCTGGATTCCCCAACATCGGGAACATTCTTCCTGCATCAAACCTGGCCAGTCCCGTCAGAATTTTCTATGTTTCTATGAGATCCCCTTTCATCCTTCTAAACTCCAGTGAATATAGGCCCAGTCGATCCAGTCTCTCCTCATATGCCAGTCCTGCCATCTCGGGAATCAGTCTGGTGAACCTTTGCTGCACTCCTTCAATAGCAAGAACGTCCTTCCTCAGATTAGGAGAACTGAACACACTATTCCAGGTGAGGCCTCACTAAGGCCCTGTATAGCTGCAGTAAGACCTCTCTGCTCCTATACTCAAATCCCCTAGCACTGAAGGCCAACATGCCATTTGCCTTCTTTACTGCCTGCTGTACCTGCATGCCTACCTTCAATGACTGATGTACCATGACACTCAGGTCTCGTTCTACCTCCACTTTTCCTAATCTGCCGCTATTCAGATAATATTCTGCCTTCGTGTTTTTGCCCCCAAAGTGGCTAACCTCACATTTATCCACATTATACTGCATCTGCCATGCATTTGCCCACTCACCTAACCTGTCCAAGTCACCCTGCAGCCTAATAGCGTTCTCCCCTCAGCTCACACCGCCACCCAGCTTAGTGTCATCTGCAAACTTGGAGATATTACGCTCAATTCCTTCATCAAAATCATTAATGTATATTGCAAATAGCTGGGGTCCCAACACTGAGCCCTGCGGCAGCCCACTAATCACTGCCTACCATTCTGAAAAGGACCAGTTTATCCCGACTCTCTGCTTCCTGTCTGCCAACCAATTCTCTATCCACGTCAGTATATTACCCCCAATACCATGTGCTTTAATTTTGCATACCAATCTCTTGTGTGGGACCTTGTCAAAAGTGTTTTGAAAGTCCAAATACACCACATTCACTGGTTCTCCCTTGTCCACACTACTAGTTACATCCTCAAAAAATTCTAGAAGATTTGCCAAGCATGATTTCCCCTTCATAAATCCATGTTGACTTGGACCGATCCTGTCACTGCTTTCCAAATGTGCTGCTATTTCATCTTTAATAATTGATTCCAACATTTTCCCCACTACCAATGTCAGGCTAACTGGTTTATAATTACCTGTTTTCTTTCTTCCTCTTTTCTTAAAATGTAGTGTTACATTAGCTACCCTCCAGTCCATAGGAACTGATCAAGTCGATAGACTGTTGGAAAATGATCACCAATGCATCCACTATTTCTAGGGCGACTTCCTTAAGTACTCTGTGTCGAGGAAATATTTAGCTTAAATTAACTCAGGCGGAGATTTTCAGAAGTGCACTTCGAGAGAATTTATTTTAAAAAACTCTGCCGTACAGGCAAATTGTCCCCATCTTTATACAGAAATTGAATACAGAAATATAAAAGGAATCTTATTCATTAGTCCCGCGAGTACAAAGGTCGTCTCGGGAGGTACACACTCTATCTATCCTTGCATAGTTTCTCTCTGTTCACAGTCTGATAAGCAGAATAAAAGGAGACTCCCTTTTAATACCAGATGGTCATTTAATTGCATCTCTCAGTTTCAAGGCTAAAAAAGCGTGGCTATTTTTCTAGTCCTATTATTTCTTTAAGCATAGCAAAAACAGAATTTAACCCTTCCCTTTTCCATAAGCCATAGATTCATAGTCTGCATCCCAGAGTGTGGAAGAAAGAATCTATCAGGCCCCGAGGATTTATCGGCTTCAATCCCATCAATTTCCCTAACACAATTTCCCACCTAATAAGGATTTCCTTCAGTTCCTTCTTCTCACTAGACCATCGGTCCCCTAATATTTCTGGAAGGTTATTTGTGCCTTCGTGAAGACAGAACCAAAGTATTTGTTCAACTGGTCTGCCATTTCTTTGTTCCTCATTATAAATTCACCTGAATCTGACTGCAAGGGACCTACGTTTGTCTTCACTAATCTTTTTCTCTTCACATATCTATAGAAGCTTTTGCAGTCAGTTTTTATGTTCCCAGCAAGCTTCCTCTCATACTCTATTTTCCACCTCCTAATTAAACCCAATTTCCCCCTCTGCTGAATTATAAAATTCTCTCAGTCTTCAGGTTCTGTTTTTTCTGGCCAATTTATATGCATCTTCCTTGGATTTAACACTATCCTTAATTTCCCTCGTTAGCCACGGTTGAGCCATCTTCCCCATTTTATTTTTACTCCAGACAGGGATGTACAATTGTTGAAGTTCATCCATGTGATCTTTAAATGTTTGCCATTGCCTATCCACCGTTAACCCTCTAAGTATCATTAGCTAGTCTATTGTAGGCAGTTCACGTCTCATACCATTGAAGTTACCTTTCCTTAAGTTCAGGACCCGAATCTCTGAATTAACTGTGTCACTCTCCATCTTAATAAGGAATTCTACCCCAAGGGGCCTAATTAGTCCTTTCTCATTGCACATCACCCAGTCTAGGATGGCCAGCCCTCTAGTTGGTTCCTCGACATATTGGTCGAGAAAACCATCCCTAATACACTCCAGGAAATCCTCCTCTAGCCCAATCAATATGTAGATTAAAGTCGCCCATGATAATTGCTGTACCTTTATTGCACGCATCCCTAATTTCTTGTTTGATGCTGTCCCCAACCTCACTAAGCTCAGAGTTGCAGGAACTCTATAGAATTTCCATAAAATCCACCATCGCTGGATTGCCACCCAAAAGATTGCTAAGATTCTTAAATTAACGCTGGCGAAAAATTGCACAAAAAAAGGAAAAAATTACCGCCCGGCAAGAAAAATGGATCTTGCATGTAGATTCTCAGCAGAAAACGCTATCCTGGGCAAATTGGGCAGTTCTTAATCAAATTGTGCAGTAATTACTCAAATTTACACCGAGGCTGCGGGTTGGGCCTAGGAGGGGGACGACACACAATATTTTTTCCAATAAACATAAAATAAAAAATCAGAAAATATTCTCTGGACCCTTTTCACCTTAATCGCTGTAAAAGAATTTTGAAATAATTATTAAACACTAGCTTTTTTGCAGGGCTACTTACCTACTGCCAAGCTCTGGCTACATTTCATGGGTGTTTTTTTTTCAATCTTTCTTGCTGAACCCAAACTTGGGCGGTAGCGTTTCTTTCAGCGCCAGCGGTACGCTCCCCAGTGGTATTTCGAAACCGCCGGCGGAACTCTTTGTGAAATGAAGTGGAAATTTTTGCCGTGTGGTTTAAAGCCAAAAACTAGCAGTACCACCGAGAAAAACGGTGGAAATGGAGTGGAAATTCTAGCCCTTTGACTTTTGAGCTCATCTTCCTTCCCCACATCCAGTCTGTTAACGTTTCTTTCAGCTCCAGCATTTCTCATCTCAGCCCCTGGTTGTCCCCCTCTGCTGTTGAAGCCCTAATCTATACCTTTATCAACTATAGGCTGGACTTACTCAATCTTCTCTTTGCTAGCCTACCCATTTTCACCATCCATAAACTACCTGCAGCCCATGTTCTCACCTGTAGTAAGGTCCACATACGGAGCTTCATAATTCTTGCCAAGCTCGACTACTTCACGTTCCCAGATTCTCCATCAGATCCCTGCATGATCTCTTTCCTCCCCCGCCTCCTCCCTCTCTTTCCCCCGCCGCCCCCCCCAATCTCCCCAGGTATTTTCCCAGTGTACAGCTTCCAATATCAAAGTATTTCTTATTTGCTGCTCCCTTCACTCCAGTCGTATCTGCTGCTTCAGCTGCTGTGATCCTGCCTTGTCGAAATCCTTCCTTCAGCATCTCTCCTGCGTCATTTCCCTCTCCCTTCTAAAGACTCTTCTATTTGGCTGTACTTTTGCTCTTTCCCTTTCTTCACCCTGCTCAATGTCTACTTGTTGCCCTGTAAATTGCTCTGAGATGACCCTTTGTATTGAGGAATGCTATAGAAGTGTAAGATATTGAGGGGGAAACTATTATTTTCAATGGCAATGTAAAGCCCATATGTACAGCAACTAATATCGAACTGTAGCTGATATCTGAGACCTGAATTATTTGCAAACAGGACCATACATGTCAATATAGAAAACTAGCAGAAGCTGACCAACAGGTTTAAAAAATCTACGCCACCTGCCCCCCGCCAGCCCTGACATGGGTGAATAAGTAGTTACATGGGCTTTGTAACTTAAGCAGTCGCTATACACAACATTTCTCCCCTTGTACTGCGGATGCTGGAATCTGAAATGAAACCAAAAAATGCTGGAAATACTCAGCAGGTCAGACAGCATCTGTGGAGAGAGAAACCAAGTTAACATTTCGGGTCGATGACCTTTCATCAGAACTGGAAAAAATTAGAAATGTAACAGATTGTAAGCAGGGGCAGGGAAAGGGGGGAGGGGAGGAAAGAATAAAAGGAAAACTGGTTCTCTTTCCCTTTTGTTCCTTTCTCCCCGACACCACCAAGGAGGCCATCATGAGAGTGCAGCCCTTGCCACCACGGGTTCCGGGGCCACTTCAGGAGGTGAAAGAAGGGAGGAGGCAGCCTGCACTTCCACATTCCGGATGGGCTGTCTGTGAGCGTATCATCAGACTCCGGTTTCCCTAAATAATACCCTAGATCTCCGTTGCTCAACACTTCTCCACCTTACCCATCCCTCTGTTACGGAACATCTTGGCCACAATGCTGAAATGGAAGCCATCACAAAACAAACATTCCTAACCATATTTATAAATCATTCAATCTAGTACTGCATAACAAAGTCAACTAATCACCCTTGTGTATAGTCTTCTAAAAGGACAAAGGATGTTTTTTAAAAAAAAACAAGCCTGAAGTCGTTGTGTTTTAATGGAAGGAGTATCTGTAATAAGGTGGATGCATTAACTGTGCAAATAGATGTTAACAGATATGATGTGATTGGGATTACAGAGACGTGGCTCCAGGATGATCAGGGCTGGGAACGCAACATCCAAGGGTATTCAACATTCAGGAAGAATAGAATAAAAGGAAAAGGAGGTGGGGTAGCATTGCTGGTTAAAGAGGAGATTAATGCAATAGTTAGGAAGGACATTAGCTTGGATGCTGTGGAATCTATATGGGTAGAGCTGCAGAACACCAAAGGGCAAAAAACGTTAGTGGGAGTTGTGTACAGACCTCCAAACAGTAGTAGTGATGTTGGGGAGGGCATCAAACAGGAAATTAGGGGTGCATGCAATAAAGATGCAGCAGTTATCATGGGTGACTTTAATATGCATATAGATTGGGCTAACCAAACTGGAAGCAATACAGTGGAGGAGGATTTCCTGGAGTGCATAAGGGATGGTTTTCTGGACCAATTTGTCGAGGAACCAACTAGCGGGGAGGCTATCTTAGACTGGGTGTTGTGTAATGAGAGGGGATTAATTAGCAATCTCGTTGTGCAAGGCCCCTTGGGGAAGAGTGACCATAATATGGTGGAATTCTACATTAGGATGGAGAATGAAACAGTTAATTCAGAGACCATGGTCCAGAACTTAAAGAAGGGTAACTTTGAAGATATGAGGCATGAATTGGCTAGGATAGATTGGCGAATGATACTGAAGGGGTTGACAGTGGGTTGGCAATGGCAGACATTTAGAGACCGCATGGATGAACTACGACAATTGTACGTCCCTGTCTGACATAAAAATAAAAAAGGGAAGGTGGCTCAACCGTGGCTATCAAGGGAAATCAGGGATAGTATTAAAGCCAAGGAAGTGGCATACAAATTGGCCAGAAAAAGCAGAAAACCTGAAGACTGAAAGAATTTTATAATTCAGCAGAGGGGGAAATTGGGTTTTATTAGGAGGGGGAAAATAGAGTATGAGAGGAAGCTTGCTGGGAACATAAAAACTGACTGCAGAAGCTTCTATAGATATGTGAAGAGAAAAAGATTAGTGAAGACAAACGTAGGTCCTTTGCAGTCAGATTCAGGTGAATTTATAATGGGGAACAAAGAAATGGCAGACCAGTTGAACAAATACTTTTGGTTCTGTCTTCACGAAGGAAGACACAAAGAACCTTCCGGTAATATTAGGGAACCGAGGGTCTAGTGAGAAGGAGGAACTGAAGGAAATCCTTATAGGTGGGAAATTGTGTTAGGGAAATTGATGGGATTGAAGGCCGATAAATCCCCAGGGCCTGATAGTCTGCATCCCAGAGTACTTAAGGGAGTGGCCCTAGAAATAATGGATGCATTGGTGATCATTTTCCAACAGTCTATCGACTCTGGATCAGTTCCAATGGACTGGAGGGTAGCTAATGTAACACCACTTTTTTAAAAAAAGGAGGGAGAGAGAAAACAAATAATTATAGACCGGTTAGCCTGACATCGGTAGTGGGGAAAAAGTTGGAATCAATTATTAAAGATGAAATAGCAGCGCATTTGGAAAGCAGTGACAGGATCGGTCCAAGTCAGCATGGATTTATGAAAGGGAAATCATGCTTGACAAATCTTCTAGAATTTTTTGAGGATGCAACTGGTAGAGTGGACAAGGGAGAACCAGTGGATGTGGTGTATTTGGATTTTCAAAACATTTTTGACAAGGTCCCACACAAGAGATTGGTGTGCAAAATTAAAGCATGTGGTATTGGGGGTAATGTACTGATGTGGATAGAGAACTGGTTGGCAGACAGGAACCAAAGAGTAGGAGTAAATGGGTACTTTTCAGAATGGCAGGCAGTGACTAGTGGCGTGCCGCAGGGCTCAGTGCTGGGACCGCAGCTATTTACAATATACATTAATGATTTAGATGAAGGAATTGAGTGCAATATCTCCAAGTTTGCAGATGACACTAAGCTGGGTGGCGGTGTGAGCTGTGAGGAGGACACTAAGAGGCTGCAGGGTGACTTGGACAGGTTAGGTGAGTGGGCAAATACATGGCAGATGCAGTATAATGTGGATAAATGTGAGGTTATCCACTTTAGGAGCAAAAACACGAAGGCAGAATATTATCTCAATAGCGGCAGATTAGGAAAAAGGGAGGTGCAGCAAGACATGGGTGTCATGGTTCATCAGTCATTGAAAGTTGGCATGCAGGTACAGCAGGCGGTGAAGAAGGCAATTGGTATGTTGGCCTTCATAGCTAGGGGATTTGAGTACAAGAGCAGGAAGGATATTACTGCAGTTGTACAGGGCCTTGGTGAGGCCTCACCTGGAATATTGTGTTGAGTTTTGGTGGTCTAATCTGAGGAAGGACGTTCTTGTTATTGAGGGAGTGCAGAAAAGGTTCACCAGACTGATTCCCGGGATGGCGGGACTGACATATCAAGAAAGACTGGATCAACTGGGCTTGTATTCACTGGAGTTTAGAAGGGTGAGAGGGGATCTCATAGGAACATATAAAATTCTGATGGGACTGGACAGGTTAGATGCAGGAAGCATGTTCCTGATGTTGGGGAAGTCCAGAACCAGAGGACAGAGTCTAAGGATAAGGGGTAAACCATTTAGGACTGAGATGAGGAGAAACTTCTTCACTCAGAGTTGTTAATCTGTAGAATTCCCTACCGCAGAGAGTTGTTGATGCCAGTTCATTGGATGTATTCAAGAGGGAGTTAGATATGGCCCTTACGGCTAAAGGGATCAAGGGGTATGGAGAGAAAGCAGGAAAGGGGTACTGAGGTGAATGATCAGCCATGATCTTATTGAATGGTGGTGCAGGCTTGAAGAGCCGAATGACCTACTCCTGCACCTATTTTCTCTGTTTCTATCCTAATCAAACTGTTTGGCAGTTGATGCCTCTATGGTGTTTTATATAAATTTCTTAGTCTTGTGCTGTAATTGTTTTTATTTAAAAAGTGGTTGTACTTTTTCTTTCATTAAAGGGTAGACTTCTTTATCCCTGGCACATCTAAAGTTGGTGGCTTTTCCATCTGTTCAAGTCCAGGGCTATTGGAAAGGGAGAGTATATTGGAATTAGCAGTAAAATACAGCAGACATCCTCCTGCCCACTGGATTCATACTCAGGTAACCAAATACATTTCTTAATTTCCTAATAGTTTCAAATGAAATAATCCAACATCAGTGAATGAAAACCAGTTATGTCAATGTAGTGTTCAATGATGTACTTGTTAAGAGTGTTTGTTACTTTATAAATGCTATATTGTTAAATGATGGCAGAGCTTTTTCTATTGAAGAAATAACCGCTATCATTTCTAGTTTTAAGACTGCATTTCCATTTGTCACTGAAAGTAATCATCTGATTGCTGGTGCTTATCTAGCGCTTTAAAAATGCAATCACAGGTTGTGGGCATCGCTGGCAAGCCCAGCATTTATTGCCCGTCCCTAATTGTCCTTGAGAAAGTGGTTGTGAGCTGCTGCCTTGTACTGTTGCAGCCCCTGGGATGCCTATCAAGCAGGCTGCTTTCTCCTGGATGGTGTTGAGCTTCGATTGTTAGTGGAGCTGCACTCATCCAGCCAAGTGGAGAGTATTCCATCACACTCATGACTTGTGCCATGTTGGTGGTGGAAAGTCGGGAGCTTTATTCTGCGCAGCTTGTTTCTTTTAATAAGCGGCCCCTTTTAAATCTCTGCGCATGCATGATATTTACAATGTAAAAGCTAGTGAGCGGTCGCGTAGGACCTTTCCCATTACGTGGCCATGCAGCTTAGAGGGAACATTGGTCAGGAGGTGAGTCATTTGCCGCAGAATACCCAGCCTTTGATCTGCTCTTGCAGCTTATGTGGCTGGTCCAGTTAATTTTCTGGTCAATGGTGGCCCCCATGATGTTGATGGTGGGGGATACAGCAATGGTTATGCTATTGAATGTCCAGGAGCGGTGGTTAGGCTCTCTCTCTTGTTGGAGACAGTAGCTGACTGGCACATGTGTGGCATGAATGTTACTTGCCACTTCACGTTTAACCTCACGTTTTTAACCTCACGTTAAAAAAACTCTCAAACTTTGCATTGTGGTTCTGAGCAATGTTGTCCAGGTCTTGCTGCATGCGGGTACGTATTGCTTCATTATCTGAGGAATTGCGAATGGAACTGAACACTGCAATCAACCACATCATGGTGCACTCCAGATTGTGATGTATATACATTCCACTACCACTAGCTGGTGCTACAACACTGCATCTGTTTCACTGCCAGAATGCAACTGGTTTATGCAGAAGTCAATGATACAAGAGAAAAATTAAGGCTTTTTAATTCTACTAATTGCTTTTTGTTTCAGAACTATTCTAATTTTGAATTGGAAAGCGTATATATTTTTAGAAAATTAATGCAGTATTTCCTTAGCACCATTTGGATGGAAGTGCTTCATATTTCCTTTTAATTGTGCTCAGATGAGCTGGCATGGAAGTGACAGGAATCATCAATTTCAGATTTGTGTAGTCTGTACGTGTGTTGTCCATTTCAGGACTGGAGCTTCTGCACTTGCTTTAGACATTAGCGGTTATTTTTCAGTGTTCTGTGCAACTTTCAAATGTTTTCCCTGCACTATAATGTGTCAAAATAGACCCCATGAATATGGAAAAAAATTCCAGTTGTGATACTGAATTCATGAAGAGGAGCATTGATACTGAGTTTGTCCTGCATGTTGTAGTTTTAACTTAGTTAAATTTCAACAGTGGTCCAAAGCTCATCTCAGGGCTCAGTTTCTCCAGTTAGTAGCTGAGCTTGTATATCAGGAAGATCCCAAGTTCAATCTCTGGTCTGTGTTGAACTAACTGATCTCAACCAGTCAAGTGATAGGATGCTACAATTGGGAAGGGAAAATGAGCCTCAGGCACCACTCCACATCAAACAGCCTTGCATCCATGTGAACAGCATGAGGGCAGGATTGGGCTCAGCTGTGATGCCCTCAAATATAATTGTCTGCTGGCATTCACTGTCCATCTTCTCGCATGAATAATTACCACTAGGGACAGGTACTGGAGGGCTCCCCTAGAAATGTACCTTTTGTGGGGAGAGGAATAGGGGGGAGAGGGCTCTGCAATTGACCCTCCAGCCAAAAAGCCAAGTCAAAGATAAGTACAGATGAGGGCAGCTGTTTAGCTCATCTAGACTCTTTCCAGAGAGTTGTACAATCTCCCTGCAGCATCTAACTGTCTCTTAAATAACTACAGTTTTTGCCTCCACTACCTTACCCAGAAAATATTAGTTCAGCTCTGGAAACCAGTAAGCTGTTTTAAAAATCCTACTTAGCTCTACATTTTATTCTTTCATAGAAAATTAAAAATCTAAAATTTTTGATACAAATTACACAAGCAGCTGATGCACATAATTTTTTAAACTTAAATTCAAAACTCGGGTACATTACAAAGGCAAATACTTTAGTTTTAATGCCTATATAGAGGCATTAAAACTATAAAGTATTTATATATTTTATTTCTATTTATTATATATCTGTCCTTCAGAAACAAATAGCTATGTCAGTGAATCAAGCTATGGAAATTTGTTGCTCTGCTGTATTTCCTACAATTCCTGTTCTGTAGAGCTTGGTCATTGCTAGACTAGTTATGTAGCTGTTTAACCACTAGAGAGGTACAAAATACATTATTACTGGTGAGTGTTGATTAGTCAGCAGGAGGACTAAGGACATTCTATTGAACAAAGTAGAAAACTGAAAAAGTAAAACTTCTATTTATTGCCTTTAAAATAAAAAGCAGCATCTTCCTCAACAGTCTTTATCACAAGACAGTTGTAGAAACACCAATCGTAGAACTTGGATGTATATTTTGAGATATAGTTTCCATTTTGGGCACAAGCAGCGATTCCAGCACAAATTGCATCAGTTTTGAAGTGTTTCACTCTCCCTGCCACCGCCACCACACCCCCCCCCCCCCCCCAAGTTTCCGTTCAAACTCATTAGCATCACGCTGAATGTACAATCTTCCATGAAGCAGCGTAAAAAAAACCCTTGTTATATTTAAGATAACTTGGAAAAGGTCGATTAATACAACTGAAAATGGGTTTATCACAAAAATAAGCATTTTAAATTGGTGTCAATCCACTACCTGTGAGTAACCCAATTTTAAATTACTAAAAATGTAATTTAAAGAAAAAATATGTAATACTATTTTCTAGTTAGATTGGGAAACAGTAGTAAGTTCCTTGGTTAAAAAATTTAAAAATCAACAATTTTTTTATACTATTGTAAAAATTCATTCAAAACCTCTGAAAATGTACCTATTAGAGTTCTTGCACCCAAACTTTCTGCTTAATTTTTGAAGCCTCCTCGAAGGCCTGTAAATGAGCACAAATAGCAAACTTCCAATGGTGCTGAATTCACCTTATGGCGGGGCCTGCTTCTAGTGACGTTTTTTAAACTAGCGCAAAAGATCACGGATACTCGAGTTGCGCTGAATGCAAATTGCACTTAAAATTCAGTGATCTTTTGTGCCAGTTACGCCAATTTCGGGGGAATTGTGCCCAAAAAATCAGCGCAATTGAGCGGAAATTCCAAATGGTTACCTTTGACACTGGCCTTATCAGTCTCAAGAAACCAGCCATCACGAGGCAAACCTTGTATTCCATCCTTAGTCTTTACAGAGAGCGCATTATTACTGAATCACCTATTTAGGAATTCACTCACTGATTAGGAAGTTTACATATACATCAAGAATGTACATCCACTTGAATGAATTTGGAGTCAGCACAGCATCACCTTGAAGAGAAGGCTGTTTGCCTACGATGTGGAACTATATGTAGGAACTCAAGTTTTAAATGCGATACATTCAGTCGATACTATACTTGAAATGGCGAAATAAAATCACCCGTGTGGAAGAGTTATCAAAACAGTGCTTTAAAAAACAGCCTTGTTGGGTCACCTACGTTATTCAGACATCAAATAATAGGCTTCTAAAGAGTGCGTTCTATTATAATAGAATAGTACAGCACAGAAGGAAGCCAGTTGGCCCGCAGTGTCTACTTCAGCTCTTTTGACAAGCATTCCAAGTAATCCCATTCTCTTGCTCTTCCCCATATGCCTGCAGTTTTCTCTCATTTAAACGGAATTGGATAAATATTTGAAGGGTACGATTGTATCTATGTCTACCACTCTATCAGGCAGAGCGTTCCAAATCCTAAATCAAAGTTTTCCCTCATGTTGCCTCTGGGACTTTTGCCAATCACCTTGAGTCTGTGTCCCCTCGTTATCGACCTTCCAGACATTAGAAAAAGTTTCTCCTTATTTACTCTATCTAAACCCTTCATGATTTTAAATACCTCTATCAAATCTATTGTTCGCCTTCTCTGCTCTAAGGAGAACAATTCTAGCTTCTCCAATCTATCCAAGTAACTGTAATCACTCATCCCTGGAACCATTCTAGTAAATCTCTCTTGTATCCTCTCCAAAGCCTTCACATCCTTTCTGAAGCATGGTGCCCAGAATTGGACACAATCTTCCAGCTGGGGCTGTGTTTTTATATAGGTTTAGCCTAACTTCCTGGCTTTTGTACTCTCTGCCTCTATTTATAAAGCCCAGGATCCCATATGCTTTAACTATTTTGTTAACCTGTCCTGCAACCTTCAAATGTTTGTGCACAAGCACCCCCAAGTGTCTCTTCTTGCACCTTTTTAAAACTACCATTTAGCATGTATTGTCTCTCCTCATTCTTCCTACCAAAATACATCACCTTTTCTGCATTGAATTTCATCTGCCATGTGTCCACTCATTCCACCAGCCTGTCTATGTCCTCTTGAAATCTATCCGACCATGTGGAAAACTGCCCAGGTCTGTCCTGTCCACAAAAAGCAGGACAAATCTAATCTGGCCAATTATTGCCCCATCATAATCATCAGCAAAGCGATGGAAGGTGTCGTTGACACTGCTATCAAGCAGCACTTACTCACCAATAACCTGCTCAGTTTTGGTTCTGCCAGGGCCACTCTGCTCCAGACCTCATTATAGCCTTGGTCCAAACATGGGCAGAAGAGCTGAATTCCAGAGGCGAGGTGAGAGTGACTCCCCTTGACATCAAGGCAATTGTGGGCTGAGAAACAGCGAGTGTTCCTGTAAGAAGAAGCACCTTGAAAACAATCTCGAGGCTTGTAACATTCCCACTGACGAATGGGAGGCCATGGCAGTGGATACAGCATCATGACATGCCTTCCTGTATGCTGGTGTCTCAGTTCAAAAATGAATGCCTGTCCAAGTGGAACTTCAATATCTCCCAATACTTGTTGCCATCAAGTGACTGCAAGCTGACTATTCTATGCTGAGACCAATCCAGAATAATCTATTGTTTCCACATCAGGCTGATCAATCACTAGGAGATTAATGTTAGGACCTGAGAAATTTCAGGATTGGGTTGTGCTCAAAACCATATATAAGAGGAGAAAAAAAATCCTAATCGTGTGTTTAAACCTTGGCCATATTAACGTGATCAGCTAAATTGCAATCATGTACGTTGTACTGGCTGTATTGCCCCTGATTGTGTAAATTAGGTAACCTCTATTTTCGAAAACACAAGCTCAAAGTAGATGTGGGCATTAGAATGGTAGTGATAGGAAGCTATGTGAAATGTACTCTTGACAGCTATAAAGTGGCAGAAAAGTCTAGGGCGCATACTGTCTGACTCCCCATTTAATTAGAAAAATAATGTACTTATGAAGTTCTATCTGATTTTGTGAAAAAACAATTCTGTTACCCACAGAGAGATCCTCAAATAAGGCAGTTTAAAACATTTACATTTCTGTTCACTACATCGATTATTCTAAGAGCAAAATGGAGGCACTAGAATTTATCAAAGGGGGATGGTCTATGTACCCATTTCTTTAAAGCATGATTAATTTTAGTGGAATTCGTTCAAAGTTCTGACATTGCATTACAAATTAAACAATGTACAACATGCAGGTGCATTATTATTTTTGTAATGAATTAGCAATATTAAATGTACAGTGACATTTAGTTTAGCTGCAGAGGAAGTTTCACAGAAATGCATTGACCATGTTTTGCCTAACAAAAAGTTCTCACTTCATTTGAGGTAGCGAGACATACCTTGAGTGAACATTTGTTCTGGAGGTATTTTGAGTCTTCAGTATTTCCCAGAAAATGGCATTTAATTTTTTTTTAAACTGTGTTTATTAACAAAGACTTTCCATTTCCTTTCTTTAGTGTGTTGTTGGTTCAGGAGTAACTCTTCGTGCAGGAGGTGATTTCTTCTTTGACCCTCGGCCTTCTGACTCTCCAGTGAACCTGCTGTTAGTTGCTGGTGGAGTGGGCATTAATCCCTTGTATTCTATACTCTTGCACATAGCTGATCTCCACAGATTCCAAGGAAGCCAGCATTGTAAATACAAACCAGGATCAGTACAGCTGTACTTTAGTGCCAGAAACACAGAAGAACTTCTTTTCAAGGTTAGTATAACCTTTACTTTTACCTTTTCAAAACCAGAGCTGCTGTGTAGCTAGACTAGATCAATGATAGATGGATACTGTTGCTCTACAAACTGATTTACAGCAGACTTTGGACTAGATTTTATTACAATATATAATGTAATTTAGCATCACATTAAATTGATGGCTTAATTTAATTTTCCTGGCCTTGAGTTAGAAGCATTGTGCTGCTGTTGGAATTTTAATGCTTCCTTTAGTGCTCAGCTCTCAGAACTATTCACTTGAAGGCAATTGAGCTGTGTTGTCCCTTCATTCCTACTTTAAAAAAAAAATCCTCTTGGCCAAGAAAGGCCAGCAATTGCTGGTTTGTGCCATTTCCCAGATATATTTTTTTGCTTCCGTTTTAATCACAAATTGCTACCTTGTCCACGTACCTTTTGCAAACATTTGGTGCTCCAGTTGAAATATAGGGTTAACTCCACATTTCCAGCAGGTTACCTTGCTCATGGAATCAGGGCTACAATGTTGTACCCTATCTTCAGCTCTCACTTCCTGTGAGTGTGCCTCTCCATTGGAGCGCAGGATTGAGGATATAGTGGCAAAATTTGATTAAACTATTATTCATTCTTTTTAATTTATTTGAATTGTCTGGTAAGGTCAGTGGTTTATTTTTCTTGTATCTAAGCACTCCCAGATCAGTTACATTAGAGTTTAAATTCGAAGTAAGGCCTTCTCTATAGTACCTCAAAAATGTACCATAGACCCCCAACATTTATATAACTCTCAATGTAACAAGATATTCCAAGTGCTTCATAATTGAGTCAGACTTGAGCAAGAGGAGACCAAAGGTGCTATCGAAGAAAAGTTTTAAGGAGGCACTTGAAGATTGGAAATGATGTAGCGAAGAAGAAGGGTTTAGGAAGAGAATTTGTGTGCAGACAAAATGGTTAAAGGTTAAGCTCCCGATGGACAAGTGAGAACGGGAAACGCACAGTAGACTAGAGTTGGAAGAGCAGAAGGTAAGGATAGGGGCCTAGGGCTGGAGGTGGTTGCAGAAATCGAAGAGTGAGACAATGGAAAGATTTTGAAGATCAGAATGTTAAAATCCATGCATTGAAGGACAGGAAGCCAATGGAGTTCAGCAAGAATGGGGTAGATAGATGAGTAGGATTTTGTATTTGATACGCAGGTTGGAAATCTGAATGATTTGCAGTTCATGTATTAGAGCTCATGAGATCTGTGAAGAGAGTATTAGGAAAAGTTAAATGATGTCTGGAGGTGGCAAAGACATGGATGAGATTATCAGCAGTGGGACCGAGGAATCAATGAAAATGGGTGATGTTTCAGAGATGGAGGTAGGTAGTGTTAATGATTGGATGTAGGTGTAAGGCTCGGTTCAAGAATGAGCACGACATGGGGCTACGCAGTGTCTGGTTGAGCTGAAGTGTGCAGCCAAGAAGAGGATTGAGTTGAGGGTTTTTGACGGGGTCAAACAGAATAGCTTCAGTCTTGCCAATGCTGAGCTGCAAGAAATTCTGGCACATCTGACTGCCTGTCTGACAGTAAATCATACAGTGCGGTAGCAGTTGTGGAATTGAGAGTGGAAAGAAGAGAGAACTTTTTATACGTCACCTTTATGTCTTGTCTTGAGGATGTCCCAAAGTGCTTCACATCTAATAAGTTACTTTTGAATGTTAAGCACTAGTAAAGTGCAGAGTTAGAGTTGGGTATCATCAATGTATATACAAAAGTTGACCCCATGCCAATGGACAATGTTTGCCAAGGGTCAATATATAAATGATGAATAGGAGGAGGGAGGGGGCCTCGAGATGAAACCTTGGGCTTCACCAAAGATGAACATGCAGAGCAGAAGCTATTGCAGGGGATAATGCTGGTTATGTTGGGACAGTTGAGACTGAAACCCTGCAAGACCCATAGGAAAAGCAGTGGAGGATGCTGGTATGAAAAAAGCATAGAGGTCGAGGAGCACAAGTTAGGAAAATGAACCACAGTTACATTAGTGCAGAATGTTGTCAGTTACCTTGATCAGGTGGTCAATGTTCAAACATGAGAAATTATCCTGAATGCACAAATGTGGCATTTTGATTTCCCAAACCAGCCATCCTTGTGGCCTTTATAACTGAGGCACTCATTATTGTAGTTTTTGCTGTAAAGTTGTTTCTTCTTGGAACTGGGTTAGCCCTGCCCAAACTAATTTCACATAGCTAGGATCCTTGCAGCTGCCAGAGAAAATAGGCTTTCATTCTATTGGTCTGACTGGTTTTGAATCTAATCCACTGTGCCACCTAGTCTCTCAACTTTTCTAATTGGGTGTTTTGTGCTGTGCTAATCTAAGCAACTCGTAAAATGGAACCCACGTTAGTAACCATGTCGAATACAGAATAACTTTTTCCTTAACAGTTGGCTGCTAAGCAAAAAGCTGCTGAAGTTAAGCGCACCTTCCCCAGAGCAAGGGCCCTGTGAAAAGCTGACTACTCCCAAAAGCTGACTCCAACCTCCAACCTCCTGGTTGGTTTTCTTGCTCAGCTCAGCTGTGGGAAGTCACTACCACTGCCTGCTGGTTTTCAGTCTCAGTGACTTCATCTGCAGAACTGCTGCTTCTTCCTCTGGTGGAGCGAGAGGGAGCTCTCTCTAGATACAAGCTGCAAGCTCCAAACTCTCCAACTTCCAAAACCTCCCCCCTCTCCAAAACCTCCCCCACCTTCCAAAACCTCCAACCTCTCCAACTTCCTTGTGTGTTTTTGCAGCTTTTCTTATAGTCCATTCATGAGGTGTGAATGGCAGTTCGATGTGTTTCCATCTGTCTGGAATGAAGATGATTGTTCACTCTCGACAGAGTTGCCACTCTGTCTGGGCTGGCCAAACTGACCTGTGGGCCTTTGTTTAATTATTCAAACTGATACCCTTTGTGTTGCCTTGTGTATTACTGGGGAGATTTTGCCTGTACAGGGTGGCCAGAGTCCCATCATCCTCCGGTTTACAGGTTTATTGGCTGCAGTTGGTCATTTTAAACATGGCATCTTCCCATTCTCCCTGCCACATGTCTCCGTGGTTGGTTTTGTAGAACCTTACACTAGTACTTGGGCAGTAATGATTCTGTGCCTCTATTTCAGAATGTAAAAAAACCATATGTTTGATAAATACTGTTGCTATGATCTGTTAATGTGGCATGTATTGACTTGCAAATTTATACAATTTTATTTCCATTCTAAATGTGTATTGCAAATCGTAAATTTGGCAAAAAAAAGTGTAACTTTTTCTTCATCATTTACAGCCTCTCAAAATCAGAGGGTGTTTTTTTGAAATGTTCAAGTTTGTTGAATTTAATTTCATTAGCACCTGTAATAATTCTTTTTAACAATTCTAAATCAGCTATCAATGCATTTTTATGTGTATAAATGTCAATTTATTAATAAAGCTGTGAAGTGAACCCATTTTATTGACCAAGCCAATGCCCTCTGTGCCTCTGTACCACCCTTTGTTCCTCCTCCATAGTGATATACCTATCAAAGGCCGACCTTAACTATGCTCTTGGGTAGAAAATTCCTCTGCTATTAAATTTGTTTACCTACTGTAGGGATGCTTTGAAATCTTCTGTTCCATTGAAGACCTGATCGAACCTTGAGTGAAATATTCACATTGATTTGAATGTGCAGCTTGGCAGTGCTGCATAAGTTCATCAATAATCTTTTAATGAAGTACTAGCAAGTGGAAACCATTTTCTCACTTTTCCCTCCTGCTTGTTAATCCATTTTTGAGGATAGGAATCATCAGATCAAAGTTAAATGCAGAGAAATTGTCAGAACTTTCTCTTGAGATTGTATTTTTTTTTGTTGCCAATGTCTACTTTTTCCCTAGTATAGACAATATTGTCAAGGGCACATTTGTTGGCTTCAGAAATGGGATGGGGCTACTTTCTTTAGTGATCATTTTACAACTGAGTGACTTGCTAGGTCACTCTAAAGGCCGTTAATAGTGAACCACTTGGTGTGGGACATGAGACATAGATAGGATTGGCATGTTGCCTTCCCTCAAGGACATTAGTGAACCAGTTGGGTTTTTATAACAATCTGTCAGTTTTCATGGTCAACTCATACATTAACAGATTTACTACATTAATTTTCACTATTTGTCTTAATGGGATTTGAATCCACAGCCTGTGTTGCTAGTCCAGTATCATAATTACAACACTACTGTAAATCTAATTCAATCGGTTCTAAAGTTTTAAAAAAACACCCAAACTTGTCTCTGATTTAATAAAGCAAGAATATTAGCTGCATTGTTGTATATTATTAAATGTTTCTTTTTCTACCACCTTCTCCCATGCTACCCTCCCCCACCCCTGGGCCTAGAATAGTCTCAAGAAGATACACTAACCAGGAATGGAAGGAGTTGCCTCCCCTTTTCTTTTTCTTCCTTCTCTTTCCCTAGCCACTTTTCTATTTCTCCTTCCCTCAACCATCCAGTCGTTATTGTTTGAGCAACTTTTAGTTAGTATATAACTAATACTGTACCAACTTGTCTTCCAGAGAAACATCATAAACCTGGCAAAGGAGTTTTCTGGAAAAATCAGCTGTAATTTTCATGTGACACAACAAAGCTCTGAAATATCTGGAGATGTTCAGCCTTATGTGACTGGTAAGCTTGTGTGTCTCCTTATGGTTCAACCATATGTACCCATAAAGTACTGATGCAAGTCTTGTTAAATTCTGTATGTTGGTAGAGTTAGCACTGCTGCTCAGTTTTATCCTCAGCAAAAAAAGGAAAGTAATATACCCAAGTACATAAAATGTCAAACAGAATTGCAAAGAAAAACTATGGCCATGAGCAATGCAATTGCATTATGATGTCTCAATGCACGAAAAAAAGCATATGGCATGTGTGCACACTTTGGGCCCAAGTTTCCGCTGTCTTGAAAAACGGCGCATCTTAATAAGGTGCGCCGACTTTCTGGAAGAAAAAGGGCGCCAATCACTTAACTTGTGATTCTGCGAGTTCTTCAGGACGTCTTCGTGCTCGGCGTGATGCAGCACAAGGGGTCGGGGGCGGAGCCAGGTCCTGGCGCTGAAAACAGTGCCGGGACCTCTGCACATGCGCGCTAGAGTGCGCGTGCATGTGCAGTAGCTCCCAGGCCCCCGTGGCTGTGTGGGAGGGGCCCGAGGCACGCCGCCCTAGCCCTGGCCGAATGGGATCACTGGGGTGGCAAAGATCGGACTCTGGCCTCCCTCTTCAGCTTCAGGTCCGGCTCCGGCTCTTGCCCCACCCCATTCAGGTCCCGCTCCGGCGCTCCCTCTTCCTCCCCTCCCTCCCTCCCTCTTCCTCCCCTCCCTCCCTCCCTCTTCCTCCTCTTCCTCCCTCCCTCCCTCCCTCCCTCCCTCTTCCTCCCCTCCCTCCCTCCTCCCTCCCTCCCTCTCTCCCTCTCTCCCTCCCTCGTCCTCTCCCTCCCTCACTCCCTCCCTCCCTCCCTCCCTCCCTCCCTCCCTCATCCTCTCCCTCCCTCCCTCATCCTCTCCCTCCCTCCCTCCCTCCCTCGTCCTCTCCCTCCCTCCTTCCCTCCCTCCCTCCCCCCCTCCCTCGTCCCCTCCCTCCCTCCCTCCCCCCCTCCCTCCCTCCCTCCCCCCCTCCCTCGTCCTCTCCCTCCCTCCCTTCCTCGTCCTCTCCCTCCCTCCCTTCCTCGTCCTCTCCCTCCCTCCCTTCCTCGTCCTCTCCCTCTCTCCCTTCCTCGTCCTCTCCCTCCCTCCCTTCCTCGTCCTCTCCCTCCCTCCCTTCCTCGTCCCCTCCCTCCCTCCCTCCCTCCCTCCCTCCCTCGTCCTCTCCCTCCCTCGTCCTCTCCCTCCCTCGTCCTCTCCCTCCCTCGTCCTCTCCCTCCCTCGTCCTCTCTCTCCCTCCCTCGTCCTCTCTCTCCCTCCCTCGTCCTCTCTCTCCCTCCCTCGTCCTCTCTCTCCCTCCCTCGTCCTCTCTCTCCCTCCCTCGTCCTCTCTCTCCCTCCCTCGTCCTCTCTCTCCCTCCCTCGTCCTCTCTCTCCCTCCCTCGTCCTCTCTCTCCCTCCCTCGTCCTCTCTCTCCCTCCCTCGTCCTCTCTCTCCCTCCCTCGTCCTCTCTCTCCCTCCCTCGTCCTCTCTCTCCCTCCCTCGTCCTCTCTCTCCCTCCCTCCCTCCCTCCCTCCCTCCCTCCCTCCCTCCCTCCCTCCCTCCCTCCCTCCCTCCCTCCCTCGTCCTCTCCCTCCCTCGTCCTCTCCCTCCCTCGTCCTCTCTCTCCCTCCCTCGTCCTCTCTCTCCCTCCCTCGTCCTCTCTCTCCCTCCCTCGTCCTCTCTCTCCCTCCCTCGTCCTCTCTCTCCCTCCCTCGTCCTCTCTCTCCCTCCCTCGTCCTCTCTCTCCCTCCCTCGTCCTCTCTCTCCCTCCCTCGTCCTCTCTCTCCCTCCCTCGTCCTCTCTCTCCCTCCCTCGTCCTCTCTCTCCCTCCCTCGTCCTCTCTCTCCCTCCCTCGTCCTCTCTCTCCCTCCCTCGTCCTCTCTCTCCCTCCCTCGTCCTCTCTCTCCCTCCCTCGTCCTCTCTCTCCCTCCCTCGTCCTCTCTCTCCCTCCCTCGTCCTCTCTCTCCCTCCCTCGTCCTCTCTCTCCCTCCCTCGTCCTCTCTCTCCCTCCCTCGTCCTCTCTCTCCCTCCCTCGTCCTCTCTCTCCCTCCCTCGTCCTCTCTCTCCCTCCCTCGTCCTCTCTCTCCCTCCCTCGTCCTCTCTCTCCCTCCCTCGTCCTCTCTCTCCCTCCCTCGTCCTCTCTCTCCCTCCCTCGTCCTCTCTCTCCCTCCCTCGTCCTCTCTCTCCCTCCCTCGTCCTCTCTCTCCCTCCCTCGTCCTCTCTCTCCCTCCCTCGTCCTCTCTCTCCCTCCCTCGTCCTCTCTCTCCCTCCCTCGTCCTCTCTCTCCCTCCCTCGTCCTCTCTCTCCCTCCCTCGTCCTCTCTCTCCCTCCCTCGTCCTCTCTCTCCCTCCCTCGTCCTCTCTCTCCCTCCCTCGTCCTCTCTCTCCCTCCCTCGTCCTCTCTCTCCCTCCCTCGTCCTCTCTCTCCCTCCCTCGTCCTCTCTCTCCCTCCCTCGTCCTCTCTCTCCCTCCCTCGTCCTCTCTCTCCCTCCCTCGTCCTCTCTCTCCCTCCCTCGTCCCCTCTCTCCCTCCCTCGTCCCCTCTCTCCCTCCCTCGTCCCCTCTCTCCCTCCCTCGTCCCCTCTCTCCCTCCCTCGTCCCCTCTCTCCCTCCCTCGTCCCCTCTCTCCCTCCCTCGTCCCCTCTCTCCCTCCCTCGTCCCCTCTCTCCCTCCCTCGTCCCCTCTCTCCCTCCCTCGTCCCCTCTCTCCCTCCCTCGTCCCCTCTCTCCCTCCCTCGTCCCCTCTCTCCCTCCCTCGTCCCCTCTCTCCCTCCCTCGTCCCCTCTCTCCCTCCCTCGTCCCCTCTCTCCCTCCCTCGTCCCCTCTCTCCCTCCCTCGTCCCCTCTCTCCCTCCCTCGTCCCCTCTCTCCCTCCCTCGTCCCCTCTCTCCCTCCCTCGTCCCCTCTCTCCCTCCCTCGTCCCCTCTCTCCCTCCCTCGTCCCCTCTCTCCCTCCCTCGTCCCCTCTCTCCCTCCCTCGTCCCCTCTCTCCCTCCCTCGTCCCCTCTCTCCCTCCCTCGTCCCCTCTCTCCCTCCCTCGTCCCCTCTCTCCCTCCCTCGTCCCCTCTCTCCCTCCCTCGTCCCCTCTCTCCCTCCCTCGTCCCCTCTCTCCCTCCCTCGTCCCCTCTCTCCCTCCCTCGTCCCCTCTCTCCCTCCCTCGTCCCCTCTCTCCCTCCCTCGTCCCCTCTCTCCCTCCCTCGTCCCCTCTCTCCCTCCCTCGTCCCCTCTCTCCCTCCCTCGTCCCCTCTCTCCCTCCCTCGTCCCCTCTCTCCCTCCCTCGTCCCCTCTCTCCCTCCCTCGTCCCCTCTCTCCCTCCCTCGTCCCCTCTCTCCCTCCCTCGTCCCCTCTCTCCCTCCCTCGTCCCCTCTCTCCCTCCCTCGTCCCCTCTCTCCCTCCCTCGTCCCCTCTCTCCCTCCCTCGTCCCCTCTCTCCCTCCCTCGTCCCCTCTCTCCCTCCCTCGTCCCCTCTCTCCCTCCCTCGTCCCCTCTCTCCCTCCCTCGTCCCCTCTCTCCCTCCCTCGTCCCCTCTCTCCCTCCCTCGTCCCCTCTCTCCCTCCCTCGTCCCCTCTCTCCCTCCCTCGTCCCCTCTCTCCCTCCCTCGTCCCCTCTCTCCCTCCCTCGTCCCCTCTCTCCCTCCCTCGTCCCCTCTCTCCCTCCCTCGTCCCCTCTCTCCCTCCCTCGTCCCCTCTCTCCCTCCCTCGTCCCCTCTCTCCCTCCCTCGTCCCCTCTCTCCCTCCCTCGTCCCCTCTCTCCCTCCCTCGTCCCCTCTCTCCCTCCCTCGTCCCCTCTCTCCCTCCCTCGTCCCCTCTCTCCCTCCCTCGTCCCCTCTCTCCCTCCCTCGTCCCCTCTCTCCCTCCCTCGTCCCCTCTCTCCCTCCCTCGTCCCCTCTCTCCCTCCCTCGTCCCCTCTCTCCCTCCCTCGTCCCCTCTCTCCCTCCCTCGTCCCCTCTCTCCCTCCCTCGCCCCCTCTCTCCCTCCCTCGTCCCCTCTCTCCCTCCCTCGTCCCCTCTCTCCCTCCCTCGTCCCCTCTCTCCCTCCCTCGTCCCCTCTCTCCCTCCCTCGTCCCCTCTCTCCCTCCCTCGTCCCCTCTCTCCCTCCCTCGTCCCCTCTCTCCCTCCCTCGTCCCCTCTCTCCCTCCCTCGTCCCCTCTCTCCCTCCCTCGTCCCCTCTCTCCCTCCCTCGTCCCCTCTCTCCCTCCCTCGTCCCCTCTCTCCCTCCCTCGTCCCCTCTCTCCCTCCCTCGTCCCCTCTCTCCCTCCCTCGTCCCCTCTCTCCCTCCCTCGTCCCCTCTCTCCCTCCCTCGTCCCCTCTCTCCCTCCCTCGTCCCCTCTCTCCCTCCCTCGTCCCCTCTCTCCCTCCCTCGTCCCCTCTCTCCCTCCCTCGTCCCCTCTCTCCCTCCCTCGTCCCCTCTCTCCCTCCCTCGTCCCCTCTCTCCCTCCCTCGTCCCCTCTCTCCCTCCCTCGTCCCCTCTCTCCCTCCCTCGTCCCCTCTCTCCCTCCCTCGTCCCCTCTCTCCCTCCCTCGTCCCCTCTCTCCCTCCCTCGTCCCCTCTCTCCCTCCCTCGTCCCCTCTCTCCCTCCCTCGTCCCCTCTCTCCCTCCCTCGTCCCCTCTCTCCCTCCCTCGTCCCCTCTCTCCCTCCCTCGTCCCCTCTCTCCCTCCCTCGTCCCCTCTCTCCCTCCCTCGTCCCCTCTCTCCCTCCCTCGTCCCCTCTCTCCCTCCCTCGTCCCCTCTCTCCCTCCCTCGTCCCCTCTCTCCCTCCCTCGTCCCCTCTCTCCCTCCCTCGTCCCCTCTCTCCCTCCCTCGTCCCCTCTCTCCCTCCCTCGTCCCCTCTCTCCCTCCCTCGTCCCCTCTCTCCCTCCCTCGTCCCCTCTCTCCCTCCCTCGTCCCCTCTCTCCCTCCCTCGTCCCCTCTCTCCCTCCCTCGTCCCCTCTCTCCCTCCCTCGTCCCCTCTCTCCCTCCCTCGTCCCCTCTCTCCCTCCCTCGTCCCCTCTCTCCCTCCCTCGTCCCCTCTCTCCCTCCCTCGTCCCCTCTCTCCCTCCCTCGTCCCCTCTCTCCCTCCCTCGTCCCCTCTCTCCCTCCCTCGTCCCCTCTCTCCCTCCCTCGTCCCCTCTCTCCCTCCCTCGTCCCCTCTCTCCCTCCCTCGTCCCCTCTCTCCCTCCCTCGTCCCCTCTCTCCCTCCCTCGTCCCCTCTCTCCCTCCCTCGTCCCCTCTCTCCCTCCCTCGTCCCCTCTCTCCCTCCCTCGTCCCCTCTCTCCCTCCCTCGTCCCCTCTCTCCCTCCCTCGTCCCCTCTCTCCCTCCCTCGTCCCCTCTCTCCCTCCCTCGTCCCCTCTCTCCCTCCCTCGTCCCCTCTCTCCCTCCCTCGTCCCCTCTCTCCCTCCCTCGTCCCCTCTCTCCCTCCCTCGTCCCCTCTCTCCCTCCCTCGTCCCCTCTCTCCCTCCCTCGTCCCCTCTCTCCCTCCCTCGTCCCCTCTCTCCCTCCCTCGTCCCCTCTCTCCCTCCCTCGTCCCCTCTCTCCCTCCCTCGTCCCCTCTCTCCCTCCCTCGTCCCCTCTCTCCCTCCCTCGTCCCCTCTCTCCCTCCCTCGTCCCCTCTCTCCCTCCCTCGTCCCCTCTCTCCCTCCCTCGTCCCCTCTCTCCCTCCCTCGTCCCCTCTCTCCCTCCCTCGTCCCCTCTCTCCCTCCCTCGTCCCCTCTCTCCCTCCCTCGTCCCCTCTCTCCCTCCCTCGTCCCCTCTCTCCCTCCCTCGTCCCCTCTCTCCCTCCCTCGTCCCCTCTCTCCCTCCCTCGTCCCCTCCCTCCCTCCCTCGTCCCCTCCCTCCCTCCCTCGTCCCCTCCCTCCCTCCCTCGTCCCCTCCCTCCCTCCCTCGTCCCCTCCCTCCCTCCCTCGTCCCCTCCCTCCCTCCCTCGTCCCCTCCCTCCCTCCCTCGTCCCCTCCCTCCCTCCCTCGTCCCCTCCCTCCCTCCCTCGTCCCCTCCCTCCCTCCCTCGTCCCCTCCCTCCCTCCCTCGTCCCCTCCCTCCCTCCCTCGTCCCCTCCCTCCCTCCCTCGTCCCCTCCCTCCCTCCCTCGTCCCCTCCCTCCCTCCCTCGTCCCCTCCCTCCCTCCCTCGTCCCCTCCCTCCCTCCCTCGTCCCCTCCCTCCCTCCCTCGTCCCCTCCCTCCCTCCCTCGTCCCCTCCCTCCCTCCCTCGTCCCCTCCCTCCCTCCCTCGTCCCCTCCCTCCCTCCCTCGTCCCCTCCCTCCCTCCCTCGTCCCCTCCCTCCCTCCCTCGTCCCCTCCCTCCCTCCCTCGTCCCCTCCCTCCCTCCCTCGTCCTCTCCCTCCCTCCCTCGTCCCCTCCCTCCCTCCCTCGTCCTCTCCCTCCCTCCCTCCCTCGTCCCTCCCTCCCTCCCTCCCTCCCTCCCTCCCTCCGTCCTCTCCCTCCCTCCCTCCCTCGTCCTCTCCCTCCCTCGTCCCCTCCCTCCCTCCCTCCCTCCCTCCCTCCCTCCCTCCCTCCCTCCCTCCCTCCCTCCCTCCCTCCCTCCCTCCCTCCCTCCCTCCCTCCCTCCCTCCCTCCCTCCCTCCCTCGTCCTCTCCCTCCCTCCCTCGTCCTCTCCCTCCCTCCCTCCCTCCCCCCCTCGTCCTCTCCCTCCCTCCCCCCCTCGTCCTCTCCCTCCCTCCCTCGTCCCCTCCCTCCCTCCCTCCGTCCTCCCCCTCCCTCCCTCGTCCTCCCCCTCCCTCCCTCGTCCTCCCCCTCCCTCCCTCCGTCTATCGATCTCTGTCTTGAATATACTTCGAGCCTCCACAGCCCTCTGGGATAGAGAATTCCAAAGATTCACCACCCTCTGAGTGAAGAAGTTTATTCTCATCTCAGTCCTAAATGGCCGGCCCCCTATTCTGAGACTGTGACCCCTGGTTCTAGAATCCCCAGCCAGGGGGAACCTCTCCCCTGCCTCTACCTTGTCTAGCGCTGTAAGAATTTTGTATGTTTCAATGAGATCACCTGACATCGGTCAGCCTGTCATCGGTCGTGGGTAAAATGATGGAATCAATTATTAAGGATGTCATAGCAGCGCATTTGGAAAGAGGTGGCATGATGTGTCCAAGTCAGCATGGATTTGTGAAAGGGAAATTATGCTTGACAAATCTTCTGGAATTTTTTGAGGATGTTTCCAGTAGAGTGGACAAGGGAGAACCAGTTGATGTGGTGTATTTGGACTTTCAGAAGGCTTTCGACAAGGTCCCACAAAAGAGATTAATGTGCAAAGTTAAAGCACATGGGATTGGGGGTAGTGTGCTGATGTGGATTGAGAACTGGTTGTCAGACAGGAAGCAAAGAGTAGGAGTAAATGGGTACTTTTCAGAATGGCAGGCAGTGACTAGTGGGGTACCGCAAGGTTCTGTGCTGGGGCCCCAGCTGTTTACATTGTACATTAATGATTTAGATGAGGGGATTAAATGTAGTATCTCCAAATTTGCGGATGACACTAAGTTGGGTGGCAGTGTGAGCTGCGAGGAGGATGCTATGAGGCTGCAGAGTGACTTGGATAGGTTAGGTGGGTGGGCAAATGCATGGCAGATGAACTATAATGTGGATAAATGTGAGGTTATCCACTTTGGTGGTAAAAACAGAGACAGACTATTATCTGAATGCTGACAGATTAGGAAAAGGGGAGTGCAACGAGACCTGGGTGTCATGGTACATCAGTCATTGAAGGTTGGCATGCTGGTACAGCAGGTGGTTAAGAAAGAAAATGGCATGTTGGCCTTCATAGCGAGGGGATTTGAGTGCAGGTGCAGGGAGGTGTTACTACAGTTGTACAGGGCCTTGGTGAGGCCACACCTGGAGTATTGTGTACAGTTTTGGTCCCCTAACTTGAGGAAGGACATTCTTGCTATTGAGGGAGTGCAGCGAAGGTTCACCAGACTGATTCCCGGGATGGCGGGATTGACATATCAAGAAAGACTGGGTCAACTGGGCTTGTATTCACTGGAGTTCAGAAGAATGAGAGGGGATTTCAGAAGAATGAGAGGGGATCTCAAAGAAACGTTTAAAATTCTGACTGGTTTAGACAGGTTAGATGCAGGAAGAATGTTCCCAATGTTGGGAAAGTCCAGAACTAGGGGTCACAGTCTAAGGATAAGGGGTAAGCCATTTAGGACCGAGATGAGGAGAAACTTCTTCACCCAGAGAGTGGTGAACCTGTGGAATTCTCTACCACAGAAAGTTGTTCAGGCCAATTCGCTAAATATATTCAAAAAGGAGTTAGATTTCGTCCTTACTACTAGGGGGATCAAGGGGTATGACGAGAAAGGAGGAATGGGGTACTGAAGTTGCATGTTCAGCCATGAACTCATTGAATGGCGGTGCAGGCTCGAAGGGCCGAATGGCCTACTCCTGCACCTATTTTCTATGTTTCTATACTCAAATCCCCTAGCTATGAAGGCCAACATACCATTTGCCGCCTTCACTGCCTGCTGTTCCTGCATGCCAACTTTCAATGACTGATGTACCATGACACCCAGGTCTCGTTGCACCTCCCCTTTTCCTAATCTGCCGCCATTCAGATAATCTGCCTTCGTGTTTTTGCCCCCAAAGTGGATAACCTCACATTTATCCACATTATACTGCATCTGCCACGCATTTGCCCACTCACCTAACCTGTCCAAGTCACCCTGCAGCTTCTTAGCATCCTCCTGACAGCTCACACTGCCACCCAGTTTAGTGTCATCTGCAAACTTGGAGATATTACATTCAATTCTTTCATCTAAATCATTAATGTATATCATAAATAGCTGGGGTCCCAGCACTGAGCCCTGCGGCATCCCACTAGTCACTGCCTGCCATTCTGAAAAGGATCCGTTTATCCCGACTCTCTGCTTCCTGTCTGCCAACCAGTTCTCTATCCATGTCAGTACATCACCCCCAATACTATGTGCTTTAATTTTGCACACCATCACTTGTATGGGACCTTGTCAAAAACCTTTTGAACGTCCAAATACACCACATCCACTGGTTCTCTCTTGTCCCCTCTCCTAGTTACATCCTCAAAATATTCCAGAAGATTTTTCCAGCATGATTTCCCTTTCATAAATCCATGTTGACTTGGACCGATCCTGTCACTGCTTTCCAAATGTGCTGCTATTTCATCTTTAATAATTGATTCCAACATTTTCCCCACTACTGATGTCAGGCTGACCAGTCTATAATTACCCATTTTCTCTCTCCCTCCTTTTTTTAAAAAAAAAGTGGTGTTACATTAGCTACCCTCCAGTCCATAGGAACTGATCCGGAGTCGATAGACTGTTGGAAAATGATCAGCAATGCATCCACTATTTCTATGGCCACTTCCTTAAGTACTCTGGGATGCAGACTATCAGGCCCCGGAGATTTATCGGCCTTCAATCCCTTCAATTTCCCTAACACAGTTTCCCGCCTAATAAGGATATCCTTCAGTTCCTCCTTCTCGCTAGACCCTCGGTCCCCTAGTACTTCCGGAAGGTTATTTGTGTCTTCCTTCATGAAGACAGAACCAAAGTATTTGTTCAACTGGTCTGCCATTTCTTTGTTCCCCATTATAAATTCACCTGAATCTGACTGCAAGGGACCTACGTTTGTCTTCACTAATCTTTTTCTCTTCACATATCTATAGAAGCTTTTGCAGTCAGTTTTTATGTTCCCAGCAAGCTTCCTCTCATACTCTATTATCCCTCTCCTAATTAAACCCTTTGTCCCCCTGCTGAATTCTAAATTTCTCCCAGTCCTCAGGTTTGCTGCTTTTTCTGGCCAATTTATATGCCTCTTCCTTGGAATTTACACTATCCTTAATTTCCCTTGTTGGCCACGGTTGAGCCACCTTTCCCCGTTTTATTTTTACTCCAGACAGG